>NC_137787.1:152249549-153449549 GCF_963383645.1 Muscardinus avellanarius
AAATTAAAAAATTATAGATGTATATTATCTACAACTCCATACGATAATCAAATTAATATTAAGTTTTACCATTTAATTTTTTGCAGTTAAATATTGATCATAGATTTTTTATATTTCATTCTATTTTCTAGTATTTCATAATGCATACTTGTTTTAATTATAATATATAAAGAAAAAGTAAACTGTCGATTTTAATTTCTGAAAACTAGGTGGGTACAATTTTACTTAATATTCTATGTTTATGAAGTAGGTTTGTTTTTATGTTAATTTCATTGTATATCTTTTGAAATAGAGAATCAACTAATCAGATTTCTGCATAATTGACATTATTTTGTTAATTACTCCTTGGCTCTTTATCACAATTACTCAAAGATACAAATTATTTTTTTCTATTTTTGCTTCCCTTGTTATTCTAACATTATAAGGCCAAAATTATGTTCTTTCATTTGTGAATTTTCTGAATTTGAGGGTAAAGTAGAATTTATAATCAACGACTTGCAAATCCAAGACCTCAAAAACTTAAGTTTTATTATCATTTCTGCATTGTGATTGTGTTGTAAACCATTGTTATTCAAGTTTAATGGTGCATCTCTAGAGGACTAAGGTTTGACGACACTCATACACGTGCCATTCCAGTGCCGTGAGACAAATATTTTGATGCTGAATTTCAATAGGCATTAAGAAAATTTCTTTACTTTATAAAATGCTATACCAGTTGCAGTGATTTACTCAAGGATAAATATTTACTCAACATTTCATTTGGGAATATTTTTGGTGGTATATTTAATATCACAAAGCTAATCAATAAATAATTAAAACACCATTTTAGATTGCTGTCAGATACAGAACAAAATAGATAGAGGGGAGCATAATTAATTATAGCCTCCAGGCTCTATTCTGCTTTATCGGGTTTCTTATTTGAAATGACAAAAACATAGAAGTGTTTTGACTTTAAATAGAAAACACCAACTTCAGCCTAAGGACCAAGGGATAATTTATTATGAGGATACAAAATAATCTCATAAAAAAAGGCAGAAATATAAATTGACCACAGCCAGAACTGAAATGAAAAAATCAGATGCTGGTGTGATCCTTTCCCTCCTCTCTGGCATTCTAGGCTTTCCTCTTTCATTGTCTCCTCACCGTCTTTGTTAAATAATCTTTTCTCAGATCAATGTGGAGAAAATATGGTTGTTGATGAATGTTATTAATATGACCCATTTGTAATTATCTGTTGCTAGGCTTTGATTATCTCCCAATTCTTGTAGAAGCATCTCTGAAGGACCAGCTAATATCTGGCCTTCTCCCCTGGTTTACTTTTAAAAGCTGTTAGTGAAAACTGTTGTTTTTTAAAAAGGCAAGGCATGGAAAAGTTTAAAGGCAGGGTCAAAAAATTATAATCTTAATTAAGTCTGGCACACAGTACAGGTTAAAACAAAATCTTGATTAATTTAAACAGAATATAATTTTTTGCAGGAACTCAAACTAGTCGTTTTATATGATTTTGTGATTCATATATGCTATTATTTGATAATGTAACCAGAATATTCATCCACCCTACTGATTATATAATTATCAAGATTTCAAAATAACCCTTGCAATTTCATATAATTTAATCAAAAGCATTGCCTAGTTGTACAATGTATACACTGTCACAAAACACTAAACATGTATTAAAAATCATAAACACAAACCAATAGTTAAATACCTAATATTGCTAAATATTAATGCATCAGTTCAATATAAATTAGGTAAATATACTATATACCAAGCATTACTTTAGAAACTACATAAACAGCAAGATGCACCATTGCGAGGTTACATGCATATCCTTGCAGCTAGGTTATTGTGAAGACCTTTTCAGATTTACTAATTTTAATAATTTTTCAGGCTCTGGGGCACAGAGGCATTGTTAAATGTTTGGTACCTGAAAATGGAATTTATTGATGGGAATGTATAGTGGCCTTGGAATGAATGGATTGGGTATAAAGTTAATAGGCTACGTAAGAGGAGAACTGACTGTCCCCTGACCAGGGCTTTAAATCAAAGTCAATACAATATATTTTGTTAAAAAAACTGTGTGTATACAATATGTAGATATTTTAAATATTGTTTTATATATGATTAATTTTTATTTTGTTATAATTGTTCCATTCATTTAAAAGATAAATTCAACATTTTAGGTCTCTTACATCATTCTTTCTAGCTGGAATTTCCTTTTTCTTTTTACTATATGGAGTTAATACATCTCTATGAAGTTCTCTGACTTCATCTTTCCCTGGAGGGTGAGGGTCTTAAGTGATATAGTGTGGCTTGCTCATTATTCTTGATATATCAGCTTGTCTTAGAGTTTAACTTTGTCTGGTGGTTCCCTTTAGAAATGTTCACATTAGCTAGGGGAAGAAGTTTATTCACTCCTACAAAGCTATTAAGAACAATATAAAATATCATATTGATGCAAATTGAGATTTTTGGGTTTTTGTGATACTGGGGATTAGACCCAAGGCAATTCAGCTGCTGTGCTATATGAGCCCTTTTATTTTATTTGAGACAGACTCCTGCTAAGTTACCCAAGTGGCCTCAAATTCATGATCCTCCTGCCTCAGAACACTGTGTAGCTGGTGTGCACCACCACCACATGAGAGAATTTTTAAAATATTGTTCAAATCAATGAATTTAATGGGAATATTTCTATATATTTCCTTTCTAAGTAGATATAAGTATACATCATCTCTTTCTTTCCTACTAACCTTTTTTACCCTATCATCCTGCCCTAAGTTGGACCCTTTATCTTTACCTTACCATCCCTGATTGTTCCTTCCCTACTTTCAGATCTCATATTCTCTCTTTCTCTCTCCTCTCTCTCTCTCTCTATCTCTATCTCTCATTTTCATATATTAGAGGAAGTATATGGTACCCCTCTTTCTGGACCTGGCTTATTTTCCTTAGCTTAATGTCCTCCAATTCCATCCATTTTCCAATAAATAGTAGGATTCCATTCTTCTTTATGGATGAATATATCTTATATATAAGACATCCATGCATTTGTTGGCACCAAGACTAATTCCACATCTTAGCTACTGTGAATAGTGCTGCAGTAAATATTGATAGGTAGGTACCTTTCGTATGCTAATTTTTTTTTTTTTTTTTTTTTTTTTTTTTTTTTTTTTTTTTTTGGTGGTACTGGGGTTCCTGGAAGCCCTTCTACCTACGGGCTACACTCCCAGACCTATTTTTACATTTTATATTTGGAAACAGGGTCTCCTAAGCCAGCGCGCGTGGCTGACTTCGAACCTGCGCGATCCTCCCGTCTCTGCCTCCTAAACGCGGGGATTACAAGCGTGCGCCACCACGCCCGGCTTGTATGCTGATTTTTAAACCAAATTCTTCCTTTAATGGACCCCTTCCCTCATTGTTCCATCTGGGATGCCAAAATGATGCAAAGTTTCTCCTCTCATTGGGTTCCTGTCTGAAAAAGTAAAGAATTAATTAACAGACTATAAAAGGGTGGGTATAGTGCTATAAAGATTTATTTTAACTTAGAAGACAAAAATAGCTCCCCCTACACAGGGATGAGGAGTCCTTGAAAAAGTAACCACTGAAGTTCTCAGGAGGCGAGATTTATTCTCTTCTTGAAGTTCCCTATCTTGTTCTTTTGTGATTGATGAGAATTGGGTCGTGGGGACCAAATGTTTTTTGCCCAGTTTTATTCTTGAATTTTATTCTCTACTCTGAAGGTTAGCTGGCCCTTCTTATCTCCTGGTGCCACTTGTTCCTCATCTTTTTTCCTTTGATCATTATTGGGTATAACATTCTGTATTTAATTTGCACTATTGTTCCTGTATCTATTAACCTTTTCTATTTTTGTTTTTTATACAGATGGTCTTTTTGCACCCTTACTGTTCTCAGGTCCTCTACCTTACCTCAAGTACACTGAGCTGCATTTGTTTATGAGTGACTGGAACTTGCTATTTACCCACATCTCTAACTTCCTATTAACATAACAAGTAGACCTATGCAGTGAAAGAGACAGGGTCAAACTTATAAATAGCTCAGTAGGATACTATTTATATGTTCCCATAGTTTTAATGTAAAGTGTAAAATAAAATATGAATATTACCTATACTTATTGTAAACAGTATAATTCATGAGAAAAAGAATAGAAAACAAAATACTTTTTTAAAGATACCATATTATTACACTTTCTAGATATTATTTGAAACTATTCATTTTCACTAGAACATATCTGTTCTAAGATAAGATCATTATAACCCCAAAGCAACACAGTGTCTTTTAGATCAATTAAAGAGTTGGACAGAAAGATGTCTGCCACTCATACTTGAGCAAAATCATCCCCAGACATTTTCTGAAGCAATATATTTTCATATTAGTGAATCTAGTTAAAAAACTGGACCTATTTAGCAAGGACCTTTTAAGTGACCTTCCAGTGGTAAAAAGGAAGAAAAAATGCCTAAGGAAATGGTTCTTCTGTAACCTTTGTATCTAAAAATTCAGCATAATGTTAATTTTATCAAGTTAAATGAAAAGCAGAAAAATCTTGATAGATATGAGAAATGGACTATATATCAGTTTTATCACCTCCAGCAATGTGGATATTTTAATCATAAATTGTGACACATTGTAGTGAAGGCAGAATTGGAGTTCTGATTCCAGAGTCACTATAATTCGCAATTATTTAAATTATTTGAACTTCTGCGCCCTCAGTTATAAATAAAAATAGTAACAAATGTTTTGTATATTTGGAAAGGTTTCTGTTACCATTAAATAAGATACTATTTTCAAATAACTTGAATATATTAAACATTATATAAAATTATTATTGATGTTTGTTATATAGTTTTGAAATCCCATTCATATACTGAATTGTATAATCTAATATAAAAGTAACTTTTGTTTTATGCTTAAATAATTTAAAAAATATAAGTACATAATTGAGTGATGAAATAATTAAAATAGTAGACATTTAATAGATATTTATATTGTTTGCTGATATTAAGAAAATAATAAAGTAAAATTTTAAATTTACAAGCCTGACATTTTAAATTTTTCTAAGACCTTATAAATACTGAAACTTTATTTTAAAAACTCTATAAAATAGACATTGTGGAATTAAAGTGAGAGTAACTTTTTTTACTGGTATTATGATTTCCAGGAAACTCTTAAAAAATAGAAAGTTCAGTAGATTTAAAAGTTTTTACATTCAAACACAATTAAATGTTTAATTACACATAATTATTCTTGTAAATTCTACCTAGGCTACCAGGTAGATTTCTTCCCATGATTTTGGTTCCTAAATATCTTTTTGCATGTTATTTGGAAACTTTTTTTTCATTTATATTTACTTGAAAATGTTCATGTAGATATCCTATTTTTTCCAGATTTTCTGATTCCTATGAGACCAAACTAAAATTGTATATTATAGAGAATCCGAAGATATAATTCTTTGACTCTTTACCTGAACCCTAAAAGGTTTAAACTCAATCTTAACAGTTCTATCCTGCCATAAAGTTCTGTAGGGCTGTAAGTACATGATTTCTTCTCTTGTAGAATTGAATTTTATGGGAATCATCGTGTATTTCTATTCTGGAGCTGAATTCTTCTTTTGCAGAGAATTTCCAAAATGTTGTCTAGTTTCATTTAAGAAATGTAGGACAGAACATTCTAGCCACCATCCCTTGCGTATATATTTTCACAAACAGAAACTGCACTCCAATATATTTTCTTTGTACTTTATTATTTGTTGAAGCTCCTTTATGCTCCATGAGAAATCACCAAGTACAGTTAGTGGACAGGATTCTAGTGAGAGATGGTATCATTTTACATTTTTACAAATAGCATCTCTATTCCTAAATCTAACACCCCAATATAATGTAAGAACATTTGCTGTTAAAAAAGAACCCTGAACATTATCAGTATCTTTTCATTTTATGACTGCTGATTATTTGATAAACTTTACCTCTGCAGACAGAACGTGATCACCCAATTGATCTTAAATACTTGTCAACTTCTATGAGTTGAGTGGCAGTCTAGAAAGAATTTTTAAAGAGAACTTCTGTTCTATTCTGTACACACATTATATATCTTAAATACATATAAGATACCCTGTCCTTCCTCTCCTCTACACACTCTCCTGCTTTTTTATTTTAACAAGATAGAATCAAAACACCTTATTGTGTCCACAGAGGTTCCAATGACTCAGCCCTGACTCCTGCTCTGATTCCATGTTGCACTCTACACCCAACTCAGGCCCTGTCTACTTCTTCTTATTCCCTCTTCTTTAATTGCTCTTCTCACAACAGGTCCTAATGTTTACTTCACAGCTCTAATATTGCCTTACCCCTGACAACCCTATAAAACGTTAAGCCCAACATTCTATATCACTTTTATCACTATAATCAGTTGTTTATTTTATTGTTTGTTTAGTATTTTTGTTTCTTGTTCATGGTACTGAGAATTAAACCCAGCAATATTCTGTAAGGTATATCTTATCTGTTTTTATTTTTTATTTTAAAACAGGGTCTTGCTAGGTTCTGGGAGTCTTGCTAAGTTCCTGAGGATCTTACAGAGTTGCTGGTGCTGTCCTTGAACCAGTGATCCTCCTGTCTCAAGTTCTCAGCTACTGGAACTTGAGGCACGCACCATCACACCCTGTGTTCACTTGACTTGGAGTGTGCTTTTGAGTAACAACTCTTTGTTCTCTTTTCGTCTTTGCTGTTTTATTTTGGTTATTTTATCTTTCTTTTCTTCTGTAGAAATTAAACTTTATTTGGAATACCTGTCTTTTTAATCTGTGAATTATCAGCCCCTAGAACTGGTTTGATATATATGAGGCATTCAAGGAAATTATATATAGATTTTTAATAAAATTTTATATATAATTATATATAAAGTTATATTATTTTAATGAAATTATGTAAGTTGCTGAAGCTTATTGGAGCTTGTGATCCTCCTGAGTAGGGGGATTACAGGAATGCCCAACCATGCTGACTTTAGTAAAATGATTTTGATAGGTAAGTAAATATTTTTGTGCTTGAAATAAAATATTATAGAAACAGATTTGTTACATATAATAGTGTAGATATTAACACAAGTGAGTAATTTAAAATTATTTTCCACTTATTTTTCAAAATAATAATATTACCCGATAATACCTTATTACTATATTTATCATGAAGAATAAATTAGTTTAAAAAATCACTAACAGCTGGGCATGGTGGCGCAAGCTTGTAATCCCCGCGCTTGGGAGGCGGAGACAGGAGGATCACGCAGGTTCGAAGCCAGCCCAGCTGGCTTAAGAGACCCTGTTTCTAAATAAAAATATAAAATAGGTTTGGGAGTGTAGCTTGGAGGTATAGAAGGGCTTCCAGGAACCCCAGTACCAACAACAACAACAAAAGAAAATTCATTAACAAATCACCAGAACTGTTAGAGATCTATTAAAGCCATCCACATTTGAATGTGAAAGTACATAACTGAGAGGCATCTACTCTGTGTATTTAATAGTTTCAACCTTTGCATGCTTACTTAATCCCCGACCATGATAATTCAATATAATTTAAAAAAATCTGGGGAACTCTTCCCTCCTTATAAACTGCTTTTGCCTCTAGAATCGTGTCTCCATTTCTGAGCAAGTAAAGGAAGTCCTGAAATACATGCTGTCCCTTGAGTATTATTTGTGCTACTTGTTTGTCCAGTGTGGTAAACTGTGAAAAACTAATGTTATCTAAACTGGAATCACTTGACACTCTAAAACTAGACCAATGTTCATGCAACTTCAGTGAAGCCAGAGAGAAAGGGTAGGAAAGGAAGACAAGATTTATTCATGGAAATACTACCATCAACTATGTGTATACATCTAAGTATACCGTTGTCAATCTGGGTACTTAGCATTGGGAGGGAGGAAAATGGGGAGAGGGGGTGTGAGGAAAACCAAGTAATGCGTTCATGTATGCCATCGTTAACATTATTTACATCATGATGTAAGACTATAATGCACCAATAAAAGCAAAAGAGAAATTTTCATGCTTTTGCCAATTCTCTGTGTGAGTCAAGAAAAACAAAAAAAGTTAAAATAGCAGAAGTTCAACAACAACAACAAAACACATACATCTATAATATCTTAATGAATATTGTTATGTTTTTATGGTAATATTAATGAATATCTTACCTTAATATTTACTCATTTTAATATTTAATGAATATTATGAGAAGTATTTTATTTTAGCTGTTAATATGTTTTTCTAGAGGCCTGTTAGTATTTCTGTCTTCGGTGAAATTTTTGTCCCCATGAAAGGCAGGATTATAATTTTTTCTAAGAGATTGAGTTGGAATAGTATATTCTTAGTTCTCAAAAATACTAATGTATCTTTGAAATTTTGAATTGGTGAATATTCTTGATATGTGGAAGATTATGATACACACAATGGTCTCAATCACACAGATGGGATGTTGTATATGTATACAAAAGAACTGGAAGACCACATTCCAACTAACTAATTGGGTGAACACATACAAGATGCTTGTGACTGGATTGACTTTGTTCTTTACTTCTTGTGTTTTTGTTGCCTATAATGCACATAATAACTTTTAAGAGAGGTTATTTTATAATCCCGTAAAAACAAAATAAATATTCTAAATAGCAATGGTGAGTATAGTGTAAAACAAACTTCTAAATTATTGGTCTTATTATTATTTACGTCCGAGTTTATTCCTCTGAAGAATATTATTTTAAAACACCTTCTCATTCAATGCAGTCTTTCAGTTATGTCTAACTGACTCCAGGAAACTTGTCTAACAGATGACAGGCATCCTGAAGTAACTTGACTTCTGCATGAGACACAATTCAATTTCATGAACACTCAATAATCTCTGTAACATCTCTTGGAGTTACTTGTTAAAGAACTGAAAATAAAGGATGAGGTATAAAATGAGGAAAGTATAAATTCTTTGACATAGGTAGAAATGTTTACATTTTGTAGTTGTCTTCTTCACTAATATAATAAGTAATAATTGAAGCCATTGTGACCTGGCCACCAAAGTTTCAGAGATTTCAAAATTCACTAGAAAAAAAGTACTGATGTAGTAACAGAAATAAAATATAATATAGAGATGAAGGTTATTAGTTTTGTTGCTTATTTTTCAGGGAGAGTTCAGAAAGGCTTAACTTGATTTTTTTTTTACTTTTCTGAATAATAACAGAGACCACAAGACATCCTTAAATCCAAATGTATCACTTATTTCTTATAACTCTATATATCTGTCTCAATCTCTCTCATTCAATAAAAACATAAAGTGCTTAAAATGCTATATACAAAGAAACAAGATAATTTTTGTTCAATCCTTCTGATTATTTTAAATGGTTTTTCCTTTGATAGATAAAACCAAAATTAATGTGGCCATTAAATTAAAAAGATTTTTTAACACAGGAGGAGAATGTTGGGTAATTTCTGAATTAAAAGGAAAAATGTGCAAAATCACAATGATTAAAAGTGGTATATTTTAAAGATAAGAATTTGCAAGGTATGGTAGCACACACTTGTAATCCCCGCACTTGAGAGGGTGAGACAGGAGGATCGCGCAGGTTTGAAGCCAGCCTCAGCTACTTAGTGAAGCTCTCAGCAACTTAGGGAGACCTAGTTTCCAAATAAAATATAAAATAGGTCTGGGAGATTAGCCTGGAGGTAGAAAGCCTTTGGGTTCCATCCCCAGTACCACTAAATAATTAAATAAATAAATAAATAAATAAATAAAAGAATTCTTTCTTAATTTTCTACTGTGTGTGTGTGTGTGTGTATGTGAGCGTGTGCATGTGTGTGTGTATTTCTGGAACCCAAACTCAACATGCTGTGCACATACTCTCCCAATGAGCTACACACTGACCTCTGTGCTTTGCTTTAATGTGGATTGAAGAATTAGGAATAATTAATGATAACATTTAGTTTTTTGGTTTGACAAGATAATTTCTCTTATACTAAGATAGAGAACACTAAAAGAAAATAATTGCTATGGTAATAGGTGAACAAGGGTTAGTTTGGTGTAGTTAGTTACTATGTATGCATACTATGAAAATACAATTTGGTTTTGATATAAATTTTGCCATATTAAGTCCTCTGTTTCCTCAAGCATGAATCAAGAATTAGAGTAGAACCTATCAAAAAGCCGTGAGGATTAAATGAGTTAACATATACATAGAAATTTAGAAAATGTCTGGCATATGGTAGGAACTATATGTGTTGGCTCTTTTTAATGGCAAAAAAAGAAAACATAATGCTGAAGCCGAAAGAGATGAGCATTATGCAAAATAAATGAGAGAATAGTACATTTGCTCTTCAGCAAGAAAACCTGCATCAAAATCAAGCTTTGCCATTTAAGATTTACACTTCCTTAAGCATGTTTCTGAATTTTAGTTTCCTTCTATACAAAATACAGATAATAAGGAAAGCTTCCTGAATTTGTCTTGAGAATAAGAGACCATATTCAGAAACTTTAGCATGTTTTCTGGCATAGTTTACTATATTGGTTATCATATTGGGAAACAAAGATAATAGAGACTAAAACAGAACTGTGATGGGTTATCAACATTGAATGATTAGATTATTCAGAGAAAACTAAAATGTGATCACATAGAAAGAAGTAAAACTATCCATAAAATACCTTTGAAATAAAATCATTTTTAAGAGAAAAAAAACAAGTATATAGTGAAGTATCTGAAAGGCTACAGAAAAGTAAAAAAAAAAAATGTATACTTCAGAATCATAAAAAAAGGCTATAGCTTACATTAATAAAAGGAAATTTAAGATCCAGATTGGACCTTGATAAACTGTAAATCTAAGGTCAGATGACAAATTCCCAAGGGTCAATAGTTCTTGCAGGATGTGGTGAAGTTGGACACATGACCTGAATTCCATGTTGTACGTCTTTCTTACTTGGATCTAAGTAATGTTCACTTTCTTAGAAGGTGGAGATCACCAGAAAGTACCACTGAGTCACTCATGAGACATAAGAAAGTGATTGCTTATAAAAAATGCAGTAGAGATGTTTCATTATGCTATCAACTGGCCATGTTATTGCATATTGCATTGCAGTCAATGTATATAAAGATCTCACTAATAAGAACATAAGATGATTGATAAGATCACCTTTGTTAAACCAATTGCTTTACAGTCTGCATCTAGGACCTTATATGTCACTAAGCTCCAAATATATATGTAATATATAGAAATATATTTGTACAAGTTTCAAATTATTCTTGCTTATTATTTCTTGAATAAAATTAAGAGTGAACCTTCATCAAACATTCCTTCTAATTGTTTCCAATGAAACATTAATACAAATGATTATGATTTACTCAGTTCTTATTATTTGCCATTACGTACTTTCATTTATATTGATCAATTTAACTTAATGTAGTAAGAAAAAGCGCAACAAGAAATCCCAGAGTGCCATCAGTTTTGATGCTTACATCTATACTGTATTAGGTATCAGCAAAAAAAAGGGCTGTAGCTTACATTAATAAAAGGAAATGTAAGATTTAAAGGAGAAGATATAGCTTTCAAAATTATTATATACCCTAGCCGGGCGCGGTGGTTAATGCCATAATCCCTGTGCTTGGGAGGCTGAAACAGGAGGATCGTGCAGGTTCGAAGCCAGCCACGCTGGCTTAAGAGACCATGTTTCCAAATACAAAAATATAAAATAGTTTGGGGAGTGTGGTCCGGAGGTAGAAGGCCCCTGGGTATCATCCTCAGTACCACCAAAAGAAAAAAATTATTATATACCTTTAATTATATTTATTCATTTATTCTATTATTTGTTCTTTTTATGCCTATTTGTGTAAATATTCTTATTCTGAATTTTTATTTTCTACATTGTCTCTTGAGTAGCTCCAACAGGCACCAAAACCTGACTTTGTTGTGTTTAATTTCTGAAATTTTAATAATAGTCTACTGATAGTGTATATATTGAGTGTATCTAGAACACATAAATATTATATCTGCATATCATTTTTATATATGAGAAAGAAATATGTTTGCAACATTTACATAAAACATAGCTTAATGGTATTTTCTAGAAATGTTCTTTTTTGTCCTATACTAACAGAAGTAAATATGTTATTAGCTACAGAATAACAATTACAATATTTGAATTAGTGTGTGTCATTTGGACTGAATATTATCAATTTATTTTGGTGAAATTTTTTGCATAGTTTACTCAACACTTTTTATATTTTACAGAACTCTGAATATTCGAGTCTGTGACACTACCCTAGAAAGTCTGAACTAATGCGGCGCTTTCATTCATCCTTTTTCTCTTTTTTCTGGTGATGAGAGATCTACACACACCCTGTCAGACCATGTTGGATCAAGATAAACATGCCATTGCTATTTGGCAAAATTATTTCATCAGTCCAATGCACTATTCATTCTGTGACAGAGTCTCCTTGGCACATTTAGTTTTATAATCACACTTATATGCCAAATAATACACCTTGAATTGCTCTCATTTTCTGTAGTTTTAAGATTCAGAAATTATGACTTTTGGTTCATAGTTTTATAACTCAAAAGCTTAAATACCTGGAATGTGCAAGTTTAAAAGAAAAAAAAATGCAAAGCGTGTAATGATAAATCTATCAGTTTAGGTCACTGGATTTCTAAACGAAGTTTTGTGTTTTACAGAAACCCTTTGAACACACTGGAATACTCTGTAAGAAATGGTCTGTTACGTATTATTGAATACCTCAGTCGTTTTCTTTTTGGTACTTATATTTTCATCATGTTTCACTCTAGATAATAGTAAAAGCTAACTCAAATCTATTACTGTGAACTGTATTAACATGGTCTATTAACATGGACTATTTGCCTTGTAATAAAGTGATTAATTTTCATTGAAAATAGATATAAAAGATAGATGTGTAAACATTAGAACATACTGTATTTAAAACTAATGATTTCACATTTTCAAAAAATTATCTTGAAAAATTACTCCTACTAATCCAAAGAAAACCTAATCACCATATTAGTTACTACTTTCCTTAAGATACAGTCTCATAAATTTTAGAAAGAGTAAGAGCTACTTAAATAAGAATATGATAAATTCCATCATATATTTATCTATCTGTCCATCTGCATAACTATGCACCTCTTTCCTCTCTTCCATTCAACCATCTATCGAGCTGACATATACTTCATGCATTTGTTTTTATCATGAAGAATAAATTAAGTCTGTTCAGAACATGTAAGATTCAAAATTCAACTATAAAATGTATTGTTAGTGGTTATATTTCATAGAAAATGACCTACAATTTCTATACTGAAAAGAGTGCACATCTTTGTGCAATCTCAGCTCTGTAGTACATAGGGGTCCTGTTCTTTATGTTAAAATTTATGTAAAACAAAAATATGACCCTGAATATTGAATAATAATGTATTGCCATAACACTTTAATATGCTAAATCTTTTTGTATCAGATACAATGAATTATTCTGCAAAGCAAAAATATAAAAAATAGAAAAATACTTTAAAGATAAATAGAAAAATGATATTAATCAGTACCTAATATGCTTTTAAACATTGTTCCAAGAATGTTATTCCAAGGTTAAATAATATTTATGGGAATTGAGTTAGGCAACTTTTCTCCTTGAGTTTTCAAATAATTAGTATTTTTTAAATAGAAGAAAACATATGTTAGGTCAAAATTTTAATACAAATATAACTTATTAAGTTACTAAACTTATATGCTCATTACTTTCAAAAATTTACTGCTTCAATACTGATTTATTGTCTAAACACATTCTATTAGGACATAGAATTGCTTCATTTTTTTTTTTTTTTTTTTTTGCGGTACTGAGGATGGAACCCAGAGGCATTCTACCTCTGAGCTGCACCCCAGCCCTATTTTTTTATTCTTTATTTTGAAATAGAGTCTCACTGAGTTGCAGAGGGTCTCACTAAGTAGCTGAGGCTGGCTGTGAACCAGAATGCTGGGATTACAAGCATGTACCACCACACCTGGCTCTAGAATTGCTTCTTAAGTTTCTTAGAATTTAAGATGCCAAAAGACTTCTATGCAAAAGATGATGATGTTGGATGACTGTTGAGGGCCATCTTAGAACATACATTGAAATTATCATTTTGGACCAGCTCAGTTTGGATACATGATATTTGGCTGAGTGGGATTTGTCTACAAGCAGACACATTCCATGGGACTTGTTATAATCTCTGAGGTGTGATCTTTAATGTCATCTTCACTCAGTGTCTAACCCCTCCTTCTTACAAACTTGTCACATGCCTGCCTCACTGATCTTCTTTATTGTAACCTTTGACAACTGTTAGCTTCTGTGGACTATGGAACAGGCAGCATCCACTAGAGCCACCATTACTTCTGGGATCCCTGTTGATTCCACAAACAGAGGTGATGACTTGTCCATTTTCAAGGAATATTTATTCAAATATTAATGGATTCAAATATAGTCATGCTTACAAATTAACTAAACAGGATAAATATAGTATTTTAATTAATAAAACTTGAAGATCAATAACTAGAAACAGCAAAAGAGTTTTTCAAACACTATCCTCCATAGTAGCTTCTGACACTAAGAAATAATAATTTATCATTTTTATAGTTTTTCCAATTCACCTAGGGCTAGTCTAGTATTGGTTGACCACATTTTTCTTTTAATTGGAAGTGACCAATTAGAAGTCAAGAAGGTATATTGTACCTATGTTGAGTCACCAAAGAAAACAAGGTCAAAACACAGTCCTTGAAAATCTCACACCCTAGCATGCTACTCTTTGAGATTGATGAATAGTTTCAATTTTCTCCATTCCATGACAAAGAGAACTGGAGCAGTTTCGCAGAGCTCCATAAGAAGCTGGCTGAAGCCAGATGAAAAATGACATTTCTTGTACTGTTATTGGCAAGGTTAAAGCTTTTTTTTTACAAATAAAAAGCTGAAGTTTTTCTTAGAATTCAGTTAAGTTTCTGAGTTGGATTTTCTAGGTGTAATGGACAATAGGGAGAATTTTATGAACTGTTAACTACATTTAGGAATATCTGGAAATAAAGCCTAAATTTCTGTAGAGTCACAGATATACTGCATCATTCTTAGATTTACCTTCTTTGTTGACTTAGTAGAGGTACAACAATGAGTTTTTCTTGCGAAACAGTTGTAAAGATCATATTAGAATCCATGATAGATATGAAAAACTTTACAGGGCAAAGGAATTAGTTTAATATAAAATTTTAATTTTAGTCTTGACTTTATAAATAACAGACTCCCTAATGTATGTGATGACATTCAGAAACATACCAAAATCAATCACTAAGCCAAACATGAGAAGAAGGGAGGGGAAAGATAAGGGGGTAGGAATTGGGTAAGAGTTAATTGAATGATGTGCGTTGGTATGCCTCTACCATCTTGTATTCCCATTCAGATGTATGAATGCAATAAACCAATAAAAATAAATGAATAAATAAATAAATAACAACTGACTTTATATGAACAATCACATTTATTATAGCCTCAGGTGCTGCTCTACAAAGTTAAAGGCTTACAATAAATTTCTGTAAAGGTTGTCTCTCCAGAATATTTTTTATAAAGTGTATATGGATAACAAAAGTTTTATTTTGAAAGCTTTCAGACCTTGTCAAAAGAAGGGTAGCTTGCTTTGCTAGCTTGGGTAGCACATGGCTCATGAAAGTTTGAGGACTCCAAGTGACCAGCACCATTAAAAACTGTCCTCTTGTTCCCATGATTTTCAAGCCATGATCTACTAAATTGACTCAGCCGTATCCATTCTTCTGCTATTGAGATAAATTTCTTTTTACAACACTAGCTACTATGCTCTCTTTTTCAAGGTTTGATGTTTTTGTCAACCTGACCCTTTATTATTACTGTACTCAGGGTAGAGAAATAACAGGCTATGATGACACATCCAATCACAATGTCTTTAATTTATTACACCTTTATATAGGCAATTATAGTTTCTAATTAAAATATTAAAAAGTAAAGTATGAGAACATTTTTACTGAAAGAATTCCTATAGAAATATCTCAGTGTATTGCACACAACTTTCTTTTAATATATTTAGATATTTGTTGCATCACATAATCACAATTATTATATAATTATCAGGAAAATAAAGCTACTGCTACTGTTAAAAAATGGCTCTGATCAAGGAAGGGTTTCTAAGATATTGTGACAGAGTGGAAAAAAAGAAAAAAGCATTTGATACTAATAGTGGATTTTTTGTTTTTGTGCAGTGCGAACATTTCTGAACACTTTTGTTTTTTATTTGTGGTTTCCATTTGTGTGTGTGTGTGTGTGTGTGTGTGTGTGTGTGTGTTCCTGGGGATGGCACCCAGAGTCCTCTATTTCTGGGCTATACCCTCGACCTATTTTATATTTTATTTGGAAACAGAGTCTCACTAAGTTGCTGAGAGCTTCACTATGTAGCTGAGGCTGGCTTTGAAACTATGATCCTCCTGTCTTAGCCTCTCAAGTCCTGGGATTACAAGCATGAGCCACCACACCCGGCTTTTGTGGTTTCCATTTCTAAAATGACTTTCACCTAATAAGTAATAATTTCCATTTCTTTAACATCAAAATATGTGTTGTAGACCTTTTATGGATGCATACAAATAAAATTAAATTTTATATAAATATTCAATATTATTTTGCTATTCAAAAGTCATAGCAAATCCAGCCTTGTAATTTAATTTAAATTATATTTTAATACTTCATATGTAAATTTAGAGTGAGTTCACTTTCCTGGCTGTATAATAATACTGAAATTTAAATACTTGTTATTTTTATGACAAATCATTGCTGTCATATACTAACATTCTTTGTTCTTTATAGGCAATAAGGTCAATTTTTTCAAGAGGTAGGTTTTTCTTTAGCATGATATTCCAATGGAATGACCATATTTTAGGTACCAATAACCACATTATATTTTAAAAATGCATTAGTATATAATAATTTAAAGTTGCCTCCATAAAAATTTTAAAAATCGTTAGTGCTATGTTATGGTTCTAAAACTTTTATCACTGACATTATCAAATAAGTTTACTAAAATTTCGAATTAACTAGAGAGGGTCAGGGGCTGTGGGAATAAAAAGATTCATTCAAATCCCCAGATTCATCTCTTCTACAGAAACAACTGTACCACTGAGGCCTTCTCTGTAGTAATTATTCTACACCTTCTGCAGCTCTTGACGATTTTATGAACTTTGATACTGACCTAGTTAACTGAAAGATGGCAAACTTAGTCTGCAAAGTGGCCTTGTGGGAAGACAAATAAAACTGCATATTTCATTATAACATTTCTAGTCAATTCTACAAATATCTTGCTATTTCTATCATTTTCAACATAGACCTCTTATCTGTTTGTGTAGCTGTGTGTTTCATCTTCTTCCTTTTGTTTGCATGTGTGTTGTGAATACAGGGCCACAAGGCCTTTAGAAGGGAGGGGTGGAGTTTTTCTGCCTTTAGACTAGTATGTGTTGTAACCACAGCCTATTTTCCATAAGCATATCTGATCAAGAAACCACTTTTTTATGGACTCTATCGGGAAACTCTCGCCACCACATACCCCTCACATAATAAAGACAAAATATACCTTTTTAAACTCAGTTGCTAAGGTCTCTTTTGGACAAGTACATGGGAGGGTATTTGTCATTCCTAGAAAGAGGACCCCTGTGAGTGACACATACTAATTTGCTTGGGAGAGAAGGGCCCATAAACCCACAACTGTCTCTCCATCTGTAGAACACCTGTCCTCTGTGCCAGAAATGAAAATTACAAAGATAAAATGCTATTTTGTAATAAAAGAACCCCAAAGCTATTAAACGGAAGATCTGCATCCAAATCAGTTAAGCAATGAAAACTTCTCTTCTGTTTCTAGAATATCATGCTTTAACCATTTTACTGTTAGAATTTTCTATGTTTATTCCTAAGAAATTGCTTCATAGATAATCAAAATGTTAAGATTATACAATTTTACTTTAAGAATGGAGCTATTCCTGCCTTTCTATTTTTCAGCTAAGGTATTAATTTAAGTGACTTCTTGAGGGCTTGGGACTTAAATACAAGAACAAGAACAAGAACAAGAACAAGAACAAGAACAACAACAACAACAACAACAACAACAACAACAACAGCAGCAGCAGCAGCAGCAGCAGAAGCAAAAACCCTGAATTCATTAATACTTCCTTTGGTTATTTTTTATTATTATTTTAATTCTTCTTTCTTTTCTTTTACTAGCAGTGCAATGTTCTTTTTAAATATACCTTTTTAATGAACTATAATTATGCATAATCATGAGGTTCACAGTGTTAGAAACATTCATGCACCCATTACTTCGTGTGTTTCCCTCCGGAACCCACCCCACCCTCCTTAACTTACATGTTATTGAGATTAATAATTTCACACCTGTATGTAGCAATATTTGAATGGTTTCCTCATTAAGTCTTCTTTTTCTCTTCCTCACCTCCCTCTCCCTAATCCTTTTACACTATTCTACTTGTCTTTCTGCTCCTCATCTAAAGTCCCTTTTGCTTTCTGACACTGGCCAATCTCTCTTATACTTCAATATATATTTTAAAAAGAATAAGTTGAAAGTGTATTACAGTTTAAAATAAGTAGGCCTGCAATTTATTGATTTTTTACTTAAAATTCAAATAAAATACAGAATATAATCTATTGTATATAACTTCTTGCATTAACCCATGGTAGATAAAGAAAGTAAAAGTATAGAATAGTTTAAAAATAACTTTACAATAATTAGGCCCCAAATTTTCATTATAGAATTAATGATATTAGAATCTAAAAGATTAGTTTGTTATAAATAGTTTAGCTGGTTATTTAAAGCAATAATACTAGAAGCACTATATCCAAAATTATTTCTAATAAAAACCATAATGTATACTATAAGCCCCCACAAAAAGTAAGAAATGGAAAATAATATCTAACAACAACAACTGGTGTCAATATAAACAATGTGTGGTCAGGACATGTCTCTGGATTTTTGTTGCTTTAGAATTTGGGGCAGCAATAGCATCAGGAAATGATCAGATGAGGAAAAAAAAAAAAGACTGTCTGGCTGACTGTATGCCTTACAAACACAGCATCATTTGGAATATTCATAAAGTGGAACAGGACCAGAAATCACATCATTTCATTTTTACCATGAGCTTTCCAATTTAAATAATGTGTATGCCATTTTTTTCTTTTGGGGGGGAAGAAAGTTCAATATATGTCAGTAGAAAAGAAGGTCCCACATCATCAAAGGTGATTTAGAAAAAGATTCATTGTATCAACAATTTATCAAGAAGTAGAAGTGGTGAGTGTAGAAATGACTCTGGGGAAAAACAAAACACAACACACACACAAACTGGTAATAGAGGATGCATTGACAATTAGAACTTCCATCTTTGCTGATGTTTACAAATCACTTCCTTTCTTTCATCACTTCCTACTTTGATACATCAAAATATACTGTGGACTGTGAATACTTACCCCCAATCCTCCCTGCTACAATTATTATTATTATTATTATTATTATTATTATTATTATCATTATTATATTTGAGCCAAATAAAAACTTGATTCACTTAATTTATTTCAATATATCTTATATGTGAAAATTTTTAAATAAACATGAGAACATACAATTCTCATTATTAATATAATATTGAATTTAAGTGTTAATAAACACATCCTTTTCTTATTTCCAATTTTAGGTTAATATTTTCCATTATTTAACTATTAAAGATGATGTTTGTTGTAGAATTTCCATAGTCATCTTTTATCACATTGATGAATTTACCTTTAATCTCTAGTTTCCCAAAAGTTCTTATGTATGGCCTTTAAAATTTATTGATAACTTTTAAAATGTATTAATATAATAGGATTTTATTAACTGCATTAAAACAAATGGAGAAAAAAGGGCTGGCTCTTATGGCAGATGACTGCAATCCCAGTACTTGGGAGGCTGAGACATGAAGATCAAGTCCAGCTTCAGCAATTTTTTAAGACCCTCAGCAACTTAGTGAGGCTTTGTTTCAAAATAAAAAAATAAATAGATGGGGCAGTATCAAAAAATAAATAAGTACGTAAAATTTAAAAAAAAGATGCTCTTTGCAGGGGCTTGGTGGCCCACACTTATCATCCCATATTTGGGAGGCTGAAACAGGATGATCTCATACTTAAAGCCAGCTTTAGCAATTCAATGAGACCTTCAGCAATTTAATGAGACACTTTCAAATAAAAAAGATATAAAATAGGAATATAGTTATAGCTCAAAGGTAGAATGCCTCTGTGTTTGATCCCCTAGTACTTAAAACATAAGGGGTAAAGGAAACATAAATAAGACATTCAAATGTTGTATGGTTTTGTGCATAATACATCAGATGAATTCATATAAAGAAAATTAATGAGCATAATTATATACAAAGTCAACATAAACATAGGTTGTATTTTAGCACTAATTTTAAAAATTAATTTAAATACATCAAAGATAGAAAAAATACTGAGAAAATTAACCTATTAAAGATTGAAAATAAATTTATATGGAAAACCATAAAATACTAAAAATAAGTAATAAATAAATAAATGTCATAAAAGAAAATACTCATTTTTATTTGCATGCCTATCCTCCCCCAGTTTATCTAAGTGTTCAATGGTATTACCAAAAACGTTCCAAGAGCCTCTGAAAAGTGACAAACTAATTCTAAATTCATATGGAAAGAAACGAGAAAAACTGGGAGAATAGTTTCAGTCAGATAGCAAGAAGCATTGTAAAGCTATCATAATTAAGTTTTGAAGGAGGATAGACAAATAAACCAAAGCAACACATGCAGTACAGAAATTGTCCCATGTATGAGAAGTTAGACTGATGCTTGATAGAGTGAATATCCTTAAGTAAAAACAAAAACTTGGTCTTGACCATTAGTCAACATTAAAAATTATTTCCAAGCATATTGTTTATTAAAACAGAAATGTTAAGTATGAGTACAATGCACCAATTAAAAATGTTAAGTATTTAACTTTTATATTTCATACAGTTCTTTTGAAATTAATATAATACACACACAAACTTTATTGGTGCATTGCAGGCTCACATTTTAATGTAATTCAGAGTGATAGAGACATACATGTATACATCATTTGATGAGCTTCTTCCTGGCTTCTTTCCTACTCTTTCCCCTTCCCTACACATGATATTGTGATTAGAATTGGCAATTTCACATATGGACATATCATCTTAGAAAGCAAAATGGCCAATATTTTTATGACCTCAAGCAAGAACATTTTCTTTGCCTGAGCCCAATAAAAATAGTGATCAGAATAAAAAATAATAGTAAATTGGTAATTAAATTAGAAACACTAATGAAAGTTACTAGTTTTTACTATCACAATTTATTCATTTATACGTTTTATACTTTTATTGGTGCACTGTTAATTATTCACCATAGTGAGGTTTAAAGAGATACAAGTGTATAAGTATACAGCATTTGGCTCCAGATCCTCCCTATTTCCCTCACCCCATACATGTTAGTGAGATTAGTAGTGATACCTTCATATGTGGACACAGCACTGCAAATTTGAATGATTTTCTTCATCAATTCCCTTTTTCCTCCTTTCCGCTTTTCACCCCAGTCCCCTCTCACTATTCTATTTGTCCCTCTTCTCACTAATCTAAGATTTCCTTTCTTATTTTTTCTCTAGCTTCCACATATGAGACCTTGACTTTCTGAGATTGGCCAATCTCACTTAGAAAAATATCTAGTTCCATCCACTTTCCTGCAACTATCATAAATTTTCTTTACAGCTGAATAAAATTCCACATTTTTGTGATCCATTCACCTGCTGATGAGCATAAAGTTTTGTCTCATAATTAGGTTGTTGTGGACTGTGCTGCTATAAACTTAGATATACATGCAACACTATAGCTTCTCTGACTTTAATTCTTTTGAGAAGATAACCAGGGGTGGTATAGTGGTATCATATGGTGGTTCCATTCCTAGTCTCTTAAGGAACCTTGATGCTCATCTCCATAGATGACTTTTAAATTTGTAAAATGCAAAACAAACAATGAAACATATTAGCAGAATATATAACTTTCAAATGATTCTCATTTTGTGTACAAAAATAATTAGTATAATTAATAAGAAAAAAGAATAAATAAGCAGATGTTTAGACATAAAATATATGGTTGGGTTTTTTTTTTTTTTTTTTTTTGGTGGTACTGGGGTTCCTGAAAGCCCTTCTACCTCTGGGCTACACTCCCAGACCTATTTTATATTTTTGAAACAGGGTCTCTTACGCCAGAGCGGCTGGCTTCGAACCTGTGCGATCTTCCTGTCTCTGCCTCCCAAGCGCGGGGATTACAAGCGTGCGCCACCACGCCCAGCTATATAATATATGTTTAAGCATATAAAATAAATTCTGGATTTTAAAACCAGATTTGACTTATCTTTGAAATTTATTTATGTAATAGTTTTTCATTTATTTAGGATTTATATTATTTTTTGAGGCAATAATGATAATTTTTCCTGGGAAATACTTTTGAACTGAGTATGTGACTACAAAATCAATAGCTTAAGTGTTCTTATTATTTTATTATTTTTTATTGGTGCATTGTAGTCATACATCTGAATGGGATACAAGATGGTAGAAGCATACATGTACGTATTGTTAAGGCATTAGGTGTTATTATAATGTTTAAAAATATCTTTATGCCTTTTTAGTTTTTTTTTTTTTTTTTGGTGGTACTGGGTGTCCTGGAACCCCTTCTACCTCCAGGCTATACTCCCAGACCTATTTAATATTTTTATTTGGAAGCAGGGTCTCTTACGCCAGCATGGCTGGCTTTGAACCTGCGGGATCCTCTTGTCTCAGCCTCCCAAGCACGGGGATTACAAGCATGCGCCACCACGCCTGGAATTTTAGTTCTTTTTTATGTTTTTAATATTTATCCAAAGTTTTTAATAAGCTTTGCAATGAGACAATTTCCAAGAAATTTCTGAAGACTGAAATTAGAGAATACTTTCAAATATAGTAAAATTAATCTAGAAATAAATAATGAACATATTCATAAAATTTCAAGTGTGGAAATGAATCAATATATTTCTACATAACCTGTGGGTCAAAGAATCCTAATGTGTATATGAGAAACATTTATGAGAAAATATATGAGTTTACTGATAATCAAAGTAAGACACTGAATCATCCCTATAAGAAAATAAGTAACCTAAAGGAATGTGTGGCAAAAAATTAAAAGTAATTACTCGAAGAACTAATCTCAAACAGAAAATAAAACTACAAAGTAAGACATAAACCAATAAGCACAACTCAATGCAAAGAAAATTATATAATGGTAATATATAAAGTAAAAAATTCCTTAAAAAGACTGAAAAAATTAATAACTAAACTTTCCAGAAAAAGTGAGGGAAGCAAAATTTACCAAAACCAAGGCAATAACTCCATTTTTTTTAGTACTGTTGATTGAAGACATGGACATTCTACCTCTGAGCTGAACCTTTTTCATGTCCTGCATCACTGTGCCCAGCTACACTATATGAGGTATAAGAAACCTAAACTGGTCATGGCAGTGCACACCTCTAATCTCAGTACTTGGGAGGCTGAGACAGAAGGTTCACAGGTTCAAGCAACTAAGCTTAAAAAGTTAATAAGACCTAGTTTCAAGATAGAACATGAAATGGTTCTTTCGTTCTTTATTTTAATACCAAATAACTTTACCTAGATATTTTTCAATGCTTTAAATGTCTACCAAAAAACAGAAATACATGCCATAAATAGATGAATAGCACATTTATCATAAATTGACATAAGTTTCAGATACTTCTAAATAAGAATACCTATTCAATATTTCTAACTGCTCTGTAATGGTGAAAGCCTTTAGCGTTATTGTGCACTTTGTCTTCATATTGTATCATATGTTTAACAAAAAATATTTGTAAAGACTTTTTATTAAAGGCAAAGAGCAGGATACAGCAATAGGAAGAATACGGGGAGGCTTTGAAAGTCTGGTAAACATCTAGGTGCCAGCTCACTGGGACTCTTATTCATACACCAAAACACTGCTCTAGTTTGAATCACCCAAATCTGTGCTCCAGGAAAACTCATGGCAGAAGTTCCCAGTGGAGTCATTTAAGCCTCTCTGGTCAAGCCAGACTGTCTAACTTATTATACTGGGTGAAAATCGTCAGTAAACAAACTAACCCTGGGGGTTGCCAAGGGATTTTCAGTCTATAAACAGCAAGCTATAAACCCCACTGCTCTAATCTCCTCCAGGAGTTGAAGCAAGAAATCCTGAGATCCCAAAGTCAATGACAGAGAGTTTGCAAACTGCAAAATAACCCTATACTACCCAAATAACATATTCTGGGTATGAAATTATTTTGTTTTATGTACTTAGAATTTAGAATATACTTTCTTATCTGAGGACTCATGACTTTATTTTTCTTAAACTTTAGACCTCAGATTATTTATTTTTGATATCCAATATATAAACATGTAACAAAAAATAGGTGAATATTTTATGTGTATTCAGCTGATTATAGATGATTAATTAAATATATATAACACCCTTTTTGGTTGCTTTTATTCCATATATTTCTAAAACTTCAGTTATTTGTTAGAACAAAAGCCTCTTTGGCTTCTAATTTTTAATTCTTTTAGACCTCAGTGATGGAATTCATCTACTTTTCAACTCATTAATGATCGTCCTTCCTTTTCAACATATTAGTGAATTGATCCAGTCCTTAGTTTGAATTTTTCTTTCTACAATTTCTATTTGATCTTTTATTCAATTTCTCTGGTTAAATTAGCTATATATTTTTGCTTTCTGAGGACCACAAGGTAGCTGAAAATTGTTCCACCTATTGCTTAGACTTAGGGCAGGCGTGGTAACGCACGCTTGTAATCCCAGCATTCAGGAGGTGGAAACCGGA
Organism: Muscardinus avellanarius; assembly: GCF_963383645.1. NCBI lineage: Eukaryota > Metazoa > Chordata > Mammalia > Rodentia > Gliridae > Muscardinus > Muscardinus avellanarius. The sequence continues at coordinate 152,274,546 of NC_137787.1, forward strand.
GAATCATGGTTCGGGACAGCCTCAACTACTTAGTGAGGCCCTCCATAACTTAGTGAGACCCTGTTTCAAAATAAAGAATAAAAAATAGTGCAGGGGGTGTAGCTCAGAGGTCGAATGCCCCTGGGTTCCATCCTCAGACCCGCAAAAAAAGAAAAAAAAAAAGAATTTGGGAATGCTTACTGGGAGCATACACTGAGAAGCCTCTGCTTCCAGAAGGATATTTGTGTAAGAGGAATAAAATTAAGCATGCCTACTCATACAAATAACAAAGCAAGCATACTTACAACAACATGGTCTTCAGCAGTTTACCCACAAGCAATAGACAGTGATCTCCAAAAGAAGAGAAAATAACTCGAGCCTAAAGCTACCCCTGCATTTTTCTTGAAAGTTCCAAAATAAGCTCAATTTAGAAGACAGAGTTTGTTTTCTTGTTGTTGTTGTTGTTGTTGTTGTTGTTGTTGTTGTTTTGTTGTTGTTTTGTTTTTCAAGGAAATCTAAAAGAGATAGACTTATAGAGGCAGGGAACCAGACTGGAGAAAAGTGCATGAAGTTAGATACCTCTAGCTATCTCCAGGGTTGCTCTTCATATAGTCATCTGCGTATTAACCAGCACATTTGCATGAGGAAGCGATTGAAGCCAGGGAAAAACTGAAGAATTCAATGAAAAGAGACAATAGTTTGTATAATGATATTCTTTCTCCAAATATGTAATCATGATTAATTGCTAAAAGTAAATATGTAAACCTTATTTCAAATTAGCTAAATAAAATTCAGACAAAGAACTATCACTTCAATATCTAATAAAATATAAAATTTGAGAAACAATATGGCAATGATGTTTGCATAATGATAGTGTAAGATTGAAGAGATAAAAGAAGACATTAATTTTGTGCAATAATTCTGAACATCTTCACCAATACACAATTTTGTGAATCATGAGTGAAGGTAGACTTTAACAAAAATATAATTAATTTTTAATAATAGTTATAAAATACTATCATTAATTAGTACTAATACCAATTAAATAATTTCCCCCCACAAAATGGCAATCACATGGCAAAGTAAGTGTAGTAGGTATGCCTTCTGAAGTAAAAAAAGAATTATGCAACTGTCTTCTGCACCATTAATTGGACAAAGAAATAACAACCCTGCCTAGATTATATCAAGATTATATGTAAGAAATCAGTGGCTAGAATAATTCCTTTAAATTAATAGCAGTATTATAGGCAGTAAAAATAACACATTTCCACAAGGGAGATGTGACGTGACACCATATATATATATATATATATATATATATATATATATATATATATATATAATTTTTTTTTTTTTTTTTTTTTTTGGTGGTGGTACTGAGGTTCCTGGAAGCGCTTCTACCTCCGGGCTACACTCCCAGACCTATTTTATACTTTTTATTTGGAAACAGGGTCTCTTAAGCCAGCGCGACTGGCTTTGAACCTGTGCGATCCTCCTGTCTCCGACTCCCAAGCGCAGGGATTACAAACATGAGCCACCATGTCCGGCGTGACACCATTTTTTACAATTAGTTTTACATTAATTTTTTTCTCACTTTTTTTGTGTGGGTGTGTGGTGCTAGGAGTGGAACCCAGGGGCCTTCTACCTCTGGGCTATACCCTTGACCTATTTTATATTTTATTTGGAAACAGGGTCTCACTAAGTTTTTGAGAGCCTCACTAAGTAGCTGAGGCTGGCTTCAAACCTACATGATCCTCCTGTCTCAGCCTCCCAAGTACTGGGATTACAAGCATGTGCCACCAAGCCTGATTTACATAACTTTTTTTTATCAGTTGATAGATAACAAGTTACTGCTGTCTAAAAAGAGTCTAGAATGGAAGTCAAACATCTATCACCATAATTTCTTAAACAAAAGCTAAAGATAAATAAAAGTAAAGTTTTTTATCCATGCCTCTGTACCCCTCCTTATTATTTTTACCGGTAACATTAATTTTTTCTTTCTTTCTTTCTTTCTTTCTTTCTTTCTTTCTTTCTTTCTTTCTTTCTTTCTTTCTTTCTTTCTTTCTTTTTTATTTTCTACACTTGTAAACCTGGGATTTCTGTCCCCTCAGTCTCCCGAATACTGTTATGGAAGGGATATTTCGCAGGACATGGTGGAACAGCCTTGTAATCCCCGCACTTGGGAGATGGAAACAGGAGGATCACACAGGTTCAAAGCCAGCCATGCTGGCTTAAGAGACCCTGTTTCCAAATAAATAAAAGTATAAAAATAGATCTGGGAGTGTAGCCCGGAGGTAGAAGGGCTTCCAGGAACCCCAGTACCAAATAAATAAATAAATATGAATAAAGGTAAATATGAATAAAGGAATATTTCACGATGCTCAGCTTGTCCAGAAACTCAGTATCACTTTTTTTAGAGTTCTTTCTTTCTTTCTTTCCTTCTTTCTTTCTTTCTTTCTCTCTCTCTCTCTCTCTCTCTCTCTCTCTCTCTCTCTTTTTTTTTTTTTTTGGTGGTTCCTGGAAGCCTTTCTACCCCCGGCCTACACTCCCAGACCTATTTTTTATATTTTTATTTGGAAACAGGGTCTCTTAAGACACCGCAGCTGGCTTCGAACCTGCGTTGTCTTTCTGTCTCTGCCTCCCAAGCAGGAGGATTACAAGCGTGCTCCACCACACCGGGCCCCTAGAGTTCTTTCTGATACCTTCCAGCAGTATTCCTGTTTCAGCCTTCCAAGTACTGAAATTAAAGGGTTGAGCCATCATATCCTGCCATAATCCTTTATTTAATTCAAAATCAACTGACTTGTAACTTTAGAAGCAGGTGAACTTAACATAATAATGAGCCTAATAGGTCATTTACAATTCTAGAGACAAAAGTAGAAAATCTTAAAGGGACATTTCAAAATTCTGCATTATGACACCAATATCCATGTGCTTGTCCACTCTATTAACATGTCATTATTTATTTAAGCATTAATTTATTATGGAGCACTTATTCTGTGCCCTAATTTTCAATATTATTAATATGATTAAATTTCTATAAATATCTTAGAACCAATATGATGATTACCTTGGTATAAATTATAGAAAGAAAATTACTTTATTAAAGGGTATAATCATTGAAAGATCAATCAGAATTACCAAGTCACTCCTTTTTAGTAATAAAAAAAGTTTCCTAATCAATTCTAGGTTCTACCCATTATCACACATACAATTTGTATAGGTAAAAAATAAAAAGTATTAGTCAATTTAATCAACAGTGAAAATAAATATATAAAATATATAAATTTTATATATAAATATATAAAATATTTATATATTATATGTGTGTATAATATATATACATATATATGTGTGTATATATATATATATATATATATATATATATATAGTACTCTGAAGCCCAATTGAGAGACTAAATTACAGATACTATGCAGATTTAGCTAAGAGTTTTTGCTAGCTACTTAACTTCTATTAGCTTCCTTAAGTGTGAAAAGTGGATAATAATATTAATTCATGAGGAAGTTGATATAAAGTTTTTGTAGTAATATATTTTGATGCAGTAAAACATTTAGATCTGGTTTCTGTCTATTTTATTAATTATCAATGTAGATTTATTATCTTGTTAATTACATCTTCAGGTTATTTTTGAGATTAAATAAATGTTTCTCATTCATACATAAGGATTTTTTAAAGTTATGTAAATTTATGCTCTTTAGCCGGGCGTGGTGGTGCACGCTTGTAATCGCTGCACTTGGGAGGCAAAGACAGGAGAATCACGCAGGTTTGAAGCCAGCCTCACTGGCTTAAGAGATCCTGTTTCCAAATAAAAATATAAAATAGGTCTGGGAGTGTAGCCCGGAGGTAGAAGGGTTTCCGTCCAGGAACCCTGGTATCACAAAAGAAAAAAAAAAAAAAAAATATATATATATATATATATATACATACACACACATATACTCTTTAAAATTATTTTATTTTGGAATGTCAATGTATCAATGAATGAATCACTTCCATCGATATTGTGTACATATGTGGAATATCAGTGCCAATTTCAATATCTTGTATGGGGAAGTGGGAAGGGAACTGGGGAAAGCTCACCAAGTGCTGTGTGCATGCATGTCCCAATCAGACTGAACTACATTATAATAAATAATTAAATGTCCTAAATATTATATGGGCTTCATATATACTGAAAATACTATAATTCAATCTGAAATAAAATGTATTGATCATCATGTATTATTTTCTGTGAAATCTGGCAGTTTTAAATGTTGTGATATGAAGGACTAAAAACATTTGCACTATCAGCCAGCTAATTTTACATTAAACATTCATTATTTTTCCTTGTGCTAAGGAAAGGAGTGTTGCTGAGATTCTGTTCAAAGTCATTGCTTTTTATTACTCGGTTTGCTACTTCTTTGGAAATCCAGGAATTGCTAATTAAATAACTCTTTGACACTGGTTTATAGAAAATTTTCTTAGAGAAAATAATCATTATGTCATTGTCTCTAAATACTGAACATCATTTTTGCTTATGTTGTAGAGATAGTTCTAATTTTACAGAGTATTGGTATGTCAGTGGTTGTCTGCTAGAGAATTGGGAAAAAGTCAGCCTCAGATCTTGTTAGTTTTTCATAACATGACAAAAACCTGAGAAAATCAACTTAAAAGAAGAAAGATTTATTTTGGCTCAGGGTTTCAGAGGTTTCAGTCCAGGGTCATTATTTTTGACCTGTAATGAAGGAGAACATCATGGTGAGGAGCAAATGGTGGAACAACGTTTTTCACCTCATAGTGGATGAGAAGAAGAAAAAGAAAGAGAGAGACGGGCATGGGCAAAGATCTCAATATCCACTTAGAGGACATGCCCCCAATTACCTAACTTTGTCCCATGAGGTTCCTTCCTTCTCAAGGTTTCATCACCTCCAATAGCACCATAGGCTATTGGCGGGCCAAGACTTCAGCATATGGGTCTTTGAGTGACATTTAAGCTTGAAGCCATAATAAACCCTTTCATTATTATTTTATAAATATGTCTCTAAAGTTCCTCAGACTTTGTCACTAATTCACCCTGACCACTTTCCAACTCTCCCTGATCAGTAAGTTAAACTCCCTCTGATCAGTAAGTTAAATTGATTAATATTTCCATTTCATTCCAACTAAGATGGAACATTAAAATGTGCAACACAGTAAACTTCTGAATAATAGAATGCCAGTAAATTTATTTTGAAATACATGATATCTGAGTATAGTACATATTTTATTACGTGCTGAGAATTTAGTTAAAAATCAAAAAGAATGCATTAAAAATACATTTTTTCTCTATAGCAGAAATGCTCCATTGCAGAGTACATCATTGAGCAAATTCTAAAGCAGTAAATCTAAACTACTATGTACCTTTTTCTGTGCCTTCAGCAGTGAGGAAGACAGAGAGCAATTTCAGGGCAGCATCAACCCTATATAGCAGCACTGTAGCATTGCAGCTTAGCTAACAAATGAAATCATGGAGCTTTTCCCATGAAATTGGGGGCAAGAGGGTATGCTTTGCTTGGTGTGGGTGTTTTATTTCTGTGTATATTTACTCATTTGCTTGTCATTTGTTGTGTTCTGCAGCCAGAACTTTCCTCAAATAAATGAGAGGTGGGACTTGATGCTCTCTAAGGTTGCTGTTACTTCTAAACTTCTCCCTCAGGGAATGTGTTATGCCAGTTTGGGTATCTGGAGTTAGTTAATAATGTCCTGGAAATGAAAAATAAAAGTGACAACCCTGGTTAAATCCACAAAAGAGAAAAAAACACTTTCATTCTGTGAGCAAATCATGTAGGATGCATAGAGATATATGAAACTGAGGAATCACATCATTTTTTTAGAAAGTCTTTGTTTAAATAGTTTCTTCATATTAGCCTCTGAAACATGGCATTAGCTGAAAAAATATTTCTCTACTGTCAACTTCTTATCTTAAAATAGATGAATAAGCAATTCAAAATATTTTTATATAATTGGGAAACCATTCCTTTTGTACATCCTAATTCTAAATGTTTATAGGATTCTAATATCTTGGTTTTATAGAAGAATAATTTACTTATTTTAAGTGTTATGTGTTCAGAAAGATAATTCAAAATTGTTGAATGAGCTAAAACTTGAGGCAGTTGTAGCCCAGCTCACTGAGTCCTTCAGAGATCCAGAGATGTGCTCAACAATACCATAAGTGAACTAGCCACCCCAATGGGAGACTGCCTAGTGCAGCCACAGGGACTCAAGCAACAAGCAATACATTTACATCATCTGAAACTTTGTGGTTCATGCTGGTGCAGGTGGGGGTTAGAAAGCCCCTAGGGCCAATCAACAAAAGGTCTGCAGTCCCCAAGGCTCTCAGTCTAAGAAGGGCCTCCAGAAATCATCACTACCCAATTGTGGTGACAGGGGAGAAATCAGACCAACTCAGCCTTACCTGTTGAGAACATGGATTCCTACATATGCATGGGATGAGGTGCAGCGGTACTTGGCACCTGCCCAGGCAGAAAGAGACACCAGGCCAGGCCCTCAATCATTAAAGAAGAGTAAAATGCCAAACTATAAACTGACATCATTACTATAGGTTACAGAGCAAATTAGCCAGGCGTGGTGCTGCAAACTTGTAATCTCAGCGCTTGGGAGGCAGAGACAGGAGGATCACGCAGGTTCTAAGCCAGCTGCACTGGTTTAAGAGACCCTGTTTCCAAATAAAAATATAAAATATGTCTGGGAGTGTAGCCCAGAGGTAGAAGGGCTTCCAGAAACCCCAGTACCACCAACAAAACAAAACAAAACAAAACAACCAGAGCAAATTAGAGTGCATGGAATATGCTCAAGAATCTATTATAGAAAGTGAGCCTTAAATGGCTGAAAAAATTCATATAGACCCAGGGGCACTGCTCTGCAGAGGCCAGATCTGTTAATTATTTCATATGTGTAGGGTTGTTTTATTTTATTGTTACTTAGTTTTGTTTTGTGATGTGTGTGTCTGTGTGTGTGTGTATGTGTGTGTGTGTTTGATCTCATACTCATTTTACAAGCTTATTTTCTATTTCATATCTACTCTTTTCTCTCTGAATTTTTTCTTTTCTTTGTCTAGTATTCAATATATTTCATATTACCATACTAAAGACTACACTGATTACTAGAATTCTCCTACATATTCACAATTTCTAATCTCTACTATGCATTACCTTACTAAACTCAAACTCACATTCTACCTGATCCTATCTGCTACTTTACATTATTCTTGCATTTACTACTATATCACCTACCTCCTCACTCAAACTTCACCATTGAATACAATTTGCCCTTTTATATACCAGCTGACACCTACAGAGTGAGAGAAAGCTATCAACAGCAACTTAAAATGCAAACTTAAAAGACCTTAAATCATGAGAAGGACGAATAGCAAGGAAGCAATGAGCTTCCACAACCCCACACTAACAGAACCTACCAATACAAAATTGCTGAGACTTTTCTGAGCGTGGTGGCACACACTTGTAATCCCAGCACTCAAGAGGATTGAAGTTCGTTGACAGCCTTAACTACTTAGGGAGGCCGTTTGCAACTCCATGAGACCCTGTTTTAAAGTAAAAAGACTATAAATTAGGCCTGGGAGTGTAGCTCGGAGGTACAATGTCCCTGGGTTCTATCCTCAGTACTGAAAAAAAAAAAATCATTGCAGAGACTTCCAGAATAAAAAATCATAACAATAGTTGAAATGCTATAGGACTTTTAAAAAGAATTAAAGATAGCCTGAAAGAAATAAAGGAACAAGTAAACAAGTAACAGAAAATTACTAAAGGTAGAAAAAGAGGTTGATACCTAGATACAGGTAACTTATACAAGATCAAATAAAAGGTTCACTATGCCACATACTAGTCAAACTGACTAATGTAGAAGCCAAGGAGAGAATAAATATCATCAAAATGGCCATTTTTCACAAAGTGATGTACAGATTCCATGCAATATCCATTAAAGTACCAAGGTCATTCCTCACAAACAGAAAAATCAATTCTTAAATTCATTTGGAACAATGAAAAACCTAGAATATCCAAATTGTTCTCAGCTGCAAGAACCATGCAAGAAGCATCACAATACCTGACAACAAACTATAGTGCAAAGCCATAGTAATAAAAATAGCACGGAATTGCACAAAAACACAGTCCAAGGAAGCAGAGTAAAAGACTTAGAAACAAATCTACACTGTTACAGCCAACTGATTTTTGACAAAGGAACCAAAAACATACTCTGGAAAAAAAAGATAGCCTCTTCAACAAAGTGTTGGGAAAACTGGTTAACCTTATGCAGAAAAATGGAAATAACCCCACTTTTACATACTGTACAAGAGTCAATTCAATAACTTGGAAATCAGGCCAAAGACCTTGCAGCTCCTTGAAGAGGCCATACATCCAACATTTCAACACATAGACACAGGTAAAAACTTTCTCAATAAAGACCCTAAAGGCAAAAGGAATTAAAAGGAGAATGATACATGGGATTTTATTAAACTAATGAGTTTTTGTATAGCAAAGGAAACCATCAAGACCCTCAACTGAGCTGACAGAATGGGAGAAAAATTTTGCCAACTATTCCTCCAATTGAGGACTAATATCTAGTAAAAACGGAGAACTCAAGATACTCACCACTAAGAAAACCAATAACCTAATTAAAAAATGGGCAAGTGAACTAAATAAATACTTCACAAAAGAAAAAATTCTAATGGCCAATAAATTATGAAAAAAAGTCCAACATCATTAGCAATCAGAAAGATACAAATGAAAACTACCCTGAGATTTTATCCTTGACACATTTATCAGTGCTTACTGCAGCCAATTCTTCTTCTTTTGCATATATTATTCACAGGATTTCAACAAGACCATGCATTAAAATAGCACAGTCAAGGCTGTCTCTTATTGATCCAGGGCTCACATTTAGTCTTCTTTTCTTATAATAAGTGCACCTTTTACTCCATGGTAGTTGTGAAAACAACAACTCAGACATCCAGAGTTGGAATAATAATCATTGCCCAATGTGGAAATTATCATAGTTCTATTAGTACTGTAAGCCATGACCTTGGAAAAGATAATCAAATAAAAGACAATAGAAAAAGAGAATCAATTAAGACTAGAGCCTAGAAAACTCCAAATTTAAGGGCACCAGATGATAAGAATTGACAAAAAGCATTAGAAAAAGCAGTCTAATATCTAGGGGGAAAACCAGGGCTATGTGCTCTTCTGTAAGTCAAAGATAAATCTAATCAGGAACATAACAATAATAACAATAATGCTTCCAAGGTTCACTAAGAAGAGTAATAACATTTGACTCAGATTTAGTGATGTGAAAACTACTGACAAGTAGAAGAGAATGAGAATAATAATACAAAAATAAATAGAAAAAAAGATTATGAAGATTATTGCTATAATTGAAAATACAGAAATGGAGTTGATGTTAAAAAGGGCTAGGGTGTATAAATATGTTTATAGTTGTTTTCTTTGTTCTATAAATTTATATACAAAGCAGTTTGCTTTTAGTTTACTTTCAATTTGCTTGAGCTTTTCAGGGCAACTTTGTATAATTTTTTTCAAATAAATAAGATATTTCAGAAAATTATTGATATGACTTCAGGATTATCCTTGAACAGATGATAAGAATAGGATCTAGGGCAGATAATCTCAATACCTTGGAGGCTAGGATAGGAGGATCTCAGGTTCCAGGCCAGTATGTGGTAACTTAGTGAGACACTGTTTTAGAAATATAAAATAGAAAGTGCTGCAGAATAAATTGTGTGGATGACATTTTGAAGTCCATATATATAGATGTCAGTGATAATCTGGGGATATATTGCCAATCAAATATTAGACGAAAAAGAAAAAGGAATATTGTCTTTATGTTGAACTTAACTGATATCCAGAATGCAAGTATTATCAATGACATGTGGCATTTAAAATGTGATATTTTATACTTTTCACTGATTTGCTTAGTCAGAATAATGCTACACTCCATATGCTTTAAAAAGAAACTTTTCTATTTTCTCTGTGTATTTCAAGACCATGGATTTCTTTTCTTTAAGATCTAGAATCAAATGATCATATTAAGTTTCTGAGAATGTTACAGGAAGCATGTAATACAAATTTTCATTCTTGGTAGGGATCATTTCAGAGTATTCACCTTGCCTCCTGCATGATAATCACTAAGATTACTAAGCATCACAATGATATTCACTTTGTATAAAAAATGAGCAGTAATTGGAATCTCAGATGATAGAAAGCATCTATCTCTTTCTGTTGATTTATAGCTGATGAAGTGAATAAATAAAAAGTGACAAGCTAGGTTTTAAACAGGAGCTCATTCAGAACAGATTCACAGCCAAGTTTCATAAGTTCCTAAAAGAATGGAAGTTCCTTACCTCTTATCATCAATATATTCATATTTGCAATAAAGCAAATTGTTTTAGTTATATAATATCTGTTTAGGGAAAGAAAAAAAAAGCCAGTGGTCTCAAACAAAGTTTAAGATTAAGAGTTTTTTAAAAGAGGAGCTGTGATATTATCATCTTCTTTAGTGTTCACAGTTTTTCACTAGTCACTGATAACCACCTCAATACCTAATTGATACACTTTTCTTGTATTTCCTCTTTCAAGTAGGTAGTGTGACTTAGAACTATAAGACTATTATCAGTCCAGCGAAATAAGAGGTAGACTTTGTATCTGTTTTCTGTCTGTCCTTCTAACCACAGCTTTTCTCTCACTTAGCAAGTGCCCATTTTGCTTTATTGGTTCTTGATGTTTGATCGAAATCTGAGTCTCTCCAAGACTGATAGGTAGAGAGCAGTCTCTCCTTTCTCTTCTCCTTCTAAGATGTAACTGGGCTCTTACCATGTGCCCAACCATTACAAAAAATTCCTTCATGAGTATCTGTCCAAACTTCAACTTAACATATCGAAAAAGGTTCTCCAAATTGGACTGGCTCATCTCAACAATGATGACAGTGGGCTCACGGTCCCCCTCATTCGGCAGAAGGGAAAGCATACTTCTCCTTATCTTTGATTTTGTATTTATTCTTCCTTGTGGAAAGTAATACAACTTCCACCCTTCTTCAGATACATTAAATTTATTCAAATTTATTCATGTATTTATTTACACACATATTCTCTCTCTCTCTCTCTCTCTCTCTCTCTCTCTCTCTCTCTCTCTCTCTCTCCCAGTACAGGTAACATCCATGTATTAAACAAACAAGCCAACTTTATTGTTTCCTGGCACATTATTTTTTGTGTGTAGTACCAGGGATTGGATGTAGGAGCATTCTACCTCCAAGCTACACCCCCAGCCCTATTTTTAACTCTATTTTGAAACAGGGTCTAAGATACAGAGGGCCTCACTAAATAGATGAGGGTGGACTTAAACCAAGATCCTTCTTTCTCAGCCTCACAAGTACTGGGATTACAAGCATGTGCCACCACTCCTGGATTCCTGGAAGTTTTAATCAGCTTCGTCTCTGCAGATCCATCAGTACTCTATGAAAGTGATTATCCTGCTTTATAGCACTTACTCTGCTTCTCTGACTCCCCCATAAAACAGGGTCTGGAGGAGAGACAACTCAGCCTTATTTATTTTTGTATCCATATTTTTGCACTTTATGTTTAGCCTATAGGAAGTGGTCAAGAAAATATATTAACTGAACAGATGAATATTCGTATCTACTTCCCTCTTTTCTCAAGATGTACCCACAGGAAAATAAAGATCCGGAGCTTGTTACAGCAAGCCGCACATGTCTATAATCTAGAGGCTGAGACAGGATCTGAGTTTGGGGACCTGTACACAATAATTTAGTGAGATCTTATTTCAAAACAAAAATTAAAAAGAAAGGAGGTATAATTCAGAGGCAGAATACTTCTGAGCTGGATCCCTAGTAACACACACACACACACACACACACACACACACACACACGTGAAGATAAGTAAAATAGCCTAAATACTGAGTTAATGTCATAACTGGAACCAAGCTTTACTGACTTCTCCTTGAGTGACATAAGGCCAACAGATGTTAGCTTCTCTTCTCCCTGGGCTTCTGTCTCCCTGCTCTTTATATTCTCTACTTTGGTTTTAGTTTTTGTTTGTTTTGTTTGCAGTACTGAGGATGGAACCCAGGGACATTCTACCTCTGAGCTACACCCCCAGCCCTATTTTTTATGATTTATTTTAAAACTCTCACTGAGTTGTAAAAGGCCTCACAAAGTAGTAGCTGAGGCTGTCTTTGAAACGCGATCCTCCTGTCTCAGCCTCCCAAATGCTGGTATTACAAGCATGTGCCACCATACCTAGCTTGTTGTGTTGTGTTTTATTTTGTTTTTAGCTTGTTTTCTCAGGAATGGGAAGATCCTTGTGTTCTTTGCTAACCTGACATACTGACTGTTTTGTTTAAGCTACCTTTCTTAGTATATAACTTTGATTTTCACCACATAAGGAGTCAACCTGCTTACCAGGCTTTCTGAGGCCAAGACACTAGGAAAAACTGGCTTAATAGGACATTTGACCACCAGTAACCCAATGTTGGCCACATTGGGATGCCTTCTAAAAGGCTTACCTCAGGGACTCTCCAAAAATTTCAGTCAATCATCCCCATGTAAAGAAAAAGGACCAGGACATCTCTTTGAGGTTTCGTGAACTGCTAAGAACAACATCATTTTGTGTCTCTAACCAGCACTGCAGAGAGGCTACTGATGGGATGCCCACTATGCTCTGGAGGTTGGACTCTCCCTGGCCTGGTGCTGCTTATGGTTTTCTCTTTCTTGATATTGCACTATTTTGTGTTTTGGTTGATCTGGGATGTGTTCCTTTTATATCAGCAGATTTATAAACTGAACTGGGATTTTTCTACGTTTTGATTATATCCTATTATTAAATCACCTTGGACTTTTGATTGTGTACGAGTGGCTTCATTTTCACTCATAAATCAGAATTCCTTAGCAAGAAGAGTGGTTATTCTGTTAGAGTGCTGTATTAGAAACACAACTGATTAGCCAGGTGCAGTGATCACCTGGGAAACTGAGACAGGAGGATTGCAGGTTCAAGGCCAGACTCAGCAACTCAAGGAGACTTTCAGAAACTTAAACAAGATCCTATTTCAAAAAATAAAATGAAAAGACTGGGGGTGTAGTTCAGAGACAGAATGCCTCAATTCCCAATATAAATACACACACACACACACACACACACACACACAAACACACACACACACACACACACACATGCACACACACACAAGCACTAACTTTCCATAAGATAATGTATGTTCTGGACATTATATTTGTTACTAAGTATTCACACTCAATGAGAAAGATATTATTACCCTATTTATCACATGAAGACCCTTAGGCTTTAAGTGTTGGAAAACATACATGAAGTTGGTCCATACTGGGGGAAAGCCCACAACTTTAAACATAGGTTTACTGATTCTGAATTTATCTCTTAGTCACTGTTTTATATTGCTTGTCCTGGAGCAAAAGTACCTATTTTAATGACCTTCTGTGTTGATTTACATAATAAGGTTTGTCATGTTCTCTGTTTTTCCTGTACTCAGGAATAGTAACACTTGCTCTGTCAGAAAAGTTAACTCACTGTTTTTTACAATAGAATTTATTTTACCAGCCACATAATAGTCATTTGTACTTCCTGGGTACGGCATGATTTTGCATCATACAATTGATGAAAATGGAAATGCACATTTCTTAGACAATCTGTCAACAATGAAGACCAATTCTGTATCAAATTTGTGGCAAGCGTGCACAAGCCAGAAAGCTTCACGCTCAGGCATTTCAGTGTATAAGATACTATTTGTACTGTCATTTTCAATGATATCAATAATTCTTATTGCAAGTGAAGTAACACATAAGTAGTTTTGGGATAATAACAGTATTTTCAGGCTCTATTCCAATATACATTCTTTGAAATGGAGCACTAGCTCTACATGGTAACACATCACAATGTTCTCGCAGCTTTGAGTCTATGAACTAGTGTGCATGCCTATTTCATTTATTTGTCCTTGCCTTGCTGCAAGTATTGCTCATGAGGAAAAGTTTCCAACTCAGTTGCTTTTCTATTTAAAAGCTTCTTTGTTGTGGATTATGGTAAATGATTTAGCTAGTTGGCTGTGTGCTTGGTGGAGCATCCTCGGGCTTATTTTCACAGCTAAGCAAGATTTTGCTAGATGGTCTTTGAATTCAAAGGTTGCTTTTGGCAACTCCAGGAAGAATAGTGCTGATTATTTAGAAAACTGTAGCTTTATAAATGGCCACTCTCCAGTGTCAGAAAATTAATGGCAGATGAGTGGTAAAGAGGTCCATTTTATTTTACTCACAACCTGCATTATATTCCAAAGAAATGGTTATAGCTGTATAGAAAAAAACCAAAGCAAATGTTTTGAAATGATGGTAAATGAATTTGGAGAAATTGAGAAAATAAGAATCTCCTGAGAAATTTGTTGGAATTATTAGAACTACTCTTATCTTAGTGCCTTTTTTGAAAAAGAATTTGGGTGTGGCTCCTCAGCAAACCTTCAAGGAAGGTAGCATAAGCAAAGAAATATGACTGTGCTCCTTTGAGCACTGAGTTTTGATGTTTATTGTTACTGAAATAATTAATAAAAGTAGGTGTTTTTCTCCAGAGACATTCCTATAACTGAAAATTACAACAACGGCAAACATTAGTCTGTGTGACCCAGATTAATGCAGCATGAAGGAAGATTTAGATAAAGTTATTTTGTTTGTGTTTTGTTTTATCTAAAATGCCTTTAGAAATAAATTCACTCAGATTAATTTAAGAACTTTACATTATTTCTAGGCTTATGTCTAAGCACTTCATATTGTGATTTTCTATAGTCAATATGAGCTGTTCTAATTAAGACCAGATTGAACCACTGTTCATTTAATGTAGAATAAGCATTACCAACAGTTGAGATGGGTAGTTGACAGTATCCATAAATGTGGATTAAAATATTTATGTTTCTTATGACAAAGAATTCACACTATCAAAAGAACTTAAAATTGATATGTAAAATTTTATTGATCTAGATTTAATGCTTTGAGCATTGGCTAGTATGGAAACGACAGCCATTGTATTCTATGAATAAATCTTTATTATAAAGGCTGAGTGGTGTACAGTAATGAATTGAGACATTGTAATTAGTTACAAGGTCTGTGAAGTTATTACCTTAAGCCTTTGGGGTCTGAATCAATAGTCCTTTGCTCAATCATAACTGAAGCCCATGAAATGAATTCCACAAGAAAGGCTACAGCATTGAATGTGAGATATTAACATAGGGACCATTTCAGTCACGAGCTAACAAGGTAGTGTTTTAGAAAGAGAAGGATGATTTATCACAACTATTTGAAAAAAAAAAATCCTGAATCAGTTCGATGGCATTACACATTCTCTGTTCCCTGTCCTGTGAATTGATTAGGTGAGATAACAATGCTGCTGGTTGGTGTTTTGGTGGCACAGTTCAATATTATCTTAATTATTCCTCATTATGAATGTTGCTAAGCTAAGTCTGGAATGTGCAGGAGTTGGGAAGATGGTGTTAAGTCATCCATCACTATTAACATTGGGCAAAGGGTAAGTTCCAGCAAAGCCGGTAAGACAAAGAACTTTTTAAATTCATTTTAAATTGAATATAAAAACAGTGTTTACAAAGTCCATTTAGTAATATACATGAACATTTGCATTTATGTCCATTTCTTCAATTATGAATGTGGTTATTTTTAATTCTGTGGTGCAGAGGCATAGTTATATAATGTTTTTTTTCTGTGTACTTCTATTACAAAAAGCTCAATTTAGTTTCAGATTAACAGATATACTATTGTTTTATAAAATAATGTGTTTCACTTAATTTACTATCATCATTAATTTTTCCACAGATATCTACACAATGTTTATTATTAGTAGCAATTTCATTTAATTTATCATTGATTGGGTATTAGGAAAATGAAAACAATAGATTAAAAGGTGAAAGTTCTCTTTTTTCCAGCAGATATATAATTCAGAAAACATATTATATTGTCTGTTATAAAACTGATACTTATACTATTAATCTTTATTTGTTTTAGTTAGAAAATAGAATTATGATAATTTTCCTAAATTTATTTTCATAGAAATCAAAGTGATACACTGATATCTATTCCAAAGCCTTTTTTCACTAAAATAAATATACCACATCAGGCAGTTTATCTTTTCTATATAATTCTTTAAACTATGGGCCCTTGGTGTAAAATTCTATAGAAATTTATGAGGTATTCTCCTCCGAAACAAAACCAGGATGATATCAAAGAAAACCTCAGCTTTTGAAACATATTTTTAGTCTATGATCTTTTCCTAAGCATATTTGGAAATTCTCAAATATTTTAAATTTTTTCAACTATTATCTTTATTTTCTCTTAATTTTTTAATATTTAATAAAATTAAAGCTTCCAGCTATATACTCTTTTCTTCTCACAATACCAATGCACACATACAGGCTTATTCACACATATACAATGTATATTCTTTGCTTATTTTAAATATCTCCTTATCCCTGCTAGTCTCCAAATTAGCTCACTTATATCTTCCTATGAATATACTTAGACACTTTTTATTTTGAAGACAAAAAGTAAAAAATAAAAACTTTCATCTACTCTATTAAGATCATTAAAACCCAGTTTCAGCAGGGCAGGGTGTTGAATGCTCGTAATCCCAGCATTTGGTAGGCTGAGACAGAAGGATCAAGGTTCCCAGACAGCCTCAGCTACTTAGTGGGGCCATTTGCTCTCAGTGAGACCTG
The DNA here is from genome assembly GCF_963383645.1 of Muscardinus avellanarius. NCBI lineage: Eukaryota > Metazoa > Chordata > Mammalia > Rodentia > Gliridae > Muscardinus > Muscardinus avellanarius. The sequence goes on from NC_137787.1 coordinate 152,291,363, forward strand.
GTTTCAAAATAAAGAATAAAAAAATAATAGGGCTGGGGATGTGTTACTGGGTTCCGTCCCAGTACCACAAAAAAAAAAAATCAGTTCCATTTATTCATTCAAGATTTATTAATTTCTATCAAATGCAAAGATACAACATGAATGAATACTAAATTTTGTCAAATGCCTTTCTGGCTTTACTGATATGATCACATACTTCTTTAAATTACTGCAGATTGATTTTTTTTCCTTCACTTTTGAAAGAGTCACACAGCCTTAGGATAAACTCCACCTATTTATGAAGTAGTTGCCATCCTATTACTACTGAATATATTGTGTTACTATTTTGTTATGAGTTTTGCATTGATATTCATTAAGGATATTAGTCTGTAATTTAACTCTCTTGTAATGACTTTATGTGGTTTGGGTTTAAGGAAAATGCTGTATATGTACAATGAGTTGTACAGTTTTCTTTTTCTTTTTCAAAAAGAGGTAGGATCAATTTGATTATATTTCTTCCTAAAATATTTGGTAGAATTGGCCCAGGAAACCATTTTGCTCTGGTGTTTATTTACTGGTAGGTTGTATTTATGCATTTAATTTCTTTATTAGGATTAAATAGTGCTAGTAGCTTTTGTCCCTTCGAAAATTTGTTCATTTCATGCAAATTGTCAAATTTATGTGTATATAATTGTTTACAGTATTCTCTTTGTATAACTTGGATTTCTTCTGGATCTGTGATGATATTTTCTGTTTTACTCTTCTGAGTGTTGTAGCTATTTTATTACATTTTTTTGTGAAATAAATATGTGATTTACTAATCTCAGTTTTTCCTGGTTTTGATTTCATTGATGCTACTACACTTATTATCTTTTTTTTTGTTTGCTTTTAGTTTGAATTTCTGTTTTATCTTACTTTTTAAGATAAAAACTGAGGTTACTGGTTTAAGGTCATTCTTACTCTTTAGTATGAACATTCAGTGCTATACATTTCCCTTTATATACTACTTTAGATACATCACATACATTTTATATTCTGTGTCCTCTATTTAATTCAATTCAAAGGATGTTTAAATTTTTTTAGAAATTTCATTTTAGATTCATCTTTTATTTAGTTGTTTTATGAATATATTGAGATTTATCACTAATATTCATTTATATTTTAATTTGCAATCGTCTTAGAACCTCCTTTGCATTTTATATATATTTTTATATGTGTAGTTTTTTAAGGCTCACAATATTTTCATTGATATTCTTTGTTCACTGGGAAGACTAAATATTCTAAGTAGTTGGGTATTCAGTAAAAACTACTGAGCAAGGTGATTAATATTGGTTTTCAGGTCACTTATACAGCACTAATATTTTGTCTACTTTGTCAATATAAAGTGTTTCTATTAAAAATACAACAGTGTTGAGTATAAAAATATTTTTGTGTATTTTTATTTCTTTTATCAAGTTGATCTTTTTTTCTTGCTTCACATATTTAAACTCTTTGGAGCAGCATATATAGTAGTATTTTAGTGTACTACAAAATAATTTAATCATTTACTACTTTGTAATAGTCACTTCAAGCCATTAATATTCCTTCTTCTAAAGTCTACTTCCTCTGATATTCATAAAGAAATTTCATCTTTGTTTTGAGTTCATATGGTGTAATTTTGCCCATTTTAATTTGTAATATGCCAATATTAAATGTTTTAAAATTTAAAAGTTTAAATTTTAAATTTTAAAAGTTTAAATATTATTTTTATTTTATTTTATTTTTAAAAAATTTGTATTGATGTATTATAGTCATACATGTTAATGGGGTACAAGATAGTAGAGGCATACACATCACTTATTTAGCCCTTCCCCAATTCCCATCCGATTCCTTTCCCCTTTCCTCTTTCTCAAATTTGGCTTAGTGATTGACTTTGATATGTTTATGAATGCACTTTAGAGAACTTCTCTTTTTCCCTCCCATCTCCCTCAGTTAAGTCACCTTATTTGCGAATCTATGGTATTTCCTTCCTTAAAATATAAATAAAATTTAAAAATAGAGATATAATTTATGTGCCATAAAATTTATTAGTTTATTGTACAGCTGAGTGTTTTTAGTATGTTTATAAGATTCTGCAACCATGATAATTACTTAATTTCAAAACTATTTATCACCCTAGAAAGAAATTGTATATACATTAGCAGACTCTCCACAAGTCCTCAAACCTGACAACAACCAATCTACTCTTTGTTTCTATAGGTTTGACAGTTCTGAACAGTATATACAAAATAAATAATAAAGAATATGGCCATTTGGGGCAGATTTTTTCAATATCATGTTGTTAAAGTTCATTTCAATTTCATCATATGCTTTATTCCTTTTTGTCATGAAATATTATTACATGTGAGTATATAGCACATTTCTGTCAACACTTTATTAAAATTTGGATTACTTTCACTTTCTACTTATTATTGTGGTATTGATTTAAAAATTATATTACTGAAAACTTTTCTCAGATACTTTCAGGAAGCTAGTAATCTACATTTTACTCACACCAGACAATTTATTATGGATGATAAATGCTACACAACTTGAAAATAAAGTCTTTTTTTAAAGAAATCAGGGTCAATAGTATTTTAACTTTCCTCTAAATGAGTATGATATTTTCAGATATAAAATAATATATTTAAGCAGACAACACATCTTGATAGATAGAGCTTTCCAAAATCAATCTAACAATCTCTTTCTCTCTCCCTTCTATCCTTCCCCCAGCAAAATTCTATAAACAAAAGCTGAATCATGGTCACCTAATGTATCTTTAATCTTGACACCTAGAAAAATTTTGCGTATCTTTGATGAATGAAAATAATGTGTACATTTGAGTTTGAAAGTTGTATTTGGTGGTCTTATAGTCCACTGATAATCTTATTGTTTTCTATTTCTACATTATGTTTATAATTGTGCTGCAATGATTTTAGGTGGTTACTTAGAAGATTATAACAAAATATCTCAAATGAATAAAAAACAGTCAAATTGAACTTTTTCTGTTCCTTAGTCAGCATTTTTCACTGGTAAATATCACAGACAGGAGATCATTAAATTTATAAATATTGATAGGAGTCAGAGCATTTTTACTATGTTTGTCATGACTATTTAAAAAATGCCTACTATTATTCTATACAAATAGCAATGGAGAGAATTACATATTTGAAACTTATAACATTTCCTTCAAGATAATGAGGTCTTTTTTTTTTATGAAAACTCTTACTAAGAGATCTATAGCATTCTGACTATCTCAGGGATTATTTAGCTTACTGTCGTTAAACCTTCAATGTCAGCTGTAATTTATCAATTCTAATACTTAACTTATTGCTAACAATTTTATGTATATTATATATTTGAACACTTTTATTCAGCTTCTCTTTTTGACAGATAATAATATGATAGTAGTTATTTGTCACAGAGTATTGTTTTGTTAAGTTTTATTCCTTTTCCTTTCACTTTCAAATGCTTTAAGAGGTGTCCTTACAGATCTACATTATCTGTTTGAATGATTAAACATTTTCAACTCCCACACATACTACTACAAATAAGTTACAAGAAGTTACAAGAAAATAACTAAATACAGCTATATAACTTACATAAAATACTTATTTGCAAAATTAGCATTTCTAATAATTATCTTAAAATTTTCGTAATGAAAATATTGTTAACCAATGTTTTGAGGTTTAGAAACATCTCTTTGATACTGCTTTTATTTTAGAAAATATTTTTAATTTTTTTCACTTAAATTAATATATTTTTATAATAAATTCTACACACACCAAATTATACATTAAATGTATTTTATTATATGTGGGTATATTTTGGCTTGTATAAAATAATTCTATGTAAAACTCATTACAGACACACACACACACACACACACACACACATACGCATGAATATAGACATAGGTGTACACTTAAACGAATTTCAAAAGATGCTTAAGATTAAATAAAAAATATTAAGCTTATAAGGTGATAAAACATAAACTACTAATAGCAGATAAATATGTGCTATCATTAATATCAAAGGTGCTTATACTTCAGTATTTTAAAATATAAAAAGGAGTTAATGGTATAGTCCTCAAAGTAACTGTTATTAAACATTTTGAAATAAAATGACTAAAGTGTTTAGTTTTTATACATCTTGAAATAAAGAAATAATGAATGACTAAAGTATAACTGGTGTAATTTCCATGGGCCCTACTCTTGTTGCTTTAACTTTTCCATTGTATAATAACTGACATCGCTATTTTCTCACTTTTATTCATCATTTTTAGATGTTTTTATTTATTTTATTTTCTTTTTCTTGTCATTCATGTTGGAACACTTCAAACATTTTAGTATTTTATTAACAAAATATTTTAAGTTATTTTTATAGATCCCAAACAACAATAACAATAACAGCAAAGCCTATTTATGGACCATTTAGAATTGCAAATTAGGCAAAATTGATTCAGACTCTAACAGTACCTGACACACAGGAGGTCCTAATAATGGTTTCGCAAGTTATTAACTGCATATTTTTCATGTCACAACTAAGTAGGAGGTTTTGTCATTTGTCACTAGCAAGTCATTCATATTTCTGACACGAGGATGACTCAAACTGACAAAGCAGCCTGCTCCTCTGATGTCAATCAGCATCATTATGAGATTTGTCTAGATATGAAAGTCAAACAGCATCATTTTAAGAAAGCATTTTTTAATATAACAGAAACTGATCTATTTTTGCTGAAAGAAATTTTTCCCAAACACAATTTTTATTACTGTGTTTTGGGTTTCTAGCCAATTTATTTCCTTATGATAAAAATCTAATTATTAATTTATTTATTCACTTTGTTAAAAAAGTTGGCTATATTCTTCTTGGGGCAAAGGGCAAATCAATTATTGAGAGCAAAACATTTCTTCATTTATTTTCTGCTTATTTGCACATTTCAGTTTTAGAAAAGATATAAACTAGAAAATTCCACAATACCTAGGGCTATTTGGAATCTGAATTATAACTTTATTGTACTATAAATGTAATATGCTTATATACCTATAGATGTGAATACTTCTATTTTTACTTCATTTGACTTACAAATAATTATAAACATTTCCCACTTATTAACATATTCTTACTATTGTAACATAAAAATATGCATATATATGAAGTATACATAGTACATAGTTAATATAATATGATATATTTACATCAATTCTATTATTTCTTATTCACTATTTTTCTAGTACTTTTATGCTAGTAGGGTGATATCATGTAATTCCTTTTAAATAAAATTTGTGGTTTTACTGTAGGAATAACAAAAGATGCATTTGTTTTGAGAGTTTCCTAAAACACAATGTTCCGGGTAAATTGAAAATAAGATTGTATCTCTTCCAATTTTGCTTTCTTCCTTCATATTTGGTTTTATTACTTAATTGATGAAAATGTTTTATTTATCATTCATATAGTTAGGGCCATTTTGAGCAACACTTATGGCAAATATATGGTGCACCATATGCTTGCATAAAGGGAGAGGTAAAAAGCAAAACAGAAAAAAGAAAGGATGAAGAAAGATTTTTGTACAAACAGAAATATCTTTCTTCTGGACTCTAATTACAATTTAAGCACAGGTATTAATTCTGCATGACCACTGATCTGATTACAATGACATTATATGAACTATTAGTTGAGATGCATGTGCACCACAGTTTCATATGATTATTAGGTGTGATGAGTTGAAAAAAATCCTTGAGGTAATTTTTAATTTGAGCATGTATTTTCAATGAGTCATTACTGAGATAATTATTAATTCTGAGTCATTACTGAGATAATTATTAATTCTATTCATTAATTCTGAAAAGAAAATTTACAATAATTTGTTTTTTTAATGAAAGGTAAGGCTTAGTTTACTGTTTCCTCTATTGTTTGATATTATGGTTCAGACCTTAAAATAATAAAATAACATAATGTGTTAAATAAGCAAACACAAAATAACCTTTGAATCATAATAATGAAGAAATAATGAACAATTTTGGAAATTTAAATAGGTTATCTTACATTGAATAAAGGTTTCCGTTTATAAGAAGCACAAGATATTTGCAATGATCAGCTACATTTAAAAATTGCTTATATATTTAACTTTGTAACATTTTAGAGGGCACTTGAAATAAACTTCAACACCCTCTTCTTTATTAATATTTGTGTTATTTTTCTTAAGGTTGATTCATTTAAAATTACAACCTACTAGTAATAGGGAATTTTCATCTTGCCTTTGCTATTTAGGACCCAAAATAAAATGGTGTGTTAATTCAGGTGGAATAACCTGATAATGATGGGGTTCAATACAGAAAAATAAACACTTACTTTCTATTGCTTTGTGGACTGTTGCTTATATGCCAAATTTAAAAAGGTTTATTTTTTCATCTTGTCCCTAGAGCTCTCTATGTAAAATAAATTAAGGATCTTGAGAATTTTTTATTTTATTCTTACTAAAATCAAACTAGATGAATACATGTATCTAATTTCTATGTTTGAGTAGCTACTAGACCAGCAAGAACAAAACTGACTTTTGTTTTGGTTATATCAATAAAATCAATAAAATCAAGTATTGACAAAAAGTCTACCATAAATTCTATACCAAAAAACTTTGGAAAGTTAAAACCTCTTTTTAAACCACAAGCAAGGCAGACACTTAATGCCTATGTTGCTTTACCAGAAGTGATCATCGAAAATCTTCAGAGATACTGTAGATGAGCAAATAAGCAGACTTAACTGAGAGGGATGGGAGGGAGGAGAGGGAAATTCCTTAACATACATAATTTGCATTCACAAAGATATTTAAGTTAATTACTAAACCAAAACACAAGAAGAAGGGAGAGGGAGGGAATGGGGTGGGAATTGGGTAAGAGCTAATTAAGTTATATGTACATGTATGCTTCTATCATCTTGTACTCCATTAACATATATGACTACAATGCACCAAAAATTAATTTTTTCCATAAGAGAGCAATGTCCATAATAGTTTCACACAAAAATTTTAAAATAATCATTTTCAAAACTTTCTATCAGAAGATTAATTTCAGAATTTCCAGTCCACAGCAATTTGGCAGTGCTCCAGTATTTCATATAGTTATTTTGTAATGATTTATCAGTCTATTAAGGTGAGTTACAGACTTAAATTCTCTTTCACTACTCTCATAAACCACTTACTAGAGCCAATAAGAAATAAAATATGAAAGTTACAACTAATAAACTGATCCCTACTGGGAAGGGGGGCACATCTGAGACACTAGAAAAAAAGTAAGCTAATAAAGATTTCATTTTTAATATGCAAAATCATGTCATAGGAAAACCAATGTGTTGTGCCAGAAAAAACACACTTGATATCTGTGATTTTGGGAAGTGATTTTTCAGAACTGAGAATATTATGCCTCTGGGCAGATATGCCAGCCTCCTCTATCATCTGTAGTTTGAAGTGAATTACTTATTTATTTTCTACTTTTATTTTATGCTAATGAGGCCTTAAATATGATAAACAATAAAGTTCATTACAAGAATCTTTATTTATTTTTTATTTTTATTTTTTTATTTTTATTTTTTATTGGTACATTGTATTCATACATCATAATGGTATAAAAAAAAACTTTTGTAGACATTCATGCACACATCGCCCAGTTAGCCCCTACCTGATCCCCACCCTGTTCCCTCCCCATCCCTCCTTCCCATGCTTGGCTTAGTGTTTGACATCTAGTATTATAGAAATTGATCCAAAATTACCAATGATAATCTCACATAACAGTCTCATTTGTCTGATACCAAGATTTTGATGACTTAAAGATAAGACTTCAATATTTCTTTTTGCTTTCTTTCTTACCAGAGAATATTTTTTCTTTTTTTTTTTTTAGGTGAAACTATCACACATTTATTTATTTATTTTTCAGAGAAAATCTATCCTAATATGGAATATGGACTCTAGATACACAAAATGAACTTGAAAAAGAACAAATCTAGAAGATGTATATTTTCTGATTTCAAATGTTATAAAGCTACAATAATTGAAACAGTGTAGTACTGTTATAAAGACAGATATATAAAACATTGGAGTGAAATAAAAGCCTAGAGCTGAATTCTTCCATATATTGTCAAGTTATTTTTGACAAGGTTTCCACAGACTTTTGGTGGAGGAAATAATAATCTTTTAACTAAATATTGTTGAAAAATAATAATTACATGGAGAAGAATAAAATTGGACCCTTACCTAACACCATATACAAATATAAACTCAAAATAGATAAAAGACCTAAATATAAATCTTAAGACTATAAACTTTTAGAAGAAAATCTGGGTCATAACACTTCACAACACTGAAATCAGCAGTGATTTCTTGGATATGATTTCAAAGGCACAGGCAACAGAAGGGTAAAGAAACTCCCTAGAAAATAAAAAAAATATTGTATATCCAAAGACATTGTAGACAGAGTTAAAAGTTACTGATAGAATGGGATAAAATATTTCCAAATGCTATATCTGAAGGTATATTAATATTCCAACTAGAAATCCTAAAAATTAGCAACAATAAAAGCAAACAATACAATTTAGAAATAGGTAATAGACTAACATAATGAATCTCCAAAGATAGCCAATCTTAGTTGCCTGTTGGATGGAAAATCTTGTTTCTCTGGTTCTGGTTTGTGTTACCTATTTCTTCTTTGTAGTTAAACTCTTTGAGCATTTTCTCTAGTGCTGGTTTTGAAGACATAAATTCCTCCATTTTCTGTTTGTCATAGAAGCTTCTTATTTCCCCTTCTAATTTGATAGAAAGTTTTGCTGGGTAGGAAATTTTTGGCTGGAAGTTGTTTTCTTTCAGAGTTTGGAATATGTTACTCCAAGCCCTTCTGGCTCTCATGACTTGGTTTGGGAAGTCTGGAGTGATTCTAATTGGTTTGCCTCTGAATGTCACTTGGCCTTTTGTTTTTGTTGCTTTTAAAATTCTCTGCTTGGCTTCCACATTGGTCATGTTGACAATTATGTGGCGTGGGGATCCTCTTCTCTGATCCTCTCTAAAGGGAGTTCTATAAGTTTCCTGGACCTGTGTATCAACCTCTTGCTCTATGTTTGGAAATTTTTCTGCTATTACTTCCTTGAAAAGATTATTGATCCCTTTGGTTTCACCTTCTTTTCCCTCCTCTATTCCAATTATTCTTAGGTTAGCTCTCTTAAAATGGGCCCATATTTCTTCAATGTCAGATTCCTGCTGTTGAATTTTCTTTTCTAAATTAGAAACTATGCATTCATTTTTGGAGTGATCATCTTCTAGGAGCGAGATTATATTCTCTATGTGGTCTAATTAATTGTTTATACTTTGAATTGAGGCCTTTACTTCATTGATTACATCCTTTATCTCTTTTTGGCTCTCTCTGATTTTTTTTCGAAACACATCTATTATTTCTGCAGTTATTTTCCTGATTTGATCTTCTAGAAATCTCTGAATTTCTGTTTTATCAGGTTCTGATATTGTGGGGTTATGGGCATTCACTGCTCCATTGTTATTTCTCTTTCCCATGATTTCGGAAGTTTGTGCCTTCTCTGAGTTCTTCCCTGGGTCACTATGACTTCACTTAAGGTGCTCTGGATCTCGAGTCTGTGGTATCTCAGTCACCACTACTCCTTTACTGGGTTGTATTGCAAATTCTCAGACCCAGGGAGTCAATTGGCTGCTTTAGACCATGGGGGGTGCCAGGCTGGGCATTCTCCTGCATGGAGTTGTGACTATAGTGTGATATCTCTGCCACCATCACTCCCCCACTGGGTCAAGTCCCTGGGAGTCAGTACTGGGATTTCTCCTCTAGGGGCCGCAATTTGATTCACTGTTGTTGAGTGCACTGATGGAGCTGTAGTCGTCTTGGTGAACTTGCTGCTGCCACTCCGGTGGCAATATGGCTCTGCTGCCATGCCCTCGGCCGTGGGGCTGGCATATTTCTTCTCTGTTTTTGAGCTCCACTCTGAGTCCTTGCAGGGTGTGCTGAGCCCAGCCCCTGGGAGCTTTAGACGATCCCTGTGCGGAAAAATCTGCCGAATCCCGCCCGGCTGATCTGCAGAAGCTCACCTAGGCTCGCTGTCCGCCACTCCTCTTTGGACCTGGTGGGCTGTTGAGTGCATTGGTCTGGTGCCGTCCGGTGAAGTCTCCGAGCCGCCGGCAGTATGGCGCTGCTGCTGCGTCCTCGGCCATGAGGCCGGAGTATCTCCTCTCTGGCTCTGAGCTCCGTTCTGAGTCCCCCTCCTCTCTGGAGCCTGGTGCTGGAAGGAAAGATGGCATCCATGCGGCTCCGCACCGCGGCTCTAGCTGCAGCACTGTGGTCTGGTTTCTTACTGGTGTCTCATTTTTTCAGCCCTCTTTTTCTCTGTCCCTTGTATTTACCTTCTTTGTTTCTCTGCTGATGGTGTTTTCTGGCTATAAAAGGCGCTGATTTTGTGGTAATAGAGATTGGTTGTTATCTGTCGCCATCTTCCCGGAAGTCTACAAGAATCTTTAAATCATGTATCTAGCAATTGTTTCTTATGAGTTTTTATATACCTCCATGTTTAATTTTAATGTCTATGTTATGCAATATGCAAAATATAAGAAATACATAAAAAGTTGTGAAATTCAATAAAATTAATAACTGAAATTCTACATTTAAGAATTAGGTATCTTCATAACTTTGAATCTGTGGGTTTCTCTTATCTTTTTGCTTCTCTCCTGCATTTTTAGCATTTTCTTATACTTTGACATTATCAATTTGATATAATTCAGACCTACAAAACCTTCACAAATGTTTATACATAATTATCATCTACTCATATCTCATATTTGGCCATTGTTTATAATATTTTATGCTTTATTAGTCTAGGTGTATATATTTAGATATATATGCATATTACTCTAAAAAATTTGCAAATAAAGACATGTAAACCCTTTAATCTTATATATTTAATGTGCACTTCTTAAACACAAGGACAATCTCTTATATTCCTAATCAATAGTTATCAAAAGAAGAAAATAGTATTATATCTAGACTATCATATAAGTCACAGTTTTATTTAAATTTCTATAATAGTTGCCTTGGTTACTTTCTGCTAGTCATGGACTGATTCTCTAATTTGTTTTTATATTTAAATATTGGATTTGGTTTCTCTGAAAAATTTCCATAAAAGTTCAAATATAAATATATAATATATATATATATATATATATATATATATATATATATATACTATAGTATGTATATAAATATATAGGTATTTTAGTACTAGACAGTTCTTTTGTAGAATATGTCTCAATTTTTTTCTAGGTGCTTACTCTTGATTCAGCATTGTTTGAACCATTACAAAGATGATGCTGTACTTTTCTCAGATGATTATGTCAACACATATATAATAATAATTTATTCTACTGTTACATTTAGATATTTGTTTACAGTTATGCCTAGCAAGGTTTCTGACTATATAGTTATAGAGTTACATATAACTTATTTTTTAATAAAAAAAATTTTAGGAAGAGACTTTGAGAGTCAAAATTTTCCACAATTTCACATCATCCATGGATGCTTTTATAACATTTTCAACCTTTTGTTTCATGTTTGAGATTTTACTGCAAGGAAAAAGATTTTTTTCCATTTATTTTTGTTTGTTCTTTTAGATATTATCATTATTCAATGATAAGTCAGTTAATATCATTATTTATTTTGAAAATCAAAATTCCCCCAGAATTGACTAGTGGGAGCTGAGTTGGACTACCTCCTGAGTTTGATTGTCATATTAACCCTCTTTCTTTGAGGACTGCTTTGCTTTCTTAAAGAAGCGTTGTTTCTTTCTATTTCTCTCCCTTTCTTGTTTACTTCCTCTTTTTTCCTTCCTTCCTCCCTTTCTACATCTCTCCGTTCCTCTTTTTCCCCCTCGCTCTCCAACCCTGAAATCTCCATATTTTTCGAAGGACCTCTGACTTCTTTCAATGGAGGATACTATTTAGAAACTGAAATCTGAACCTTACATGTGCTTACTGATGTAACATTGCTTCTGGTATTTCATGTTTTGTGAAGTGGAAAGTGCCCTTTGCAGGAAAACCCTCATAAATGCAAATATCACTTATTCTGGTGTTTTTTTTTAATGTGTTTTGATTTTCTATTCTTTCTTGTATTAGTTCAATATTTGAGTGTTTCAAACATTTTTAAAGCTTTATTTTAGGATATTTTGTTTATTTGCCTATAGAAATGTTAGCAATATGTAAGCCTCTTCATCATTTCTAGGAGTGAATCTCACATGTTGAAATTTATAGTCCTTGTTCAGTATTTGTTTGGTGGGTTGCTTCAAATCCTTCTTGTAACTAAAATAATAAGGATTGAAAGGTGTGTGAATGAGTGTACGTGTGTTTTCTACATATCTATACATGTCCATGAATACTATTTACTACGTATTTTACATGTATTATCTTGTTTTGTAAATTCAGTGGTTTAGGTTTTAAACAGCATTAACAAATAAGTACAATTATAATGTTATATTGGCACATAAAATTTATTTTAGAATAGGTAGCTTCTTAAGATTAATGCTAAATAGAAATAGAATTCAAAACAAGTCTAACACTAAATCCTCTATTCATCTAAGTATAAATTGAGATTGTCACACAGTATACCTAAGAAAACAGTATGACAATCTCAAATATACATAGAGTTAATAGCTAAATATGTTTTCATTTTTTAAGTTTATTTTTATGTATTGTGTAATAATGTGTAACTTTAGAAAATATCTGTATTAATTTGGTTCACATTTAAATTTTATGTTGTCTTTTTTTGTATTGCAAACTTTCCAAACTAGAAAAAAAAATCTTTGTCTGAAAGTAAACTGCCCATTTTAAAGAAAACCAGCCTTATTATTCATTCTAAAAAACATAAGACCAGCCTGTGAAATCTTCACTGTAATTTAGAGTGATCCAGTAAGGATGTGTATCATTGCCTTGATTAAATAAATATCTCATTTTTCTCATAGAAATTTGGCCAAATGAAATACTGGAGAATATTTTTCTACAAAGCTTTATCATGAAAGGCAATAGAAGCTGCTGAGTGAAACCAATTCTTTACTACCCAGTGTTCTCATTTGCAATAAGAACCATTTGATTTTTAAAAGTTTGTCAAAGTGTTGCTGGTGAGAAAAAACATAAGGTGGTGGTTAAATAAATGTGCACTGCAGTGCAGCAAATAACTAGCTCATCAATAACTACTTCTCTCCCTTACACTCATCTATATCCAACTCCAAATTAGCATAGGACCATAATGAGATATACAAGGAGACAGATCAGTCAGAGAATGGTTTTAGTTGTATTAAGAGTGAAGTTCAGAGTCCCCAAAATCTATCAAACACAGCATGCTTCGTGAAATTTAACAACTGAATCTGGGCTGCTTAAGCACACGAAGCAAACTGCCCCAAACAATAGGAACTGCAAAACACACACAGAAAACACATCTATTTTGTGATATAGTTGGAAAAGTACGCAGATAGAGGGCTTGTGTTTAATGCTTCTATTCTGTCACACCAGGAAAGCCATGTTCCTTGTGAGAAGTGGTTTATTAAGAGGTATATTTTGCTTTTGTAGACACTGCTGTTTTACTTTCAGTGAGGACCTCGGTCTCACCTTTAGAAGTTGCCTGATTGAAACACTTCTCCTTTATTTCCTGCAATAGAAATAAGGAAAACATATTTTTCACACAAAGATGCCTGTTTTCTGCTTTCCCACAGACCCTGGCATATACTTTGAGCACGTCACAATATTTCAAGGAAATTTTATACTAATAATATTTATATGAGGCTTAAGAAACCCCAGTTATTAAAAAAATTATTAGTATTTCTATATGCAAAATATAAACTGAATATGAGTGTGCTGATTTAATCTCATTATCTGTTTTTCCTATTTAAATAATTTATAGTAAATTATATAAAAACAATAAAATTATGCATGATGGAATTTTTTATTACAATGCATCTTTTGAAGCATTTCATATTAGTATATAACAACCTGATTAGGTATTCTTGACTGCTATCTCACATTGAATTATATGGGTAGACAATAAGCAATCCTAAAATTGATGGATATTTGCTTCTGTTACAGTGGTTATCTCTCACCTGGTGTATTTTCAGATCCATTCCTGCATTGTCATATATTTTCTAATTATGGCCATCTATGTGGGAAATAGATGTGTAAACAAAGACAAGTCTATTTGTTCTTTATAGTTGCTTTGTTCTAATCTGACATTCTGATACAAGGCATTACAGATAATGTTGTTTTCTATAAAATAAAAAGAAGCATATACTTGACACGAGAAATTCTATCATTTCTTTCTGTTACAAATCATAAAAGGTAGTGAGAAAATAAACATATATTATATGAAGTGAAATATCTCAGAAATAATGTAAGCCATTTTTGACTGAGATACTAAAGTGCAAATAACATCACTATAATAATAAAATCCATTCCTTTACTAAAACATTTCCATATATCCTGATAATAAATATGACTTAGATCAAGAAAGATCTTGAAAGCTTACATATTCCTATTATTTATTTAAAATACAAATATTTGAGCCAGGTGTGGTGGCACACACTTGTAATCCCAGCTTTCGGGAGGCTTAGACAGGAGGATCACAGTTCATGGACAGCCTCAGTTACTACTTAGTAAAGCACTTTGCAAGTCAGTGAAACCCTGTTTTAAAATGAAGAATAAAAAAAATAGGGCTGGGGTATAACTTGGAGGTAGAATGTCCCTGGGTTCTATCACCAATATCACACAAAAATATATATATTTATTTTAAATAATAATTGATTTTTGTGTATTTCTTTGTTTTTATCTGAAAAATATATACTTTTATCACATTTTACATTATAGAAAAAATAAACTTCAAAATAAATAGTACCCACATTTATCTATTTTCTTCTTAAAGTTAACTTGCAACTAAAAATAGAAAATCACTGTAAATCCATTCAAATAAAGATATAATAGAAAGGCACAAGCCACTAATTTAACAATATCCTTAAAAGTAGAAAGACTCTGTGCATCTGTTTTATGTACAATTTTTTAGGGGAAAACATGATCATGTAAATAAAAATAAATGACAATCAAAGAAGCATAAGTCTAGACATCTTTAGGCTGAAGGCTAGAAGGTGTGCGAGAGAACATGGATCCAATAAGGAGCCAAAAATGCTAACCAATTCCTTCTCCCATAAACACAAATGTGTTTTGACCCCTAATTTAGTAACAGCCTAGTAAATCCTCATTCCTTTGAGTGAGGAATCATGAAAATAAATTGTTAATTTTAACAAAAAGTAAAATAAACATACTAGACAAAAGAAAATAATTAAGAACAGAAGTGTTAAAAAGAGATAAAAATGGTTATTTATATGGAATGAGATTAGGCATGAGTTGAAATAGGCTTGTTTCTCTTTTTGGGAATTCTTACTTTCAATTATAAGTTACATATATTTTTAAAATATAGATTATCTATCTGAAATATGATGAGAAGGTGAGATATCATCTGTCTGAAAAATTTAGAAAGTAACACAAGGTTTTGTTTAAAAAAATCTCCTAAAACTAGGCCACAATCACAATACCTTTATATTTTGTGAAAGCTTTTACTTGATACTAAGATATAAAGATTATTTCTTTTTTTCATTTCTAATTGGTGCATTAAAGCCATACATCTTAATGAGGCCCAAGATAGTAGAGGCATACATGAACACATCACTCAAGTAGCCTTTCCTCAGTTTCCACCCCATTCCCTCCACCTTCCATCCTTCTCATGTTTGGCTTAGTGATTGACTTTGATGTGTTTGTGAATGCACATCATGTACATTAGGGAATTTCCCTCTTCCTCCCTCTCATCCCCCTCAGTTAGGTCGCCTTATTATTTGCTCATCTATGGCTTCTCCTTCTTTTTCTAGTGTTTCTTCTATGATCCATTTTCTACCTAGCTTTCACATATTAAGGAAAGCATCTGATTTCTTACATTTTGTGACTGGTTAATCTCACTCAGCATAATGTTCTCCAGTTCCATCCATTTTCCTGTAAATGAAATAATTTTGGGTTTTTTTTTTGTATGTGTGGCTGAGAAAAATTCCATTGTGCACATTTCCCATAGATCTGCAATCCATTCATCTGTTGATGGACATCTTGGCTGGTTCCGTAGTTTGGCAAGTGTTAAGCGTGCATTAGTTTGGTAATTTGGTTTAACCATTTTAAAATTCCATGGGTATAATACAACATTGTTCGGAATGAAAGAATTCTCCAAGCAGATTGAAATGGGAAATTGCTTGTGCTACTTGAAGATAGTTAGAGTGCAGCCAGGCATGGTTGCACATGCCAGTAATCCCAATACTTGAGAGGCTGAGAAAGGAGGATTGCAGGTTCTAGGTCAGCTTTAGCAATCTAACAAAGTCCCTCAGCAACTTAGCAAGATCCAGTTTCAAAATAAAAAGTAAAGAAATAGGACTAGAGGTGCAGCTTGAAAAGAGACTGTTCCTGAGTTTAACCTCCAGTACCTAAAGAAAAAAGGAGAGATAACAATATAGTACATACTAATAAATATAAATTGATAATAGCAGATGCCATTTATTGAATGGTTATTAATTTTAAAGTAAATTTTTATTTGCCTTAAGTGAATTTATTTACTGATTTCTCACAACAATATTTTTATATAAAAAATTAAATATGAGACATCAAATAACTTGTCTCAGGACCCACGGAGCACCTTGAAAAAATGTATAAAATGTGTCTGTAAATTAGTCATTCAAAAAATTTAGAAATATTCTCACATTCAACATGCTACAAAAAGTTAATAATATTTGTCCTTCAGAACCATTTTCTAAAAGATCTAAATTTCTTTCAATCATTCTGTACAAAATTTTGTGTTACCTATGAAAATATTAGGCAAACATAATAATTATATCTAATTTGTTGACAAACTATATTGTATGAAATATTACTCTATTTTAATTTGCAAATATAATCCAACTGAAATACTTCTGTATTCTTGTTACATTTTATGCGTTTTTAATATTATTTTTCTAATCTATCTCATTCATTTGTATGAATTTTTATTTTATTTTATTGAAAAGGTATGGAGTTTTCTAATTCTCTAATATGTCTACTTTATCAGAGGGTCTCATTTGCATATATTTTTATAATGGTAGTTTTCTTTCTTTTGTTTTTGGCTATAGTACTCCTTATATTCTTAGTCCTATAAGGATAATTAACTAAAATGGCTATACACTCTGTATTCTTTCTGTTTTAAAATAATGTCCATAGGATAATAATAGTAATGATGGTGGAGATGATGATGATGATGATGATGATGATGATGATGATGATTATAACAGTGATGTTAATAGGATGACATTAAAATTTATAAAGCATTGTCTACAGGCAAGAAAATAATCGATTTTATTTTCAGCCACCAGATGGGGTATTCTTATAACTTCTATTTTATATACAAGGAGACTGACTTTCAAGAATTTAGATAACTTGTTATTTAGTATCTGTAATATTCTTTCTTTCAATACAGAAGAATTATTTTTATTCACTATTGTACCATAAGTACCTAGTGTAGTCATTGAGTAACAATAAAATTTATTGAACAAATGAACAAGATATGCAGCACTGCTCATATACAATCATGCTTGATTGTTTTGTTTTGCTTTGTATAAAATACTGTGTCTCATTATCATTAAAAGCCACATTAACCTGAATATGGATTTGTTTTTAGTGGGATATTTCAATGATTGATTTGGTATGAAAAATCTTTCTATATGTAGAAAATTATGTTTCTTTTTAATCTATACTTTGAATAATTCTGTCTGTAATATTTGGCCATATAAATTACTCAAGATAATCTTTTCAGGGTGGTTTTCTCTGCTGTTGTTTACTTTTGTTAAGTACCTGATTTTAAAAATTCACTCCACTTTCAAATTAGTTTCTAAATCTGTAACACATAGGTGAAATAAATGAGGCCTTATTTGTTGGCTAATAAAACAAATATAAAAGGCCTTTATTTTTGATGGCATGCATGACTTTAATTGATAACATTATTGTCTGATTAGATTTCTGTAGTGGATCATAAAATGTACAAAAACCAACTAATGTTATTATAATATTTTATGAAGGAAAGCCTGAATAATGTAGCTTGCACTCAACCCATCTAAAATTTTAAGGTTAACCAAATGAGGCACACCAAAATTTTACTATATCCTCACATAGAGGACAACTCTCTGATTACTGGTTTACAGCATTCCCACAGCCTATAATTTTCCACTTTTTAAAAGAGCATTTTAGTGTTATCCAACTTTGTAAACTGACAATTCTCCCTAGGTTTTTCTTTTCTGGTGCCAAAACAACAAAGCTCCCATTCAAACTGAAACATCAAAACTCCATGACTTTCTCCACTGGATCTCGGTTTCACAAGGCAGTGAGCAAAAGCACAGTAGGATAGAGTTTTGCATACACTCATTCTTGTGGTTTCAGATGTGGTGGGCAGCAGGGTTGTAGCATTAAAAATGCAAGTTTCAGTAATGATGGTCCACAAGGAAGAGGGATGAAAGGTTACTTTGAATTGTCTTTGAAGGCAAGGGATAGTGGAATCGCCTTTGATACCAGAAACCAGCACCAGTCTACTCAAATCAAGGACATCTGTCCTCCAAAACAGGGGAGAGCAAAAAATATATATTGATAACTAGCTCAAGCAGGCAGGAAGAGGAGCAAATAGCTACTTTTCACGTGTTTGGAGAGCTACGGAAAAGAGCGAATAAAAGTAGACAACATTTTCTTTAGAAAAACATGAAACAGTGGGTATTCTTTACTTGTCAAATGCAAAAGGTTTGAAAAAATTGTTAAATGTGCCTTCTGGCTAGTTTGCTGGCAAATACAAGCTGTTCTCCCCAGATATCCACAGTTATGTGTTTCTTTTGCTAAACTCACTGAAATATTTGCCACTCAACAATTCCCTTATTCAAATTGGCTGAAGGGAGATTCATTAAAGAGAGTAAAGTGACATAAAGAAGACAAATCAAATTAGATAGCATTCACATGTCCTAACATATTTAAGCAAATTAGTTGGGAATGACCAATTTTGGTTTTCAAATATTGTTAGACATAAACAGAGATTTTCAGTGAATGGTGAAAATTTAATAAAGGTCTATATTGTAGGTTCTCTGGGAATACACATTATTACTATTATCTATGTGAAAGGAGTGATTTTATATTGCAATAATAATAGATAACTCACAGTGCATACTATGTGACAGGCTTTTTTACACCTAAGAACACATTTAATCTTCATCATAATTTAGTGGGGTAGGAACTCTTTAATCATAATTATGTAGATGAGGAATTGAAACATAAAGTACTATAGTTAACTTTTTCCTTAAGTGTAAACAGTAAAAAAAAAGGACTGTAATGATAAACCAGGGTATTTTGATTTTAAAAAAATCCATGTTTTTGTGCAACAAGCTAGACTCAATTTTTGATAGGTGGAATGCATCAAACAGTTACAGTCTCACCAAACTTATTCCTTCAAAAGAATTCTTGATGATTATCTTACCTGCTCTGACTTTAAATTGCACATATTCATAGGTAAAAATGTCATATTATTTCATATATTTTTAACTGAGGAGAGCTTAAGGCTTTGTTTCAAATCCCAACTATCTATAATAATACTATTATATAAAATATCTATGTGTCCTATTTAAACACCAAGTGGCCATACTAACTTTTGAAATATATATGTATATAACATATATACATATATATATATATATATATATATATATATATATATATATATATATAATTTTTTCAGTGCTAGGGATTAAACTCAGGGATATACTAACTCCAAGCTATGTTGCCTGCCCTATTTTTACTCTATATTTTGTAACAAGTTCTCACTAAATTATAGAGGGCCTCACTAAGTAGCAGAGGCTTCCCATGAACTGGTGATCCTCCTGTCTCAGCCTCCCAAATACTGGAATTACTAACATGTGCTACCATGCTCAAGTCTGTAAGTATATTTTAAAAATTACAACCCAGTGTTAAGTACTGTTTTCAACAGGAAAATACTATTGAGATGACTATTAGAGTATTCTTTCTGTAGAGAATTCAATCCTGAAAACAGTCAGTCTCTCTCTCTCTCTCTCTCTCTCCCTCTCTCTCTCTCTCTCTCTCTCTCCCTCTCCCTCTCTCCCTCTCTCCCTCTCCCTCTCCCTCTCTCTCTCTCTCTCTCATACACACAGAGATACACAATGTGTTATGCATGATATTCATACAACAAAAATTTTTCATGCATGTTAATGTTCCATGAAATCAAAAATAAAATAACTTTAATGTCTATGGTGGCAATCAGAGATTTACACAATTGACATATATATGTTAGATGTACTCTAGAATCTAATCTAATAGTTGAGGAGAACATCTATGTGGGGTGAGGAGCTGCTCAAAATGAATGCCACAGCTCCTCCAGGGAGCAAAAAGCATCTGTGCTAGGGAGGAATGGCAGCAGAGATGGAGATGAGCTACATAAATTAATCAGTGAAATAAATATAATAAAAACAAATAAGAATTAAATGTTCATAAAGGAGGAAGATACTTAAAAATACAAAAGGAGAAAATGAGTATAGATCTTATGGTGTTCAATTGAAAGTATCAGGATAAAATATCATTTTAAGTAGGTAGATGGATAGAGATAGATGAGAGAAAAAGAACTTATAATTAGTAACTGACAATAAAATCACAGGAGAATAACTAGAATTCAGCTTTTGATTTCTAAATATAATTTTCTGTTGAAAGAAAGCAAGGTTCCTTGTAAAAACGGCTGACTCAAGTGATATATTACAAAACGTCTAAAATGAATATCATATATTTGCTCTCCATGAAAATAAAGTGATCAAAAAGTCACAGAAACATATAAAGAAAGCATAAGCTGAGTGTGGTGATTCACACCTGTAATATCAGTACTTAGAAAGCAGAGAAAAGATAGCAGGCTTGAGGACAGCCTAAGTAAATTAGTGCAACCCTCTGTAACTTAATGAGACCTTAATAATACCTTGCTTCAAATTAAAAAACAATTGGGCTGGGATGTAGCTCAGAGGTAGAATGCCCATGGTTTCAATTCCCAGTACCACCAAAATAAATGTAAGTAAATATATATATACATACATACATACACACATAAGGCACCTTGAAAGAGCTTCTTTTAAAACTGTCCAAATCTCAGAATAATTGAAATTCAAAACAAAATAGTATTATCAAATTCTGAACTATTTAAAAAATTAAAAATTATGGATGTCATATTGATATTAATAAATGAATACATTGACAATGTGATGAGAAATAAAATATTTATTTACTCTTTATATATCTCCACACTGAATACAAATTAGTTTCAATCAGGAAAATGTCAATCACATGGCAGAGAAGTCTGGGAAATACCACCTTAATCAAAAGATGAAAACAAATAATAATTGGACAAATTAACATCATATGCTGCCTGGATTCCTGCAATAAAAACAACACAGAATTATTTTTATGATATTTTCACCAATGCTATAGAACCAGAATCAATCACAAAAAAATGATGATCCCAAATTGAGGGAAATTTTAAAAGATAACTGTCCTTTCATTCTTAAAATTATTAAGGTCAACCACAAAATCACTACAAAGAAGCATGGGAAAAATCTTCAAGACACTGATGAAGACAAAGATTTTATTGGGTAAAAGCCCAAAACTATACGCAAAAGAAACAAAAAATACCAGACAAATAAAATTATTTCAATAAAAAGCTTTTGCATAGGAGGAGTCAATCGACAGGTAAGAGACACACTACAGAATAGAAGAAAATATTTGTAAACTATTCATTCAAAAACATTTTAGTATCCAAAATATATAAGAAATTCAAATTAATAAAAAACAAAACCAAATTAAAAATGAACTAAAAGTCTTAATAGATATTTTTCAAAAGATGACATAGCTATTCAATAGGTATATAAAAATGTTCAACGTCACTGACTGTCATGAAAATGCGAATCAAAAACAAAGTAAGATATTGTCCCACCCCAGTTAGAATGGCTGTTATCGAAAAGGCAAAAAGTAACAAATGTTGATGGAAATGCAAAGAAAGGGAAAGTGTTTTACAGTTTGGGCAGGGAATATAAATTAGCATAGCCAAGATGAAAAACAATATGGAGATTCCCTTAAAAATTTAAAACTAGAACCCCATAATCCAGCAATCCTACTACTAGGTATGTAAAGGAGATACAATTGTTATATCAAAGTAACACTGGCACTACTACATTTGTTTTAACAGTATTCACAAGGGCCAAGCTATGGAACCAACCAGGGTTCCCATAAACAAAAATTTCTTCAGCCATAAAATAACAAAGTCCTTTCCCTTGCAATAACACAGATAGAACTGATGGTTAAGTGAAATAAGCTGGACACAGAAAGGCTAATGTCATATATTCTCACTCACTTTGGAAACTAAATCATCATTCTCATAGAACATATGGCAGAGTGGTCACGAGAGACGAGAAGGGTGTGGGAAGTGGGGAGACACAGAAAGAAGTTCAATAAGGAACATGAAAACACAGAGGAGAAATTTTTCTGGTTTTCTTTTGCACAATAAGGTTACAATTAATAATCTGTGATATATTTCAAAATGACTAAAAGAGTATGAAATCCCAAGACATAAAAATGATAAACACTTGAGGAAATTGAAGTTCTTATTATGCTGATTTGATCACTCTGCACTGTATACATATATCAAATTATCATACTGTACAAAACATTTTTTTTAAATGCCAAAAAATTAAGTGTTACACCAGACTGTGGGAGATTGGAGGCAAAAAAAAAAAAAAAAACTGATTTCTGAGGTTTATTCTGAACTATATTATTTTTCTATAGAAACATTAACTTGAAAATTGGAAAAATTTAACAAAGCTTAAAAATTAGATGGTAGTGACACATAAATGTGAGTTTCCTGAATTTAAAGGTCATATTATACCATTAAAGAAGTATATTCTTATTTGAAGTAATCATAGACTTAACTAGAAGTTGATATGTGTTAAGTTTGTATCTTACTCTCAAAGGACCAAGGAGAAGAAAACCCTTATTTATACATTTCCTAACTTCTAGAAATCACCAAAGTAGAAACATTTACTAACCAAACTCCTACAAAAATACAAACTATAATAACATTTATAAATCACTGGCAAACAGATGAATTCTATTTTAGCTACCAAATACTTTTTGAAAGGAATACTGCAGGGTGGCTTTATATGTCGAGAATAACTCAAGACTTTTCAGATAGAGTGTTCTGTCATATGCAACATCTTTCACATATGATAAGAATTTTTTTAGTAGGTATTCCCTAACTCTGGTCTTGGCAAAATAAAACAATGATTATCAGCTTTAACTCAATTTCTTTTCAATTATGACCCCAAGTAATCTTTTGGTTTTGTGAGATAAGAGTATTGAAGGATTCAGAAACAATATTTCAATGGATGTTTCATTATGTATATTTAAAGACATTCATAATTACATTAGAAAGCAAGACTATTAGCCAGGC
The DNA here is from genome assembly GCF_963383645.1 of Muscardinus avellanarius. NCBI lineage: Eukaryota > Metazoa > Chordata > Mammalia > Rodentia > Gliridae > Muscardinus > Muscardinus avellanarius. The sequence continues at coordinate 152,314,978 of NC_137787.1, forward strand.
GTGGTGGCACACGCTTGTAATCCCAGCATTCGGGAGGCTGAGATCTGGAGGATCGCGGTTCGCGGACAACCTCAGCTACTTAGTGAGGCCTCTGCAACTCAGTGAGACCCGGTTTCAAAATAAAGAATAAAAAATAGGGCAGGGGCTGTAGCTCGGAGGTCAAATGCCCCTGGGTTCCATCCCCAGACCCGCAAAAAAAAAAAAAAAAAAAAAAAAAAAAAAAAAAAAAGACTATTAGAAAGAAAGTCAAGAGGCTATTATGGGGAAAGTTAAATCAGCATTCACTTCTTACTCCCCCATTCTTTAGTCTTCTCAGGAAAAAGAGATATTATCAAGTTTATCATATCAGAGTCCAGGATAAGTTGTTTAATTGATGTAACTTCAGTGTATTTTATTATCCATAAATTTAAATAGGTTATAAAGCCTATGCCATAGTGGGTACCTGCAAGTTCAATACCTGGAAGGCTAAAACAGAGGCATCACATAGGTTCTAAGCTCAGCCTTTGCAACTTAGCCATTTCATATTTCAAAATAAAAAAATATAAAAGGGCTGGAAATACAGCACAGATGTAGAATGAATGCCTTTGAATTAAATCCCCAGTACCACAAAAGTAAGTAAATAAGTAAATTTTAAGTGTTTTTACATCAAACCATGATGTACCATAAGCGACCACATTTTGCTATAATTAACAGAAATAGTTCCTTGCATGATCTTTATAAGTCAACCACATAAAAGAAATTGCCTTAACTTTTTAAGTTTCTGAGTTAGGTTTTCTCCATAATTTTTAGATATACCTTTGTTGGTGTGCTGTAATTACACACTATAATGAGGTTCCAGTGAACAAAGCACACAGGCAGAGAGAGCACCTGGTGTGCTTCCTTCCCACCCCACCACACTTCTCCCCCTCATGAGTATCAGTGAGATTGGAATTGATAACTTTGACTATGTACTATTATTTGGACTGTTTCTATCATCAACTCTCTCTTTTACCCTTCTGCCTCTCTCCTCAAATCCCTTTCCTATATTCTATTAGTCTCTCTCTTCATATTTCTAAATAATAAATTTATTCTATTTTTTGATCTCTCAATTGATTTTCATTGATTGATGAGGATTTATCACAATTAATGTCCAGCTGATAATATCATTATTCTAATTTAATGACACTATTTTGGTTCCTTCATTAATTATCATTATAAATATTAATAATATGACTTGACTTTTATTTATTATCCTATCAGTCCTAGATATTAATGCCTGCTCATCACCCTTTGTATGATGAGAATATTTGCATTTCTATATAGATACTTTCTACTTTTCCTGAACACACTAAAGTCACCTTTGCTTTGTTTTTTTTTGTACAAATCAGGAACTCAGGTGCCTACAAAAAACCCTCAGTAACCATAAACAAATAAAATAGGGCAGAAGTAAGAAATATTATCTATAAGAAATACAGACAAAATATTTGGTTAAATATTATGGACTATGTATAATATTATGTGCATAAAATATATAATTTTATTACATTATTCAAACAAATAAAATTATAATTTATATGATATTACATGCTGCATTTACATTTAAAATTGGTATTAATTGGTAAAAAAAATTAGTATGTTTTTCAAATCTATTACAATTTTATTTCGCTCCAGATATCTGCTCCTTTGCTTCTTTACTAAGAAATGCCAATGTCATGTTTATACATTTGGATGCAATATGCAATAAAAAGTCAGCTTTGAATCATTCAACAAAGAAACATATTTAATTATATTCAGTTTTATAGTAGAATACAGCTGTTCACCATTGTAAGTGCTTCCAGAGAGGAATATAATCTTTTTGCAATGTTTTTTATATTTATGGTAACATGTCCCAAGGTATTTATAGAGTTCTAATATGCCAACATCATCATATTTAATTTTTAGTGTTGCATTTTACTGTAGTTCAATAACATCCACTTGAAGCTCTTCATACCATCTATATTCATTGAAGAGAGTGAACTGAACTATGTTAGTTTAATTTAATAAAGTAGCAAATCAGAGAACATTTTCTAAAATTCAATCTTTAACTTCACAATTTTACAAATGTAGTTCTGAATATTGCTTTCATTTTATAAAAACTTATATCTGCATAGGAAATTGGGTCAGGTTATTCCTTGCCAAATGAATTTTCCAAAGAAACCATTTCACTAAGAATGAGCAAATCGAATTATATATACTTGTATCTTTACCTGTAGGCAATTACCAATAAATATTCAAACTATTTTGATAGGTTTTATATGGAGAGAAAGAGAAAGTGATAAAATTAAATTTTGCCCTCACTTTTTAAGTAATGCCAGGAAAAAAATGCTCTTTTCAACAGTTCAACAAATGTTGAAGACATTTCAACAATGTCTTCAACATCATTTTATAACACTTTTTATGTAATACAGCAATAAACTGTGTTTGTATATAGCATATCTCAGAGAACATTATTTCTGTGACTCCTTGAAGGTCTGAAACACTGAGTTAATTATGACACTTGAAACCTCTCAATTCAGTCAGGTGTGGTGGCGCACGCTTGTAATCCTGGCGCTTGGGAGGGTGAGACAGGAGGGTCGTGCAGGTTTGAAGGCAGCCTAGCTGGTTTAAGAGACCCTGTTTCCAAATAAATAAAAAATATAAACATAATATAGGTGTGGGAGTGTATCCTGGAGGTAGAAGGACTTCCAGGAACCCCAGTACCACCAAAACAACAACAGCAACACAAACAAAAACAAAACAAAAAAACACTTCTCAATTCAATTTTAAATTTTCTAGAATGGTCTAATTACATGTGAATGGTGCAATGGATGTATTTATTTATAGCCTACGTCCTTGAAAACATGATGTAGCACTGTTCAGTTTTTATCTAAAATTCTATTCCTAGTTATCACAGCTGGAATACTATCTATAATCTATCTATCTATCTATCCATCTATCTATCTATCTATCATCTATCTATAGCTGCACTGTCTGGTAAGTTTGCCAGGAGCTACTACATGTGGCTATTTAAATTTAAATTAAATCAAGTTAAATAACAATCTAACTTCTCAGTAGTCACTCTAGCCACATTTCAAGTGTTTAATAGCTATAAATAAGAAGATAACTTATTGGACAACACAGATGTATATTTCTTCTTTTTTTTTTTTTTTTTTTTTTTTTTTTTTGGTGGCACTGGGGTTCTTGGAAGCCCTTCTACCTCCGGCCTACACTCCTACACCTATTTTTATATTTTTATTTAGAAACAGGGTCTCTTAAGCCAGCGGGGCTGGCTTCAAACCTGAGCGATCCTCCTGTCTCTGCCTTCCAAGCGCGGGGATTACAAGCGTGCGCCACCACGCCTGGCTCACATATGTTTCCATTGCTTAGAAAGTTGTAATATAAAGTGTTAATCCATTGCAGAGGAGTAAAACTGATTTCTATAAAGGTCTTTGGGTACCATCCCCAGACCCGCAAAAGAAAAGGAAAAAAAAAAAAAAGCAGATAACCAACAATTATATATAAGGATACTCAGGTGCCCACATAGAACCTTTTGCTAATGATATTGGCTGCTCATGTTTTTCTAGTTAATTCTTTCAAAGCATTTTAAAATCGAATTATTTGTTATTAACTCACCCTTTGAGAATGACAAATTTATGGATGAATTATATTTTCTGTGGAATGGGGAAGTAACATAACTGAATCTTCTTTTATTTTTACCCATTTCACACACCTGCTTCTATGTAGCTATAGTTTCAAAGATCTGAGGTGATTCTTCAAGCATAATGAGCTTCTAATTCTGCCCATGTCCCTCTGAGCTACAATTTAAGCAGTATCTTTCTTCTCCTGCTTCATTAGTCACTAATTATCAACAGTTGCTAAAATCTGTTTTTCATTGATATTTCTACCCCCCAATCCTCTTGTTTTCATATTATTTTATGTATAGAGTATAATACAAGAAGAAAATAGTAGTATTTAGTCATATCTTATAACAGATACCACTGGTATCTTTTAACTGATTTATATTAGTAAAATGAGAAGTGCATCAATAATATCAGAGACATATATTCACCAATAACATAATGACAATGCTATTACTTTGTATTTTTAAAATGTCTTATAATGTACAGTATAGTATTTTTATTTATTTAGCCATATTTGGCAAACTAAACATAATAGCTTCTAAGTTCCACCTAGGAACATAAAGAAAGATGCTGGAAAATGAACTTTGTAATATTCAAATGTAATTAATCATATTTATCTTGTTAGAATATCATGAAAATTAATTTTAAAATGTTACACATTGGTAGCTTATCTATTATGTGATACAGTAAAATTAACAAAGTTATAATTTTATAATATTTTGACTTTAAAATGTCTGTGGATTTAAAAAATTTCAAGCAGAAATGGAATAGTTACTTACTGGGTGTATTTCAGAGCTTCAATTTTTACTGAGTCTAGGAATAAATTGAAAATCTTGAGATCCTATCCATTTCATGGTGTCTCAGCTTTTATAGGAACTTCTGTAATATAATACAGATATTCACTACTAAATGTGAATTCCATTGTGAAGCTTATCAAAAGAAAAAAGCAAATTATTTTTAGAGAGAGCTACCAAACATCTAGACTCTAAAGACCTCTTGCTATATATTTATGTATGTTCAGAAGTGAAAAAAAGCGCATGTAACAAATGCTTGAGAATATTACAAAAAAGCTGATTTTCATTTTTCCAAGTAGCTACTTTTATACTGAAGGCTTTAGAACAGTGGGCAACTGAAACATTTATAGCAACATGAATAAACTTTAATTCAACCAGAACATTTGATTAACTACCATTTCAGTTTCATCCAACATGCAGAATAATCAAGTCCTACCAGTACTTTGATATAAGCACTATGTAAAATTATGCCATGGAATATTTTTCAAAGTCCAAATTTAGCATTTTAAATATTTATAACAACTCTCATATACCAATTAGAATCAAGGTATAAGGCATGCTTATTTTTGTTCTGAATATAAAAAGAAAGAGTGAAAACATGAAGTTGGAAAAAAGAACAAAAGTTATTTCAATAATATTGACTGCTTTAAGGTAGAGATTTGCAGTTTAAGCTTATAATCATATACTACAAAACAAGCCTTTGAATTCATACCATTTCTGCATGCTTTTTATTTCTTGAATGGCATTAACTAAAATTCTCTGAGCCTTAGTTCTATTATGTAAAAATATGGCTATTCTCTAGGACTGTTAAATCATTTTTTAATAAAAATTACTTGGGCAGAAGCTATCTAATAAATTGTGTTGATGTTATCATTATTATAGGACACTTATTAAAAAAACATTGTTCTAAAAAGTATTTTCACTATTTTATTGGATGACTATTTAGTGATTCTTGATAAATACGGGATTAGATACTAGGGATTACATTGTGAATAAAGAGAATATAGTTTGGCCAAAATGGAACTGAGATTATAATTACTTTCAAGCAATAAGAAAAAAAAGCAATTAGAAATTTGAGGCATTTGATGTGCTAAGAAGTAAGCATTTCTTGAATTAAAATAATATTAATGAAACTTTTTAAAATTTATGCATTTATTGCTATACTGCTGATTGAACTCACTGGTGTTCTACTACTGAAAAATATCTCCAGCCCTTTTTATTTTAATTTTTTATTCTAAAACAAGCTCTCACTAAGTTTCCCAAACTGGCTTTGAAATTGTGGTCTTTATTACTGAGTGTTCTCAGTACCTGAGATTACTGGCATGTGTCATCATGCCTGGCTGGGGCAAAATTTTAAATAGGTTTATTAGAAGCCATTTTTCAGGATAGGCAAATGTATCATGTAATGTGTAGAAGAAAGAGGCAACCTGGCAAACGGTAGAGAGAAAACTACAAATATTTTTTAAAAATTCAACTTTATTGAGGTCAAAAAGAGAAAATAATGTACTCTCTCCTAATAATTGCTGGAAGAATGGTGTACCTAAAACAATATGAATAAGAAGAGTACAGGATAAGTTTCAGAAAGATATTGCAAACTTTATAAATAATTTTAATTATTTTTTTTAGTTTAAGTGCAAAACCTTTTATACATGAAGATGAATCTTCTATTTTATGTTTTGTTAGGGGGACTTTTTTAGCTGCTGAGTTAGAACAGAAAAACAGAAAATATGAAATGATGATTAAAGTATTAGGAGATTAAAGATTATTTAGCTTGCATTAGTGAAGTGACAAAGAGGGAACACATTTTAAATACTATTAGTACAGAAAAGTAAGGTTTATCATTTGAGTTTATGACCACATATTACAGATTGTGCCTCTGGTAATAGTTCAAGTGGATTAGAAAGAATGTGTGTCATAACAGAGGACTCCAAAGATTCTAGTTTTTGCCACTAGATGAGAAAAACTGCAAGAATATTTTCTAAAAACAGAAATAAGTTGAGGATGTCCATTATCACCAATTCTTTTCAATATAATACTTGAGAGTATAGCCAGAGCAATAATGAAAGAGAAGAAAATCAAAGAAGTTCAAATAAGAAAAAAGAACTAAAACTATCCCCATTTGCAGATGACATGATACTATACATAGAAAAGCCAACAAACTCACCCAAAATACTTTTAGAACTGATTGGAAAATTCAGCAAAGTGTTTCCATACAAAATAAATCTTAAAAAATCAGAAGCTTTTCTTTATGTATAAAATTAAAAGAGGCTGGATGTGATGGCACACACTTGTAATCCCAGCATTTGGGAGGAGGAGACCAGAGGATCCTGGTGCACAAACAGCCTCAGATACTTAGCAAGACCCTTCACAATTCAGTAAGACAGTGTTTCAAAAAGAAAGAGACTAAGAAAAATGGCTGAGGTGTAGTTTGGAGGTACAATGACCCCTGGGTTCTATCCCCAGTCTCACACACACACACACACACACACACACACACACACACACAAATAAATAAATAATAAAGAAAAGAAAAGAAAAGAAATTAAAAGGAGGCTCAATATGTGAAACTGAAGAGCTTTTGTACAGCAAAGAAACTATCAACAACCTCAATAGAGAGCAAAAAAATGGGAAATTTTTGTCAACTACTGGACTAATATATACAATATACAGAGAACTCAATAAACTTACAACTAAGAAAATAAATAACCCAATAAAAAGTAGGCAAGTGACCTAGACACTTTACAAGAAAAGAAATTCTAATGGCCAAAATGTATTTAAAAAGTTCAACATCATTAGCAATCAGAGAAATGCAAATCAAAACTTCCCTAAGATTTTACCTAACTCTATGTCAAATGGCAGTCATTCAAAACATAAACAACAAATTTTGGCAAGGGTTTGGAGAAGTGGGATCTCTAGTACATTTTTGGTGGGATTGCAAATTAGTGCAATTCACAAAACTCTAGTTGTTCCTGTTGATAAACAACTCCAGGAGACTTCATGGACAATCCAGGAAACAGTTCCTGGAACCCCAACTGAGAGGAGACTCCAAATAGGACACTCTCCAAGTATACTGTGTAAATCCTGTGAAACTGCCTCAGAGACCTCAACTAAAAAAAAAAGACTCAAAAAATATAAAACCCTAGACTAGCCACTACAGTTGTTTTTGTTTTGTTTTACTACTTGAGAACTCCCCCCTTTTGAGAGCTTTTATCTGTTTCAAAGGTTGTATTGGCTTTGAGAGAAGGCACTGTGTAATTGGTGACACTCAGCCCGGACAAGTTTCAGATAGTGACCAGAAGGCATCTACTGGACATCAAGGCAAATGAGGCTCCATAGAGGTGACCTGTACTTTTATTCCAGCAAATCATATGGGCCTTGGGAGAAAGCAGTTTACAATTGATGGTGTGTGGCTTGAGCTACTCCCAAGCAGTGTCCAGAAGGCAGCTGCAGGACTCCAGGGTTCAATTTTTCACAATTGTTCTGCTGTTTTGTCCACTTTATCTGTTCTCTTTACAATAAACTCCCTGCTTCCATTTCTGTTGTCTGCAAGTGTCATTATCTTTACTTTGTAGACAAAAACACCAGAAAAATATCCATTTTAGTATCATAGAATGTGTTCTAAATAGTAATATGTAAAATTATATTCATTACATACTGGTGTCATGAATGTATTAAGCTTTATAAATTTTATTTTATTTAATAAAATTTACTTTACTTATTAGAGAAGTTATATGAGGTTTGAAACTGTCAAGTAACACAATACCAATAAGTCAGTAGCATAGCCTAAATTCTAATTTCATTCAAACTCCAAAGACTGAGCCACACATGGTGGCAAATTTCTATAGTTCTAGTACTTGGGAAGCTAAAACAAGTGTATCAAAGTTTTATGGCCCATCTCAGCTAATTAGCAAGACCCTTCTCACTGAGTGAGACCCTGTTTCAAATTTTAAATAAAATAGGACTAGTGGTACAACTCAGAGGCTTAATCCTTGGGTTCAAGTCCCAGTACCACAAACAAAATAAATCATTCAATGACTGTATCCAATCTATATTCCTCCTTTTTTTCATAATGGAATAGCAAGGAGCAGCAACTCATTGTGAAACCTATTCAGATGTTCCCCCAACCTACAAGAAAATTTATTATAAATACCAGAGAAATTTACTTAAATCAGAAAGTTTGTAATTTTTTTTCATAATGGAATAGCAAGGAGCAGCAACTCATTGTGAAATCTATTCAGATGTTCCCCCAATCTACAAGAAAATTTATTATAAATACCAGAGAAATTTACTTAAATCAGAAAGTTTGTAATTTTTGTCCTTTTACCAAAAATTAGGGTATCTGCCTTTATTTGTTTGTTTGTTTGTTTGTTTAGTGGTACTGGGGTTCCTGGAGTAGAGTTCCTGAAGTAGGGTTCTTCTACCTCTGAGGCTATATTCCCAGACCTATTTTATATGTTTATTTGAAAACAGGGTCTCTTAAGCCAGAGACGCTGGCTTCAAAACTGTTCCCTGTTTTGTACTTTGGTGAATTCATTTGAAAACCCCCATGCCACTCCTGAATGGCATGGGCTGTAACTGTCTTCTGTATTTCTATCTTTTTAATAACTTCCTTTAAATCTTCAACAAGAGTCCAGGCTATTGCATATCTATCCTTAGCTCAGGACAAGAACCTGCGCTTTTTGTGTTTCATTTTGTGTGTATTTTGGGGGAGAATTACTCCCAGGGGTCTACCAAAGGTCCCTGGGGACAGTTTCCCAAACTGTAACATCTTCCCTCAAACCGTAACACTCTGAACAGTCTAAAAATGTGGAACAACTACCATTGGTAAATTTCTGGTCATGGAAAGGGGGTTTTGGGATCCCCATTTCACATGGTATGGCAAGAAAGAACAAAGGAAAGCTCTTCACCACCCCAAATTTGATATGCATGAGAAGGAAAGTATCTGTTTTAAAATGACCTCTCTGGACCCATCAACATGTTGCTTCTGGTAGGGTTCTATGATCCCTTCCATCTGTGGCTAATAACATCTCACACCTAGGCCTCTGATGCTTCTGCTCAAACTCAGAAAGAACTACTGTGTTTAAATGTTTCTTGTAAAGGCTTGTAAGATAATTCTATATTTTAAAGAGACTGTTCTCTTAAGTTTTGAAGTCCAAATCTAGGATTCTAGAACTCTATATTCTAACCCTCTCTGCTAAAAAGAGGGAATAAAAGCAGTTTTTTAAGCAAACACCTATGTAAATTTACAGAAGAATAGAGCATTTTACTGCAGTGACTATAGCCATTTTATTTTTAGAGCTTATAGATTTTTACAAGTTCACCTGGGTTTTCACACATGTATTTTCTTTTTTTGTTTGTTTTTTTGTAGCACTGAGGATGGAACACAGTAGCATTCTACCTCTGAGCCTATAGCCCTGTTTTTTATTATTTATTTTAAAAAAGGGTTTTACTGAGTTGCAAAGAGCCTCACTTAGTAGCTGAGGCTGTCCAGGAACCTCTATACCCCTGTCTCAGTCTCCCAAATACTGGGATTACAAGCATGCAGCACCATACCTGGTTTGCATGCATATACTTTCTGCTTTGATTTATTTTTATTTTTATCTAACTAGAGGCTCTCTGGGTCTCTTATCTTTGTTATTTTTTCTCTTCATCTGTCTTTACTTAGTAGCTACTCAAGACTTAAATCTCCCTTTGGTATCCTAAGAAAGAAGATGAACAGTTGTGGTGATTGATGTGTTTGCCTGCCATAGGGAGACTAAGTGACTACCTAAATTTGTTTTGTGGAAGAAGAGACTCTGTTTTGTCTCCCCTGACATTATTGTGTACCTGAATGGCTTGTCTAGCTAACTAAAATTCCTGCATTTTGTGGTATTCCTCCCCTCACAATTCCTTTACCCTCTGACCTTGGGTGGAGCCTAGACTTCTCTCAGCACCAGACCACTTGGATAAGCTAACTTCTGCTTCTGGAAATCTGTTTACTTATCTCTTATAAGCTACTAACCCCAGTCAGTCGGGGCGCCCCTCTAGTCTGATTTTTAGACTGAGGGCTTCGCTGCTTGCCAGCTAATGAAGGCTTCAGTTGGCACCTTCCCTTGGACTCTCAAGTCTCTCATTTCTTGCTAACTCTGTATATAACAGTTTGATTTAGATCACCCATGACTGGCAGACTGCCGAAGCATGGCTAACTGTAGAGGTTTTCCCCATATCTGTTTCATATAATAAAATCTGTGATATGATTATTTTTTGGTCTCTGGAATCTGTAGATCTGGCTTTATTCTGGAAAATAAATATCTGTAATTTTTTTTTTCCCCAACCTATTAAAGTTTTTTGGTATGTGCTATGTGCATGATGTCTGATATTGTTTACATAGTACCAAAACTTGGCATATTAATAAAGAACCACTCAAAATTTTAAAAATCCCTTAGTTCACGTGACTCAATCAAATATATCAACTGAGTACATTTTTCATTACTAAAAATGTCCTTAAAATTAATAACATGTGCTTGTTTCTTATGTAAAGAGTCAGTCAAGATTATATTTAGCTTTATTGAATTTTTAAAAATACAATGTTTATTGCTTTTAAAATGTTACTCTGGTAGAAAAAAATATTTTAAGATACTAATGATGTTTCTTTGATGTCTTGATTTTCATGGGTACCTTTAATCTAATTATTAAATTAAATTGGGTAAATACAAAATGTATTCAATTATCTGAATTACTCTTGGGTTCTTAGGATCTGCAATAACATTTCAGTCTTTTAAATGAGCTTTTAAATTGTTGGTATATAAAAACAATATTGTGGAATGGCTTTATTTGGGGGTATTTACTGAAAAAAAACAACAAAAGTTTATTAAAATCAGGGTTCTGGTCAATGTGTAATTTTGTATACACTGCTCTGATAGAAACAACTATCCATTCTTTTACCTGAACTCCCAAAAAATTTGGAGAAAATGTTCAGATTAATAAATCAATCCTTAACAATCTTTAGCTGATGGAGCTGCATGAAGATTTTTAAACTTTCCAGAAAAATAAGATAAATTTTATTTTTCAGATGCTGAAAATATAATGATGTCAAAAGCTTAGCTATATATTCCAAGTTTCATTTCCTACTGGCCTTCATTCTGAAAAAGGGAAAAAAAAAAACACACACACACACACACACACAAATAGACTAAAGAAACTTCCCTCAACAGAAGTCATAGGCAAGCAACAGTATGTGCTGCTGTTTCCACTGGTGGTCAGAATAGGGGCTGGCTCTAATGTTTCACTAGCCACCACAGACATATCTGCAGGCATCCAGCAATTTCACATCTCACTGGCTCTCATCACAGACTCATGTGCAAGTATCTACGGTTTATAAATAGGTGCTACTTCTATGTCTCACTGGTAAAAATAGATGAATCCAGTAGACACATCCTACCTAAGGCAAGGCATTGATGGGAATCAGGTTCAGAACCCAAACACTGTGCTTTGGGGCAATCACACAGTGACAGAACTGAAAGAATGCTTTTTTTCCCCCTACTCTTTTATATGGGAAATTCCCCTTATCTTTTAGATTTTATTTTAGAGGATTAGAGATTAGTTGACCTCAGTCACTTAAAAAAATGCCTAGTCTTTTTGTGTGCCAGAGTTTTGTAGTACACATTATAAAATAGGATGGTCACCAGAGAGAACTGTAAGCAATGACATTGGCATGCAGCTATATCTGTTTTGCAGAAGAAAAATAGTCTAAAATTTATGTTAAGAAAAATTCACAACTATGATAGCAAAAGATAAAGAAAATCAGATGTAGCCCTTTTGGTCACAGTAACAGATAAACACTTTCTATACCACCAGAAACCCCAAAGGAAAAAAAAAAAAAAAATATATATATATATATATATATATATATATATATATATATCCTCAATAAATAAAGATATTTGTATAGATATGAGGAGATATTACAATAATGTTAAACTAAAGATAAAAAGGCTTTTAGGTGGAAGATAATTTTATATGGGATATTTGTTCAAAATAACTGAGTTAGCCCATAGTGAAAAATTAAAAAAAGAAAACAAAAATCAGTGTTAATCAAGTTACAGAGGGTTTGAGGAAGTTGCAAATAATTTGTAAGGAGTATAACTTATGAAGACATTTTATATGTGATAAAGCTGGTTAGATTTAAAAGATATTATTTTTTAAATATTTTATAAGTCACATTAAATAAACTGATTCTTTGTTTAAAATAATTCAGATTTTAAGATATTGAACAAATTTTGATAAAATCTAACAAACACAAATTCAGGATTTTTACACCATCACCCTCAGAAACCCTTGCTGCAATACTTAGCATCCCCTACCAGCTCAAAACAGCAATTGTCACTCCATTTTCTTAACAGCATTTAGAGTCACTTCCTGGTGGTGGTGGTGGTGGGGGGGGGGCATGAGGAAGATCAGAGGACCTAGTAACAGAAGGAGTTAATGAAAGAAAATGGTATCATCTTCTGTGAGGTGGGAGGAGATGAGAAACTGGTGGGCATCAGGACATTTGGGCCCACCAACTCACAAGATAACAGTTCAAGTTAACAATCAAAATTTGGTAGAAGACATTGGTTCCTAGAAACCAAATTCTGGCTATCCATATAAGAGCAGTTTGGGAACCTCAGCAAAATTTAAACCCCACCTCCCCAAAGCTTCTGTGATTAATTCTTTCAGAATTTTAGCCCCATCCTCACCATGTGTGAAAGAATATACTTTGTCTCCTATCTTTCCCTTAGTTAAACAAAAACATTCCATATATTTATACCCTTCATTTGTCTTTGAATTTTATTCATAAAAATCCACTGGAAAAAAATCCTATAAAATCCTATAAAAGAAAACACCCACATTTTATTACTCATTTTACTTTAGAGATAAGGATAAATGCTTGTTTTCAGATAAATTCATGGAATAAAAATTATAGGCTTTATATACAAAATGTTTTAGTAAAATATATATTTTAAACTTTCCTGTATCTCAAATTAGTTTACATATAACTGGCATGGTTTTCAAATTGAAAAATCCTACACAGAAAACAAGATCTACCTAATTTTTTTTTTTTTTTTTTTTTTTTTTTTTTTGAGTGGTACTGGGGTTCCTGGAAACCCTTTTGCTTCTGGGCTACACTCCCAGACTTATTTTATACTTTTTATTTGAAAACAGGGTCTCTTAAGCTAGCAAGGCTGGCTACAAACCCGTGTGATCCTCTTGCCTCTGCCTCCCAAGCACGGGGATTACAAGCATGGGCCACCACGCCCGGCATCTATCTAATTTTTAATATTTCACTTTAATATTTTTCTGGCATAATATCTATGACAATTGTAGTATTTTCCAACTCTTCAGAAAAAAGGTGAATAGTGAATATTTTACTTTGAACCAGATATTGGAATTGTAGAATGTCATATTACTTATAAATTAGATCAATGTACATTCTTCTTGGAGAAATACATAAAATGCAGACTGTCGATGATACCTCTTTGTGAGAGAAAATTTAGGAGTTCAATAAGAATTCTTTTAGTATAAAAATGCAATGTCAAATAAGGATAAAGAGAACTTTATAACAAAGTATAATTACTTTGGGATTTTACTGGTACTTCAAATAAATAATTGTATTTTTTTTAGGCTAATACTATTATTCAGTGCTATTAAGAGCTTTTTCTTTGGTGACCTCGGTTTAAAGCAAATCACCCTCTTTTTTCACTTTTGTTAAGAGAAAAGTCACCTTTTAAAATTCTCCTACAAGCCAGGCTTGGTGGTGCACAGTTGTAATCACAGCACTTGGGAGGCTGAGAAAGGAGGATCGCACAGGTTTGAAACCAGTCTCAGCTACTTAGTGAGGCTTTCAGCAATTTAGTGAGACCCTGTTTCCAAAAAATATATAAAATAAGTGTGGGAGTATAGCTCAGAGGTAGAAGAGCATCTGGGTTCTACCTCCAGTACCTCACACACAAAAATAAATAAATCAATAAAAATAAAATTCTCCTTCAGGTTTTCTAATCTTTCCACAATGGAGAAAGGGGTCTAATTTTATTTCATAAGCATACCAGGCTCATTCTGGTAAATCTTTTATGTAAGTGAATGGATAGATAACAGCTGAAGTGATGCTGACTTCTTGAAATTATTACTCTATGGCAAAATAAGAGTGTGGGCTATTAAAAATTTTATAGCCAAATAAAAGTAGAAAATTGAGAGAATTATGTAGCTGAATTTTTGTAATCTTCTAAAATCCCCATTTTTTATGCCATGAATATGATTCTAAGTTGTAGTAAAACCATCTTTATTTTATAATTTATCTTCTATGTAAGTATATATGATTATATATACATATGTATATATTCAAGTATATTTGCATATACATAAGTTATATATGTAAATAATAAATTGTATATATATATATGTTTAATTGGATAGTGGCTTTTATACTTTTGTGATTTGTTCTATGAGGCCTGGAATTGTAGAAAATTGATTCCTTACAGAGGATTTCTTTACATTTTAGAAAAAGAAATTTTTGGAAAGATATTTATGATTAATTATTTTGGATGGCTCTGTGAATTCCTGAATAACTGCTCAGTCTTCACATTTTATATGAAAAAATAGATATAACTGTTTTTGGATTATAAATAAATTTTCTAATCTTATATGGCTTTTTTATTTGATTTTGTTTTTGTAAGTATTATTCTTGGCCATAGTATTTACCTTTATTTTACCTGTTATCCAAAACATCCTCTGTACACAATTTTTTATTTTTTAACTTTATGTATTTTTAATTGACAACAGTACTAGAAATTATTTTCTTAATTTACTATTTCATGTATATAGTGAAGTAGTGATGTATATAAATAAATGCATCCACTCATGAAAATTCCAAATTAACATCTATTACATGCGAAATGCCCACTAACTGCTATAAATAAAGTGATAAATAAGAACAATTAAACATGTTCTCACATAGTTTAAATTTTAGCCTGGGCGGGGAAAATATCCTATAAACAAACAAATTCTCAAAAATGTTTTAGAGAAAAAATTCTCTATAAACCTGTTTAATGTATTTTCTCCATTCTGATTATATTTTCTTTTAGTTTTTTACAAGACACTAATTAGGTAATTTTATTTTCCATAAAAAGAAAAGAAAGATAATTTGCTTCTAATTTTGAGTGTTCAATATTCATTTTATTATTGATAAGGTAGAAAAATGCCCTTCAAAGTTACAACTTATAATAGAAATGAAAGTTGTTTTTTATCTGTGATTAAAAATAATTATATTAAATCCTTTAAGCATTTATAGAAAGAAAGGGTCAGATAAAAAACATTTGAGGCTTAGTAGTACATATGGCTTGTGCTGTACCTACTAAATTCTATCTTTGTGGTAAAAATGTGGTCATAGATAATACTTAAAGTAATGAATGTTGCTGTGTTTCAATAAAATTTTATTTATAAAAACAGGCAACAGGCCAGATTTTTCCCCCGGGTCATATTTTGCTAACCATTGATATATATTAATTACCTCTCTATGGTAATATATTTTATAAAACATGTATATTACTTGCATAGTCAACAAAACCAATGAACTATTTTTTTTTTTCCTAACCATTCTGTTGAGTTTCCAGGGTTATATCTCTTTTTTCTTGCAGTGGTTTTACTAAAAGGACCTAAACTCAATCTAAATTTATATCTCAGCACTACAATTTGATCTGTGACCTTAAGCATATTTTACTTCAAACTGTAATTCTCTTTATCCAAAGTTGAGAATTACATTGTAACACAAAATACTTTTTGAAAGATAATTTACATAAGTAGTAAAAAAAAAAAATCTAAATTTAGGGTGTTGGGATGATGGGTCCATTTCTCAACTCAAGAAGTCAGCATCAGCCTAGTCCTTGGCTAAGGGACCCTTAAAGAGTTTCAGCATATGCCAGTCAGAGACAGAAGTTTATTTAGGAAAGTAGGAAATACACGTTCAAGGGAGAATGCAGGCCAGTTCAATAGGAGAGTAGTATGTTGGGAAGTACAAAGCTTTCTTCCTGGTAGGGGGCTTTCATGAGTGGAAGGCTAGAAGAGGTATGTGGGTAAGGCCTCAGTTTGGTCATCCTAAGGTGGTTTCTGGTGATCTGGTCAGTCTCAGGGTCATGTTAATCAAGATCTTTATGATCTAATTAACAAAAAAGCTAGAGAGTATCCTAAATTATATGTTACTCAAGGTATCAGATCTGTCTTGTTAACAATGCAGATAATTTATATATCTTTTAGTTAACTCTAGGATCTACAGATTATCCAGAAATTTGAAGGAGACAGGCCTGGGAAATAATACTGGTTTGGGGAGGAAAGAGTAGGGTACCTTAGAGCCAGGTTCTTATATTAAAATTATATTTTGCTTTTGCTTTTTAGTTCTATATCCTTTTTATTTGCTTATTTCTTGTATCCTACATTAAGGACATGAAAAATAATAGTTTATAAACATAAGTAAATTACTATCTTATAAGCATTATTAACTATTCTAACAAAGTGTTGGTGCTTTTCCTTGTGATGAACATAACACAAAACCCTAAAGGTGTATTTTGTTAGGAAAGTGGGCCTGCCAACAGTGGATCAATACAGAGATGGTTATCAGTGTTGAGGTGTTCACAAATGGCTATTCCAGGTCCCCAGAAAGTTAAAAAAAGAGAAAATTGCATCTTAATAAGAGTTATAGGTTAGTAATGACAGTGAAATACAGAGTATAATGTACAGAGTTTCAAAGTCATTTTTATCATGGAACTCAATCACTAAAATTTTATAGCATTGATGGGTTCTCAGAGTCTAACAAATCTTGTTTAATGCTCAATATGTCAGCACATTACAATGTAAAAACTGATTATAATAATTTAATTGTTTTAAAATTTGACTTGGCAATAGTATCTCTGTAATGTACAACTCCAGGAAACTTTTTATATCAGACTCTCTATAAATACTATTTAGTATAAAAGTGAAGGATAGATTTCTATAAATATATTCTCTCCATCTATCCAATGGTGTCCTCAAAGGTATGCGTTATAGAATACCTGTTTGTCTGCAAGACTAAAGAAACCTCAGGTAATGTTGCTTTTTATATAAACCAATTTTATACAAATCAAAAGCAGAGCTGATAGGTTATCTATTTTTACAAGAAAAAGATTCCTTTGATATCACTGTTCTGCCCACCCTACCAATGATACTGACATCACAACAGAGAAATTCAGAAAAACAGTTTTTACAACAATGTTATTTCCTCAAAAAGAAATATTTTTATTCTCTCCTTAAAACTATTTTGTTTCCCTACCATTTTTACTCATCTATCACTAACATTCTTTCTTTTGCATTTCTAAAGCCATCTGCAAAGCCTTTCTACTCCTTATTCTAAACAGTTTTACCTAAAAAAAAGGGAATCAGATGCTGCCCCAACATGTGGTGTTTCTATTGATATGATAAAGAGGCAATGGTTAACTAGCTGAAAATTCTCTATTGCCAAGAGATTGGAAGTCAATGAAGGCCTAGGAGTCTTTGTAAAATTTGTAAAAATTATCTTTTGTCCTAAAACGTCCCCCTCATAGACTTTCTCTACTCTCCAAATTTCCAAAGATACAGGTTTGAAATGAATAAGCCTCACGTCTTTCTTCAACGTTGGCTAAAATAAAAATTCTTTTTTATTTCTCCCACATAGCCACATACAGTAGAAGAGGCAGCAGAGCCCAGCCTTTTGGCCCCTAACAATGACAGCTCCTTTGAGTAAGATTCCAAGTAGATGCTCAATTTTGAGGAATCTTCACTACCTCCCAGAAAGCAGACAGGGCATGATGTTGATGAAGCTTTTGCTTCTCATTCTTAATATTTCTTGCATGTGGAGTGTCTTCCCTTCGAGGCACTCCTCTCTCTCTCTCTCTCTCTCTCTCTCTCTCTCTCTCTCTCTCTCTCTCTCTCTCTCTCTGTGTGTGTTTTAGTTTCTGTCCCTTCTTTCTACCTTTGTAATAAATATTGTTTAAATTTACAGCAGAAAAAAAAATACTTCTTGTATGCGACACATAGCACTTCTATCTAAATTTTATGGGCAAAAAAAATCACAAGCTTAAATAAGGTACAATCAAAGTTAAGGATGATAACAATAAAAGTTAAGGACACTGTTTAAAAAGTGTCCTTTTTAAGGAAAGAATAAACACAGAAAGCAATAGCATTTTTCTCTACAATTATCAAAACTCATATACTGATATCCACTAAGAAGCAGTTAATCAAAGTGTAATACAATTTAGTTGAGATTAGAACACTGAAAATATCTGATTCAATGATTAAAAATATTTGATCACAATTTTTTTTTGGTAGTACTGGGGTTCCTGAAAACACTTCTACCTCCTGTCTACACTCCCAGACATGTATTTTTTATATTTTTAATTGGAAACATGGTCTCTTAAACCAGCGAGTCTGGCTTCAAGACTGCATGGTCATCCTGTCTCTACCTCCCAAGCACGGGGATTACAAGCATGTGCCACCACACCCGGCATTGATCACAAAAATTTTAAAGCAGAAATATTTAGAAAATTAATAACTAAAACAAATACTTTCTTGACTCTTTCAAATGTACTTTATAGGTTTAAAAATCATATTGCATTCATACTATAGTATAAATTTTAATAACATGTTTTATACTAGATTACTAAATGTATAAGTGAAGAGAATACTAACTACCTAAGAAATGTTATTAGTATAGAAACAAAAGGAGATCAGTAAAGATATGATCTCTCTCAAATAATATTAAAGCACAGTTGGCATGCAATATATAATAAAAATATTGCTAACAATAATTTTATGATAATTCTTTTATCATTTTTATATTTTAATCTATTACTACTACAACAAATTATTATGAAATAATCAAAACAATAAAAATTAATTTTTAAACTACTGTAAATCAAAGGCTTTCAGATCTCTCTGGACTAAAATTAAGGGGTTAATAGGGCTGAATTTATTTTTGCACATGCTAGAGTGAATGTGTGTATCTGCATTTTCTGAGTTATAGAGGCATCTGCATTTCTGGGTTTGTGGCCCCTTTCCTCCACCTTCAAGAGCAGCATTAGCAGATTAAATCCTCATGTAATTTCACTGTGCTCTGCTGTTCCAATACTTACAAGAAACCATATATTTCCATTAGGCTCACATGAAAATTCAAGTTAACATCTTCTTTTAAGAATAGATAATTAGCTATATTAATTCTATCTCCAACCTTAATTCCATTTTTTATGTTGTGTAGCATATTGTCATAAATTATAGAAATTAGATGTTCGATGCCATTAGGGGACCTTATTTTTCCTACCATACTTAACATTTTTATATGAAAGAGTTCTTAATTTTTATATCTTAAAATTGATCCCAACATATTCCTAAATAGAGAGGTGACTGATTAAAGATGGAGCCAGCTACATTACCAAAAGGAGTAGAAAATAGAGAACATCTTGCCTTCACTAGGTCCCAGATTTCATCACAATTACTATGTCCTATTTTACTAAGTCATAATACAAGATTTGACAAAGTTATCAAGGGCCAAAAAAATATGTCTACCCCCTTCTCATCTCTTAAAAGTTAGAATACAGTGCAGATTAGATTATTAATATAAAAAGTAAAGAAAAAGTCTCAACATATTTATTCCTTCTACATGGGGAGCATCCAACATCCGCCAAACTTCATAAGATAAAAAAAAAAAAAAATTAGTGGGAATTTTTGAGAAAAACAAAACTAAGAGCAGAAAGACACAGAGGAAAGAATTGAGAGGTATACAAAAGAGTAAGAAAAAAACCCAGAAAATTGAAAAGAGATAATTTTAAGAAACTGGCTCACATGACTGTTAGAGGCTGGAAGTCTAAAACTTATGGGACAGTCACCAGGCTGGAAGTTTAAACAGGAATTTATATTGGAATCTTGAATCCAAAATTAGGCTGGTGACTATACATCCCTCCTCAGTCGTGTAGGTGCTTCAGTGAATTAGGAGATGCCTATCCACATAATGAAGAGTAGTCTTCATCCAGAGGTAATAGATTTAAAGCTTAATCAACTATATATCCAATTTATATATTTATATAATTATATTATATAATTGTGTACATGTTATATGACTATATATAAAATATATATATATAAACATGTGTATATATACATATATGTGTGTATATATATACATATATATACACATATACATACGTATATATACATATATGTGTGTGTATATATGTGTGTGTGTGTGTGTGTGTGTGTGTGTTCTGAGAACACCTAGATTATTATTTGATCAAAGGCTAAGTTGGTACATAAAATTAATGATAATAGTAATGGAAAGCAGAGGAAGAAAGACAAGGAAGTGAAGCAAATGAGCTGAGTATCAATTCTCTCCTCTAGTGCTGGTCCATCACTAGCACTAGAAGGATGAAGCCCCCAGGAGTAGATTAAACATGTTTTTGAGAGTGTGAAGAATATTATGAGTACACAGTCTCAATTTTAAAATGTTTTATTTCATAAATAGTCAGTAGCAAAGAAGAATAGTTCTTATTATAACTCAATCTACTTATGTGATCATCTGATAGATAATCAAGTGCTTTCTATAACCTACATACATGTTCAGGCTGAGGAGGAAATCAGTAAGTGGAACAAATGTTTGCTTGCATGAAGCTTACCTTCTAGTGGAAGAGCAACACAATTATCTTCCTCATTTATCTCCATCCTAGAGCACAGCTCCTGGATTCCAACTTATTCAAATTCACCTCAGTAACTCTATTCAGTCACACTCCAGGGTATTACTTTAACAGGATCTAAATCTCCACATTTTAATGACAGCTAAAGCAATTAACATCTCCTGAAGGGAATCTAAATGCAAACAGCTTTTGCAAAGCAATATCCCTGAAGGAGACCTTAAGCACCTAACCCCTAAGGAAAACTTATGCAAACAAGTATCATTTGAAGTAGTTTACCTTTAATAAACATTTATTCAAACACTCATGTCCTCAAGCAAATTTTAAAGTCTATCTATCACTATATAAGCAATAGACTTACACACACATACACACACCCAAGCACATTTGTGTACAAGCCCACTTATATCTATTCACACACATTTATTCCTTTTATTCTTGCTGGTACATTGTCACACACATGACACAAAATATTTCTTATCACTCTCTTCCAAAGAGTCTGTTTGACTTATTCAGTGAGTGCACTAATTTTGGTTTAGTTCATTGGACTTAACTAGTTAATCACCAAGATTTGTCCTAGTCCACTTTCTGCCTAATTCTTGAGACTGGGTGATTTATAAAGAAATACATTTCTGGTTCAAGGATCTGGAGGTTGAGAAGATCAAGATCTGGTAGCCACATTTGTGGAGGGTCTTAACTGCTCCAAAACATTGTCAGAGCTTTAAAGGCAAGTGGACCCCCATGGAAGAGACAGAACATGAGAAGCAACCTCGATGCATGACTACCTGCTCTTATAGAATTAGTCCAGTTCCAAGAGAGTGAGAGTGGAACTTTAACCTGGGAATTGACCCAGTACTACAATAAGGGCATTAATCCTTCTTAATGAGGAATCACCTGTTAAGGACCCACCTCCAAACATTGCCACAATTGTAATCAAACTCAAAAGGTGCTTCAAAGGTAACAAGTGATATCCAAGTTATAACATGCGTTTACATCTTTATATCCAAATAAGACTTCTATAGTTTAATATGATTTTGAGACAGTCTTAGAAATTAAAATCAGTAGTTTTTCATTGTTTTTTTAAATATTTGTTTTCAAAATGGAAGTAAAATGACAAGAAATAAATAAACATAAATACAAAGTAGAAATTAGTAAAAGGTAGGACCTTAAAATGTAAAGAACATGCTTGCTGTTTGATATCTGAACATGAAATTGGAACCCCAAGAGTTCTATCATTTGTCATATTTCTGTGTGTGTGTGTGTGTGTGTGTGTGTGTGTGTGTGTGTGTGTGTTGTATTTGGGGATTGAACCCAGGAATATTCTATCTTCTAGCTATACTCCAAACCCTTTTTTATTTTTTATTTTAAAATAGGGTCTTGCCAAGACCTTGAGGATATTACAAAATGGCTGAGGCTGTTCTCAAACCTAAAATACTCCTGTCTCATCCTACCAAGTACTAGAATTACAAGCTTATATCACCATACCTGGCTCATTTGTCATATTTTAATTATATATATATATATATATATATATATATATATATATATATATATATTAACCTAAATACCTTGGTATTAAAAATGTGAAAGGTCAAATATTTATTAGGTTGGACACAAATGTTGGCAGCACCCAGCTCCTGAAAGTTCCTGGATGATGCATGCAATCAATATGCAGGTATTATTACCCAGCTCCAGGAATTCAGCCTATTACAGCATCCTGGCAGGGAACACTTCCTGAGAAACAATAATGGACTGACCACTTCAAAAAATCCCCAGTGCCCCACTCTCCCCGCCCTCAGAAACAGCCCCATAAGAAGTTTCAACTCCCTGATGCTGGGTGTGCACTTCACTAGCCCCACCTTTGGACTGGCAAACCTTGCCCAGAAATGCAGAATAAAGCACCTCTTGCTTTTTACTTGGTCTGTTTGCCTCATTCCCTACATAGCAACTTTACACTATTAACTGTAATGTAATTGAAAGTCCTACACTTTTAAAAAAAATCCTTATGAAATTATTTACTTTTCACAATGTAATACATGAATTCGAAGGATAAAAATCCATGAATAGGATGACAGTGTTGAATGCCAATGACACCAGAAAATTGAACTTTGACCCAGTGATAATAGAAATGAAATGAAGGCAAGGGATGCAAGCAGGTGGGCAATGCTTGATTAGAGGTTCTACCTCAAGAAGAGAGGAAAGAGAAGAGAGAGAGAGAAAACGCAAACATGAGTGAGAGCAAGCAAGAGCCAGCAAGATAGAAATCATGCTGCTCCCTGAGCAAGGAAGGAAGAAACCTTTGATGAGGGTGCTAGGGAGGGCTAGAGTCTGGTTGATCATTATCCTAGTTCTGATTTTGCAGGCTGGCTCTTGAGAGGATTACCTCCATTTGTTTTATAGGGTATTTCTCTACCAGAAGATGGGGACAATTCAGTTCCCTTAGGGTGATAGCTCGTGCTAGGAGGGAGGATGGTTTGATCATGGGTAATCTGCCTGCAATACTCCTCTACTTCTTGAAATTATAAAGCAGTGACTAAAGAATTCTAGGAAACACTCAAGGGGTCTGGGGTAGGACTTTGCAAAAGCTTTCAATGGGCAATCCACTGAAAATACCTTAGTTACTTTTATCATGTTATAATATAGTTAGCCTTGAAGGAGGTGAATTTCCAACTTTAGGTGAGCACTCCTTAAATGTCTTTGTGTAGAGTTGAACACAAATCTGCCCCACTATTTTTAGGCAAAAGAAGACAGGTACAAGATAAAGGCAGAAATTCTAAGCTTTTAATCTTTCTCAGTTACCCATCAGGCATAAGTAGCCCCAAGTGAAGAGTCAGCTGAAATGTTATGAGTTTGTCATTATTATTATTATTATTATTATTATTATTATTATTATTATTGTGGTACTGGGGTTCCTGGAAACCCTTCTACCTCTGGGCTACACTCTCAGACCTATTTTATACTTTTTATTGGAAACAGGGTCTCTTAAGCCAGTGTGGCTGGCTTCAAACCTGCGCTATCCTCCTGTCTCCACCACCCAAGCGCAGGGCTTACAAGCATGTGCAAATATGCATATATGAGGATGCATTTTATGCTACTATATGTGTGTGTATCTACCTATTTGCATAATTATCATTGTAAAAAATTTTCTTTTTAAATATTTATAATAATAAATGGTAGCTCATTTATTGCATGAAATAAAATTATAAAATTCTGTAGGCTTCTAAGTGATTATACATGTATATATAATTGTTTACTCCCCCTAGTTACTATCATTAATTTTGCTTAAATCATTGACAAGCAATCATGTCTTATAAAAGTTTTTGGGATGAAGATTTTCATCAATCAATTACAAGTTGCCTAATTTGGAAAGCTCCTTTACGTAATCTGATCTGTATCCTATATTATAAATTTTATCATCACATTTATTTTGATATCTAGATATGAAATTTTATGTAATATAATTTTATTTAATAATATTTACTCAGCAATTTTATGCAGTATGCAATTCATTTATTTTCTTTTTATGTGTCTACCATTTATTCTAAACTTTTTCAGGTGATTTATATAACATCTACTACTAATGCCACTTTTTTATTAAGAAAAACTAATATTTGTATTTATTAGATAAAGTGTCATTTCTTCTGCTTTTGCTAATTTCTCACTAAAACTGATATCCTATAGGTAATCAATCTGTGTGAGACCTTTATCAATCAGATGAATGCATGAACTCTCTTCTTGGCTCTAAATCATAGAACAATACAATGTATTTCATATGAGGCTTTCAAACTATTTCATTATCCTCTCAAGAAGTTTCATAAAATACCACATATTCTTCCTCTATTTTCTAAAATATAGAAATTATATGATGCCAAATGACTGTTGGTCAATTAAAAATAAAGAATTGTAAGTCCAGCCACCACCAATGTATTTTTTAAAGAACTCTTGAAAGGAATGTGAAATAAGATAAAGATTTTATCAGCTCTTCACATGGGTGAAAAATACTTAATTCACAAATGCCATAATTTGAAGTGAGTTATATGCAGCTGTATTCTATGATTGAAATAACACAGAAAGCTCTTAGTATTATAAAAAGATTTATTTTTGTCCTCTATAACTCTGTTTCAATTCATTTTCAACTATATTTTCCTGGAGTTGTTTACTTATTGATTTGGACTGAGTGTTTTGTTGGCAGGATGAACTCTATGAGCAAAGATATTTTATACACTGTACCAGAATGTGGCATACTATTTTTCCTCTTTTGTATTACTAACAGAACATAACTTTGGATCAGAACTTGATTCTTGATAGAATTAAAATAGCAAAACTGGCACTCCAGTCATCAAAACCAATGGCATATAAACCATCCTGTTATATTACCTTGTTGTTTTTGGAAATAAAACTTTATAACACACCCTTCCAGCTCCCTGATGCTTTATAGACCTTATACATCGAGAACATTTTATTTTATAACTTTCTTTTTGAATCAAGTTCTATACTTTTGATGATTAAATCTTATTCTTTTTAATAGCTCATTGATTAAAACTTTTTCTCATTACATCTACCTATTTCACTCTTTTCTCAGAAATTTTTATTGAAGTCCTACTCTTTTAAATTGGCTGATTTTAATGTTTTGTATTGTACCTTTAAGAAAATAGCTGACAAAGCAGATGGAGGAATATTGGACATTTAGGAGGACAGATGCATTCAGTAGAATGCTCAGGATGACCACAAGCAACTAATTAGATCCCCTGTGGGGAATGTTATGCCCTTGAAACACTTCTGTATCCTTGTTGCTTTAAAGTCTTTAGAATAGAACTCTGACTCTTACTGTTAGAGCTAACTTTGAATATACACTCCTTAATTTTGAGAGTTTTATAGAACTGGGAGATGAATAGCTAAGTCATGTTGAGCAGAGTCTAAGATTATAGCTAAGGTTAGACATTCACTTTATATTAATTTATCCTCATTTAATAAATTCATGTCTTATTCTGTTTGAAGCCTAAAGCATTAACCTTTTGAAGGCAGAATGCACCATTTTGTCATGTCTGCTAATAATGTTGACTGCTAAGATTTGCAGGATTTATGCATGTGTTTACTTTATATGCAGCATTAGTTTTGCTCTTTCGTGATTTCTTGGATCTTAAAATAAATGGAATCCTAACAATCTGTTTTCATTCTATTGCTACACCTAAGTTTGAACTTCACCTCTATTTCATTGTGCAGCAGTGAAAAGAGAACACAGTGAAAGTTCATGGATGCAGCAAGGTGAAAACCAGGCTCCCTCACAATTCCTTGCTTCTAATTGGAAGGACACTGGATCTGGCTGATACATGATTGGGTTTTATTCCCTAATTTATCAGAAAGATTGCTTCACTTTTTTCCCTACAGAATAAGGTAGTGAAGCAAGGAGGTTTTCACTATTGGGGCTACATGTTCACAGAAGGAATATCAGTAGGTAATTAATTCTTTTCCTCAAATACCTTTAAAATGTCCAAAAGGCAAGTCAAAAAGGACATTTGGAAAGTTAGGCTTATCATTGAGAGAAGTATGAATTAGATATAAGTAAAAAAAAAAAAATCACAGAAAAAAAATAACCACATAGAGAGCACTAAAAAGCACTAAGTTTGAGCCAGGTGTGGTGGTGTATGCTTGTAATTCCAGTATTTGGGAGGCTGAGACAGGAGGATTGCAGTTTGTGGATATTCTCAGCTACTTAGTGAGGCCCTTTGCAACTCAGTGAGACATTGTTTCAAAATAAAGAATGAAAAATAGGGCTCTGTAAGATTGCAAATTAGTGCAACCACCTTGAACAACAGTATGGAGGATCCTCAGAAGAATGGGAATAAACGTACCATATGATCCAGCAATACACTTCTGAGTACTCAAAAGAATGTAAACCTAACTACCAAACTAATGCATGAATATCTATGTTCATAGCAGCACAGTTCACAATTACCAAACTATGGAACTAGCCAAGATGTCCTTCAATAGATGAACTGATTACAAAACTATGAGATATATACACAGTGAAATTTTACTCATCCATAAAGGAGATGAAACCTAAATCATTTACAGGAAAATGAATGAAACTGGATTATGCTAAATGAGATTAGTTAGTCACAAAAAGCAAATAATTGGATGTTCTCCTTAATATGTGGAAGCTAGGGAAAAAGGTGTCATAGGAGAAAATCTAGACAAAGGAGAAACCATAGATGAGCAAATCAGGTGACATAATTGAGAGCAAGGGGAGGGGAGAAGAAGGAAAATCCCTAATGTACCTGAAATACATTCACAAACATATCAAAGTCAATCACATAAGCAGAACATGAGTAAAAGGGAGGGGGGAGGGAATGGAGTAGGAAATGGGAAAGGAACAAATGAGTGATGTGGGCTTGTATGCCTCTACAATATTGTGCCCCATTTAGATATATGATTATAATGCTCCAATAAAATAAGATTATGTGGCTATTAAATATAAGTGAATAATTCTTGCATACAATAATTGTTTACTTTTTTTTTAAATAATGTCTGGCCAGGCTTGGTGGTAAATGCTTGTAATTCCAGTACTTGGTAGGCTGAAACAGGAAAGATTGCAGGTTCAAAGCTAGCCTCAACTACCTAGTGAGGCCTTCTGCAACTTAGTGAAACACTTCCAAAATAAAGAATAAAAATAGGACTAGGGTGTAGCTCAGAGATAGAATACCCCTGGGTTCAATCCTCAGTACTGAAAAAAAAAAATCAGTGTAATACAAATTAAATATTGTCTTAAAATACTCTGAGTTCAATAATTAGTTAATGATAAAATAAATTTTAAGAAACATTATTATGTTACATGTGCTCACATACATATACATTTCAAAAATACAGTCCTGAAGCTAGTTTTTTTTCTTTTTCTAAAAATTTTTTGGTGGTGCTGGGGTTCCTGGAAGCCCTTCTACCTCTGGGCTACACTCCCAGACCTATTTTATATGTTTTATTTATTTGGAAACAGAGTCTCTTAAGCCAGCGAGGCTGACTACTAATCTGTGCGATCCTCCTGTCTCCACCTCCCAAGCGCAGGGATTACAAGCATGTGCCACCACTCCCGGCTCGTGAAGCTAGTTTTTTGTTATTCTGATCCAGGTAAATGAAAGTGTGAATGTTATAACATTTATATGTTATGTGGAATGAATATAAAATGAAGAATACTTGTATAAACATAAAATATGGAATTGTCTCAAGATATCATTTGTGTTAGAAATTCCAGATAAATAATTCACAATTTGGTATACTTATTATCAGAATCTCAATTGTACTTATGTAGTTATTTAAGTAATTGGAGAAAAATCATCTTTTTAAAAAATTTTACTGGTGCACTGTAGTATCACACCATAATTTGGATCATTTGACAATGATATTTTCACACAGTGCTTGGTGCCTTCTCCCCTTGCTTTCCCTTTTTCCTCCCTCCCAGTGCTGAGTGTCCAGGTAAACAATGTTATATTCACATGTATACACATTTTTAAATATAAAATTAGCACTATTATAAAAAATAAACAACTTAAAAAAAACCTAAAAAGCAAAAAAACCTACTCAAAAAAACATGTGTGCACATGTGCATGCACACACCCCAGAAAGATTTTTTTTCTCTGCCCTAGTTTGGACTTCCATGATTTTTATGCTAAGCTCTAATTTGTTTTCATAGTTGTTATTTATGTAAAATAAAGAAATATACTTTCACCACATGCAATTAAGTATAAGAAGAATTAAATACTTTTAAGATTAATTTTATTTATACTCATTAAGTATTTTTGCAGATTTTAAAATTGTAAATAAATACTATTCTTTTAATGTTAGTGAATAAATCTTATTTTGAGACACTGAAGACAACACATCAGTGAATATAATTACATACTATATGCAAAACTATTACAAATATATCAAGGAATATATTATTTATGCCTTGCACCAAGTAATTCTGAGAGTGTTTTGTTCAAGTTTACAATAATTATTAAATTTGCTTATTTTCTATAGATAAATTACAGTGTAACTAAATTAGCCTTTTATTTCAACTTCAGTGAAAAATATATATGCAGAAAATGTTATGAGAGTACTCAGTGCCATTTTAATTATGCAAAAATTGGCACCTTTATGCCTCCTACTGACAGTAGTCATCATGCTAAAAACAGTCATTTCTGTTAATAATAATAATAATAATAATAATAATTAAATGATTCCAGAATTTTTTTTACTTTCTATTTCATAGAGGTCTAATGCTCAAAAGAAGATTTTATTGCATGCTTTGCTATTAAATTTAAATGCTCTATTAAAAGGATATTTATTTATTCATTTATTTGTCTGGAAATGGAACCCAGGGGCATTCTACCTCCTAACTATACCTCCTGCCCTATTTTTTATTCTTTATTTTGAAACAGGATCTCACTAAGTTATCAAGGGCCTCACTAAGTAGCTGAGGCTGTTCATGAACCACAATTCTTTGGTCTCAGCCTCCCAAATGCTGGGATTACAAGCGTGCACCACCATTTGCTAATAAAATTTTTGGATATATCCTGGCTATTACATAAATTCTAGAGCAACATGATACTAGTCTTGGAGACTGTTTTTTATAAGTGAATTTTTTTTTTTTTTGGATGGTGGTACCTTCTATCTCCGGGCTACACTCCCAGATATATATATATATATATATATATATATATATATATATATATATATATATATATATATATATCTTTTTATTTGGAAACAGGGTCTCTTAAGCCAGCGAGGCTGGCTTTGAACCTGTGCGATCCTCCTGTCTCCACCTTTCAAGAGTGGGGATTACAAGTGTGCACCACCATGCCCGGCTATAAGTAAATTGTTTTAAATTGTGTTAGGTCTATTTAATATTTATTCCTCTTCACCCATGGTAGCTATATAGATAGGTATAACTTCAGATAAAATATGAGATCTTTTATTATTTCTAATTGTACTCTTGCTTTTTACAAAAAATATTTTAATTAAATCAGAAATATTTTAATACATTTGTACTAGAAATACAAATGTGTATATGTTTTCCAGATAAAATATGTTGTTTTATTAGAAAATTTTTTCATATAAGTTTTTTTTTACTGATACAAATTATACATACATTTATTTATAAGTAAGTATTGAAGTAATAGAATTAAACTTATAACTGAGTTGTTTTCTATAAGGAAAAACATTCTTAAAACCTAATATAGCTAATGAAAACTGTGACACAGAGCTTGGTGATTACGGAAGTTTATAATGTCCCTGGATAAATATCAATGCTTTCATTTAGTACAATCTAAAACATATTATAGCACACTAAGAATGAGATGACTAGAGATTCTGTGTGGATCAAAAAGAGCATTTGGTAAAACTATCGCATTATGTAAAAATTATGTTGGACTTTACAGCTTTCTCTTCCCTTCTTGTACTGAATAATTATTACTCTAACACACTTTATAATGAGGTAACACCCTTAGGACCTGACTATGCCTTTAGATATGCAGATGCCTGTTGCCAGAAAATGGAGTAATTGCTCCCATTTAAGATGTTGCAAATCAAAATACTTTCCTAACTACAGTATTAAAATGGCTGAAAATTGAAATCTCTTAATCTTAGCAGAATAACAAACAGCTTTGCTAAGCAGAATGACGTTATAAAAAATAAAGTGCTAGTTTAGGGCAACACATTGTTCTGTTACATTAGTCAAACTATTTTACTTTACTAGAATATTGTATAATGGAAGGTGACACCAGTTTACTTATCGGGGTTCTTTCAACTTTAGATTGTTACTTTCTATATACTCCTATTTTCTATATCATAGCAATTTATCCAAAATTACCAATGATAATCTCACATAACAGATTCATTTGTCTGACATCAAGCTTTTGATCACTTAGAGATAACATTTCAATATTTCCTTTTGTTTTCTTTCTTACCAGAGGATATTGTTTTTCTTTTTTTTAAGGTGAAACTATCATACGTTTATTTATTTATTTTTCAGAAAAAAATCTACCCTAACATGAAATATGAACTCAAAATACCCAAAACAATCTTGAAAAGAACAAAGCTAGAAGATGTACATTTTATTATTTCAAACCTTGTAAAGCTACAATAATTGAAACAGTGTAGTACTGCTATAAAGGCAGATATATAAACCAGTGGAGTAAAATAAAAAGCCTAGAAACAAATTCTTCCATATATGGTCAAGTTATTTTTGACAAGGTTTCCAAGAACATTTGGTGAAGGAAATAATAATCTTTTCACTAAATATTGTTGAAAAATAATAATTACATGAAAAAGAATAAAATTGGACCCTTACCTAACACCATATACAAATATTAACTCAAAATAGATAAAAGACCTAAATGTAAATCTTAAGACTATAAACTTTTAGAAGAAAACCTGGGTCATAACACTTCACAACACTGAAATTGGCAGTGATTTCTTGGATATGATTTCAAAGGCACAGGCAACAAAAGAATAAACAAACTTTCTAAAATATAAAAAATATTGTACATCCAAAGACAATGTAAACAAAGTTAAAAGTTACTTATAGAATGGGATGAAATATTTCCAAATGCTATATCTGAAGGTATATTAATAATCCAAATAGAAATTCTAAAAATTAGCAACAATGAAAGCAAACAATACAATTTAGAAATAGATAAAAATACTAAAATAAATAATGAATCTCCAAAGATAACCAATCTTAGTTGTCTGCTGGATGGAAAATCTTGTTTTTCTGGTTCTGGTGTGTATTACCTATTTCTTCTTTGTAGTTAATCTCTTTGAGTATTTTCCCTAGCGCTGGTTTTGAAGACATAAATTCCTTCAGTTTCTGTTTGTCATGGAAGCTTTTTATTTCCCCATCCAATCTGATAGAAAGTTTTGCTGGGTAGGAAATTTTTGGCTGGAAGTTGTTTTCTTTCAGAGTTTGGAATATGTTACTCCAAGCCCTTCTGGCTCTCATGACTTGGTTTGGGAAGTCTGGAGTGATTCTAATTGGTTTGCCTCTGAATGTCACTTGGCTTTTTGTTTTTGTTGCCTTTAAGATTCTCTGCTTGGCTTCCACATTGGTTATTTTGACAATTATGTGGCATGGGGAACCTCTTCTCTGATCCTGTCCAAAGGGAGTTCTATAAGTTTCCTGGACCTGTGTAATGACCTCTTGCTCTATGTTTGGAAAATTTTCTGCTATTACTTCCTTGAAGAGATTATCGATCCCTTTAGTTCACCTTCTTTTCCATCCTCTATTCCGATTATTCTTAGGTTAGCTCTCTTAAAATGGGCCCATATTTCTTCAATGTCAGATTCCTGCTGTCTGATATTTTTTTTCTAAGTTATAAATTATGTGTTTGTTTTTGGAGTGATCATCTTCTAGGAGTGAGATTCTATTTTCCATGTGGTCTAATTGATTGTTTATACTTTGAATTGAGGCCTTTACCTCAATGATCACATGCTTTATTTCTTTTAGACTCTCTCTAAATTCTTTATGAAGGTCCTGTATTATTTCTACAGTTATATTACTGATTTGATCTTCTGGAGATCTCTGAATTTCTGTGTTATCAGGTTCTGATGTTGTGGGGATGTGGGCATTCATTGCTCCATAGTTATTCCTCTTTCCCATGATTTCAGAAGTCTGTGCCTTCACTGGGTTCTTCCCTGGGTCATTAAGACTTTACTTAGGGTGCTCTATATCTCAATTCTGTGGTAATCTCAGTTGCCACTATTTCCAAGGAGATTATCAAAGCTGGGCAAGTCCCTGGTAGTGGGGCTGCAATTTTACTCATGGTTATTGTGTGCACTGATAAGGAGCTGGGGGGGGGGCGTGGTGAACCCTCTGTAGCTGCTGGCAATATGGTGCTACTGCCACATCCTCGGCCATGAGGCTGGTGCTGCTGGTAAAATGTCACCGCTGCCACACCCTTGGCTGTGAGGCTGGCATATTTCTTTTCTGGTTTTGAGCTCCGTTCTGAGTCCCTGGAAGGCGTGATGATCTTGGCCACTGGGAGTTTTTGATGTTCTTTGTGCTGAAAGAACTGCTGAATTGCACCCAAATGATCCGCAGCTGCTCACTTCAGCTCCTTGTTTACCTTTCCTCTCTGGAGCCTGGTGTTGTGAGGGAAGATGTTGCCAGCATGGCTCCACTGCCGCATTGCAGGCTTGATATCTTTTCTGGTCTCTGGTTGTTCTTCTAGTCCTTTTTTCTCTGTCCCTTGTGTTTACATGTTTTTTTTTTTTTTTTTTTTTTTTTTTTTCTCTCTGTTGCTAGTGTTTTCTGGCTATGCAAAGAGCTGATTTTGTGGCAATAGAAAGTGTGTTTTAGCAGGACTCATAAAATTCTGCTTTTCTCAGTTGCTATCATCCCAGAAGTCTCAAAGATAATTTTTTAAAGTATCAAAACTAAATTAAGAGTGGTAAATGTCATCAACATGAATATGTGTGCACAAGGTTTTTGTTTTTGGTACTTTGATCCATTTTTGGAGCTTGAGTTATATTTAACTCAGTGAAGAAAAATGGTATTTATTTTCATTCATATAGAAGGTCTTTACTTATGTAAGTGCCATCAACCATTTTGAGAACATGTGACTAGCCAGATTCAATTCATGAATCAAAGCTGGAAAAGGATCTAAATTCCAATTTCAGTTTCTATTGAATGAACATTAAGTGAATGAAGGTTCAACTATGGTCAAGTTGGGGTATCTGAAAATAAAAAATGTAGCAGATATTTGTATATATATAAATCAACAACACTTCTTGTATAACATGTGGATATTTTATAATTTCTCCTATTTTAATTTATATACATGGGTAAATGACTCATGGGATCACAGAGAATTAGTGAGATACATAATATAAATACAGTGAATAATCCTCTCATATTTTGTTATGTAAAATTTAATTAATATTTTGGTAAGGATACAAAGTTCACAGAATAATGCTAACAATAAAATTTATAGAAACTAAAAATATTTATATTTATATATGTCACTTATATATTTATATATGCCACGTAGGAAAGGAGTAGAATTAGTAAATTTTCTTTCATACTTTTACTGTTGTTTGGTTTCTGATATGAAAAAATTCTTTTTTCTAGCTATATTGAAGTATAATTGCCACATAAAAAATTTATAAGTTTAAATGCATATTATGATTTTTACATACATTTAAATTGTGAAATGTTACCAAAATTAGGATAATTAATATATTTACTACCTCAATATTTACCTGTTTCAGATATATGATAAGAATAATTATGGTCTATTCTCCCAGTGAATTTAAGTAAATAATATAATATTAACTATACTTAATTTGTGGTTTATTAATTCTCCCAAACATGTTAATCTTATAACTAAAAATCTGTGTTCTTTGAATAATATCTCTCTATTTTTCCGTCTCTACTTCTGGTAAACACACCTCTAATCTTTGTTTCTGTGAGCTCAACTCTTTTGTATTTCACATAAAAGCAAAGTCATGTGGTATTTTAAACAAACAGGACTGTTGCTGATAGGAAAGATTGATTCATTTTTTTATTTATACTTAGTAGTTAATTATATAAGGGTAATCTGGTTAATTTGTGATTGACTTTGTAAATGCAATTAACATGAATCTATTAAGTCACAAAACAAATTAATTCTGCACTGATCCTGTTTTCATCATATTTTAATTATCCATTAAAAGTTCAAATATTTTGTTGAACTCTTGCTTTTAAAACAATGAGAAAGCCGGGCATGGCAGCACACGCTTGTAATCCCTGCACTTGGGAGGCTGAGACAGGAGGATCACACAGGTTCAAAGCCAGCCTCAGCTACTTAGTGAGGCTCTCAGCTACTTAGTGAGACCCTGTTTCCAAATAATATATAAAATGGATCTGGGGGTATAGCCCGGAGGTAGAAAGCCTCTGGGTTCTACCCCCAGTACCAAAAAAAAAAAAAAAAAAAAAAAAGAGAAATGGCTATTCTTCAAGTAAGTGGCTATTCTGTCCAGAATATCTACTTTTTATGCTCTGTTGTTGCTTCCAAAAGTGAGAGGCCAAAATTGAAAAAAACTTTGATTCCTTAAAATTTAGATGCAAAAGAGACCAATTCTTTTAATTGATTTATCATATTAAATGCATAATATTTCCTATGTCCCTTTTCTAGGTTTTCTACCTACACTGCTACCATAGTGATATGAGAAAACATTTCCACATAACTTTCAAATTATTTCTATTATTTTCAACCTAGAGCTTTTCCTCCCTGCAGATAGAAACTCAAATCTTTATTTTAGTGGAAAAAAACAAAAAACAAAAAATAGGCTTTCAGATAAAATAGAATTCAGTATATATTTCTGCCCTTCCATTTGCAGAGTGAATGAACACTGGCAAACAATGACCTCTCAATTCTAACTTTTTCTTTTGTAAATATAGAATTACAATACTTATTTTGCAAGAAAATCATGAGTATTTCACTAATTGTTATTAAGGGTCCTTGAAAATATTATTAACATTTACATTGTGTCCAATTTATGTTTATGAATTTAATATCACCTTTTTCTATTTAAAAAAATTATTGGTGCATTATATTCATACATCATATTGGGGTAAAAAACTTGTGTGGACATACATGTACACATCACCTATTTAACCCCTACCCAATTCCCACCCCATTCCCTCCCCATCCTTCCTTCCCTTGCTTGGCTTAGTGGTTGACTTAAATATGTTAAGTACATTGTGTGTTTTAGATAAACATTTTTTCTATTGTTGAAAAGATTACTTTTCTTTTTGTATTCTGTCTGCCATATTCTTCTCAACAGGGATTCATACATCTGATAGCTTCCAAACAGGCAACCAAAAAGCATAGAAAATAATCAAATAGGCATTAAGACAAAAGGTTCTAAGTGAGAGCTATATAAAAAGAACAAATTAAATGCCATTGAAGCGGTATATGCAGAAAAAGTAACTTAAAATAAACATCAAAAAGTACTGATAGTACATAAAATGAATCTTCACATAAAAATTATTAATGAATATAAAGAATTTAAGAAAGTGCAAAGATCTGTACTTATCACCATAAAGATGGACCTAAGGAGAGGCTTATGAGGTGATAAACCACAATATACAGCAACATACAACTTTGAAGGATAAAACAGTCACATAAAAGTTTCAGAGATATTATTACCTGATTACAACATATGGCGCATGTTTGCACATTTTATGGTAGAAATTAGGGAAACTCTTTAAGCCAGAGAAATTTTTATCTTTATTCAATAGAGAAATATTATAAATTTTAGGTCAGGTAATATGAC
The DNA here is from genome assembly GCF_963383645.1 of Muscardinus avellanarius. Taxonomy (NCBI): domain Eukaryota; kingdom Metazoa; phylum Chordata; class Mammalia; order Rodentia; family Gliridae; genus Muscardinus; species Muscardinus avellanarius. Next base: position 152,351,404 of record NC_137787.1, read on the forward strand.
ATAAAGCCAGTAAGATTACATACTTCTAGTACAATAATTAAAACCTGAGACCAGTGTGCTAGCAATGGAAAGGCAAATAGCCATGGTGGACAAAATTGATTTAGACAACAAAACAAAAAATGATGGTTCATCATGTTATGGCCTAGGAAGTTGAAAACCTAACAACAAGAAAAAAAATAATGATATGAAAGATAAGATCTTTTGCAGGAAGGAGACAAGAAGTTTGGTTTAAACTCTTGAAATTATCAGGTGAATATTAAGGTGATATGTTTTTCAACTAGATCTTGGAAAATCATTGGTGAATTAACTCACATAGAAAGTTGCCTAAGTACTTTATTATGCAAGATAATAAGCCCTGGAAAGAAATGTACTCAAATGCTATTTTTCTTTCACATTTTGCCTTGATTAAATGTCATTTTTAAATTCAGGTGGTTAACGAGAGAAACAGTCAAGGTATTTAATTATGATTTCAAATTTGTTGGGTTCAAATTTAGGAATGATTGAAAATGAATAAGATGTGATTAGGTATTATTTTAAGATTCTCACCAAAATATTGGTTCCTTTAAGGGGGCAATCATTATGATGGTCTGTATTTATGTTTAATATATTTAATATCTCTCACACACATACACACATATATTTAATATATGTGTTTAATATATACATATATATACATATATATATACATACATATACATATACATATATATATATATTTCCATTTGCTTCCTAGTTTATAAATCAGGCATTTAAAAGATATTAATGCACCTTTTTTCTATATATAAAAAGTTTAAGAATAGGCTTTCCAGGTCTTCTATAATATGTTATTATTTAGAAGGTAATAATGTCTTATTTTTTATGCCCCATCATTATTAGCCTTGGTTTCTATTTTAAAATTTGCTCCATTATTTTTCTAAATTCTAAGCAGGAAAGAAAGTGAGGAGGACAAAGTGTTTATACACAAAATCTCTGCCACCTTCCTAAAAATATTTTTTAAGATTTTACATAATTCCTTCTGTTCTTAATGTATTGGCAAGATTTTTTTTACATGACTATACCAGTCAATAAGGTAGACTGGGAAACATGTTTTAAAAAGCTGTTCACATTGCTATCTGAATAAAATTAAAATGCGGTTAAAAAGGGATAATTTATTTTGGGTAGAAAACTAGCAGTCTTCATCATGCATTTAAAAAAATATGTTGAATCTCATTAACAGTTGAAAAATAGGGGAACATAAGCAAATGTCTTTAGATGTGATGGAAGGGAATAGAAAAAGACCATGAAGGGACATACAGATGGTTCCTGACTGGCAGTTGTTTTATTCCCACTGATGCGAAGTGAGATGCATTCAGTTGAAACTATACTTTGAATTTAAAATTTTGTCTTTTTTCCAGGTTAGCAATATTCATTTAAATTATCTTATGATTCAGGCAGTAGGCATGAGACATGACTTTCAGTCAGCTATTCTATCATAGGGGTGGGGGGACATCAAATACTCTATAATGTGCCATGTTGACAGCTTATTTTGGATAAATTGCATGAGATATTCAAAACTTTATAATAAAACTGCATTTGTGTCAGATGATTTTTTCCGACTATAGCCTAATGTGTGTGTTGTGAGGATGTTTAAGTAAGACTCAGCTAAGCTATGGTGTTTGGTTCCTTTTTTGGGGTGGTTTTATGACTTTTTAAAACTTTTAATTTTGTTTGTATATCATGAATTTGGTTAGTGATCTATGTGCTATATAGTTCATCTCACAGATTCTCTTTAAGATGATTATTTTGAGGTCTTCATCACGTCATCCATAGAGATTCATTTCTTTTGGACCATCCAGTAGAGTTTTTTTTTATTTCTTTGGTGGTTTTACAATTACTTTTTGGAGTGTGTTCTTGGAAAGCCTTACTTTGTCAGTTTGTCATTTAAAGAAGCAGTTATCCTCCATTTTTTAATTAACTTTCTTTGGAAGAGAAAGGCCTTTCCATCACCATTTGTTGAACAAGCTATATTTTTTCCAGTGTATGATTTTGGCTTCTTTGTCAAAAATCAATTGGCTATAAGTGTGCAGATTTGTTTCTGAGTCTTTTATTCTGCTCCATTGGTCTATGTATCTGTTTTGTACAAGTACTATGCTGTTTTTATAACTATGGCTTTGTAGTATAGTTTAAAGTCAGTTATTGTGATTCATCCTGCATGGTGTTTGTTGCTGAGAACTACTAAATACTGGTTAACCATATGCATAAAAATGAAAATAAACCCCACATTTTCACCCTGCACAAGAGACAATTCGAGATGGATCAAAGACTTGGAAATTAGACCAGAGACTTTGAGGCTCCTTGAAGAGGACATATGTCTAACACTGCAACACTTAGAAACAGGTAAAAACTTTTTTCAACAAAACTCGAAAGGCACAAGCAACTAAAAGGCAGATCTGTATGTGGGATTTCATTAAAATGAAGAGCATCTTGCCAGGCATGGTGGTGCACGCTTGTAATCCCCGTGCTTGGGAGGCGGAGACAGGAGGATCCCGCAGGTTCGAAGCCAGCCGCGCTGGCGTTAAGAGACCCTGTTTCAAAAATATAAAAATAGGTCTGGGAGTGTAGCCCAGAGGTAGAAGGGCTTCCAGGAACCCCAGTACCACCAAAAAAAAAAAAAATTAAGAGCATCTGTTCAGCAAAGAAAACTATCGAGAACCTCAATCAAGAGCCAAAAGAATGGGAGAAAGGAAAATTTAGCCAGGTTAAAACTATTTTTTGTATTCACTTTAGTGTACCTGTTCTTAGCATTTCTGTTCTGTCTGGGTTATGGACCCACTCAGACACCTGAGTTCACATAAAAATTCTTTTATCCTTGAGGGTTTGAAAGCTAAAGTCTTCTATTATACTGTTTTGCTGATGTCCATCTCTCTCTTCCTAAAGAAAGACCAATATAGAATGCTATGTTTTCTTTTTTACCTTCAGTTATTGAAATATATTATCACACTCTTTCTGGCTTCCGAATTTTCTGGTGGTAATTGGCTGATAAATTCACTAAGAATCCTTTTACATGATGTGATTTCTCTCAATGCTTTCACGATTCTTTGTAGTAGGCTTTCAAAAGTTTGTTTATAATGTGCATCAGTGGGTCTCTTTTGACCTTGTCCTACATGGAGTTCATTGACCTTAGGTTTGCAAATTAATGTATTTCACTCAACTTGGAAAATTTTCAAGCCAAGATCCTCACTTTATATACATGGCATCACCTCTACAGATGTATAAATCAAGAAGGAAAACAGATAGCTGGGCATGATTGTACAAGCTTGTAATTTCAGCAATTATTAGGCTGAGTCAGGAGGACTATAGATTAGTAGCCAGCCTCTCAAGTACTTAGTGAGGACCTTCAAAACTTAGTGAGACCCTTGTTCAAAATAAAGAAGAAAAATGGGGCTGAGTGTGTAGCTCTGAGGTAGAATGCCCCTGGGTTTAATCCTCAGTACTGGAAAAAAAGAAAAGAATAGAAAAGAAAAACAGAATTCCAACTGTGTGTAAAATAATAGAGTCGCTTATGTAAGAGGAGAGGGATTTCATGCTGTGGTTTATAGCATGCCAAAGCATCATATCCAGTGCTAATACAAGAGAAAATCTATTGAACACTTGTTTAACAGATACATGGCTCTTAAAATTCAAATTATTACTTCTACATATTTACTAGGAATAACATATTTGAAAAATACATTAAATCTTTAGAGAATATTCGGATGGTATTGTAGCTACAAACAAGGAAAATTGTCTTTAAAAAGTATGTATAAACTGATAAGAAGGAAAGACTCAGGTTTATTGTAATCCAAAGATGCTTTTAATTTATGAGTATTTGATCAGAAAATATAGTAAAATTAGGAAAAATGTGCTCTTAGATCCTCAAAAAAGAAAGGAACAGTGAGGTGGTAAGGCACTATAGTGATACATCTGTTCTTGTAAATTTTATCTTTTCCTGAAGATTTTGTTATTTTTTTACAGTATTTTTGTTCCATTCTATTTTTATTTATTTACCTCATTTTCAAATTAGTTATTTGTATTAATTACAATCTCTCTTTTAAAGTCCCAAGTATTTTTGTCTAATCTGTCTGGTCACTGGCTAGAGTGACCAGATACTTCTTTGTCATCATTTAATTTCTTTTTACCATTCATATAAGTATGTGGACCACTTGTCTTCCTCTTTCGTGATTTCATATTTTCTATTCACAAAGGGGGTGGATGGGTAAATGTATTTAAATCTTATTAGAACACAAGAAATTTATTCTGTCGAATATGTAAATGCTAATGTTAGCCTGGCAGAGTGGCACATGCCTGTTGTAATCTCAGTACTTGGGAGGCCCAGAAAGAATAACAGGTTTAAGACCAGCATGTGGTAATTTAGCAAAACACTGTTTCAAAATAACAAATAAAATAGGGCTGAGGGTGAAGCTCAATGGTAAACTACCCTGTGTTTAATCCCTAGTACCAAAAAACAATAAGTGTCAAAGTTATTCAGAATGCTATTTTATTTATTTATTTATTTATTTATTTATTTATTTATTTATTTTTTGGTGGTACTGGGATTCCTGGAAGCCCTTCTACCTCTGGGCTACACTCCCAGACCTATTTTTACATTTTTATTTGGAAACAGGGTCTCCTAAGCCAGCGCGCGCGGCTGGCTTCGAACCTGCATGATCCTCCTGTCTCTGCGTCCCAAGAGCGGGGATTACAAGCGTGTGCCACTACGCCCAGCTCAGAATGCTATTTTAAATTAAGTTAGTAATTAAACACCAATAATAGCATTGGAAAGTTAAAGGCAATATAAGAAGAGATTAAATTTTCAATTTGTGCTTTATATTTTTTCAAAACAGACTGCATGAGATACTTAAATATTTCATATATTAGCATTCTATACTTTATTAATGCACATACACTAAAAAACTTTAGTCTAATTTTAAAAATTTGTAATTTTCTGGTTTACAACATACACTAAAAAACTTCAGTCTAATTTTAAAAATTTGTAATTTTCTGGTTTACAACTAGAATAAATTTTGGTAGTGCCTAACTTTTAAAAATGACCATCCTTAAATTTGACCCAAAAAACCTGACCCTCTTATCTACTGCTCAAAGCTTGTCCACATTACATTTTTTTTTTTTTCCATTAAGGAACTCAGGATCTCCTATCTCAAGATCTTTACCTTCATTGAATTTACAAAATTATTTTTTTGCCATGTAAAGCAGCAAAAGTTTAGAGGTTTGGGAGAAAAGTATGTGAGCATCTTTTCAGAGGCCGCATTATTCTGTCTATCATGTGGCCCAGCAAATTTAAATTTTATGTGGCTTAGTTTTCAAATAAATTTGTCCTTGAAAATAAATTTGAGGAAAATCTATATTTATTCATATTTGATGAGATGCCTATCCTCATCAAAAGTGTTGAAACCATATTGCTGTATATTTCAAACTGAGTCAAAATGTTATATTATATAACTAATTTATAGTTAGCAAGCTATCTAACTCTGAGTTATTACCCATAATTATGTGAATGCCATGGTGTAGTTCCAAAAGTGTTTTACTAATAAGGGTTAAAAGAAAATCACACTCAATAGACAAGAGTCAAGTGGAGCTGAGAAAAACAATAATAATGTTCTGATAACTGTATTATTCATATATCATTTTATTTTAATATACTCATGTGCTGCATAATGAAGTTTCTGTCAATTATGGTCTACATACAGGCTGATCCCATAAGATTATAATGAAGCTGTAAACTTTCTATAGCCTGGTGATATCATAGATGTTGCAATATTATAGTGCAAGGAATTACTCATGGTTCTATGGTAATACTTGTGTAAATAATTCTACTAAATGACCAGTCATACAAAAGCACACCACATAAAATCATGTATATACATACTTTTTGAAAATTATATAAATGAGTACATTCCTAGTTTATATATTTGTAGTGTTCTATAATTTTTACTATTATTTTGGAGTGCACTCCTACTTTTTTAAAAATATGTATATCACAAAGCATTATGTCATCTTATGCTGTCAGTGGCCTCATAAGTCTACTATTTAGCATGTGTCTTGATTGTGCCACTATACCACTAATCTAATGTTTCCATGACAACAGAATTTACTAAAGATTCATTTCTCAAAATGTACCCCTGTGGCTAAGCAATTGCATGACAGTATTATGTTTGTCAGGGTATGTTTTGCTTTATACCTTTTGAAAAAGAAGTGCTTCTCAATGTAGCTTTGATTTTAAATGCTATATAGAAATGCAACACAAGACTTCTTATTTGTATTCAATTGATACTGAAAAATTTTACACCGCGTTTGCTTAGAAGTATTCCACACATGCCTGATGTAATTATTGATTCAATTGAATCGATGATTAATTTATATTGTCATCAGCAAATATCAGTCTCTTATTCATATATATCATGATATCTAGATAACATGGTATGTCACATAAACATTTGATTAATATTGCTTTCTGCATGCTTTTAAATACAGATATCTTGATATAAAATATCATGATATAAAATGTATTTCTTTTTCAAAAATATCACAAATATAGCCTGTAATCCACTGATTGTTTTCTTTTCTTTTTTTTTTTCAATTTCGTAATTTCCTGAGCAAAGCCCCTGGGTTTATCTCCTTTTTATGGTCATAAAGGTCAGATAAGGATGGTGACCTGCCCAAGGCTTTCACATCTTTATTGATATTTCTCTCAAATGGCCCGCATCTGCATGCCTGTTGTACTTTCAGTGTGTGTGGGAACACTGACTACTTATAATAAGCAGAGAAAAAAAAATAACAGCAGGAAAATCTTCCATAATTTGCTATTTTAACACAACTTGTATATAAATTTGCCCACACAGAGTTTTAGCTTGAAATTTTAATGTCCTCTGTTCAAATTCAAAGTCAGTAGCACTGAACCTCTCTTTTCCATTCCTGAGACCTGGTGTGAAGGTTAAAGAGCTATCATTAATAGGAAATAGAGTTGAATGTTTAGTAATGCTGGACTTTGAAAAGAGAAAACAATGATACCATAGCACACAGCAGGTCTTAAGCAAGTTCCATAAACCCGCAGTCCTCATTTTCACTCCTACATAGATCACGGGAGCATTAGAAAAAGGTATTTGGAGCCTTTGGCAAGTCAGCAGGTAGGAAAACAAACATTTTTAAATCTCTAACTTTACCAATTCCTTCTTAGGCATGAATCACGAAACAATTTATATCCCATTGGGAAGAATTTCAAAATATTACAAGATACCCACAGAAGCCCTGACAATTCTTATGGGGGTCTTCTCCCTCTTTTGAAAGAGCACAGAATGCTGTAGAGACCAGACACTTGTCTATGTCGTCCCCATTGGCCTGTCATTTATGATGTAATTTGATGGATTATTGAACAAAGCCCAGGCCTCCTCTGGAACATAGCACACAGGAGACTTCTTTTTTATTTTTTATTTTGTAAAGCATTAAATTGTAACATATTTGACAAATAAGCAGTGATGTAATGGAATTCTGCTGATTACACTAATAACGGAGTTTATGCTGAGTTCTGATCTCTTCTACGAGGTCATTCACTGGCAAAGCTCTGAGGTAGTTACAATTATCCATCAATCCGCTCTTAATAGTGGATTTTTTATTCAGCATATGCACAAAGCACTGATAGGCTGTTGATGAATGAGAATGATGGGAATGATAATGGCTACTTGATTTTTTGTTCTGTCTGCCATTCATCTATCTTAAGTACCAAGGATATAATAAATGATGGCTATTGTTAAAGCTTTTTGTATAAAAAGATGAAACCTTCTGACTGGGGGAAAAAAAGAACCTTTTTTTTTTTTATCTGCAGTTCACCTAGAGTGTAAATCTGTTGCCTTTACTCCTTATTGTTCTTCTGGGAGGTGGGGCAGAGGGAGCCCATCCTTAGTTAGGTATGCATGTCAGTGCTATAAGTCTCCAAGGAAATTATTCTACAGCCTACATATCCCAGGAGAATATAAAATGTTCCACCACAAACTATCCAAATTTTCTGGAAAGAGGACAAAAATATTGGCTCACATTTCTGTCTTTTGGAACTTTCTTTTGATTGTAATTTCAATGTCTCTTCCCACTAGAATATGTATGCTAATTTGGAGATAGAATCAAATATGAATTGAAGTTATCATGTGCCTTTAAGCCATGGGTATGTGTTATTTTTGTTCATACTTCAGCCTTGCTTTCTTTTACTAAAGACTGTGACCCCAACTATGCAGAGTGGAGTATTTTGCTGGCAAAAAATCAAGTATTAGAAATTATAATAATAAGATAATTATAATTTATATTGATATAGAAAGAAAAACTCAAATAATTTAATTTTATCAGTTTTATTATTGATCACTGCCCACACATAATTTTTGATCCATTGCTATGAAGCAGAGATAATACATACATATCTGTAATATTTTACTTTCACTGTAATATAGTTAATTTGCCTCTTAATATAGTATACAGGAAGCATTTGGTAAAGTGTAAATGTATTCTAATTAAGTTAGAAGTGTATGATTACCATATCAATTTGTTCTTAATATTAAAGAATTGCCATTTATGTAATTGTAATTGTTATATAAATTCAATTTATAATTCAATATATTCTAAGATTTTGATGCCATAGTTAATGGTTATTTCTTTCTATCTTTATTTCTTATTTTATGTTATTTGTCATTCCTCTAAGTTCCTATTCATGAATTCAAGAATAGTTTCTTGATATTTTTTGAACCAAGTTACTGGATGCTACAGATTGGATTTTCTAAAAATTACTGCATGGATACATATCCAATTCTATGTGTTTTTCTTAATTTTGATGTTAATATGCCTTTATCAAAAGGTAAAGTTATACTTCTCATCCTACTTGAAATAAAATTGATCATAATCACTGCCTCACCCAGAAGAACACAGTAGAAATAAGTTTGCATGATCTTTTTTTGTGTGTGTGGTGGTACTGGGGTTCCTGGAAGCCCTTCTACCCCTGGGCTACACTCCCAGACTTATTTTATACTTTTTATTTGGAAACAGGGTCTCTTGGCTGGCTTTGAACCTGCGTGATCCTCCTGTCTCCGCCTCCCAAGCACAGGGATTACAAGCGTGCGCCACCACGCCTGGCTAAGTTTGCATGATTTATAAAGCTAAAAAGTCATAAAAATGTTAAAGGTAATACATTAATGCATGATCCTAATTCTCTATGCACACCTCCAGATCCAGCCACTACACCACAGAAAGCACCCTTTACATTGTCTAATTACGTACTCCACATAATAATACTTCTGTTTTGTCTTTCAACCAACACCTGGCATCAGCCTCCAAATTTCTAAGTCTTTTGACAATTCTAGTCTTGAATTTCAAGTCTCCAAAATGACATTTTAGGCATGTGGAACAGAAAAAAATATTAATATTCACTGTGTTCTGCCTATATTCTTGGTCCTTAGAACTTGTTCAATTATTGTGTTTAAGTCTCTACATTTAGAGTTAGTGTGCTATTTCTTTAAAATAACCAAAAGAGAATGAATATTAATTGCTACATGGGTGAGAGTATGGTTTTTACACACACACACACACACACACACACACACACATGCACAAATACTGAAATTTGAGTTAATGACTTTATAATCAAGTTCAAGAGGAACTTAGAAGTTAAAATGATCTTGGAGAATATTTCAGCAAGATCTGATAACCTGTGAATATGTTACTGTGTAGTGGTACAAATTTTAACAAAATTATTGTTGGAAGAAAACAAATAAAAAGAAGAAACTAATAAAAGTATGATGTAGCTAAGGAGATTTTCAGGTATATCACTAAATATGTTAGACTTCATAAATTTATTCAATAAAATATGAGTAGAGACATAAGTTAAATAATGAGTGAATAAAAATAAAGATACTGTGGTTCTCGGTGTATAAAAATGAATGTTTTATCTTCTAATGTATCCAGATAGTAAATGATGCTAAAATTAAGAAATGGCTTTCAAGCTTATCTTATACCAAGACATTAGAAAATTTATTCTAAAATTTAAGTTAGGGCGTGACTGTAAAAGCTTTTGTTGGTATATCCACATAAATACGTTCCTCTAATAATCTAAATTGTATTATCCTACAACAGCTTTATAGGAGGTCCAAGGTGGAGAGAAGTATAATCTTCCTCAATTTTACATGCATTTTTCTAGTGGAACATGACTGTATGTTTCATAGAAAACCCACAACAATTTTAAGAGAATTATACAGAAACAAAACTACCTAAGAATTTTAAAAAGTAGAGATAATACAAAAAAAAATTCAGAATCCAAATAACAAACAGAAAAGGACAGAAAAGGACTGAAGCTGCAAATGTTGGCTATTTGGAGATGATATGATGACTCAGGAAATATCCAAGAAACCCGAGTGTATACCAAACAGCTGTGGAAAATCATTCCCTGGAAATTGAATCCTAATCAAGCAATCAGCCAGCATCATGTGCTCAGTTGAATTTTATAATTTCTGTGGACCGGTGACTCCTGCATTACTTCAATTTTCTTCCTCATTGAATAGGGGAGTTTGTAGCAATTTTGCCATGTCTGCATAATATTGGATGTGGGGAGCATATTGATTCTTCTCTTAAGTTCACAGATTTTCAAAATGCAAGGAACTATACTTAAGCAGCTGTACTCTTGGAACTCCAACAAAGATCTATCTTCAGGTGAACTTTATTTTCCCAGAATGATAGCTAACATTTTTAATTAATACCATAGGAGGAAGAAATATTGGGGGAAGTTGGAAGTAAAGAATTGGATATTTGATGTTTGTGCTCCCAAATGCAAACTATGGGTATATAATATTATCTCATCCTACAAACTCTTATTATAGTATGATATTGAAAAGCCAGTATCAAGAGGTAGAGGTCATAGTTCTCTTCTACCGCAGACCTGTTCCACTGCAAAAGTAATAGGATGTAGCAAAAATGATGCTTCTTGACACAGCTTGGGTAGAAAATAAAACAAACAAACAAACATTGGGTGTGTGGTTCTCTTTCTTAATTAAGACACTTGTCTTTGGAACTTGGCCAACAAGTTGTAAGGAAATCCACATCACATCAAAAGGCCATGTGTAATTATTATTGGCCAAATGCTCCTTTAGCATTCTAGTCTAAAGCCAACACCAGCCACCACAATGTGTGAGTAAATGAGCTTTCAGATGCTATAAGCCCTCAGATTCTAAGTCGTCTATATGAGGTCTTAGACATGGAGAACATCTCTGCTCTGCCGGCTTGAATGTCTGACTCATAAATATAAAGAATAACAAACTAGTAGTTTTGCTTTAGGCCAACAATTTTATTTTGCAGAATTATGTGGCTGTAGCACACTGGATATCTTAGAAACATATTATTTAAACTTAAGGTACTGCACATCCAAGTCTAAAGTGATATTTTCATATTAGGTATTGTTAATTTCAAATATCAAAATTATAATTTAAATTTTTTGATTATGAGAATACCTTATAAGTAATAATTTTCTGACAAAATACACTGATATTTTCAGAGTACTTTGAAATGTGCTGAACAACATGAAGTATTTTTTCCCACAGAACAAAGTTTTATGATTTCTATAAGAGTAATGCTTAGGTGCTTTGTGAAGTAAATTTATTTAAAATTTGCTTCTTTTTATAAGTGTAGTTTTAGAATAAGGTTAGGATAGCAAGTTCATATAGGGAACAAAAAAAGAAGAAAATTTTAAGAGGATATGATTCAAGGGGAATAGTAAAACAAAACTAAACAACAAAAATAAATTTAAAACTACTCCAAATATGCCCAGTTGATATAAAATACAATTTCTAACTGGGTGTGGTGATGCACGCTTGTAATCCCCGCTCTCAGGAGGCTGAGACTGGAGGATTGCACAGGTTCAAAGCCAGCCTCAGCTACTTAGTGAGGCTCTCAGCAACTTAGTGAGACCCTGATTCCAAATAAAGTATAAAAAAATAGGTCTTGGAGTATAGCCCAGAGGTAGAAAGCCCCGGGATTCCACCCCCAGTACCACCAAAAAAAATTTCTTATAAATTGATTTATTAGATTATGGCACATACTATTATATCAATGTATTTACATTAAATATCACCAATAAATCTTTAAAAACATATAATCATTGACTATCCAAAAGTATTAATATCAATTTCCAAGTACAGCACTGCTTCCAGATATAAACAAAAAGATGTAGTAATTTTTAAGCAAAAATTTTCTAAAGAACAATGTTAGATAGCTGTTAGACAGCAAGATTCTATATATTTAATCACTCATATTTCCATGTTTAAGAATTCATTTATTTTCCTCAAAAGTAACATCTAGTAAAATAAATTTTGTTTTTAGTAGTCATTTTATTTATTTATTTATTTATTTATTTATTTATTTATTTATTTAATTTTGGTACTGGAAATGAAACCCAGGGACATCCTAACTCTGAGCTATATCTCCCAACACTTTTTATTTTTTCTTTTGAAACAGGATCTCACTATTTTCATGAGAGTCTTGCTAATTTTCTGAGATGTTGTATGTGACTATATGCTATCAATTAATTTATCTAATTTCAATTTCTAGCTTAGGTTCTGTATTTTAAAGTGTAAGTCTTGCCAGGCTTGGTGGTACATGCTTGTAATCCCCACACTTGGGAGGCAGAGACGAGGATTGTGCAGGTTCAAAGCCAGCTTAAGAGACCCTGTTTCCAAATGAAAATATAAAAAATGGGTCTGGGAGTGTAGCCCGGAGGTAGAAGGGTTTTCAGGAACCCCAGTACCACACACACACACACACACACACACACACACACACACACACACAAAGTAAGTCTTCAATTAATTAATGTGTTTCTTATTACCAAATTATGTGGAACCCAAAAGGGAGAATATTACATCATTACATAAAAGTTGTGTTTATGGATATACCCATTTGTCAAAGTTGGCATATTTGTGTGCTTCTGTGGTGTGTGTGTGTGTGTGTGTGTGTGTGTGTGTTTCAATATGAAAACTAGGTGTTTTTTACTCTTCCTCTTTTTTTTATTGTATTGGGGATGGAACCCAGAGGCATTCTACCTCCAGCCACACCCCAAAACCTATTTTTTTTTTTTTTTGAAACAGAGTCTTACTGAGTTGCAAAGGCTGTCTGGGAACCACAATAGCAGCCTTCAGAATGTTGGGATTACAAGTATGCACCAACAAGCCCGGCTTCTTCCTCTTTCTTCATAAGTCCTTTTGAGTAATTATACATTTTTATTTAGATCCAATGGTGATTTTTAAGTAGTATGTATAATTTTGAGACAACTCAGAAAGTCTTTCATTTCCCTTACAAAGGTTTATGAATGTTTACTCTGGCAATACAAATCATAATTTTTTCTTTATTATAATGAGTACTTTACTCATGAAGTTGGCTTAATTATTAAATAGAAAGAAGCATACTTTTTTATTGTAGATACATTAGACTTTCAAGCTAGAAATTTTAGGATAATAATACAACCTTTTAAACTTCCCTTTCATCATTTGCTTAACAAGAAACAGTCACAAAGTAATAAAAATACAAATGTTAGAGAATTAAATCATTATATATATATATTTATATATATATATATGTGTGTGTGTGTGTGTGTGTGTGTGTGTGTGTGTATGTGTGTGTGATACAACTCTCATAGTAAACTTAACAATCATTTATGGCTCTTACAGTGATTGAAATAACTCTCTCAACTCTTATCATGTGGAAGCTTGAGGGTTAGAGAAGCCTAGTATTTTTTAACTGTTAACTATTCACTATCTACCTTAAAAATCAATGTCCTTTACACTTAAAAATAGAAACAATGTCACAATTATTAATTAAGCAGTATAACCATTTACTAGTTGAAAAGTCACAGATTTTTGTTAGATAAGGAAGAAATTCATATATATTATGAGTATACATAAGATGTTTACACCTAACTTATTGGGCTATTTTTCTGGTCCCAGTGGGGACCAGAAAAGTTGTTTTCTATTTATCTACTTCCTTTTACCAGTCCCTGTATTTGGGTTCACTATTTTTGTAACAATTGAGGCAAACCCCATTGGACCTACACTGCATCTTCTTCTTAGCTACTTTTACTCAAGCAAATGATTGCCTACCTTATAGTTTTCAGACTGCTCCATCTAGTTCTTAAGATTAAAGACACTGCTGCCGCAAAGAAGATTTGTATTTTCAAATTCACAGTACTGGTTTCACAAGGCATTTGGAATTTCAGTCTTATTCACAAGAAAGAAAAAAAAATTGATAGAATTCCTCATTAGGGGTTTCTAAACAGATAACTGGGTTGTTCTGACCTTGAGCAAGTAAAGTTACCATAAGCAATTGGGACATTTTGCTTCTACTTATCATTTCAGGGTCACCATCTGCTATTGTAAGGGTGATGTGTTTTGGGAATTCAAGCCACAAAATGTAGAGGGGCTATTGGGCAATCCAGGGATGAGAGTGGACGTCTGCCTCGGAGGAATCATTCTTGTGTGCCACTTTGCCAGCGGCTGAGAACTGTAATAGCAGTTGAATAGGAGAGATAATTGGAATGGGAAAAGGGGAAGAAGAAATTGAGTAAAATAAATTACACAAAGTGTTTTATGCTGAAAGTCAAAGTTATATCCTGTGTGTACTTTCATAACTCGCCCTGTTCACTCTTCCTTATCACAAATGATACCATGTCCCCCCAGTCTCTCATACAAATCTTGTGCCCTGGGCCTCAGAGAACTGTTAGACACCAATGCTTAATAGACACAACATAAATAACAAGATTTAAAAAGAATTGTTATTTTGCCACAGTAAGAAATTGTGTACTCATAACATTTGTGAAAGGCATATCAAATTATTTACTATGTTTGGAAAATGGTGATTGTTATATATTATTAATGGTTGCATTTCACATTTAAAGAAAATTCTGGTTATTTATTTCTAACATTGAATTGCAGCAAGTTGACTTAAGAATTACGTTTTGTAGTACAAGCTAAGATATCTGTTTTCTAGGTATCTATTTAGTAATATGTTTCTAAACTATTAAAATAGCCTCAACATATTCAAACCATCATTATTACAGTGCTAGTATTTTATTTTACATATATATGCATGTTTCCTTGCCCATAACATCATGCTTATATATGATATACAATATAATATGTAATTTTATTATATACATAAAATAAAGATGATGATTCTTTAAATTTTATGTTCAAATTCACAGTCTGATATATATACATATTTATATATACACAGAGAACCAAGAATCAGTATCATTCTTATGAGTTGACACCAGGAGCCACTCATTAAAGATAGGACTAAGTAAAAACTGCTTAGTATGACATCTACTTTTTTAGTATTATGATAGACAAATATTACTGAAATTAAGTGAAAAATGAACATGATATATGAGTTGAAAACCATAGGTTAAATTATCTTTAAAAAAGAAAATATAATCTTATACCTGTTAATTGCAAAAGAACCAATATAGAAAATACTAGAATGAGCCAAAATGTTTATCAATTTATCAGATTATAAAATTAACATTAAAGTCACATTTGTTAAATATAAAATAACAAAAACTAGT
This sequence comes from Muscardinus avellanarius, assembly GCF_963383645.1. Lineage (NCBI taxonomy): Eukaryota > Metazoa > Chordata > Mammalia > Rodentia > Gliridae > Muscardinus > Muscardinus avellanarius. The sequence continues at coordinate 152,367,017 of NC_137787.1, forward strand.
AATAGAATCTAATTAAAGATGCATATGTCTGAGCTAGGTGTGGTGGCATACACCTGTAATCCTAGTATTTGGTAGGCTGAGGCAGAAAGATCTTAGGTTTCAGGCAGGCTCAGCAATATAGCAAGGCCCTGCACAACTTGGGCTCTTTGTTTTGAAACCCTACATCAAAATAAAAGTAAAAAATAGGGCTTGGAGTGTAGCTCAGAGGTAGAATGCCCTTGAGTTTATACTGTGGTAGGTACCACAAAGGAAAAAGAGTCTTCACTTATGGGAGCAATATGAAAAGATAAAAAATGAATGTTTATAAAACAATAAGAATATAAAAAATAAATAAATGTAATATATCAATGCATTCCACAAACAAATTTTAGAAAAACCTTATTTTACTTTTTAAAAAAATGTCTTTACAATTGAACAAATAAAAATATAACATATTCCTGAGTAGAATTATGTAACACCATAAAGATGTTTATTTTACATAAATTAATTTGTACAACTAATAAAATCAGGCTAATACAGGAATATCACAAGTTTAAGATCAGCCTCAAGAACTTAGACTCTCAGCAACCTAACAAGAACCATTTTCAAATAACAAAAATGAAAACATCTAGGAGTATAAGTCAAAGGTAGAATACCTCCATATTCAATCTCTAGTACCAGAAGAAGAAAAAAAAGAAAAAAAAAGAGAAAAAGAAAAAAAATTAACAAACTTGTATAAAATTATCATCAGCCAGAAAAAGTTCTGGGAACCTTACCTAAACATATAAGAGATGGTGATTGTGATGTGTTGAAACCTGTTTATTGTATACACTTTCAGAGGCATAGAGCCTGACTGAAATGTGTGGGATTTATTTAAATTATTTAAGAAATATATAATATAAAATAACAGCTTTGACTAAACACTGAGGATTTTTAACTAAGTCATTATTATTTAAACATGGGTAAATAATATCATTATCATGTGTGTTTTGGCTACATTCCTATATATTTCTGGCAAAACAATATAATAAATACAAATTTTTTTAATTATAAAGTAAAAGATAGACACTAGTAAATATTTAACATTGGTGAGCCTCAATGACATTATGCTAAATGGAAAAACGTTTTACAAAAAAACAAATTATATATATTTTATGTATATGAGGTACTTAGAGTAGTCAAAATTATGTATAGAGAAAGTAGAAATGTGATTATCAATGTCTGGAGAGAGAGAGAAATTGGAAGTTTCTGTTTAGTGTTTGTAGAATTTGATTTTTGTGAAAGTTATGGAATGGATGGTGGTGATAACTGAATACCTTTAAGAATATATTTAATATGCTACGTACTGCAACACACTCCTGTAATCTGAGTACTTGAGAAATTAAAACAAGAGGATTGTAGATTTGAGTACAGCCTAAGAAAGTTAATGAAAAAAATCTATTAAAAAAATCTGAGAGGAAGGCTGAGTGTGGAGGTGTGGCTAACAGGTAGAATGTTTCTGAGTTTAATTTCCAGTACCAAAAACAAAACAGAAAAAAACCATGAGAAGAATGTAATTATTTAATACCAATGAACTTTTCACCACTTAAAACTTCTTACAATGGTAAATTACAAGTTGGTTGTATTTTACCACAATAAAAATTGAAAAAAAATTAGGAATAAATGTGAATATTCACAAACAGACCTTTCATGGATCCAAAAGTTGATTAGTAGCATAAATGCTAGCTCTAGACATAATTTATTTTTATTTTATGTTTATTTATTTTTATTATTTTATTATTTATTTATGTTTATTATGTTTATGTGCACTACAGTCTAACATCATAGTGTGCATCATGTTGACAATGGCAAATATCCTCTCAATACTTAGTGTCCAGCTTAACAATATTATAATCACATGTATACACATATTTGAATTTAGCTTTCTTATTAGTAAACCTCAGCCTTCTTTCTCCCCATCTCTTCCTTTCTGGCTTCATTGAGGTTTCCCTCCATTATCTGTACTCCCTCTGGTATCCTGAACTCCCTACTTGAGCATACTAGAGAACATATGTCTCTTCCCTTTCTTTATTTGGATAATCTCACTTAACATAATGTTCTCCAGGTCTTTCCATCTTCTTGCAAATGGCATATTTTTATTTTTTATTTTTGAGTAGAATTCAATCGTGTTTATTTTCCATAATTTTGCAATCCATTCATCTGTTGATGGAGAGCTAGGTTGGTTCCATATTTTGGCTATTGCAAATTGTACTGCTGTGAACATGGTTATGCATATGTTACTGTAGTTCTCCAATTTCAATCCCTTTGGAAAAATACCCAGGAGTGGTATAGGTGCATCCATTCCCAGTTTTCTAAGAAATCTCCACACTGATCTCTATCGCAGCTGAAGTAGTTTTTATGTTCAACAACAATGTAAAAGAGCTCCTCTTTCCCCACATCCTTGCCAGTATTTGTTGTTATTTGACTTCTTTATGCTTGCCACTCTGATTGGGGTTAGATGTAATCTCAATGTAGTTTTGATTTGCATCTCCCTGATGGTTAATGATGTTAAACATTTTCTTATTTATCTATTGGCCATTTGTATCTCTTCCTTTGTGAAGTGTCTATTCAACTCAGTTGCCCATTCTTATTTGGGTTATTTGTTTTGCTACTATAGAGTCTATTGAGATCTTTGTATATTCTGGATATTAGCCCTCTATTAGAGTGGTAGCTGGTAAAAATCTTTTCCCATTGTGTAGGCTTTCTCTTTATATTCTTGATTATTTCCTTTGATGAGAAGAAACTAATTGGATGGATCTCACTTGTTAATTCTTGTTTTAATTTTCCACAGTTTGGAGGTCTTGTTGAGGAAGTTACTATAGGAATGTGGAACCTGTGCCATCCTCTAATAGCTTCACAGCCTCTAATCTAATTTCAAGGTCTTTGATCCAGGGCCCAGGTTAAATGGAAGCCACCCCTGGGAGCTAGATGCCTGTGTAGCTGTTCTACCACATTCTTGTTTGGTAAGGAGTGGGGGAGGAGAGCAGCCAGATATCCTCAGTGCTGGAATCCTGGTCAAAGAGAGATGGAGGGTGTTGAGAAAGATTGGGGGCTTTGGAGAAATTTACAATGCCTTGGACAGGCTCACCAGCGAAAATGTTGCACTTAAGGTGGAATCAGCTCAACAACCAAAACAAGTTCTGAAAATAAAGGTTGTTGTTTTGAAAAAACTGCAAGGGTTTTGCTAAGTTGCCCAGGCTAACCTCAAACTTGTGATCCTCCTTGAGCCTCAATCACAAGATCACAGACACTGGCTGGGACTGACCCTGACTCCTGACCCATGTGGTGCCAACCTGGCCTGGTCGCTAAGAGGCGCCACTGGCTCCCCTCTGCCTGGAGGGAGCTCTGGACCCTCAGGGTTCCTTAGGAGGAAGGATCCAGCTTCTGTATGTGTATTTTATTCCATGCACTGTGACCCTGGGGGGGAAGATCAGAAGGGGACGACATCCCCCAGCACCTCCCTGTGATCTGGCTGACTTGGATCTCGTTTTTACCCCTTCCTGTCCCGCCTGTCCCATAGATATGGCCTGTGTGCTGCTCTCTTAGCCCCAGTGCACCGTCTGCCCTGTGAACTTCTCCCACCGGGCCCTTCTTACTCCACGCGTGTCTGTTCTCCTCGTTCTGTAGCGTTTGTATATAATAAAACAATAAAAAAAATAAGTGAGAGAAAACAAGGCACTTTGGGAGCAGTAGAGCTTCCTCTCTTACATGTGTATCATTCTAGACACACAATAGAAATTGGTTAGCTTCTCAAAAAAAAAAAAAGAAGCTCCCTTCTAAGTAGTTTATTTTTGTTTGTTATAACTACTGAGATATGATGCATCCCACAGTCACCATTTTCTGAACTTATTTTTAATTCAGCCAGAATAATTTATTTTCTGAGTTTAGTTGAAAGGCATGGTCTATGTTTGTTAAGCTTCCGCTTGGCTGCATACAACTCTTTTTGGTGAGTACCCAGGTATAACAAAAATCTAATTAGGAGAAAACAAATTCTTATTAAAGGTCTAGTCAGCACAGGGAAGTTTATGTTATATGTTAGTTAAAGCCTTCCCAGTGGCCTGAAAGAAAGACTAGTCTATTAGTCAAATCTCAAGAGTCAAGTATGTTTATAGTCTCTCACAAGCCTTTACATGATATTCTGCACTTGTGGGCAAAGGCTAGGAGAAGTGTCCATAGACCTCACTACTAATACATTTTACAGTGGGAAGGAGCAGGAAGTATAACAATGAAACTTTGTAGAATCCAGAGGGGAGCCATCCATAGTAGGCCTTTGGCAACCATGCAGATGATAATGTCCTGAGACCTCAAACCTGAGAGCTTGATCTGTTTGTTATGCTCCTTTTTTTTTTTTTTTTTTTTTTTTTTTGGTGGTACTGGAGTTCCTGGAAACCCTTCTACCTCCGGGATACACTCCCAGACCCATTTTCATATGAAACAGGGTCTCTTAAGCCAGCGAGGATGGCTTCAAACCTCTGCCATCCTCCTGTCTCCACCTCCCAAGCGTGCTCCACTGCCCGGCTTTTTTCCTCCTTTTGATGCCAAAAATTCTAGGAAGTCCAGTCACTTTTATACTTGTCTCTAAAAGGACCAATAATCACACACTTTCAAAATCTTTTTGTTTCATTTTGATCTTGGCATTTTTTCCATCTTGGGAACATCAGCTTTCCCACTACTTGTGATTAATTTTAAAGGCAGATTAAATTTTAACAAAAGCCAACGTGGCCCTCTGACCCAACTCCATTCCCACAAGACAGGGACAGAGTCCTTGTCAATCACAGGGCTGCTGGTCAGCATTTAGCCACAAGTTTTGGGGATAGGGGGAGCAAATGAAGAGCCAAGTGGAGCAGGCTGGTGTACAGCTGCTTCCTACTGGTCAAGGCTCCCAAGAGCTGTGAAGAGTGAATGATTGGAGAGGAGCCCAGGACATCCCAGAAGAGCAGCAGCACGAAACTGTAGTTGATGCTGTGCCCCTTGTGTTCTTTGATCCTGGCAGTAGTTTCTGTTCAGTACACTCAGAGGGAGAGAATTAATCCTAACACACCACATGCTGTGTCCCTCTTCCTTACTAGCTTTATCAAGACTACCTCCAGAGAGGATCTAATTAGGTTGTTAAGAACTCTGGTAGAGATGTAAACCAGAAGCAGTCTCCATCCTTTTTCTTTCTTCTGAAGTTCCAAAAGCTTGCTGTGTCACAGGCTGTTTATCTGGGTCAGGGACCACTTTATAGTCAACTGTTGGAAGCTCCTGACCTCCTCTGGTCCCACCATTGGAAAGCCACCAACAGTGCCTGCTCTCTTTGAGGCCCTCAGTTGGATCTCAGATCTGATTGAGTGTAGGGTCTGAGCTCAGATGGGGAATCCAGAGCCAGAGGGTCGGGGGAATTAAAAGGTCTCCCTAGAAATTGAATTCCTTATATGAACCCAGGCAACTTGCCATGGCTGATTTAATAACATTTTCAGCATCCATTTGTAAAATGGCCCCACCAGACTCACAGACTCTTACAGACAGACAGCTGCCTTCTCTCTGTGAATCCTTATAGGAACTCCACTGGCACCTCTCAAAGGTACCCTGTGGATCTTTGTGCTTTTTGCTCTTCTAGAATGACATTCTGCTTAATTGGCTAACTTGCTCCTATGTCAGTTTTTCAGGAGCTCAGCTGATCTGGGAGACAGAACTGAGCTTCCAGGTATTGGAGGAAATGATTAAAGTAACAACAACACAAAAGAGAGCTAAGTCTTTAGTCATTTAATATTTTTTTTTAAGTTGGAAGTGAACACTTATACAATGAATTTACAGGGTTTTTTATTTTTATGTTATATTCATCCCCGGGAAACCCTTCACTGGTCCTGGTTCCAGGCAAATCATCATAAAGCTGAAGGTTGTCTTAATGTCTAGGGTGATTGGAATAAAGAGCAAACCTTGGGTATCATTAACCTTGGGTTGAAATCTATGAGAATCAAGGGCTGGGAGTGAGAAAGTACTGAGTCATAAGACAGTGCCAAGATTTTCCCCACTCACACTCATGATAAATAAATAAATTAGCAAAGGTGTGTGAAGAGGACCTCTGATTAAGGCTTCAGATACAGAGACACAGGCATGCAGGTACTGGGCTAGTGATGCAAAAATGCAAAGCTTGTTATTACCTGGGAAAGCCAGCATCTTTGCTTGCAACTCCTCTTAGATACTGCCACACAGGGGTGCACCAAGGATTCTGTGGAAGGGTAGCTTTCCCTTGCGTACCCTACAGGTGAAGCCTTTATTCGTGCCCATGAAGAGACCTGAAAGCTCACACTTAGAATTTTATTTTGGCAAACTGCAGATTGACTCTAGAGATATACTACCTCTGATCTACAAGGGCAAGACTGGCTATAGAATGGATTGAGGAAATAAAATTCTTCAAAAAATAAAACTCATCTTGAATGATCTAGGCTAAATTTTCATGTTTGCCATTTATATTATACTCTAAATGCTGATCTTATCATGTCAAAGGGAAGGTGCGAGGAAGTACTCAAATCCTCAGGCTTAGACTAAAGGGAGCTGGTGTTCTGTGGGCTGAATGTTAACTTCTTTATTTCAGCTTTGTCTTCTGTAATATTTAATGTGCTCTTTATCTGATCCTTGGGATTACTCATTCAGATGCATACCAAATTCAAAAGAAAATTTATCTTTTCAAATATATGAGTTTTTTTAATATAACCTTTATTTTTATTATAATGCATCAATAAAAGCAGAAAATATAACCCAAAAATTTAAACCAGGAAATTAAGATATTAACATAAATCAGGATCTTCAAACTATTCATAAGAAAATCTTTTCAAAATAAATTTAAATTTTTCAAAACCTTTCATTAAATTTGTACATGATTTCTATAAATTTCAAATTGAGAGAATGGAATTATATTTTTTGGTCATGGATAGATAATATATATAATCTTTAGAAATAATGGAAATAACATACTGTTTTTTATGTGTTACAATTATGAATAGTACGAAAAACTTTTGTACTCTTACAAAATTGAACTCCAGTATCTTTAAATAAAAAAGATCACACTCCTCAGTGTTAGAATGTTACTTAACTCATGACTGCCCCATAGCACCAAATAAATGAATGACAATGTACACAAATTATTTTCTACATTTATTTATTTACTTATTTATTTATTCATTTTGTTTTTGTTCTAAGAATTAAAATTAGAACCTTATGCATACTAAGCATCTGCTCTCATAATAAGTAACATCAAGTCCAATTCTGTATTTTTAAATTTTAAATAATTTCCAAATTAAAGCCTTAAAATCTAATATAGTTAAAAATATCATGCCTAATCTGTATCTAAAAACATATATGCACATACACACACACACACACACACACACACACACACACACACACACACATATATATATGTACAGAAATTCTTATAAGTAAAATATTTGTAAGTAAAATACTCAATAAATTTAGAATAATTTTCATCTTTTTTCACTTTGATCCTCATCTGCTAATGACTAGTAACCCTCTTCCACTGGACAAGAGGTTAATGACCCATAAAACAATTAAATGTAATTGGGTCTGCCTCTATTTAGATGGATTCTGTGCTAAATCATTTTGTAATGTGTAAAGATAGGAATATTTTTTCTATGAAAGTAGTCACTTAAACTAGTTTGCAATTTCAAATTTTCATGTATATTAAGCTCTATTTATATAAGCATAAATGTGGAAACACATCTTTCAGAAGGACATAGCTGTAGGTTAAGCAAAGGCATCAGGATCAGAGGAATATCTGTGTGTGTATGCATGTTCTTTCATAGACACTAAGTCAGATTCAGCCATATGGTGAATAACTCCATTTACTAAAATTATATGGATATAACTAAACATTAGCCATCATGATTATAATCATATGAAATAATCTCCATAATTGTATTTAGTGTGGCCTTGCACCTGTTTTTTGCTCAGTGATTTTCTCTATCCATGAGTTGGCTGTCGTCAACATTTTCTAAGATGTAAAATATTTATTAAATATTTCCTAGAGTCAACTTTTTTTTCTGATAAGAAGATATCTAAGTCAGTTCTCCATAAATTAGAAACTTCATATGTAGTAGGTAATTAGGTCACTATAAATGCAATCTAAAAAGTACTTTTGGGGCAGCTATCACAATTTAACTATTGAATTTGCTTTGAGACAAAAATCATAAAAAATGGTACCACGACTGATTATGAAAAATTAAAAAAATACTATCCCATTATCTGCAACCATATCTTTTTTTTTTTTAACTGAAGATGGAACAAAGGGGCATTCTATCTCTGAGCTACATTCCTAGTTTTAATTTTTATTCTCTATTTTGAAACAAGGCCTCACTAAGTTGCAGAAGGCCTCACTAAGTAGCTAAGATTGTCCACGAACCATGATCCTCTTGTCTCAGTCTCCTAAGTACTAGGATTACAAGCATGTGCCACCATGCTCAGCTATCTGCAAAAATATCTATTGCCTATAAAGGAAATTTCAGCTAGAATAATAAAAAAAAAATTTACCTAACTGTAATTCATGACTACAATGGTCTGAATGTTTGTGTTTTTACCAAAATCCATATGTTGGAACCCAATACACAATTTGCTGGTATTAAGAGAGGTAATGCCTGGAAATAACTAAGTTATAAGGGATCACTTTTATGAATAGGATTGGAGCCCTTATAAAGGAGGATCCATAGCTAGTTCTGATGGTATATTCCTGTAATCCCAGTAATAGGAATGCTAACACAGAAGGATTTAAGGTTCCAGGCCAGCCTCAGAAACTTAGCCAGACCCTGTTTCAAAATAAGAAAATAAAAAAGAGCTAAGGATTTAGCTCAGAGATAGAATTCCCATGGGTTAAATCCCCTACACCAAAACAAACACACAAACCCCAAACACCAAAAACAAACAAACAAAATAAAGCTCCAGGGAGCTCCCTTATCCTCTTCTGCCTTGTGAACACATAGAAACAAGGTGCTATGTATGAAGCAGAAAAGAAAAGCCCTTTTCAGATTCTGAACCTGGTAAGGCCACTGATCTTGAACTTTCCAGACTACTAAATAAGGAAAAATATAAATTTATTTTTTATAACTTAGCAATCACAGGCATTTTGTTATTGTAATTAAATGGAGAAGGACAAAGGCCTTCTAGGCTTAGCCTCATGATGTCAAAGAGAAACTGGCTTACCTGAAGTTAAAAAGGGAAGATAGACATTATCTAAGGTCAGTGCAATAGTTTTTGAGCCCTTATCACCCAAATCAGATGAGTAGACACATTGTGTTTTAATTAATTATTTGAAGATATGACTGATACCCTGACAACATCTCTGGTGCACTTTCTGGGGACAGAAGGCTGTTCCCTGGGCTTTTAGTACCAAGGATTGATTGACTGATTTTTGGCACCTGAATTTTTTATCTAATGTTTTCTAGTCACTGATTTATACAATCCTAATATGTATTTTTCTTGAGAAGTAGTGTCACTAAACATGATTGATGATTCAAACATTCTACAATGCCACTGTCCTTTTTTTATGTAGTACTTACTTCAAACACTTAGTTTTTCCTCTTCCTTACTATACTTCAGGACAATAACATCTTCCTGTTTAAATCTTAAGTGTTTCCCGGCGTGGTGGCGCACGCTTTTAATCCCCGTGCTTGGGAGGCTGAGACAGGAGGATTGCGCAGGTTCGAAGCCAGCCGTGTTGGCTTAAGAGACCCTGTTTCAAAAAAAAAAAAAAAAGTATAAAATAGGTCTGGGAGTGTAGCCTGGAGGTAGAAGGGTTTCCAGGAACCCCAGTATCACAAAAATAAATAAATAAATAAATAAATAAATAAATAAATAATCTTAAGTGTTTACATTGATCCACATTTAACATATTTTTCATGATATATGTTTAATTTACTCATTTAAGTAGCTCATTTATTTTATCTGTATGCTTAGGCCATTAGCTTGTGGTATTTTGCTCTGACTTATTAATATGTCTGACACTTTTTGTTAAAAGTAATTGTAAGCCAGGTATAGTGGTATATGTCTGTAATCCCAATATATGAATGATTAAGAAGGATCACAGATCTAGAAATTTAGTAAAAACTTGTAATATATATACATATTTAAACATGTAATATGTATATACATATATGTGATATTAATATTACACATAAAATATATGCACATGTAATATAGGGCTTCCCTTATATATATGTTATATATACATGTTATACATTTTTTTAATTAGTATATTGTATTTTATATCATACTAAGGTATAGAATGATAGGCATATACATGCACATAATACTTGGTGTATTTTCCTCCAGATCCCAAACCATTCTTCAAAACATATCATTGAGATTGTCATTGTGAATTTCATAAACATATGTGACATTATTTAAACTGCTACCTTCTTTATGTCCCTATCCCCCTCTCTTTCTTCCTCTAAACCTTCTCCATTTCTCCATTGGTGTCTCTGAGCCTTTTTTTATTTATTGAGAACTCTTGTTTCTCAGATTCTAATCTCATTTAGCATAATATTCTAAAGTTCCTGTTTCAGAATAAAAGATGAAAATGGCCTGGGTTGTATCTCAGAAGTAGAATGCTCCAGAGCTTAAACTTTAATACAAAAAATATTGTTGTAATATCTTTTACAAATTTGAAATTTATTTTAACTTTTGTACTTTTAAATCAGTTTACTTAATATTTTATGGCACCCAAAATTAAATTATTTGAAGAATCATAGCACTTTTGTGTTGTATTCATTTGTTCCAAATTTACTTTTACAGATATCAGATAAGTACTATATGCATTGCATATGTCCAAATGATATTCAGCTTTTAATTATATATAATATACATATTATATATATATTACATATATATGTGTGTATATATATATGTATATATATATATTATATATATATATATATTTTTTTTTAACTGGGTACATTATAGTCTCACATCATAATGTAGATCATGTTGACAATGGCATATATTCACACAGTACTAGGTGACCTCCCCACCACCTCACTATTTTGCTCCTTCCCAACAGGGAGTGTCCAGGTTAAAAATGTTATATTCAGATGTATACACATAGTTGCAGGTAGCATTTATATTAATGAACCTCAGCCTTCTTCCTCCCCTACATTTCTTCCCTGGCTCCACTGAGGATCTCCACCATTATCTGGACTCCCTTTGGCATCCCAAATACTTTCTAGCTCAAGAATATTAGAGAAAACATATGTCCCTTCTCTTTCTGTGCTTGGATGATCTCACTTAATGTTCTCCTGGTATTCCCATCTTCTTACAAATGATATGATTTTGTTCTTTTATTGCTGAGTAGAATTCCATTGTGTGTATTTTTCATAATTTTGCAATCCATTCATCTGTTGATAGAAATCTAGGTTTGTTTCATAGTTTGACTATTGTGAATTGTGGTGTCATGAACATGGATATACATATGATAATATAGTTCTCGGATTTTACACCCTTTGGAAAGGTACCCAGTAGTGGTATAGCCAGATCAGATGGTGGATCCATTCCTAGTTTTCTAAGGAATTTTCACACTAATCTCCATAGATGCTTAATTAGTTTTCACTCCCACCAACAGTGCAAAAGAGTTCCTATTTCCCAACATCCTCACCAGAATTTGTTATTTGACTTTCTGATTAGGGTTAGATGGAATCTCAGTGTAGTTTTGATCAGAGTGGTAGCTGGTAAAGATTTCCCATTTTGTAGGCTTTTTCTTTATATTCTTGATCATTTCCTTTGATTAGAATAAACATTTTAGTTTATTCCTTCCCACTTATTGATTCTTATTTTAATTTTCTGAAATTCTGAGATCTTACTGAAGTTACTACCTATGCTTAAATATTGGCATGTTGAACCTAAGCCCTCCTCTAATAGCTTCACAGTAAGTGGTCTGACTTCTTTGTCTTTGATCCGTCTCAAATTGATTCTTGCACAGGATGAGAGGTAAACATTTAGTTCTATTATTCCACAAATATATAGTTAGTTCTCCCAGCACCACTTGTTGAAAAGGCTGTCTTTTCTCCAGCATATGTACTTGGTACTTTTATCCTTTGGTCAAAGATAATTGACTACAAGCATGTGGGTTTCTTTCTGCATCTTTTATTCTGTTTAATTTGTCTCTTTGCTGGGTTTTGTGCCAATACCAAACTGTTTTAATTACTATAGCTCTGTAGTATCTTTTGAAGTCAGAAACTGGGATAACTTTTGCAGGTTATTATTGGTTCTTATTGCTGAGAATTGCTTTGGTTATTCTGAGTCTTTGTTTCTCTATATAAATCTCATGACTGATTTTTTTTAGATCTCTGAAGAATATTGTGGGTATTTCGATAAGGATTGCATTGATTCTATACATTACTTTTGGCAGAATAGCCATTTTTATGATATGTATTCTACCTCTCCATGAGCAAGAGAGATATTTCCATCTTCCAAGCTCTTCTTATTTAATTTATTTCTTTAATATTTTATAATTTTCATTATAGAGGTCTTTTAAATATTGGGTTAGGTTTGTTTCTAGGTATTTTATTATTGGTCTTGAGGTTATTGTAAATGGAATTTTTTCCGTATTTCTTTCTTCATAGATTCATTGTTGGCATATAGAAAAGGTGTTGGTTTCTTTAGGTTGATCTCGTGTCTTGTTATCTTGCTGACTTGGTTAATCAGCTCCAGTAGTATTTTGGTTGAGATTTTTGGTTCTTCTAGAACCAAAAACTCAGATCATGTCATCTGTAAACAAAGATAATTTTAATTCTTGTTTTTCTATTTGGCTTCCTATTTGATAATCATCTCTTATTCCTATTTGATAACCATCTCTTATCTTATTGCTCTGGCAAGAGTCTCAAGGACTATATTGAAAAGGAGTGGTGATAGTAGGCATCCTTGCCTTGTTCCTAATTTTAGAGAAAATTTTTGAAGTATTTCTCCATTCAATATAATGTTGGCTTTGAGTATATTGTGTATTGCCGTAATGATGTTGAGATAGAATCCTTCTATTCCAATTTTATGCAGTGTTTTTTACATAAATGGGTATTAAATTCTGTCAAATGCTTTTTCATCATTGATCATGTAATTTTTTCTCAGTTCTACTTATGTGGTAAATAACATGTATTTATTTGTGTATGTTAAACCAATCTTGCTTTCCTGGATTGAAACCAACTTGTTAGCGGTGTACCATTCTCTTGATATGGATTTGAGTGCACATAGCTTGTATTTTGTTTAGAATGTTTGCAACTATGTTCATCAAAGATATTAGTCTGTAATTTTTTCTTAAGTTATCTTTATTAGTTTTTGATATTAATATGATACTGTCCTCATAGAAGGAGTTTAAAAGAATTCCATTTTTTTGATTTTCCAGATCAAGTTGTCAAATATTGGGTTTAGTTCTTCTCTGAGAGTTTTGTAGAATTCACCTAATAACTCATCTGAGCCTGGGCTTTTTTGATGACAAAATTTTAATTGCTGTTTCTATTTTTTTGCCTCTTATTTGTGGGTTTAGGCTTTCTATGGTCTCTTGATTCAATTTAGATAGGATATACGTGCTTAGAAATCTATCAGTTTCTTTTACATTTTTAGGTCTACTGAATTCAATAGACTGAAAATAGTTTCTAATAATCCTGTGAATTTCCCCACTGTCTGGGGGTGATGTCTCATTTTTTTATTTCTGATTTTAATGATTTGAGTAGTTGATTCTCCTTTTTTTTTTTTTGTTTAGGTTGGCCAGAGGTTTGTCAATCTTATGAACTAGCTTTTTGATTTGCTGATACTTCATACCATTTTTATTCTTTATTTTATTTATTTTTTTATGATTTTAATTATTTTCTACCTTCTAGGGGCTTTGGAATTAGACTGTTTCTGTTTTTCTAGGTCTTTGAGAGGAGTCATTAGGTTATTTATTTGATGACATTTTGTTCTTTTTATGTGGGCACACAAAAATTTAAACTTTTTCTTAACACAGTCTTTAAAGTATACCATAGATTTGGGTATGTTGTATCTCTATTTTCATTTAATTCTAAAATTATTTTTTATTTCCACCTCTTATTTCTGATTTTATCCACTCATTATTCAAGAGTATATCATTAACTCTCCATGTGTTTATATAGTTTCTTTTGGTCTTCCTGTTGTTGATTTCTATTTTCATTCCATTGAGATCTGAAAAGATGCTGGAAATTATAATACATCTATTGAATCTGCTGGTTCTTGCTTTGTGGCTCAGAATTTGATCTATTTAGAGAAGGTTCCATGTGCAGCTGAGAAGAATGTATACTCAGCTGTTTCTGGTTAAAATATTCTGTATATTAGGTTCATTTGGTTTATAGCTTTCTTTAGTTCTGAAGAGTCTTTACTCATTTTGTGCCTTGAGGATTGATCTGGTGGCATGAGTGATGTGATGAAATCCTCTAGCATTATTGTATTTAGGTTTATTTAAGACCTGGTGTCTTGAAGAGTTTGTTTTACAAATGTGAGTGCACCCACATTTGGGGCATAAACATTTACTATTATCATATCTTCTTGCTAGATTTTTTCCTTTAGTAAAAGGAAGTGCCCTGTTTTGTCTCTTTGATGTGTTTTAGCTTAAAGTCTGTTTTATTAGATATTAACTTAGCTACTCCTGCTCACTTTTGGTCTCCATTGGCATAATATATCTTTTTCCATCATTTCACTTTTATACTATATTTTTGGCTGTGAGTTTCTTGAAAGCAGCATATATTTGGATTATGTTTTCAATCCACATTTTCAGTCTATATATTTTAATTGATGAGTTAAGTCCTTTGACTCTTAGTGTTTATATTGAGATAGGACTTTTGTTTCCTGTCATTTTGTGCTCTATATTCTATTTCATGTAGTGTTATTTATTCTTTGCTTAGTTGCCCCACTGATCAAATTCGTCTCTTCTCTAGTTCTGGAATTTGCTTTTTTTTTTTCTTCTTTATGATTTATTTCTTTAAGTATTTTCTCTAATGTGGGCTTAGTAGTCATAATTTTTAATATTATATTTAATCTTAAAATATTTTTATTTCTCTATCAATTTTAAATAATAATCTTGCTGGATATAGCAGTCTGGGGTGAAAGTTTCCCCCTCCCAGGGTCTAGATTAAATCATATCAGTCTCTCTTGGCGTTCTTGACTTGGGTAGTGAAGCCTATAGTAATTTTTATTGTTTTCACCACTGGATTTTATTCATTCTTTTGTTCTTACTATTTTTATGATTATTTCCTTAGGTTCTATGTTGGTCATTTATATTATTACATAACATGGGGACTTCCTTCTTTGATCTTGTCTTAACAGTGTTCTGGATGTCATCTGTATGTGGATGTCCAAGTCTTTTTCCATGTCTAAATAGTATGTAAAATTCTTTCTCTGAAGAGATTATGTATATTCTTGGCCTGTGCCTCTATTCCTTCTTTAATGCATCTTGTCTGTAAGTTAGGACATTTCATATGGTCTCATATTTGTTAGATGCTTAAGTTCTTTTGTTATAATATCTTCTGTATACTCTATGTTGACTGTGCTTTTGATTTTGAATGAACTGTCTACTAACAGTGATATATTGTTTTAAATTTCATAAAATCTGCCAGGCCTGGTGGTGCATGCTTGTAATCCCTGCACTTGGGAGGCTGAGACAGGAGGATCGCACGAGTTCAAAGCCAGCCTCAGCTACTCAGTGAGGCTTCCAGCAACTTAGTGAGACCCTGTTTCCAAATAAAATATAAAAAAAAGGTCTGGGAGTATAGCCCAGAAGTAGAAAGCCTCTGGGTTCCACCCCCAGTACTACTACTACTACTACTACTACCACTACTACTACTAATAATAATAATAATAAATTTTATAAAATCTTCCAGAATGTGTTTATTTTGCTGTCTTCGTTTTATTTATTGACTCCATTTCATTCCAGGCCTCTTTCTGACTCTTTCTTAATATCTCAATTTTCTTTTTTATTTTTTGCACACATACTGCAAGACCTACCATCATATTGCATAACAGGATTCAGAATTCTCCTTACATTTCTTGTAGATCATTATTCATAATTTCCCTTTTTGAATTGTGAGGATTATTTCCTCATTGTTCCTTGTTCTTATATTTTTAGAAGTCTTGCATTTGTGTTTCTGTTGTATTCACATCCTTTTTCTCTTTGTTTATGAGTCATTGTTGATAGGTCCTACTCCATATTGCTGTTGGAAAAGATAGTTTTAACTGCCACTCACACTTTTATATAAACCCTAAAGAATGTGTCTCCTATTACCCCTCTGTTCTACATATACCTTGTCAATACTGAGTTTCTCTGGGGTTCCTTCTGCTGATGCTATGGTGGCACTGATGCATTTCAGGTGTTAAAATCCGGTATTCTGTCACCAACTTTATACAAAGTCAGGTTACTGGTGTGGGCAGAATGGTTTATAGCCTACCTATGTTTTTAACCTTGATGTGCAGTCTGTTGACTGCTTCCTTCTATCAGTTGTGATTAATTTATCTTAGTGTCTTGCTGTCCTTTTCTGTGGATCATCTCTTTGATCCAATCTTAGCCACAGGGATTTAGAGCTGATTGCAGGTTCATGCAAGGAAAATTAGTATTGTTTTTAATGGTGAGGGTCAAAAGAGGGGGGAGAAGCTGGTGTGATGGGTACAGGAATAGGATATAATAGAATATGATCAAATTGAGTAAGAGTTTAAGTCTAATTAGGTAGTATCTGTTTGAGATGAGAGACAGTGAATATATAGCAAAATTCTTGTAGTTAGTGTACAGTACTTAGGTATGGTGATATAAAATAGATTAAATATAAGACAAGAAGATAGAGAAGAAAAAAGTTTTGAGAAAAAAAGTGTAGATAGGACACAGGGAGAATGCTTGTAAAAGGAATGGGGGGAGCAAACAAACATGGAGCAAATAACAAAACAACCAACCAACTAACAATAACCACAATAGCCAATAAAAAACAAAATCAAACAAAAATTAAAAAAAGGAAAACACAACCATGAAAAAACCAATACTGAAAATATACACATTAAGAGCCAACTTGAGATTTGCAGTCCTCTTGGGTCTACGTGAATACTTTCAGCCTCTCACAGGTTTGCACGTAGGTCTCAGGGCAGCAGATGTCACTTACAGTCTTGTGGACCCTGGTCTCTGGAGAGAACACAGTGTCCTGCTACAGGTGCATGATTATAGTGGGTGCAAGAGCACATGAGCTTTTAATTTTCTTTCTGTTCCTGAAATGCTGAAATTCTGCCACAACTTGTTTCACCTCAAGTCTTTAGCATCCTTACAGAGAATTCTTGGGGCTGCTGAGCTGGTAGACACCAATACTCAGTTTTTAAAACAATTGATTTCTAACTTATTAGAGAAAAGAACACAGATATGGAAAGGCAATTTTATTCTTGACATTATAAGTATAAAGAAATCTCCAGAGAGCCTAAGAAGATATTTTCTTTGTAATTTCTTATTCCATTACTCATGTGACCAAATGCTGATAACTTAAATAAACAGGAAGCAAACCCAAATTCCAGCAACTGTGAATTTGTCTACTTATGAGCTGAGGTACTGTCATATCTACTGGGAGAAGAGGATTATCAATTGGATCTCAGTAACTTTCTAACAAATGTGTATTTGTGGAGTCATAGTGCTATGATAAACTATATCTTGTAAATTTTTCTTTTTTGAGAAAGTTTATTTCTACTAACATTTCTATGTTATCCATGTGTAGTATAAAAAGCCCCAGAATGGCCAGCAAGGCCGGCATCGGAGCCTGCCGTGAGGCAAGGCCGGTACTGGGACCTCCGAGGCCGGGATAAGAGCCTGCCGAGGGGTTAGGCCGGTGCAGGGGCCAATGGCCAGCATCAGAGCCTGGCGTGAGGCAAGTTCACTCCTGCGGCCTCCAAGGCCGGGACCAAAGCCAGCTTAGGGGTTAGACCGGTGCAGGGGCCAACGAGACCAGAACTGGGGCCTCCCATGAGGCAAGGCCGCTGCTTGAGCCAGAGAGGTCTGGATCAGTCCACTGAGTAGCCAGGCCACTACTGGTACCATCAAGAGTGGGATCGGTACTTGCAACGCAGCATGCACAGAGAAATATCGCAGAAAATATAAATCAGATGCTTCTCTTAATCAGTAATAACTAGGAGGAAAAGGGCAACAGGAAGAGGTTGAGCTATAGAAAGGGCCCTATAGTGAAGCAACTAATGTGACCAATCAGAGGGTATGTAATACTGGAGGACGGAGCCTCTTTAAAACGCAGGAGGTACATAAACAAATGTATCAAAGTAAATCACCAAAGAAGCGTGGGATGGAGGGAGGGGGAGGGAATGGGATGGGGGCTGGAGGAGGGCTAATTGGATGATGTGTGCTTGTATATCCTCTCAATTCTTGTACTCCAATGTGATTGATATATGACTACAATGCACCAATTTAAAAAATAAATTAATTTAAAAAAAAGAAAAAGAATTCTATTGTGAAAATGGAATAAAAATGAGTTTAAGAGATAACAACAAATCTATAACACTATTTAACATTAAAGAATAAATTTTTCATATAAAAAAACATTCAAACAGAGCAGTTGCAATGAACTTCACTTTTACATGTTTAACATTCTTAATCTTTTAACATCCATAAAAGGCAGAATTCACCTTGAAAATTAATAAGTCACAAGTCAGTGCTTTCTCAGAAGTTTTTATGTGTTCAATTCTTGAATGTTTATAATTTCAATCTCAAAACTTAAAAAAAAACATATTAATGTTGGCAGATCTTCATGAATTGATATGCTGTTTGAGATGACATTACCACCAGCAACAGCAGATATGAGGCCATTTTTATCTCTGTGATATAACAAGATGGACCAAAGGCTATCTGAGCCAAAGAGTAGAAACTGATCAACATTGTCAACAAAATGATATCATGATTTCTAAAATTCTTACCACATCATTATCTTGCAGAACACATGACTGTAGTCTTATGATTACTGTTTGTTATATTTCTACTATGATATAATATAAATGAAAGAAATTTAATTTCTATTTTTGTTTCCTCTATGGCCTAGTTCATGTTCAGAAGTGTATTATTGTTCAACTTCCATAAATCTGTATAATTCCAAAAAAAACCCCAGAACTTAAAATTTTCTATTAGCTATATTAATCTCCTCTATAGCATTTTTCTGTTATATTCACTTGATGTTGACTAAAATTTATTTTTTACAATATTAATAAAAATATGACAAACTAAATACACTAATTGTATGTATGTATGTATATATACATATATATGCACATATATATAATATATATATATATATATATATATATATATATATATACACACACACACACATACATACACACATACATGTATATATATACTTTTTTCTTGTGTGTCAGCTAATGTTTTCTCAACTCAATCATTGGCATTCTGGACAGAATCATTTCTTATTAAGCAAGATGCTTTTGTGAATTGATGACCCATACTCATGAATTTTCTGTATTACATTTTGTTTAAAGCCAAAGAAGAAATCCAGACATTGTAACAAATCTGTTGGAGGACAAACTCATTCTTGGTTGAGTATGACTGTTAAGTTTTTATTTGATTTTAATAAATATTGCTAATTACCAATGCCCCACCACAAAATTTATTCACATTTATGTGCAATTAATTTAATTACTACAATATAAACAAGTAAACTAGTCAAGATTTTTTTATTGAGCACAAAATAAATAGTACAGATTCATGATATACTGGTTCAATTTAAGCACTTAAATTGAACATATTTATCACATATTTGGATATTTTTGGCCCTAAAAATAGCCAATTGCAATAAAAATAATCACATTAGTTACTGCCAAATCTATATGATCATTTGAACAGCAGAAGTCATTTAGAAATGATATAATTGATACTTTTTTTAGTGTTTTACAGACAAACTTTGTAGAAATATAGTTGATTGGGTGGGAGAGACATTACTACTGCTAAATGAATAAATATCTGGATAAATTAGAAGATTGTTTACTCAGCCTCAGAATAACAGGAATTTGGAATTAAAGAAAAAGTACTAGCCAAATATTTAGTCAAACTTGTTTTCAGTGTTGAATTTTATAAAAAAATATTTAATCAAAATAGACACAGCTATAGCTACAGATGACTAAAAAAATTCATGTTTAAGTGATATCAGTTTCACTGAATTATACATGCTATTTATAGTTTGCACATTCAATGGTCTTTTTTGCTTATATTTAACATTAAAGTATTCTCAATACTGAAGATTAATAATTATCTTTAAAAATGGACTGCACTGTCAACCTTGAGTTATTTTGCTTTTATAAAATTATGAGGAATGCAATGTTGAATACATGTCTTATATCTTTCCATCATTAAAATACATCAGGATACTTCAGATAAAATATTTTAAAAAGCCAGTATATAACATATTTTTCTTGCTTTGAACAATTTCTATAAAACAAACATAAAAAACATAAATAAGCATCTTTTCTAAAAGCATTTTGAAGTTCACTTACTGGTCAAGTAAAGAAAATTTACTTCACTTAATGGTCAAGTAAAGAAAAATTCACCTATATATTTATATATTTTGAGAATATTTAAACATTTTTATGTCTAATATTAAAACTATATATTTAACTCACCAAGTGCTAATAGTACTAATAATTTTTAGTTTCTGTCAAGAACACTTACTGAGAAAGAAAAAAATAATCTCAAAGTAGTTTAATAATATTTTAACTTGCCGAGCAGAGCATGGTGGCCCACGCTTGTAATCCTCGTGCTTGGGAGGCGGAGACAGGAGGATCGCGCTGGTTCAGAGCCAGCCTCGCTGGCTTAAGAGACTCTGTTTCCACATAAAATATTATATAGGTCTGGGAGTGTAGCCCAGAGCTAGAAGTGTTCCATTCCCAGTACCACAAAAAAAAAAGAAAGAAAGAAAGAAGGAAGGAAAGGAAGAAAGAAAGAAAGAAAGAGAAAAAAGAATAAAATTTACATTTTTAATCTTTATCTCTTTTATTTTGCTTTGTTGGTCTCTCTGGAATATGTTTTTATATAGTAGAGGGATATTTGTTATAAAGTTGTATCTTAATGTTTTCCATACACTTTCAGATGTTAAATTACATTGTTTTTTTAGGTCTTCTGGTATTGACTTGTCCGTGTGTGTGTGTGTGTGTGTGTGTGTGTGTGTGTGTGCTGATCATATTACTTTTTTCTTTTTCTGCTAACAATATTAATTATATAATAAATTTAAAAACAATAATTTATTATTTTGTTAATGGAATAAGCTTTCTTTTACCATCTTATATTATTTAACATGTTTAAATTTGATTTGTTAATATTTTGTAAAGATTTTTGGGAAAAAATAATGAAAAAAAAAGAGGGTATAATAATAGTCAACATATATGCTCCAAACATAGGTGCAACCACTTTTATAAAACAAACTCTTTGTGACATTAAGTCTCACATAGATTCTAATACAATAATACTTAGGGACTTGAATAGTCCTCTCATATCACTAGAACAGACTGATCTTCCAGAAAAAAAAGATCCACAAAGATTCCTCAGGTTTAAGAAATACCATAAACCAAATGGATCTACTAGATAACATACAAAATATTTGATCCAACTACAGCTGAATACACATTCTTTCAGCTGCTCACAAAAACCTCCAAAATAGACCTGGACTACTAAGTGAGCACTAACAAGTTTAAAAATGCCATAATTCCTTGTATATTTTCAAACTGTAGTGGAATGATGCTAGAAGTAAAAAGTAAGAAGACCCAGATAAATATCACAAATGCATAAGGACTGAATACAGCACTACTGGACGAAGACTGGGTCATAGACAATCAAGGCAAGACATACATTTCTAGAAAGAAAAATAGAGACACAGCATGTCAAAATCTTTTTGACACTTTGAAGGCAGTATTAAGAGAAAAATTCATAGAACTCATTGCTCACATAGAAACAGAAAATCACCAAATAAAAAACCTTATGACACACTTGAAAACCCTTGAAAAGCAGAAACAGTATAACTCCAAAGCCAGTAGAAGAGAGAAAATTATTAATATCAGAGCAGAAATCAATGAAGTAGAGAACAAAAATTTTAATTAAAAATAATTAAAAATCATCAAGACCAAGAGATGATTTCTATTTTTTTTTGGGGGGGGTGTACTGGGTATAGAACCCTTCTACCTCCAGGCTACACTCCTATTTTTTTAATATATTTTATTTGGAAACAGGATCTCTTAAGCCAGAGAGGCTGGCTTCGAACCTGCACAATCCTCTTGTCTCCGCCTCCCAAGTGTGGGGATTAAAAGCATGTGCCACCATGCCCGGCAAGAGCTGGTTTCTTAAAAAAAATAAATAAATAAACAAAATAGATAAACCATTAGCCAAACTAATTAAAAAAAAAAAGATAACCAAACCAAATAGACTGAGAAAGAATCAGAGAACCAGACTCACAGCAGGAAAAGTGATGGTAGCATTCAGAATCTGCACAGAGAGAGACTGCAGAGGCACTGTCTGCTAAGTAGTCACTTATTTGTAGATTTGCATTAATTCATTGTTGGGGTTGTTTTGGTTTTTTTTTTTTTTTTTTTTTTTTTCTCTTTTTTTGTGTGTGAGTGCATATGCCTTTTATTTTTTTACCCTCTTTCCAAATCCTCTCTCAAGCTTCTTCCCTTGTACATACCTACTCTCTTCTCTCTATCCCCTTTTTATATGTTTCTTCTTTTTATCTCTTCCTTGTCTTGTATTAAATCTACTTCATATCACTATATCATAAACTCTACATTGGTTACTAGAATACTACTACATTTTACTATCTCTAATATTAGCATATACTACCTTAACAAACTCATTATCTCACTCTATTTGACTCCATTCAAGACTTTGCTCTATTCTTTCATTTATTCCTTCACTTTCTTCTTCATTCAACCTTCACTGTTGAGAAATCTATCAAAAGTAACAAATACAAACTTCTGAAATAATGAGAAGAAGGAACAATAAGGAAGCAATGGACTCCCACGACCACACAATAACAGAATCTGATAATGCAGAATTTGGATATTTCCAGAAGGACAAATCAGGAATGTAACTGTAGAAATAATGCAGGACTTCCAAAAGAATGTAGAGAGGGTCTGAAAGAAATAAAGAATGCAATCATTAAAGTGAAGGCATGAATACAAACTATAAACAATTGATTAGACCATGTGGAGAATAGACTCTCGCTCCTATAAGATGATCACTCCCAAAATGAAAGAATAGTATGTAACTTAAAAAAAAAATCAACAGCATGAATTGTATATTGAAGAAATATGGGCCCATTTTAAAACAGCTAATGTAAGAATAATTAGCATAGAGAAGAAAAAAGAAGGTTAAACCAAAAAGATCAACAATCTTTTCAAATAAGTCATATAACAAAATTTTCCAAACATAGAGCAAAAAGTCAATACACAGGTATATTTCTCTCAAATTAGATGGGGAAATAAAAATTTTCCATGTCAAAGAGAAGCTAAAGGAATTTATGTCTTCAAAACCAGCACTAGACAAAATACTCAAAGAGATTAACTGCAAAGAGAAAATAATACACATCAGAACCAGAGAATAGGAATTTCCATCCAGCAGACAACTAAGCAAAGAAGAGCTAACAGTATTTCAAACAGAAGTTAAATCTCTACATGTTAAGAATTAAAAATCATCTCCCAATAATCACACTGACTGTAAATGGCCTCAATGCCCCAATAAAATGACATAAAGTGGCAACATGGATTAAAAACCATAATCCATCTATATGCTGCCGGCAAGAAACACAATTTATAAATCCAACATAGCTTGAAGTCAATCAGGAGTAGCAACTATGATATCAGATGAGTTAGACTTTAAGTCCATGCTTATTAGAAGAGGCAAAGCAGCCGGGCATGGTGGCACACACTTGTAATCCCTGCGCTTGGGAGGTGGAGACAAGAGGATTGCGCAGGTTAGAAACCAGCCTCATTGGTTTAGAGACCCTGTTTCAAAATAAAAATATAAAAATATTTATCTGGGAGTGTAGCCCAGAGATAGAAGGGTTTCCAGGAACCCCAGTACCACCAAAAAATAAAATAAATAAATAAATAAATAAATAAATAAATAAATAAATAAATAAAAAGAGAAAAAGAAAAATTTATAGCACTGAGTGCTCATATAAGAAAAACAGAAAATTGTCAAGTAAATAAAATCAGTCCTTAAATATATTTGGAACAACAGAAAACTCAGAATAGCCAAAGTAGTTCTCAGCAACAAAATCCATTGAGGCAGAATCATAATACCTGATTCTAAACTATACTACAAAACCATAGTAATAAAAACTGCATGGTTCTGGCACAAAAACAGATACATAGAACAATGGAGCAAAATAGATGACTCAGAAACAAATTCACACACTTACAGCCAATTGATTTTTGACAAAAGTGCCAAAACCATACACTGAAAAAAGATAGCCTGTTCAACAAATGGTGTTGCCGAAAAGTGTAAATAAACCCCATTTTCTCACACTGCACTAGAATGTAAGATCAAAGACTTAGAAATCAGAATTGAGTCCTTGCAGCTTCTTGAAAAGTGCATAGGTCTAACACTGCAGCACATAGGCACAGATAAAATCTTTCTCAACAAGACCCAAAGGCAGAAGAAATGAAAAGGCGAATCACTATGTGGTATAGCATGAAAGTGAAGAGCTTCTGTACAGCAAAGTAAACTGTCGAGAACCTCAACTGAAAGCCAACATAATGGGAGAAGATTTTTGCACCAACCATAAATCCACTGAAAAAGAAATTCAGAAAACACTTCCACTCAGGATTTCTCACAAAAAAATAAAATAAATAATTAGGAATAAAAATAACCAAGGAGGTAAAAGACCTCAACAAAAGAAATGATAAAACATTGAAATAAGAAATTGAAGATCTTAGATGTTGGAAAGATCTCCCATGTTCACAGATAAGCAGAATAAATATTATTAAAAAGGTCATCTTCCAAAAGTGATCTACAAATTCAACACAACGCCCATTAAATTACCAAGATTATTCCTCACAGCCATAAAAAAAAAAATCAGTCCTTAAATTTATTTGGAACAACAAAAAACAAAAATAGCCAAAGTAGTTCTCAGCAACAAAAACCTTTCAGGAGGAATCACAATACCTGACCTTAAACTATACTACAAAGCCATTGTAATAAAACAGCATGGTAGTGGCACAAAAACAGATACATAGACCAATGGAGCAGAATAGAAACACAGAAACAAATCTACACACTTACAGCCAATTATTTTTTACAAAGGGACCAAAAATGTACACTGGATAAAAGATAGCCTGTTCAACAAGTGGTGATGGCAAAACTGGTTAACCATATGCAGAAAATTGGAAATTAATTTCATTTTCTCACCCTGCACAAAAGTCAATTCAAGATGGATCAAAGACTTGGAAATTAGACCAGAGACCTTGAGGATACTTGAAGAGGGCATAGGTCCAACTTTGCAACACTTAGGAACAGATAAAAAAAAACTTTTTCAACAAGACACAAAGGCACAACAAACTAAAAGGTGAATCAATACGTGAGATTGCATGAAACTGAAAAGCTTCTGTTCAGCAAAGGAAACTGTCAAGAACCTCAATCAAGAGCCAAGAGATTGGGAGAAGATTTTTGCCAACTACTTCTCCAATAGAGGACTAATATATAGAATATACAGAGAACTCAAGAAACTCAACACTAAAAAAACAAATAATCCAATCAAAAATGGCAGGTGAACTAAATAGACATTTCATGAATGAAGAAATTTAAATGGCCAATAAATCCATGAAAAAATGCTCAACATCATTGGCAATCAGAGAGATGCAAATCAAAACTACCCTGAGAATTCACCTAACTCCAACTAGAATGGCAATCATTCAAAACAAAAACAACAACAGATGCTGGCGATAATGTGGAGAAGTGGGAACTCTAAAACATTGTTGGTGGGGTTGCAAATTAGCACAACCACTTTGGAAAACAGTATGAAGAATCTTCAGAATAATGGGAACAAATTTACTCTTTGATCCAGCAATATCACTTCTGGGTATCTACCCAAGAGAAAGGAAACCAAACTAACAAATTAATGCATGCATATCTATGTCCATAGCTGCACAATTCACCATAGCCAAACTATGGAACCAGTCAAGATGTCCATCAACAGATGAATGGATTACTAAACTGTGGGATATGTACACAATGGAATTTTACTCAGCCATTAAAAAAAATAGTTACATTATTTATAGGAAAATGGATGGAACTGGAGGACTTTATGCTAAGTGAGATTAGTCAGTCACACACACACACACAAAAAGAAATTGGATGCTTTCCCTTATATGTGAAAGCTAAGGAGAAATGGGTCATAGGAGGAACAAAAAGTGAAAAAGGAAATCCCATAGAGGAGTAAATAAGACAACCTAACTGAGGGGATGAGAGGGGGGAGGAAGGAAACTCTCTAAAGCACACTATGTACTTAAACATATCGAGGTTATCCACGAAGACAAGCATGGGAAGGAGGGATTGGGAGGGAATGGGGTGAGGATTGGGTAGGAGCTATGTTCATAGCTAACGGGGCTAATGGGGTAATGTGTGCATGTATGTCTACACAAGTTTTTTACTTCATTATGATGTATGAATACAATTCAATAAAAATTTAAAAAAACAAATTATATAGATTGATACTTTGATTCCCTTATCTCTAAAGGTGGACCTAATTATGGAATATATCTGATTGAATTACTATAAGGACCAAATAATTAGTAATTCACAATTTTCATAATAGTTCAAGCACTATAAAATTTCTTACATTCTACCTAAATTAAATTACATATTAAATAGGGCATATATCATAGTTAATAACCATATATTATTCAATACTATTTAGAACTTAAAACCAAGAGTACTGTATAAAATTTTCTAAGTTTAAATCTGGGTTTTCCATTTTCTCTATCTGGTGTTCTTAACCAAATTAGATAACTTCTAGAGTTATTGTGATGATTAAATGATATTTATAAAATCCTTAAAAGAGTGCTTTAAATAAATAGCAAGACCAAGTAAATATTAATTCTTGACAATATACTCATAAAATTATATTTGGGCTATTTAAAAATATTGATAATAATGATACTATCAACTTGGACACAAATTCAGTGCTTAAATTTATAAAGACAATTGTGTAGATTTTAAAATATTCATCTTTTATTCTAAAAGACAGAAACAGGAAAAATTTTCTTAAATGTCAACAGTTCTGTGATCTAGTGTGCCATGTCCATTCCCTCAGCTCTGTCTGTGTATTATGGTAATCTCATAATGAGGCATGGCTCATTAATGTATCTCGACCAGTTTTTCATAGGAAATATGGCACGTTTTACTCAAACAAGTAGAAGTAGAAAAGTTTGTGAATACTTATTAAATTAGAAGATTTCCCTTATTATAGAGTTAGTCTCTCTCATTTTACTTCACCTATATGTCTTTCTAAGTGAGAGAAAATTTTAATTTTGACAAATGAGACTGAAGCAGAACTCACCCCCCATACAAAATTAAACTCACTCTAAGTTTCAAGTTAAACCATTCCTTGCTAACTGTGATAAGAAAAACAAATGCTGCTGTCATATATATATATATATATATATATATATATATATACATATATATATATGTTTTTTTTGTTTTTGTTTTTGTTTTTCTTTCAGTACTGGGGATGGAACACAGGAGCAGTCTACC
The DNA here is from genome assembly GCF_963383645.1 of Muscardinus avellanarius. Classification (NCBI taxonomy): domain Eukaryota; kingdom Metazoa; phylum Chordata; class Mammalia; order Rodentia; family Gliridae; genus Muscardinus; species Muscardinus avellanarius. The sequence goes on from NC_137787.1 coordinate 152,394,801, forward strand.
TCCAAGCTATACCCTCAGCCCTACGTTTTATTCTTTTATTTTTGAAACGGTGTCACACTGAGTTGCAAAGGGCTTCACTAAGTAGCTGAGGCTGTCCAGAAATTGTGATCCTCCTGTCTCAGCCTCCGGAATGCTGAGATTACAAGCATGTGCCACCACACCCTGCTAGATTTTATCTTATTTATTATATACACACGTATATAGATAGATATCAGATAGCAGTGTTGAGGAACTTTCTTTTAAGTAGAATGAAATTGTTCGACATTACTCTACAAGCTTTATTTACTATGTCATTACAATTATTAAGGGTTTAAAAACATTTAAGCATCTTCAGTGATTTAAAAAATAAATTGATTGAACAAAGTTAAACATTTTATGTAGACTTTTCTGAACACTTTTTAAAATCCTACATAAATCATAAATATATGTAACAATTATAGTCATCAAACTAGTATCTTTTGTGTGGTATTGGGCATTGAAGCCAGGGGCATTCTACCTACAAGCTATACTCCCATCTTTTTTATTATTTGTTTGGAAACAGGGTTTATTTTAGCTGCTGAGAATCTCACTAAGTTGCTCAGGCTATCCTTGAATATATAAGCCTCCTGTGTAAGTCTCACAAAAACTGGGATTGAACGCATGTATCACCATGTCCAGCTATGACATTTCTTAAATTGAATAAAAATATCAATTTTAAACTGAATAGTTAAGACAATCATAAAGTATAACTTGAAATGTTTACTTTTAAATTTTCTTACTTATTGTAAAACTTAGAATCTACTATAAATTCACTTTAATTACTCAATTTTCTAATTTTAGCAAGAAATAATATGTACAGTGTTCAGCAGTTTAAAGTTCTAATTGTATTATAAAATTTTGCATTGTATAAATTTATAACACTTTAATTTGATACTTTTAATGTCTACTTTATTCTACTAAAAGATCATCTTAAAATACTACTTATTGTAGGTACTTAAAAACTAACTTTAATAATTAAAAGTGGGGAAAATCAACTGGGAATGGTGATGCATTCCTCGTGGGCTACACAACTACACACATCAGAGTTCCTCTTCATAGCCACTATTCTAGAGTTGTGTCTTCCCTGAAAGTCTATACAGAATATACTCTGAAGCAAGACTGCCCCATGACCAACACTTGACTCAATGTTAGTGTTCAGAGTATCGTGTGTACATTTTTTTTTGTTTTTGTTTTTGTTTGTTTTTTTTTTTTTTGGTGGTACTGGGGTTCCTGGAAGCCCTTCTACTTCTGGGCTACACTCCCAGACCTATTTTTACATTTTTATTTGGAAACAGGGTCTCCTAAGCCAGCGCGAGGAGCGGCTGGCTTCGAACCTGTGCGATCCTCCTGTCTCAGCCTCCCAAGCACGGGGATTACAAGCGTGCGCCACCACGCCCGGCTCTCGTGTGTACATTTTAATGTCCAAGTTTGGCTATATTTTGACAGTATTACTACTTTTTATTCTTTATTTTGACACAGGGTCTTACTGAGTTGCAAAGGGCCTCAATAAGTAGCTAAGACTATCTATGAACCCAGATCCTTCTGTCTCAGTATCCCAAGAACTGGGATTGCAAGCGTGTGCCACCATGCCTGTCTTGTATATTTAAATTGGACAAAAGAAAATTAAAAACTGAAAGATCAAGTGGCAATTATTATACTTGATTGAAGTTGAATTACATAAAAGAACCATGTTTAATGTGTTCACTAACAAATAAATATATTGTAATTTTGTATTTAAAAAATTAAGGAGGCGCGTAGCACGCCAGACCCCTGGAGAAACCAGACCCAGTAAGACGCTGGGTTCTGGGCGGGGGTCGCGGGCTGGGCACGCCAGATGGGGCCCGGGTCGCGGGACTCTGGGCCCCAGACCGAACTGCGCATAGCACGCCAGACCCCTGGAGAAACCAGGCCCAGTAAGACGCTGGGTTCTGGGCAGGGGTCCCGCGCGGCGCACAAAAGCCGGGGCCTGGGTCGCGGGACCCTGGGCCCCGGGCCGAACTGCGCGTAGCACGCCAGACCCCTGGAGAAACCAGACCCAGTAAGACGCTGGGTTCTGGGCGGGGGTCGCGGGCTGGGCACGCCAGATGGGGCCCGGGTCGCGGGACTCTGGGCCCCTGCCGAACTGCGCGTAGCACGCCAGACCCCTGGAGAAACCAGACCCAGTAAGACGCTGGGTTCTGGGCGGGGGTCGCGGGCTGGGCACGCCAGATGGGGCCCGGGTCGCGGGACTCTGGGCCCCAGGCAGAACTGCGAGTAGCACGCCAGATCCCTGGAGAAACCAGGCCCAGTAAGACGCTGGGTTCTGGGCAGGGGTCGCGCGCGGCGCACAAAAGCCGGGGCCTGGGTCGCGGGACCCTGGGCCCCAGGCCGAACTGCGCGTAGCACGCCAGACCCCTGGAGAAACCAGACCCAGTAAGACGCTGGGTTCTGGGCGGGGGTCGCGGGCTGGGCACGCCAGATGGGGCCCGGGTCGCGGGACTCTGGGCCCCAGGCCGAACTGCAAGTAGCACGCCAGACCCCTGGAGAAACAAGGCCCAGTAAGACGCTGGGTTCTGGGCGGGGGTCGAGTACAGGGCACGCCAGCCGGGGCCTGGATCGCGGGACTCTGGGTCCCGGCCGAACTGCGAGTAGCACGCCAGACCCCTGGAGAAACCGGGCCCAGAACAGAAAAAGATAAAGAAAAATATCGGAGAGGTGGTAAGAAAGCCGTTATGGATGCCAGGACACTGCAGATGCAGACAAAACTTATCTAAATGCACTGGAACTTATGGAAAAATTCGCCGTGAAAGAGGACTGCTATTTCTCTATATTGTTAAGAATCTCAGACATCACATATAAGGAGAGAGTTTAGCGGAGACCAAGGAGAAATGCGGTGTTGAAAGAGTTCTTCGCGATGGTGGTAGAGACTTGTATTCAGGAGAAGCAGAAACCGGATCTTACCAACTTTATTTTTTTGGAGAAATTACACCAAATGTCGAATGCTACCATCACGCATGCTTAGGAACACTGGACAACATTCAGAGTGGAAAAAGAGCCTGGGAAGGATTTGAAACGGTGGAGGCAGTGGCAATGCCAGTGGCCAATATTCGGGGGAGGCAGAGATCTGATACATTACAACTGGAACCTTTGAAATACTAACCACAGAGACAGTGATCGGAACCTGCTGAGGGGTTAGGCGGGCGCCGGGGCCAGTGGCCGACATCGGAGCTTGCTGTGAGGCAGGGCCACTACTGAGGCCTCCGTGGCCGGGATTGGAACCTGCAGAGGGGTTAGACCGATGCTGGGGCCAGCGAGGCCGGCATTGGAGCCTGCCATGATGCAAGGCTTGTGCTAGGGCCTCCGAGGTCGGGTCCGGAACTCGCTGAGGGGTTAGGCCGGTGCTGGGGTCAGCGAGGCCGGCATCGGAGCCTGCCGTGAGGCAAGGCCAGTGTTGGGGCCCCCGAGGATGGGACCGGAGCCTGCTGAGGGGTTAGGCCGGTGCTGGGGCCAGCGAGGCTGGCATCAGAGCCTGCCATGAGGCAAGGCCGGTACTTGGGCCTCCGAGGCCAGGATAAGAGCCTGCCGAGGGGTTAGGCCGGTGCTGGGGCCTCCGAGGCCAGGATAAGAGCCTGCTGAGGGGTTAGGCCGGTGCTGGGGCCAGCGAGGCCGGCATCGGAGCCTGCCTTGAGGCAAGGCCGGTACTGGGGCCTCCGAGGCCAGGACAAGAGCCTGCCGAGGGGTTAGGCCGGTGCTGGGGCCAGCGAGGCCGGCATCGGAGCCTGCCTTGAGGCATGACCAGTGCTGGGGCCTCCGAGGCCGGGATCGGAGACTGCCGAGGGGTTAGGCCGCTGCTGGGGCCAGCGAGGCCGGCATCGGAGCCTGCCTTGAGGCAAGGCCGGTACTGGGGCCTCTGAGGCCGGGATCGGAGCCTGCCGAGGGGTTAGGCCGCTGCTGGGGCCAGTGAGGCCGGCATCGGAGCCTGCCGTGAGGCAAGGCCGGTACTGGGGCCTCCGAGGCCAGGATAAGAGCCTGCTGAGGGGTTAGGCCGGTGCTGGGGCCAGCGAGGCCGGCATCGGAGCCTGCCTTGAGGCATGACCAGTGCTGGGGCCTCGAGGCCAGGATAAGAGCCTGCCGAGGGGTTAGGCCAGTGCTGGGGCCAGCGAGGCCGGCATCGGAGCCTGCCGTGAGGCAAGGCCGGTACTGGGGCCTCCGAGGCCAGGATAAGAGCTTGCCGAGGGGTTAGGCCGGTGCTGGGGCCAGCGAGGCCGGCATCGGAGCCTGCCTTGAGGCATGACCAGTGCTGGGGCCTCCGAGGTCGGGATCGGAGCCTGCTGAGGGGTTAGGCCGGTGCTGGGGCCAGCGAGGCCGGCATCGGAGCCTGCCGTGAGGCAAGGCCGGTACTGGGGCCTCCGAGGCCAGGATAAGAGCCTGCCAAGGGGCTAGGCCGGTGCTGGGGCCAGCGAGGCCGGCATCGGAGCCTGCCTTGAGGCATGACCAGTGCTGGGGCCTCCGAGGCCGGGATCGGAGACTGCCGAGGGGTTAGGCCGCTGCTGGGGCCAGCGAGGCCGGCATCGGAGCCTGCCGTGAGGCAAGGCCAGTACTGGGGCCTCCGAGGCCAGGACAAGAGCCTGCCGAGGGGTTAGGCCGGTGCTGGGGCCAGCGAGGCCGGCATCGGAGCCTGCCTCGAGGCATGACCAGTGCTGGGGCCTCCGAGGCTGGGATCGGAGCCTGCCGAGGGGTTAGGCCGCTGCTGGGGCCAGCGAGGCCGGCATCGGAGCCTGCCGTGAGGCAAGGCTGGTACTGGGGCCTCCGAGGCCAGGATAAGAGCCTGCCGAGGGGTTAGGCCAGTGCTGGGGCCAGTGAGGCCGGCATCGGAGCCTGCCTTGAGGCAAGGCCGGTACTGGGGCCTCTAGGCCAGGATAAGAGCCTGCCGAGGGGTTAGGCCGGTGCTGGGGCCAGTGAGGCCGGCATCGGAGCCTGCCGTGAGGCAAGGCCAGTACTGGGGCCTCCGAGGCCAGGATAAGAGCTTGCCGAGGGGTTAGGCCGGTGCTGGGGCCAGCGAGGCCGGTATCGGAGCCTGCCGTAAGGCAAGGCCAGTACTGGGGCCTCCGAGGCCAGGATAAGAGCCTGCCAAGGGGTTAGGCCGGTGCTGGGGCCAGCGAGGCCGGCATCGGAGCCTGCCTTGAGGCATGACCAGTGCTGGGGCCTCCGAGGCCGGGATCGGAGCCTGCCGAGGGGTTAGGCCGCTGCTGGGGCCAGCGAGGCCGGCATCGGAGCCTGCCTTGAGGCATGACCAGTACTGGGGCCTCCGAGGCCGGGATCGGAGCCTGCCGAGGGGTTAGGCCGCTGCTGGGGCCAGCGAGGCCGGCATCGGAGCCTGCCGTGAGGCAAGGCCAGTACTGGGGCCTCCGAGGCCAGGACAAGAGCCTGCCGAGGGGTTAGGCCGGTGCTGGGGCCAGCGAGGCCGGCATCGGAGCCTGCCGTGAGGCAAGGCCAGTACTGGGGCCTCCGAGGCCAGGATAAGAGCTTGCCGAGGGGTTAGGCCGGTGCTGGAGCCAACGAGGCCGGCAGCGGAGCCTCCCGTGAGGCATGACCAGTGCTGGGGCCTCCGAGGCCGGGATCGGAGCATGCCGAGGGGTTAGGCCGGTGCTGGGGCCAGCGAGGCCGGCATCGGAGCCTGCCGTGAGGCAAGGCCAGTACTGGGGCCTCCGAGGCCAGGATAAGAGCCTGCCAAGGGGTTAGGCCGGTGCTGGGGCCATCGAGGCCGGCATCGGAGCCTGCCTTGAGGCAAGGCCGGTACTGGGGCCTCTGAGGCCGGGATCGGAGCCTGCCGAGGGGTTAGGCCGCTGCTGGGGCCAGTGAGGCCGGCATCGGAGCCTGCCGTGAGGCAAGGCCGGTACTGGTGCCTCCAAGGCCAGGATAAGAGCCTGCTGAGGGGTTAGGCCGGTGCTGGGGCCAGCGAGGCCGGCATCGGAGCCTGCCTTGAGGCAAGGCCGGTACTGGGGCCTCCGAGGCCAGGATAAGAGCTTGCCGAGAGGTTAGGCCGGTGCTGGGGCCAATGAGGCCGGCAGCGGAGCCTGCCGTGAGGCATGACCAGTCCTGGGGCCTCCGAGGCCGGGATCGGAGCATGCCGAGGGGTTAGGCCGGTGCTGGGGCCAGCGAGGCCAGCATCGGAGCCTGCCGTGAGGCAAGGCCGGTACTGGGGCCTCCGAGGCCAGGATAAGAGCCTGCCGTGAGGCAAGACCGGTACTGGGGCCTCCGAGGCCAGGATAAGAGCCTGCCGAGGGGTTAGGCCGGTGCTGGGGCCAGTGAATCCGGCATCGGAGCCTGCCATGAGGCAAGGCCGGTACTGGGGCCTCTGAGGCCAGGATAAGAGCCTGTCAAGGGGTTAGGCCGGTGCTGGGGCCAGTGAGGCCGGCATCGGAGCCTGCCTTGAGGCATTACCAGTGCTGGGGCCTCCGAGACCGGGATTGGAATCCTGCCAAGGGGTTAGACCGGTGCAGGGTCCAATGGTCAGCATCGGAGCCTGGCGTTAGGCAAGTTCACTCCTGCGGCCTCCAAGGTCGGGACCAAAGCCAGCTTAGGGGTTTGACCGGTTCAGGGGCCAGCGAGACCAGAACTGGGTCCTCCCATGAGGCAAGGCCGCTGCGTGAGCCAGCGAGGTCTGGATCAGTCCACTGAGTAGCCAGGCCACTACTGGGACCATCAAGAGTGGGATTGGTACTTGCAACGCAGCATGCACAGAGAAATATCGCAGAAAATATAAATCAGACGCTTCTCTTAATCAGCAATAACTAGGAGGAAAAGGGCAACAGGAAGAGGTTGAGCTATAGAAAGGGCCCTATAGTGAAGCAACTAATGTGATCAATCAGAGGGTATGTAATACTGGAGGACGGAGCCTCTTTAAAATGCAGGAGGTACATAAACAAATGTATCAAAGTAAATCACCAAAGAAGTGTGGGATGGAGGGAGGGGGAGGGAATGGGACGGGGGCTGGAGGAGGGCTAATTGGATGATGTGTGCTTGTATATCCTCTCAAGTCTTGTACTCCAATGTGATTGATATATGACTACAATGCACCAATTTAAAAAATAAATTAATTAAAAAAAAAAAAGAAACCATCCAAGCATAAATAACTGTTGAATTATCTAAAGTAACTCTTTAAAATCACATTTTTAGGGCAATATCTTTTGGTATATTCTTCAAGTAGTTTTATATAGACAAGAGTTAAGATAAATGATAATGATTGATAATGATATGCTGCATATATAATACTCTTTCATGAGCTGCTTTTCTGTATTTTTTCTGAATATCTAAAAGATTTTAGAAAAAACACTTAAGAATATATTGACTTTTTTGCATTTGTGTAATTTTCTTTAGTAATTTTGCAGTTGGATGGATTCCTGAATTCATCCATGTGACATAAAAATTAATTGAAGTCTTGAGTTAGATCAATATTGTCTTAATATTTCTTCAGAACTTCATACAAAAGAGATAAGAAATAAACCAAAAAATCAAGTCAATGTTCATGCCCATATTGCTATACATTGGCTTATCTGTACACTTACCTTAATTGTAGCACATTATCTGCCCAAAAGAAAGCACGGCATAACATTTGCCAGGAATCAAGAAAAACAGTGGAATTTTTCAAGTCACTCACATAAAATATTTTGAGCAAATTCTGGTTTCAGTTAATCATAGACAAATGTGAATTTTTTTAGTCTGATTTAATAAAAGAATGGTGTAGAAAATCAGATTATTTTCAATAAATTCTTGCAAAGCCAGCAATAATAAGGTCCAAATTAGACCTTACTTTCCCAGGAGGCTATGGTCAGAGCGGCACAATAATTTCAACCTTACTTTTCTATCAAAAATGTATGATACAAATGAACCTTTTTTACAAAAAAAGAAAACAATAAAAATATGATGCTAATGGAATATGTTAATTGTAAAAATAAAATATTCAGAGCAATAAAAAAAAAAAAAAAAAAAAAAAAAAAATTAAGGAATAGATTTCCTTTCTTATGCTGGGTGCTTGGGGACATAGAGTAATAAGAAAGTGTTTGAAGGAGAGTTAATTTAAGAAATTAATTTACCCAATAAAATAAAGTTCATACTAAGTGACATTTAAGCAATATAACAGAGTACTTAACACAGTATGCAATTACTATAAATTAATTTCTACTTGGATATTTTAATAATCTATCTTGTTTAGCAAAATAACAGCAACATGCCAGAGAACTGCTAAAACTTTTGTCATTGATTGATATTTTAGCTATATTGAAGTTCTTACTTCAATGCTACAGGTAGACATTATCTACCTGTAGCAAACGTTGCCACTAGACTTTGTATACACATGGGGATTTCATAATCACTGGATAAATAAACAGTAACTAAAATTTGAAAAGACACTTATGTTTTTACCAAAATATATTCATTTTATTTCATATTTGTTTTTAGTATGTGTCCTTGATAAATTGTCACAGGAGAAACACATGGTTATAAGGGGTTACTCTTTCCACAAATCTGGTACTATGTTTAAGCATTGAATGGTTTCTTCAGTCTCTGCAATGCTTAAACAAATGTTTAGTCAGGAAACTAAGTTGAGTTTTTTTTTAAATACAGATTTTTACTTTAAAAGATTTTAAAAGTAGAAAAAAAGACTTGTCCTAAAGTGTGTATAAGTGATTTTAATTTTTTTAAAGACAGATCTTTGAAAGTATTATGCAATCTTACTTTTAATGTTTAAATATTTTTAAATTTGAGAATATTAACTTTACTTCTTGTTCATCAGGGTTTACACTCATTTTCATTAAGGATTACCAGTTAAATAAATAAAGATATGGAGAAATGTTTAAGAAATTATAATATTTCATACATAGGCAAAGTAGGAATAATATGGTAGCATATGTTCACATTTTTATCTTCTGGAAATCATATACAATAAAAGTATAGTTAAGAAAAAATTCCACAAATTACATCTTCAGTTAAAACTAGGAGATATGGGAAGTTGAAAACTTGAAAATATTTAAACTTAGAATTAATATATCTGCCAGGAGTAAAATTAGAGGATGCTAAGGTATACCTGTTATAAAGGGGTTATAGAGGGAGGAGAAGAAGGGGTCTGATGTGTAAGACTTCACCAAAGTTAGTAGCAAGTACATGATTACATCAGTAAAAGAGGACTCCAACATAAACCTGAACAGCTCTGAGTAGAACACAAATATAACAGAATATTATGGCAATTAGAATTGGGAAAAAAGTGTAAGAGGAGCATTGAGTTGGAAGATTCCCCAAAATAAAACTATCATTTTGGAAACTTGGGGTAGAAACATTCAGTGAGTGAATGGGAAATTTAGCAGTGAGAATAATTTTTCTTAAATACATATGTATTGGGATCTAAAGATGTGTGATAACAAAAAAGAGGCAGATTTTAATAAAGTTGTTTAGCTGTAGTATCACAGGAAGTATTTAAACTAAGTTGGTAAATAATTTTAATAATCCTACTTTTATTTGCATTTATGTGTTCATGGGAATTTCATGCTAATAAATAAACCAAAATTCAACTTATTTAAATTATGGCAACACACACACACACACACACACACACACACACACACACACAGTATATATATATACCTAGGTGCAATCTATCTATACAGTAAACATACTACAAGAAAAAAATATGAAAAGAGAAATCAAAACTCTGAATTATAATTAGAATTCAGGGAAAAAATATTGCCACAGAGTAGAAGAAATTTATAACCCAACACATAATTTTGAATTAAAAAATCAAACATGGCAATTCTGAAGGACAGCAGACAGCCCAGCCTTCCAAGACCCCCCAGAGCCCCAGCCCTGCACCTCCTACAGTGTAAGTGATTTGCATCTCAAAAAAGATTGCTCAGCACCTTGCCCCTAGGGACTTGCCCCTAGGTCTGTGACTTCCAGATACATCCTGGAGAAAGTGAGAGAGGAGGCTGCTGTTGAACATAACAGAAGCCTTGACAGACTCAGACTTTGATCAGCAGGAAAGGGGGTAGGAAAAATCTTGCTAGACCCATTTAATAGAAGCTCAGGGACCAACATAGACCTTTCAGGACTTGCGGGAAGCAAGACCACACCAGCACTAGCTGCAGAGATCAGATTCTCCAACAGTGAGTTTGGTCTCAGAAGCAAGCATCACCAGAAGTGGCAGGGAGATATCTAGCCTCCAAACTGGTGGAAAGTGTGAGAGTGACCTGTGCATAGTACATAAAATAGCCCAAACAGTATCAGCCATTTACATAAACTGAGAAAATCACAGAAAACCAAACCCACAACAGGAAAGGGACAGGTGGTCCTTGGTTTCTTCACAGAGAGGGACTGAAAAAGAAATCCAGAAAACACTTCCACTCAGGATCTCCCACAAAAAAATAAAATACTTAGGAATTAACTTAACCAAGGAAGTAAAAGACCTCTACAAAGAAAATTATAAAACAAACACTGAAAAAAGAAATTGAAGAAGATCTTAGAAGATGAAAAGAACTTCCATGTTCATGGATAGTCAAAATAAGCATCTTCAAGATGGCTATACTTCCAAAAGTTATCTACAGATTCAATGCAATACCAATTAAATTACCAAGACCATTCCTCACAGACATAGAAAAATCAGTCCTTAAATTTATTTGGAACAACAAAAAACCAAGAATAGCCAAAGTAGTTCTCAGCAACAAAAAACATGCAGGAGGAATTACAATATCTGACTTTAAACTATACTTCAAAGCCACTGTAATAAAAACAACATGGTACTGGCACAAAAACAGATACATAGACCAATGGAGTAGATTAGAAGATTCAGAAATGAAACCACACACATACAGCCAACTGATATTTGACAAAGGGGCCAAAAACATACAGTGGAAGAAAGACAGTGTGTTCAACAAATGGTGTTGGCAAAACTGGTTATCTATATGCAGAAAAATTGAATTAAATCCCACCTTCTCACCCTGCACAAGAGTCAATTCAAGATGGATCAAAGACTTGGATATTAGACCAGAGACCTTGAGGCTCCTCAAAGAAGGCATAGGTCCAACAGTGCAACACATTGGCACAGATAATAATTTTCTCAACAAGACTCCAAATGCACAAGAAACTAAAAGGCGAATCAATACGTGGGACTGCATGAAACTGAAGAGCTTCTGTTCAGCAAAGGAAACTGCCAAGATCATCAAAGGAGAGGCAACAGAATGGGAAAAGATCTTTGCCTCCTATTCCTCAGATAGAGGAATAATATCTAGAATATACAGAGAGCTCAAGAAAATCAACACCAAAAAATCAAATACTCCAATAAAAAAATGGACAATTGAACTTAATAGACACTTCACAAAAGAGGAAATTCAAATGGCCAATAAATGTATGAAAAAATGTTCATCATTGGTAATCAGAGAGATGCAAATCAGAACTACTGAGATTCCACCTAACTCCAACTAGAATGGCAATCATTCAAAACACAAACAACAACAAATGCTGGTGAGGATGTGGAGAAGTGGGAACTCTAAAACATTTTTGGTGGGATTGGAAACTAGTGCATCCACTTTGGAAAACAGTATGGAGGATCCTCAGAAGAATGGGAACAAATCTACCATTTGACCTAGCAATACCACTTCTTGGTATCTATCCAAAAGAAAGCAAACCAAACTATCAAACTAATCCTTGCATATTTATGTTCATAGCTGTGCAATTCACCATTGCCAAACTATGGAACCAACCAAGATGTCCATCAATGGATGAATGGATTACAAAGCTGTGGTATATGTACAAAATGGAGTTTTACTCAGCCATAAAAAAGAAATACAATTACAGCATTTTCAGAGAAATGGATGGAACTGGAGGACATTATGCTAAGTGAGATTAGTCAGTAGCAAAAAGTAAGAAATCGGATGCTTTCACTAATATGTGAAAGCTAAAGTGAATGAGGGCAGGGGAAGTGGGAAAAAAGCTCTCTGAGGCACATGATGTATTTAGACAAACATATTGATATCAATCACTAAGCCACGCAGGGGAGGGAGGGTTAGGAAGGGAAGGGGGTGGGGATTGAATGGGGGCTGAATGGGTGATGTGTGCATGTATGTCTATACAAGTCTTTTTTATTACCTCACTATGATGTATGAATAGAATGCACTAAAAAAAAAAGAAAAACAAACAAACAAACAAAAAACCCCCAAAAAACTAAAGAATAAAAAATAGGGCTGAGGGTGTATCTCAGTAGAATGTCCCTTGGTTCCATCCCCAGTACTGTAAAAAAATTTAAGAAAAGAAAAGTGGATGGGGTGGTATTGTTAACTTACATCCATTATATAGGAGAAGTAAAAATGTGAGGTAGACAAAGAAGTCGATTTTAGTAAAGTATTCAAGGAATATAACTTTTGAAAAACCAGATAATGATGCTCAGTTAGAATTTCACTACAGATCTCTAATTCTAGAGTGATTAACTTGGCCTAAATAAATAAATATAAATTTATCAAAGTACATAGCAGCTTAATATTATTTCCCACTTAAATCTCACTGTCAATTCATAAATTAGGCACTAGTACCTTCATTTGACAAGTGCTTTAAATATGGAATGATATATTTATAAAGTCAGACAGCTAGTAAATGTAGCAATGGGACTTTTTTTTCTCAAGTTTTTAGATTGAAATTCTATATTTTCAGCAAGCAAGATTTCTTCTGTAGATATAGAGGACTAATGAATTATTTTCTAAAGTTACTGTGGGAATCAAAAAGTGTCAGAAAGAAACTATGTCATTTTTTAATTTCGATACATTTAATTTTTTTTTTTTTTTTGCAGGTCTGAGGATGGAACCCAGGAGCATTCAACCTCTGAGCTACAGACCCCTGCCCTATTTTTTATTCTTTATTTTGAAACTGGGTCTCAGTGAGTTACAGAGGGCCTCACTAAATAACTGAGGCTGTCCGCGAACCGCGATCCTTGGGTATCAGCCTCCCGAATGCTGGAATTACAAGCGTGCGCCACCACACCCGGCCATCAGTACATTTAATTTTAGAGTCAAATTTTTAATGCCTTTCTACCCTCCAGTTAAAGCCATGGCATAATATTACTACATGTTGAATTAATAATAGATCAACATGACTACTTTAACTATATAATACTGAGTAAAACATGCTCTTATCTTTGAAGAAAAAAATTATGATTGTATTAACACATTTAGGTGTAAATATAGGCCATTCCTTTCACTTTAATCAGGCATTTTGAGAACAAAGTAAAATCAAACCACATGAACACATACAGTTTGTATTTTTCATAGGGTGTATACACATGCTTTTAGTGTCCTCTACATTTGTTTAAAATTTTGTTTCCACAATAGAGATTTGTAAAAATCTAGTGTCTGGTGCAATGTAAGCTTGGTAGATAAAGGAAAGTTAAACTGAAATAGATATGAGGTTATAAGAAAAGGGTAACAAAATTACAAAGTGATTCTAAGAATTTTGCCACTTACTCAAGAAGTAAAAAGTAAAAGTTAAAACACAAAACAAAACAATGTACAATACAAATCCAGTTTGGGAACTAAAGAGTAAAACAAACTTGACTTTGAAAATGACCTATATTGTGTTTAAACTTTACTTCCTAGGACAGTGAACCTTGTGCCAAAGAAGCAGACCTTAAACACAGAATGATCTTATCTTTCACATTATAATTTTTTTACTAATATTATCATTGATTTGACATGCTCTTGGTGACAATACCTAATTTATTTTGAAACTCAAATGACATTAATGGAGAATGTTAGAGTTTGATGTTTACCAAAATGGATCATAGGTTAAAATAAAGTTGAGACATGCTCATTTGAACATACATTGGGACTTTAATTATAGAATTATTATCAAAACTTGAATGCAGTAATGTTTTTCTCAGCTATTTTATTCAAAGATATGCAAATCATTGTACAATTGATTAGTCCATGACCTTGAATATACATAGCTGCAAAAAGAGGTGAGGGTAACTGAGATCTTTCTACTTAAAAAAATGAGGGCATTAGAATTGTGTAGATTATTTTTTAAAATTTCTGGACTTTACTTGATTCTAGAATTTCTGTATCAGTGCTTGGTTGAATTAGAAAACTTTACATTACCTTTGTGGATGATGAAGTTATAAAGTAATTGTAACAAATCTACTTATATTTTTAAATATATGTTATTTTATTCTGAAGAGCTAAATTTCCAGATCAAAGCAATGGGCTGTGTTGGTATTGTCAAGAAACAGGATATAACAGGAGACAACACAACTTAAGTTCCAAATGGCTTTTCATTTTTTTATTCGTCTCAACAAACTAAGTGGCCACTGTGAGCAATCAAAGGGGGCAATAAAATAGTGCTATCTCTCTCCATGCATATGTCTTTCTTCACTACAGCTGCTGCATCTAACAGTCAGGAGTTCTGTGAGTTTCCTCAAAGTCTCCCAATTAATATATAAAGTTAGCCCTGCCTTGTGGTTAGTGTGTGACAGTTTCCAAACTTTCATGCAAAAGTGGAAATCAAGGAGACTATTCCATCCTCATTGGAAGCTGAAGAGTTTTGAGTGGCCCTCACTTGTTTTAAGTCACAATTCCATCAGCTTCATTCTAACTGGTTTTACCCAAAAATGTATATGACAATCTACATTATAAGTTTCATAAGTTAATCACTTTTATTGCTGTTTGTGTTGTTGCATGTGTTGTTGTTGTTGCATGTGTGGTACTGGGGATTGGACCCAGGAGGAGAGACAATACACGTTTTAGATACACCCCTACCTCTGTTTTATTTATTTATTTATTTTTACTTTGAAACATGGCCTCACTAAGTTGCTAAGGCTGTCTTCAAACCTTCAACTCTCTTGTGTCAGCTTCTCAAGTACTGGGGTGACAGGCATGTAATACCACGCCTCGATCCTTGACAGCTATTGTATTCAATACATTTCTGGTCTTGCTGGCACTTTCTAAAATGTTTACAACTGTAGGATATTGAAGGCCACTTGTTTATATCTGGAAGCATAAAATTTCTTACAAATAGCTCAATAAGAAGGTGAAGAGCATATGCTTAACATTAGCTGGTAGACATGCCAATAACTTTAAAACAATTTTGAAAAAAAGAGTATTTAACCAGTTGTAGAATGTGTATTTTCTTTCTTTCTTTCTTTCTTTCTTTCTTTCTTTCTTTCTTTCTTTTTCTTCTTTCTTTCTTTCTTTCTTTCTTTCTTTCTTTCTTTCTTTTTTTCTTTCTTCTTTCTTTTTTGGTACAGGGAATGAAACCCAGGAGCATTTTATCTCTGACCTAAGGTACACCTCCAGTCCTATTTTTTTTTTTTATTTTGAAATAGGGTATCACTAAGTTGCAAAAGGTATAAGTAGCTGAGGCTGACCACAAACCTGTGATCCTCCTGTCTCAGGAGATTACAAGGTACGTCATCATGCCTGGGATATTCACATTAAAAAAAAAAAAACATGTTTATGAACAAAATAATATCTCTGTTTGAACAGCTTGTTTATCACTCTCACACACACTGAACATATTCTCATTGAGCCCATGTAGGAGAGAGCATACTTTACAGAGAACTATGACACAATAACAACTATAGATAAGATATTTTTAAAAATTAATTTTAATTTCTCACTACCATTCATAAAAATTAATATCATTTATAAATTAAAGATGCCTAGAGTATGGCCTTAGAAAGAAAAGAAGAAATTGGAGAAGGTACAAGAGAATGTGGAAATGCAAAGGAACAGAAATGGAAGTAAATATTGTGTGCCAGGGCAGCAAAACTATATGTTCAAAACCTGAAAAATAGATTAAAAAAAAAAGAAAATAATTCTTATTTTAGAAATATTCTAATTCTCAAGATTATTTAGAAATTTTGATGCTCAGCACAATAAAACATGCTGGCCTTTGTCTTTTTTTCTTCTTGTACGCATTAGCACCATTGTGAATCTGACTGATTCTAAAAAACCCTCCTGTCCTCCGTACAGGAATTCATCTATTCAGGCTGCAATTGATCACTGTGGCAGGACCACCTCCACGCCAAGGCCTCCTCCAGCTCTGCTCTGGCAGGAAGAAAGGATTTGACTGGAAGGTCTTGCGCACAAAGTTAATTGATGTGGCCCTGAACTGCCACACATCACTTCTACTAATGTCCTTGGACAGAAATAAGCACAGATCCCTGCCCAAATCTAGCAGGGGTGAGCAATTCAGTGTTCCATATAACTGGAAGGGGAGGAAAAGTGGATATTGATGAACTCTACTAATGTCTATCGCAGTAGAATGACACCAGTAATCACAGATTCCTGATGGTAATTTCAAAATTTTAAAACACAAGGACATGTGTATGGAATTACTGTTTTTATATTTTATACTATGTTTTATATATGATACAAGGTTTATATATTTATACTACATTTATTATACTATGTTTTTATATATTCTGAGAGAAAGCCTTAAACATGATAGGCAAAAAAATTTTTTAAATACAGTACCAGTTTTAGCACACTGATCTTATAGTTGAATATTTTAATATATCATACATTTTAGAATATTGATGAGAACATCAAATAATGTTTAGCACTATGTTAAATTTACTTTTGTATATTTAAATTCTTCTTTAAAATGGATTATTGAATTCATCATTATTAGAGGGTATATTTAAAATGTCATAAAATGTAGGTTCTTTAGCTATAATCTGAAGTATGATACTATATGTAATTAATGATGATTATTGTATTACAAATTTTAGTTGTTTTTTTTTGAAGATCAAAAATTATCCCCAATGGATAATAATGTTTGAAATATGATAATATTAAATTTACCTTCACAAAACCTTTACTACCCACTTTATTTATTACAAATGATTTTAGCTGTATATGACTTTTCTGTGTAATTTCACAGTATTTAATTTTTATATCTGCTATAGAATTTAAATTCTCCAAAAGTAAATTAACAAATGCTCTCATATTAGTTACTTCTCTATTTTTAGTGTTGGTTACTGATATACTTTATCAATAAAATAATTATATTCTATATGTTTGTAGAAAGAACTATTGAGATTAATTTGAGCCTGAGCTTCACAAATCTCATGAGGTTATATTGCAGATAAAAAATTATATTTCTCTTTCAGAAATTTTCTTAAGAACCTATAACCAAAAAGGTTTCATTCATTTGTCTGATCCATTGCTTGTGTTTCAGATGACCTTTGTGAAAAGTTAGAGTTTACTATTTGATTTTTTTTCTTACAAACAGTTAATTATTTGGATGTTTATGTATGGCAAATATATACTATGTATAATGAAGTAGATAATTTATTTCTATTTTTATCCTATAATTTTTAGCCATTCTTAGGTGTTTCTAATTAGTTTTTTCAATTATGTGACCTTTAATAGGAACTAAAGTCAATTACAGATACAGGTTACATGGTATGAATAAATATGAGTTTGAGTACCGATGCTACTTTATTAACAAAAATATTCCAAAATAAATTTTAATGAGAAAAAGGCATAACATAATGGTTACTAGTGTTAATCGAGGTATCAGTAATGCTAAAATAACTTCTTTCACTTATTAAGTAGTAAGCTACCTGAAACAAATGTCTGAAAATTCAGGTATGTCAAAAATTAAGGAGGAATAAATCATGGAGCACTTTCTAATATTTTTCTGATACATTCAATTGAGAATACAATGTTAAGCTACATAATTAAATAAATGTGTTATTTACTTATCAGCATTGTGTTGTAAAAAACATTCAGACTGTTGATTTAACTTAAAATGGTACCCCACATATTTGGCATGAGAAACAGAAAATCTCTCTGGAGAAATTTCTACTTAAAACAAAATTTTTTTTTTTGTGACTTCATTTAGGCACGCCATCATATTTTCGTATATAACCTGCCTTTCTTTCCTTGACTTTTTTAAAAAAAAATTTATTGAACATAAATGGTATACATTTAAACTATATACTTGATGTCCTTTCCCCCCTCCCACCCCTGTTTTCCCTTCCCCCCTCCCAGCAATAAAACAATGATTTTCCCGGGTAACCATGTCATATTCATAATTTTACATATATTCAGATGTGGAGATTTTGGTTTGTTAATGTTAAAAAAAAAAACTCACACATGAAGACTTTATCCTGGATCTTTCAGTAGAAGAAAAGGCCAGAATTAAGTTCAGCTTAATTCTGATGAAAGCTAAGTCAGCAGAATTCTTAAGAGCTAGACTGGTAGAATGATTGTCTGTGTTTGCTAACTTTTAGTTGAAATGAAGGGACCACTTACCATCTGTCAATGATGATAGGTGCTAACATTAATCGCAAAGAACTATCAGATATTTTCTTTTCAAATTTGTTTTCAGAGATATTTCAGTTATTTCATTTAACCTTGAATTATATTTTCAACATGTATTTTCCCAAATTATTGAACTTAAGGCCAGTTATACCTTGAACTATCAATGAAATTTGATTCAGTAATATAGGTGGTAAAAACTGAGACAAGAGTCAGTACTGGGTCAATAAGTCTTGAGTGCTAAACTTCTAAATTGAAGACTTTCACACACAAAAAATGTTGGGGATGGGCAGAATCTCCAGGGCATAAGCTGTACTTTGTGCATATCCAAAGATATATTATTAGTGTGGATTAAGCAATTTACATACATATAAAAATATTTGCTCTCTCCCAAGCATAGGTAATACTCAAGAGACAAAAGTATATGGAATGTGTATTTGAATTAAATCCCTTCAAAATTGTATATTTATCTCATTTGTCTTAAAAAGATATAGATCCTAATAAATTTTATAATTATTGAGTGTGAGTAATCCTATTTAGCCCATATAGAAAGGAGATGATATATTGATAAAAATACAGCATACAACAGAAGGTTTTTGTATGTTTATTTGATGTGTGTGTGTGTGTGTGTGTGTGTGTGTGTGTGTGTGTGTGGTGTGAGAGAGAGGGAGAGGGGGAAAGAAAGAGAGGATGTGTATGCCTATGTATGTCTGTGGTACTGGAGATATAACCCAGGGGCATTCTATTTCTGAACTACACTACCAGCCCTATTTTATTTTTTATTTAGAATCAGTCTTGCTAAGTTACTGAGAATCTCACTATACTGCTGAGGCTGACATCCAATTTGTAATCCTCCATTCTCAGACTCCCAAGTCTAAGATTATAGAAACACATCAGTATAACTTGCCTATCTTGCATTTTAACATTATGAAAGTAATTGATGATCGATTGATCAGCAGGTTAAATGAAATGGAGGGTAGAAATAATGACTGGAAAGAAATGAAAGAAATAAAATAATATAAAAAGGCCATTTGTGCACAAGTCATTTAAGAAGTTGGAGTATGAAAATCAATAGAGTGTAAGAGTTTTGTTTAAATTAGTTTTAAAGAAAAATGAGAAAAGAAATCTTTAAGAAAGGCAACACAAGCCAGATGTGGTGATGTATGCTTATAAGCCCAGTATTTGGAAGGCTAAGACAGGAGGATCATGCAGGTTTGAAATCAGTCTCAGCTACTTAGGCTCTCAGCAACTTAGGGAGACCCTTTATTCCAAATAAAATATAAAATGGCGTGGAAGTGTAGCCCAGAGGTAGAAGGCCCCTGAATTCCATACCTAGTACCATACCAAAAAGAAAAGATAAAGGCAAAAAATACATTAAAATCAATCTGAACAAACTTTATAGTATGATAAAAAATCAAATATAACAATAAAATGAATGAAAATAAAATACATTAGTATGTAAAATAGTAGGGATGATTCTTCAACTTGGTGTGACTTTACTTCTTCTTCAAGAGAAGAAGTAAAGTCAAACCAAGTGAAAAGTGACAAATCAGTAGTAACAATTGGCATAAAACTAAAGAAAAATAAAGGATAAGTACAATAAGTTATGGTCATATATTAAAATATTTAAATAAAATATTTTCTGAAGATAGAAGTATCAAAAGAACAAAGTCAATATTCTTACTCTAGACATTGATATAAGTAAAAAATAAAAATGTGCATGCAAATCTACAGCTTAAAAAATAAAATAAAATTTATTATCATATACAAAGTTTAATATAATAAAACCAGTTGAGATATATAAAGCTATATAACATTTTGAGGGATGATGAAATATCCCCTTTGCCCTTATGAAATATTAATATATATTTCTGAAATACCTTGTCTGAAACTCTATTTTATATGTTATTAATACAATATTTTTTTGCTTAAATTTTTATATTATACACTTTTCATTTACCTTTAACTCTTAAATATATTTAAAGGATACTTCTTTTAAGTAGCTAACTATAATATGAAATTAAATTTTAAACTAGGATGGTTGTCCTGAGTGGAAGTGTTTCTGGATTTTTTTTTTCCCCCAGTGGATTTATGGTTGGCATACAAGAAATCTTCAGATTTTTTAAGACTGATTTTATATCCAGAGACTTTGTTGAATTTAGTGATCATTTCTATAAGCTTTTTGGTAGTAGAGTTTTTTTAATCTTCTAAGTATAGTATTATGCCATCTGCAAATAGGGATAATTATAGTTCTTTTCATATTATACTCTTGATTTTCTTTTCTTTTCTTATTGCTCTTGCTAAAGTCTCAAGTACTATATTGAAAAGAACTGGTGATCATGGACATCCTTGTTCCTGTTTTTAGGGGAATTCTCAGTTTTTTTTCCCCATTTCATATGATGTTGGTTGTGGGCCTATTGAATATTGACTTTATGATATTTAGGTATGTTCCTTTTTTGTTGTTGTTGTTGGTGGTACTGGGGTTTCTGGAAGCCCTTTCACCTCCGGGCTACCCTCCCAGACCTATTTTATACTTTTTTATTTTTGGAAACAGGGTCTCTTAAGCCAGCACGGCTGGCTTTGAACCTGCGTGATCCTCCTGTCTCCGCCTCCCAAGGGAGGGGATTACAAATGTTTTCCACCATGCCCAGCGGTATGTTCCTTTTATTCTAATTCTCTGCAGTGTTTTAGCATATATGGTTGTTGAATTTTGTCAAATGCTTTTTTAAAAGTCTATTGAAATGATCATGTGCTTTTTGTATTTTGTTCTGTTTATGTGATGAATTACATGGATTGTTTTTTATATGTTGAACCAGCCTTGCAACCCTGGGATTAATCTAACTTGGTCATGGTGAATGATTTTTTTTTTTTTTTGATGTGGTTTTCAATGCATGTTACTAGTATTTTGTTTAGCAGGTTTGTGTCAAGTTTATCAATGATTTGGGCCTATAGTTTTCTTTTCTTGAACTGTCTTTATTTTGTGAGGAAATAGATGGAACTGGAGAACATTATGGCAAGTGAGATTAGTCAGTAACAAAAGTAAAAAAAAATTGATGCTCTTCCTAATATGAGTAAGCTAGGGAGAAAAAGGGTCATAGAACTTTAGACAAAGAAGGAGAAACTATTGATGAGCAAATAAAGGGACATAACTCATGTACATAATGTGCATTCATAAATATATCGAGGTCAATCAGTAAAGCAAACATAAGAAGGAGAGGGAAAAGGGAAGAGGGGATAGGATGGGGTGGGAATTGGGGAAGGACTAAATGAGTGTTGTGTGCATGTATGTCTCTACCATCCTGTACCTCATTAAGATGTATGACTACAAAGTACCAATAATTTTTTTTAAAATAAAATAGGATATATAAATATAGAGCTCTATACATAAATATAGAGCTCAGAGGAGAATTCTGGGATGCAAAAAATCTGTTCTTCATATTTTCACAAGTAATGATTATAAGCAAACACATAGTAATTGAAAGAATGCTATATTTTAAAAAATGAGTCAGAACCTGAGTGTTTGGGAAAGTTAAAGTGGGAGTGTTTACATGAAACCCAGTGAATAAAGTGAGGAAATGACTATGTTGAACAGTGCTTGCATATTGTGCAGGTCAAAAATAGTTTCTTTCTTTCTTTCTTTCTTTCTTTCTTTCTTTCTTTCTTTCTTTCTTTCTTTCTTTCTTTCTTGTACTAGAGTGAACTTAGAGAGATGCTATCTCTGAACTGTAATTCTAGCACTTTTTATTTTGAAACAGAGTCTTTTTAAATTTCTGAGAGTCTCACTATGTTGCTGAGATTGGCCTAGAACCTAGTTATCCTCTTGTCTCAGCCTCCCAGGTAACAGAATTATAGGCATGCATCACTACACTTTGCCTAGCTTGTATTTTAACAACATGAAAGTCATTGATGACCATTTGATTAGAAGGTTCAGTGAAATGGAGGGTGAAAATAATTTCTGGAACAAAATATAAGGCTAACATGTACACAAGTTTTTAAAGAAGTTGGAGTATGAAAAGAAATACAGAAAAAGACAAATAAGGTCTACAAAATGGTACACCACTCTAGATTATGTCTTCAATTCTCGAGCCTATTTCTTATTTCTTTAGTACTCTCTTGACTATAATAAAATTCTCTACCTACTCTGTGCTGGTTCCACTATCGGGATATTTCTAAAAAAATACACACAACTCTACTGACTTGTGTAACTTTACATTCTTAATCACTGGGCCCAAGTGGACGCTTAATGTCACTTAGAATTTCTTTACAGTCTCCTACCCTTTACTCATCCATGTTTTTTGTATATATATATATATATATATATATATATATATATATATATATAAATTTCAAACTCCAAAATTACTTTATGTATTTAATGTAAATTCCTTATAAAGTAGCACTTTTATGCTGCCCAAAGTAACAGTGTGTCTAAATACTAAAGGCACATTCAGGATAACATGAATTACTACATTTGCCATGCTTTTGTGTAGCATCGTTTATTCTCTGGGGCTATCTTCCTCTGGTTCTGCATCTTGAGCATTTTAGCTGCCTTGGACTCCCCTGGAATCTCTACTCCTCACCCCTGGCTCTCAGCCCAGGTCTGCACAGCAGCTTGGACACTCAAAGCTGTCAGCTGGGGTAAGTGTAGGACTACTCTAGTTTATTTTCCATCTTTCAGGGTTATTGTCTTTCATTCTGTCTTGTCCAGTGTCTTGCACCCCATCATTTCATTTATTTCTCTGTTTTGTAATTGCTTCAAGTAGAAAATAAATCTAGCTGCTGTTATTTTATCTCTTGACAAAGTGAAAGTTAAGAAAGCACACGTTTCTTGGCAAAGAATGCTTCTGCTCCTGAAAAACATATTAATAAAATGACTAACATATTATTTAGAAGGCAAGATAAACCTCAGTAGCATATGATGGACTATAACCCCTAATGAAGTAAAAACAAAGAAAATGCTCATTTCCTGGCCAGATTTCCTAAAGTCTCTTATACCAGGACAATTTGGACTAATAAAGATCAATGTCAGTGGATATAATCATTACCAGCACTCTAGAGCAATACAGAAATTGATTTTATCCCATGAAAATGTGCTCTACATTGCATTTTAAGTCATAAAAATTTTTGGTTAGAAAAATTGTCTTGTTTAATGTTTGTAAGTTACATTTATCACCACTCTACTGTGTTGAAAAACTGGCACAGTGTTAAAGTTGTCTCAGAGAAAACTGGATGCAAGAAGTCAAATTCAGCCATCAGTTGAACTTACATTTCCTTCTACTTTTGTCCCCCTTTTCCCCGTTCTTCTCACTCTGAAATTTGACCACTGATAGTACTATAGAAAAAGTTTTATCTTACAAGGAACAACACAGAAAACTATAATTTATGCTCATGTATTTTCAATTTACTTGTGAAAGAAGAAAAGCCCTGTGCAGTCCAATATTAAAATCACAAAATTTCCAGAAAAAATTTCTTTTTGGCCTGGCCTAAGTCACATGCTCATTTGTAATCTATAATGGTCTATCTGCCAAGAATTAATCCCTCCATATATGAAATTGAGCTCAACATGGTAGCTGCTGGGTCTTAGTTAGCAGTTGTGAATAACTACAGGGTACAAATAAGCAATATTTATTTTGCAATGGTCAAGATAAATAGCATCTAAAACCATGCAACATCCTCAAATCCCCATAATGGTAAATTTATATGTTATTATACTCCATCATCTTATTTTCTTGTATTTTATAATTTTGTTTGCTATAATTTTATGTGAGAATGTTCAGGAGAGAAGACTTTTTTGCTGCAAATCAAACCCAGGATCTCATGAATGCTATGCTAAAATTTACCTTGTAAATTATGTATTATATATAATTAAATTGCAACCTGTGAGAATACTTTTTGAGGGTTAAAAAGCAATGCAAACTACAATGTATATAAGATTCCATCAAAACTTTCTTATCTTGGACTCAATGTCTTTGAACTACTCCATAAATATTTAAATGTATTTTCTCTTAACAATTCAAAAGTAAATATTGTGTTTTACTGGTTTAAATATGCTCCAGAATTCAATAATATATATTGAATATTAAGAGAAAGACAAAATACCATAATCTTTAAGTAATCACACCCAAAGAGAAATTTATATAGTTAGCTATAAATGTGTTGTATGTTTGTATGTATGTATAAAGAAAGATAATAATAAAATCAGCAGTAAATAAATAATAAATTAAACATACTATCTTGGCTATAGTATATGATAAATATTCTAAGATATTCTAAGTAAAATAACTTCCACATCATATACTTGAAAATGATTCATTTGTGTATGTGGTAATTAATGGATTTTATATTTATTATACTCATGACATAAAATAATGAGATTATGTATATCACTGCATACTGATTAGTAAATAAGAACAAAGCAAGCATGTCTTTTAAAAAATAATTGTCAGTTCTCAAGTGTATTCTTTAAAAAAGACTGTATTTCTTAAAATGTCATTCAATTAAGTTGAGCCAACATTTATTGAACTATTGATGAGTGAGTGTAAAGCAGCTGTGTCAGCTCCTAAAGGCTGAGGGAAGGACAAAAGAACTAAGGCAAAGCTTCGGGGTGCTTAGATCAATCATAAATTGCTAATTTCAAATTCTATACCAAGCGATATTATCATCCCCAAATGAATACTGGATTGACTTTTCAGCCAGATTAAAAAGTTAAAGAATCAGCTATTAACCTGGATATATTGAAGATATGTCCAAAATAATTTTGGATTAAAGGGAAACTATTCCAGAAAGAAAACTATAGGCACAAGCAATACCAGAAAGGGTAGTGTATCAATAAATATAAAAATCTTCTTAACACTGAGATGCCCAATCTCAAATACTACTGATTTTAACGATGAAATAACAATGTAATTTGTATTTCTTGTAATATATTAAAACAAAATAGTTAAAAATAAGGGTACAATAGATGACAGAGCTAATTAGAAGTAGATTTGTAAATTTCTTTTTTTTCTTTTCTTTTTTTTTTTTTTTTTTTTTTTGGTGGTACTGGGGTTCCTGGAAGCCCTTCTACCTCCGGGCTACACTCCCAGACCTATTTTTACATTTTTATTTGGAAACAGGGTCTCCTAAGCCTGGGCGCCGCGGCTGGCTTCGAACCTGCGTGATCCTCCTGTTTCTGCCTCCCAAGCGTGGGGATTACAAGCCTGCGCCACCACGCCCAGCTGTAAATTTTTTATATATGAGGTAGCAGAATATTTTTGAAGGTAGCTATGATAATTTTAAGATGCAAATTGTGATACTGAGAAGCACTAAAAGCAAAAGCTTCAGCCATAACTAAGTAAATTTGGAAAAAAATGTAAAACAAACGTTAATTCTTCAAGAGAGAAAAAAATGTGAAAATAAAGAAACAAAGACAAAATAAGAAAAATACTCAACAACTATAAGGAAGTTAAATTTAAGCCCATATGTTTCAATAATGTATTTTATAAGATTCTATTAGGTACCTCAATTGAAAAGCAGATAGTATTAAAACTAAATGATCTTGTAACTAAACAATCTTTTTACTTACAGGCTTGTTAAATATAAAATGATTTAAAAAAGTATACAGTGCAGAAAAAACATAACAACACTGAGCCTATTATTAATGTCAAAAAATAACCTTAAAAAGCGAATGGGAAGAGCATGCCTGCCCCCAGAAAGGTTCAGGCCCGGCCGCAGGAGCCGGGCGGGCCTCCTGGAAAGACCTGGGTGGGCCAGAAGGCCCTGGGCCCCCAGGCGGGGGTCAAGCGGGGCATGCCTGTCCCCGGGCAGGTTCGGGCCAGGCCGTAGGGCCCTGGGCCCACGGGCGAGGGTTGAGCAGGGCATGCCTGGCCCCGGAAGGTTCGGAGGTCCAGGCTGCAAGGACGTGGGCCCCGGGCGGGGGTTGAGAGGGGCACACCTGCCCCCGGGAAGAATCGGTATGGGCTGCAAGGCCCTGGGCCCACAGGTGGGGGTCGAGCAGGGCTCCCCTGCCCCCTGGAAGGCCTGGAGGTCCCAGCCTCAAGGCCCTGGGTCTCGGCCTACCCCCGGGAGGGCATGGTGTCGGGCAGGAGGCCGAGCCCAAGTTCCGGGAGGTGCGGTACCAAACAGGAGACCTAAACATGGTTACAGAGGAACCCAGCTATGCTGTGCTTCACAAGGCCATGGTGTGCTTAGAACAGCAGAATCTGCTCTGCACAGTGAGACTGTTGAACTCCGCTTTTGGAGGAAAGAAAAATACTTCATTGCTACTGAGTGCCTGATAGCCAAAACTTCCTCAAACCACACATACTGTCTTCTCTTGTTTAAAAAAAAAAAGGAAAGAAAAAAAGAAAAGTATTGGAGAGGGGTCAAGATGGCCATGGCGGTAGCCAGGATACTGGAGATGCAGACAAAACATATCCAACTGAATTGGAACCTTTGGAAAAAATCCCCATGTGTCGGGGCCAACTCGGCTAGACCGGGATGGGGTGGTGGCTCAAGATGGCGCCTAGGCATGTTGCCAAGTCACAAGGCTCACGAGGCTGGTGGTGCCCTGAGCCTGCGCAGTGAGCCCTATCAGGCGCCCTACGGATGATCAGTGACGCAGCGCCTCGTGCTACCACCAGCCCGCCTATGAGAGGGTTAGAAATGTGCATGCCCTAGCTGTGGGAAGCTTGGGGTTGGTGGAGTGATGAGGGAGGGGTTATGAGACTGATTTATATTTGCCTGCTGTGTGCATTGAAGAAAAAGCATTAAAGTGAAAAGCATTAAAGAGGAAGTAGCTTCATCAGCAAGTCGGCATTTGTGTGTTCTTTCCTGGGGCTCTGCAGGTCGGAGCCTTAGGAACGGGACACCCATGAAAGCAGACTGCTTCTCCTCTACAAACTTAAGAATCCTGGACATCACCTGTTAGGAGAGAGTTTAGTGGAGGCCTGATAGGAAGGCAGTGTGGGCAGCGGTGGCCATGATAGCAATGGAGGCTTGTATTTGGGAGAGGCAGAGATTGGATCCAACTCACCCTGATCTTCTGAAGAAATTACCCCAAAGGTGGAATACTACCGCCACACATGCTTAGGAACACTGGATAACATTCCGTGTGGTAAAATAGCTTGGGGAAGATTTGAAATGGTGGAGGCAGCACCAGTGGCAGTGGCCAATACTCAGGGGAGGCAGAGTTCTGATGCAATACACCTGGAACTTTTGAAGAAATAACCCCAAAGACAGAATGCTACCATCATGCACCCTCGAGAAAGTGGGACAATCTGCTGAGTGAAGAGGGTTCTCAGATCGTGGCCTGCCGAGGGGTGAGGCTGGTGATGGGGACAGCAAAACCGGGAATGGAGCCTGTCGTGAGGCAAGGCCGGTGCCGGGGCCTCCGAGGCGGGGACCCGTGCCTGCCAAGGGGTTAGGCAGGTGCTGGGGCCAGCGAGGCCCGGATTGGAGCCTGCCATGAGGCAAGGCCGGTTCTGGGGCCTCTGAGGCCATAATCAGAGCCTGCTGAGGGGAAAGGCCAGTGTTGGGTCCAGTGAGGCTGGGATCGGAGCCTGCCATGAGGCAAGGCTGGTACTGGGGCCTATGAGGCCGGGATCAGAGCCTGCTGTGAGGCAAGGCCAGTGCTGGGGTCTTCAAGGTCTGGATTGGAGCCTGCTGATGGGTTAGGTCGGTTCTGGGGCCAGCGAGGCTGGAATCGGAACCTGCCATGAGGCAAGGCTTGTGTTGGGGCCTCTGAGGCCAGGATCGGAGCCTGCCAAGGGGTTAGGTCAGTGCTGGGCCACTGAGGCCAGGATTGGAGCCTGCTGAGGGGTTAGGCCAGTGCCAGGGTCAGCAAGGCTGGGGCCAGAGCCTGCCATTAGGCAAGGCCGGTGCTGGGGCCTCTGAGGCCAGGAAAGGAGCCAGCCAAGGGGTTAAGCTGGTGTGGGTGTCAGTGAGGCCAGGATAGGGGCCTCCCATAAGGCAAGGCTGGTGCTGGAGCCAGTGAAGTTGGGATCAGAGTCCTCTGGGTGGCCAGGCCTCTACTGGGGACCTCAAGAGTGGGATTGGAACTTGCAATGCGGCATGCACAGAGAAATATCATAGAAAGTAAAAACCAGATGCTTCCCGTAACTAGCAAAATCTAGGAGGAAAGGAGTAACAGGAGGAGATCGAGTTGCAGAAAGGGCCCCATAGAGAAGCAATTAAGGTGACCAATCAGAGGGGATGGGATGGGGGATGATGGAACCTTTTAAAACTCATGAGGTACATAAACAAATGTATCAAAGATAATCACCAATCAAGCATGGGATCGAGGGGGGGGGAGGGAATGGGATGAGGATTGGATGAGGGCCAATTGAATAATGTGTGCTTGTATATCCTCTCAAATCTTGTATTCCAATGTTATGTATGATTACAATGCACCAATAAAAAATAATGAAATTAAAAAATAAATAAATAAAAATAAAAATAACCTTCAATTGAAAAAAAAAAAAGCTAATGGGAGACTTCCAGAAATATGGCGACCAAGAGAAGCAGCACCTCTCAGTCCTGTTGACTCTAGATCTCTTGCCATGAAAATACCATCTTGACAAGAGAAAAAACAAAAACATAAAATAGAACAGAACAACAAAAATTGAAAGATGGCAGAAACAAAGCTAGAAGACAGAATCTAGGACAGAAAAGTACCTCATTGATCTCGAAAGGCTTCTGCTGCAGTGGCTTTCACGGTACCACCTTCCCTAGCCATGCCAGCACTGCTGGCACTGAAGCTTTCAGAGACAACCTGCAAAAAAGCCAAGGACTTGAAGCAAAGTAAGCGACTGCAGTTCATTGGAATTGTAAGTGGTCAGCTCCTTATCCCACTCTCTACTTCCAGTCTCAGACGCTTCAAATCTATGGCTTGCTGAGGGAGTCCCTGAAGTCACACTGGGTGGTCTCCTTTGGGGATGACTGATTCACTTATGGTGTCATTGAATGTATCTCTGGATTTATGCAGGATGTGGTGAGCTGGGCCACCACTGCTATTGCAGGTAATAGCCAAGTATGGGCAGTAGGAGCCCACCACTTAAAATTCCAATGAGCTACAGCTTCTTACTTCACTTCAATCCCTGCCTTTTTTGCTAGGGTCTCTGGGGGACTTAGTGCCACTAGTCTTTGTGTGGTTTGGCAAGATGGCACCACTACTACAGCCATTGGAGGAGAGCAGGGTACCTTTCTGTCATCTGTTCTGCCTTTTAGCTTTGTTTCTGCTGCCTTTCAATTTTTGTTGCTTTGTTAAATTTTATGCTGTTTATTTTTTTCTTTTTCTCTTATCAAGATGCTCTTTTCACAGTGATAGAGATCGAGTGTCACCAAGACTGAGTTGTGCAGCCTCCCTTGTTCACCACTTTTCTGTGATTCTCGAAACCATCCTTTACAATTACAACACTCTACTGGCATTTTCTCCCAAAATACTCTGAAAGGCAAACATGCCACTGCATGGACCACCACTGCTGCCCATCAGTCCCCTTCCTGGTGACCATGGCTGTCACTGCCGAGCAGCCGACACAGACCAAGTTAGTTAACTACTTGCTGCTGCCAAGACCACCACGTGTTCTCTTATAATGTTAAATCTGTTACAATCACTAACAAAGCTTCCAAAGTTCAGACTCAATGTATTTTCTTTTTGTTTGTTATTTTAAGTGAAATTCCATTTTATGCTAATTTTTAGTTAAAGAATTCTCCAGTGAAAATATTAAATAAAGATTAGATATGAAGAGAAAAATGTAGTTAAGCTAATATATTTTATATTTTATTTTTTTATTGGTTCATTATAGTCTAATACCATAATATAAGTCACAGTGGTAGTGATATGCATGCACACAACACATGCTGGACTTTTCCCCAACTCCTTCTCTATCCTTTCTTTCCCATATAGAATATTGAAGTTGATATTGATATTCTCACATATGTAAATAACAGCAATGGAAGTGATTTTTTCATTTATTTTTCCTTTCTCTCGCCATTTCTCCCTGACCTAAACCATTTCACTTGCTTCACTGGAGTTTCTTCTCTATTATCTAAAGTCCCTCTTGTATCCCAATTATTCCTATCTCCTGCATATGAGAGAAAAAATATAACCCTTCACTTTCTGTAATTGGATAATATTTAGGTTTCCATCAATAGATGAATGGATTACAAAATTATAGGATATAAACACAGTGGAATGCTACTCAGTGGTAAAGAACAAAATTAGATTATTTATAAGAAAATGGATGGAACTGGAGAAGAGAATCACTATATTTTAATAGAAAAAGTACACAGAAATTAAAAAACTCCCATTTTTTTATTCACTAAAAATCATGTTCATATAGAGAAATGGCTACTTATCTATATAAAATAAATTATTGCCAATAATGTACATGTATTTTCATGCTAGCTAATGATATTTTCACAATTTTGTCAAGAAAACATTTTGAGCTATATTTGGTAATCTATTAAATCCATTTCGGACCTTTTACTATAATAAAAATATGAATCACCTATAGACTCAGAAAATTAAGTTAATTTATATAAATGTCCCTGTCCTCTTCTTTTTTCTGTATTTTCATATATGTTAAGTTTGAACCAAAGAAAACATATGTTGTTTTATATTTTCTACTTATTAATCTATCTCTGCCATAATATGAAATGCTACCACAATGTTTCTCATATTTCAGCATATAGCACAATCTGGAAATTTGGTAATAAATAGTTTCAGCCCACCCCTAAAATTTATCTAGTTTATTGATGGGATGTGTTCATACAGCGCCTAACGAGATGCAGCCTCCTTCAGCCTGAGCAGCCTGCAGCCTAAGGCAAAACTTTAAAGTTTAAGAACTTACGCAGTAAAATGATTAAGCAGAAAAGGGGCTAAGATGGCACCTGGAGGAAGCTACGAAGGCGTGGTTTCCCCATAATGAATGGGGAAAACACTGAAGGGGGAGACTGAGCAGTTTTTCCCTTTTTACCTTTAAAGGAGCTTCTGCACACATGAATGGCTCATGTACTGGCCTGGGATTGGCTGTAAACTACATGCTAGTGATCTTTATTCCGATAGGCTAGGCTATTTCCCATGGGAATTCCCCTTGTGGTTTGGTGCTATATATATGGTTGCTTGGAGAGAAATAAAGGAGATCTTGCTTGACTTGACTCCCAGCTCGTGGGTGTGTGTTCGAGCCGTCAGCGCTCTACCTTCCTGTTCAGCCCCGCACAACTGACGGTGGGCAGGACCCCCGTCAGTTTATGATGGGATTCAAAACTGGTCTTTTTAGTAGTTTAGTTTAGTGTAACAACCAAAATCATATTTTGAGAAATACTGTTGCAGTCTTTTTTTTATTATGCCATTTGCCAAACTGAGTATTTTCAAGAACTAGATCTCTTTCTTCATTCTTTATCTTGACCCCACTGTAATGTAGCTGCTTTCTTTACATAGTAACTACTATTCCTTTCCACTGGAAAAGATACCCTGAGTCTTAAGGGTGACCTTCATGGTAGTTCTCAATAAAGAACCAAAAATTCTAATAAGGAAAAATATGATGGCGTAGCCATGTAAATATATAGTTTGAATTAAGGTATAATTATTACAGGTGAGCATGAGAATAGCTGAATGCAATGTTAGAAGTGTAACATACCAAATTACATGTTAGAAATCCATGAGCAGTGTATACAAGAAGAAAGAAGAAGAGCATGACATATGCTACTTTTTTAGATAAATCTTTTGAGGAAATACTGGTCTTGAAGTCACAGAGTTTATTTTCACAGTAATTTTGTAATTGCCTAACCTTCCTTAAAATTATTCCTCTCTCTTGTTGCTATAGGAACAGATAACCATGAGGAGGACCTGAGTCCTTGCCCCCCAGCTGTTTCTTCTTGTGTCCTGGTCATATGTTTAGGATTAGTCTTTACCCCCTTACTTTTTGTGTTGAAATATTGTTGTAATTTGAACAGGACTAGGTTGTATGTAGGTATCAAGAAATATGTCTCTTAAACTGGATTGAGGTGGAGTTGAGCAGCAGATTATATGTCCTCCTACTGGTTTTCCAGCACCTTACATAAAAGGCAGAAATATACAGCATTGAAGTAAATACCAGGTGCCTAACATGACATCTTTGACACTAGTAAATATAAAAACAGAAATAGTGGGGAAATTAACAACAGTGACAATAATAAATAGTCCTGAACTAGATATAGCATTAAAGCAAATACCAGGTTACAACTCTGTGAGCCACACTTGGACTAACTAGACCAGGCAAATGGTGGGACAGAAAAGATATAAACTGAATAGTTCTATAGGTGATAACAATACAGTTTATTAAGAATAATTACAATTGGGTAGAAAGACAATAGAAAGCTTATAGTATTCAAAGGGTAACAAGAGAGACAGTAGAAAAGAGGTAGCAAGTGAAGGTTGTAAAGAAGGAAGGAAAAAAAGAAAGAAAAGGAAAGAACAAGAGAATTTGACTATTAGAAGAAGGGACAGAAAGAATAACAAGAGAAATAGAAAACTAAAACAAAAAACTATTGTCCTTAAAAAACAAAGCAAAGAAAAATAACAAGAAAGAGAAAAATGCAAATATATTTATGTGAACCAGTTATTAAGTATAACAAAACAACAAATATTTCTTACAAAAAGCAAATAATTATCTCAGCTAAAATGAACAAATCTGTGGACAAAGTTAGACATTTACGATCTGTCCCACATTTGTTCTGTGCACCTCTAACAGCAAAGGCTGGATGTTATTAGACTTTCCTCCTTTTGTTCTCCAAGCTGCGGACTGGAGTGGCTTAAAACCCATGTTGGTGGAAATGTCTATCTACTTGCCTGCTTTTTAGTACAAAGTATGATGGAATGGGAAGCATCATCCTCTAAAGTTTTATCCAGAAAGACTAGATGAATGTACTCCCAGGGAAGGAAGTTGTAGACTTTTGTTTTGTCATTTTTGTTTTGTTTTGTTTGTAGTACTGGGGATTGGACCCTTGGACATTTTGCCTCTTATCTATACCCTCAGCCATAATTTATTTTGAAACAGGATCTCACTGAGTTATGAAGGGCCTCCTTAGTTTGCTAAGACTGGCAACAAACTTTCAATCCTTTAGTTTTACCCTCCTAAGTATTAGGGTTACAGGTGTGCACTTCCATATCAGGGTGATGCAAAGTTATAAATGAGAATTTAGGTTTCTTTTCCTTTTGTGATCATACTAATTTTGGTACATTGCCATTTCATGTCATAATGTAGCTAAAATAAATAAGTGAGAATTTCTGGCAGTCCCATTTTAGCCCTGGTCAAAACTTCAAACTATTGTTGGGCAGTACCTAATCTGAAAGGGATTAGGTCAACACATCAATAAGGCTAGGCAGATGCTGAACTAATTTTGGCTTATGGACCTCATGGGCTTCCCAAGAATTCTACTCATAGGGCATGATATTCTACCTCTATAGTTTAAGTAGGCATTGTATACTTTACCACCCAGAAACATACCATGCAAAGCTAGTCCTGTTGTGTTATTAAACTAGCCTGTTTACTTTCCTAACCATCTTTAGTTGGTTGCAACTCTTTAAGTAGTTCCTTCCTCTATATCTCTGATCCTAAGTCCTCTAAGTACAATCTACATTGTGAATTTCTTTTTTTTTGAAATTATTTATTATTATTATTATTATTATTATTATTATTATTATTTGTAATCATACATCACTTTGGAATACAAGACTTGAGAGGATATACAAGCACATATCATCCAATAAGCGCTCATCCAATCCCTATCCCATTCCCTCCCCCTCCCTCGATCCCATGCTTAATTGGTGATTATCTTTGATATAATTGTTTACGCACCTCATGAGTTTTAAAGAGATTCCATCCTCCCCCATCCCCTCACCTCTGATTGGTCACCTTAATTGCTTCTCAGTAGGGCCCTTTCTACTACTCGACATCCTCCTGTTACCCCTTTCCTCCTAGTTCTTGTTAATTAGGGGAAGCATCTGGATTTTATTTTCTGTACTATTTCTCTGTGCATGCCGCATTGCAATTTCCGATCCCACTCTAGACAGCCCCAGTAGTGGCCTGGCCACCTGGAGGACTCTGATCCCAACCTCGCTGGCTCCAGCACCGGCCTTGCCTTATGGGAGGCCCCGATCCTGGCCTCGCTGGCCCCCACACCAGCTTAACCCCTAGGCTGGCTCCTTTCCCAGCCTCAGAGGCCCCAACACTGGCCTAGCCTCATGACAGGCTCTGATCCTGGCCTCGAGGACCCTGGCAATGGCCCAACCCCTCGGCAGGCTCCTATCCTGGCCTCGGACGGAGGCCCCAACTCCGTCCTTGCTTCACAGCAGTTTCCTATCCCGGCCTCGATGGCCTTAGCACTGGCCTTACCCCTCGGCAGAGTCTGATCCCGGCCTTCTAGGTCCTAGCACCGGTCTTGCCTCATTGCAGGCTCCGATCCCAAACTTGTTGGTGACAGCACCAACCTAACCCCTCGGCTGGTGCCGATCCCTGCCTTGGAGGCCACAGTAGCGGCCTTGCCTTATGGCAGGCTCCAATTTCAGCCTCTCTGGCCCCAGCACTGGCCTAAACCCTCAGCAGGCTCCTATCCAGGCCTTGGATGCCCCAGCACTGACCTTGCCTCACAGCAGGCTCCGATCCCGGCCTCGATGGCTCCGGCACTGGCTTAATGCATCAGCTGGCTCCGAACTGACCTCGGAGGCCCCAACACCGGCCCTGCCTCACGGCTGGCTCCAATCCCAGTCTCACTGACCCTGGCACCAGCATAACCCCACAGCAGGCTCCAATTCTGGCCTCAGAGGCCCCAGCACTGGCCTTGCCTCACGGCAGATTCCGATCCCAGCCTCATTGACCCCAGCACTGGCCTAACCCCTCGGCCAACTCCAATCCGAGCACCCTCTTTACCCCAGCAGATTGTCCCACGTTCCCAAGGGTACGTGGTGGTAGTATTCTGCCTCTGAGTTAATTTCTTCAAAAGTTCCAGGTGTATTACATCAGATCTCTGCCTCCCCTGAGTACTTGCTGCTGCCAATGCGACTGCCTCCACCATTTCAAATCTTTCCCAAGCTCTTTTCCCATACCGCATAATGTCCAGTGTTCCTAAGCATGTGCGACAGTAGCATTCGACCTTTGGTTCAATTTCTTCAGAGGATCAGGTGGGTTGGATCAGATGTCTGCCTTTCCCAAATCCAAGTTTCCACTGCCATCTTGCCCACTGCTGCCGCCACCGCCTTCCTCCTAAGTCTCTGCTAGACTCTCTCCTTAAAGGTGATGTCCAGGATTCTTAACGATGTAGAGAAGCAGCAGTCCCCTTTCATGGGGAGTTTTTCTAAAAGTTCCAGTTCAGATGGATACGTTTTGTCTGTATACCCAATATTCTAGCTGCCACCAGTGCCATCTTAACCCCTCTCGAATATTTTTCTTTTTTCATTTCCCTTTAAAAAAAAAAAAAAGAGAAGAGAGTATGTGTGCTTTGGGGAGGATGTGGGATCAGGCACTCAGTAGGGATGAATTTTTTTTTTCTTTCCGGATGGGAGGGGGGTCTCCTAAAGGTGTCCTGCTCGCAACCTCCACCCACCCACCCGCCCGCGGGGGGAGGGGGGGGCTTGCAGACCAGACCTCTGGGACCTTCTGTGTGGAGGGGCCCGGGGCCAGAGCCATGAGGCCTGGACCTCCGGGGTCTTCTGGGTGTGTGGTAGGGTAGCCTAAAGGTACCCCGCCTGCACCCACCCATTCTTTCGAGGTTGGGGCCATGAGGACTTGTCCTCCGGGGCCTTCCGGGTGGGGGGGTTGTCTAAGGGAGCCCTGCCCACGCCCGCCCACCCTCCCAGGGTCAGGGGCCATGCTGCCAGGACTTACACTGTGAATTTCAATCACCAGGTATATATACCCCAGGCCAGGTGTACCCTGGAACATTCCATAGGTGGTAGCTGTGACAGTGTGACAGTGTTTGCTAAGAATCTTAGGACAACAAACTCCAGCGTGTAATACTCAAGATGGCTCCTGCTTCAGCTCTCCCACATTGAGAAATAGGAAACACTTTTCCATTGCCATCTCACTGTACAGCTTCTGAGTCAGCTAAGTGCAGGATGACATTCTACTCTACAGAACAGAACATCTGCTCTGTAGATCTACTAGAGCCACATTTGTCCCTGGTGTTTTTCTCTTCTCCTTTGTGTTATACCACTCTCCTTTGTGGTGACTGCCACTGCTGCCACCAATGGCTCGGCTCCAATGTGTGCTTTCTTGTCCTGTGTTTGAAATAATAATATTTCTGGGTCTTTCCCATGTCTCTGCCTGTCCAGTATTAAATATCAGTGGATTTGCCTCATTGAGATGTGGTATTTCTTCTGCTTCAATACTGAGCTGTGCAGCAACTATAAATGGGGTCTTCCTCTACTTCACCATATTTATTCTTGTATCATAATCTTTGAAACTACCAAAAGAGTAGAAGTATTCTCATGACACACAAAAAAGACAACAATGAGTTATGATTTGAATGTGCCTCGTCCCCACCAAATTTTATAATGTGGCATAGTTTTAAGAAACAATTAGGTTATTAAGAGGTATCAATTATTTTCTCTTGCAATGAGAGTAGGTTGTTATAAAGCAAGTCAGTCTTTTTCCATGCACACCTGCTTCCTCTATCTGCTTCTCTGTCTTTATATGTCTCAGCAGGAGGCTCTCACCAAAAGCTGAGTAAATATTAGTTCATGCTTTTGGACTGCCTATCCTCCAGAAATGTAAGTCCAGATAAACTTATTTCCTTTATAAATTACTCAGCCTCTGGTATTTTGTTATAGCAGCATAAAACAGACTAAGACAGTGTTTGAGGTCAGGCACATATAAATTATCTTGTTTTAGCCATTCAATAATGTATGCATTTCAAAACAATATGTGGCACACAATAAATATATATGACTTTTAGTCATATAAATAAAATTTAGAAAAGAAAGAAAAAGTAATAAATAAGCAACTTTGAAGTGAAAATAAACATCACTGTGAGACAGTAACAAAATCATCTCTCAGCAGATGTATTTTGTTGTTTTATGAATATATCTCTGGTTAGCAGAAACAGCAAAATAACACTGGTATTAAAAGGTAGTTTAACAACTAGAATAAAAATACTGATAATCTTCAAATTTTCCTCAAGGTAGTGTTTTGCCCATTTTCAGACTTAAAATTATTTGATGAAGCTCTCATAATTACTCATTAAAAGTAATCTTAATCAGGCATGGTGGCACATACCTATAGTCCCAGTACTTGGGAGGCTGAGAAAGGAGAATGGAAGGTTCACAGCCAGCTTCAGCTACTTAGTGTGGCCCTTTGCAAATTAGTGAGATTCTGTTTCAAAATAAAAAACAAAACAGTGCTAGAGTTATAGCTCAGAGGTGGAATGCCCCTGGGTTATATCTCCAGTACCACAAAGAAGTAATCTTTTTAAAAAAAATTATTGGTGCATTGTAGTCATACATCTTAATAGGATAAAAGACTTATGTAGACAAACATGCACACATCACCCAATTAGCCCTTACCCAATCCCCACTCCCTTCCCTCCCCTTCCCTCCTTCCCATGCTTGGCTTAGTGATTGACGTTGATGTGTTTGTTTAAGTACATCATGTGCTTTAGAGAGTTTCCCTCTTCCCCCCTCCCATGCTCTCAGGTCACCTTATTTGCTCCTCTATAGGATCTCCTTCTTCACCTAGTGTTCCTCCTGGTACCAGTTTCTCCCTAGCTTTCGCAAATTAGGAAAAGCATCTGATTTCTTCTTTTTTGTGACTGACTAATCTCACTTACCATAATGTCCTCCAGTTCCATCCATTTCCCTGTAAATGATGTAATTGTGCTTTTCTTTATGGCTGGGTAAAATTCTATTCTGTACATATCCCACAGTTAGTAATCCAAAAAAAGTAATCTTAATAGTGGAAAGTATTTTTTTCAGAAAAACAAATATTAAAATAATAAACAGTCTGTTTTAAAATTTGTCATTTTATTATTTGAGTATTAAAACTATATTTACCTATTATGTGTAGGAAAATGGTAATAAATAGTATTCCAAATTATTTTCAACTTTTACAAAATTTTAAACATAAATCACAGAAATTACAAAATAACACATTGGATTACTAATAAATTCAATATTATTCATAAATACAGTATTTAGATACTGTAAATAGTAGGTCTTATATGTAGTTTATTTTTCAGGTGCTGTAACTTTATCATATTAATGGTAGTTTTCAAATAAAATGTCATATTTTGCCTACTTATGTACAAATAATATATTTTCTCACATCATTAAAGTAAGATAGTTACAGTGCACATCACTTGTGATAAAAAAAATAAAATAAGGCTTTGTGTACAATGAAGATAACAGTGTATATTTTTTAAAAAATTTCCAAGGCCATATCTAATAATATTAGTTCATATGCATAAATACTTCTCTTTGTTACTATTTCCTACAAAAATGCTTAACTATATCACAAATGCTTCAGGAAATTACACATTTCTATATGGCTGAGAAACCTATAGATATGACAATTTTATTATGATAACAAACATAACCTGAGTGTTTTCTGTGTAAACTGTTCTTTTCCATTGCTATTTCTGATACCTTGCACAATATTTTTTCTACCATTAGAAAGGGAGAAATTATGAGAAATGGCACAATTGCCACTTACTAGGATGTTCACGGATGAGATGTAAATAGGCTCCTCTTTAGAGGTATAGATTCAGAAGAGATCAATGAAATTGTTATATAGGTTCTGTAATATGAATGCCCTTGTGCCAGCTCTTGCATTAATTATTCTAACACATAAGAACATATTCTATTTCAGTAATATGCCTCTGTAACATTCTCACATCACAAAAATACAACTTTGAATAATATCTTGCTTTTCATATTTCATATTAAATCAGAGTAGCATTGTTCTGAGGTTTTGACCCTTCCAAGATTTCTCACAGATAACTGAGAGGATTGAGAACCAGTTAGGTTTTCAGTAAAAAGGGTTTAATGAATGTTGCAAGAGGGTAATTTGCATGGAAATGACATTTTTTGAAGCCTGGAAAATGTAACAAAAAGAGAAAAGGAAGCAACCTATCTTCATTCTGAGGACAATGTTTGTAATTAGCCTGAAAAATAGAAATTTAACCATTTCCTGGAATAGTACAATTTGCTTTTGATTTCTATGGGAGCTTTTCAAGTACATATATGTTAAAAAATTTTTATTTGAAATTCTTCCATTAAACTTAAAATGACTAGAAAAGAACTTGTATTCCTATTAATTGTGTATATAACCATCACTAATGATCCAAATCATTTGATGCCTTAATGTTTAATTCTCAAATTAAGACAAGTAAGCTTACTATTATTTAGATTATATTGTATGCACATTCTTACTCTAAATCTAAATGTAAATTTATACATATATGTGAATCGGTGCTTTTTGCACTGATAGATGTATAGATAAATACATATAATATCAGATCAAGAAGATATGATTTATTGGAGAACCTGGAGAGGGCTAATTTATACAAATTAGGTGTCTTGGAGAATTGTAAAGAATATTTCAAGCATTTCTTGAAATCTACTGACAAATATTTTAGAATATTATTAAATATTAGGTTGGGTTAAAAAACTTGTGATGTGTCGAATATTCAAGCAAGTGTCTTTGCTTACAGACAGATTTTCCTAAATTTTAAACCTATGGTTCTTATGATTGTTTTTTTTCAGTCATTATTTAATATAATGTGTAAGTGAAGGAATATAAATTCATACGACAGATTAAAAAGTCTCAGTTGATATGATTGAATTGTTTGTGTCACTTCTAGTTACCACACATGAACATTTAACATACACACATTTTATGTATCTAAATATAAAAAAATACATAAATATAGATTACACATATATTTCTTATACATATAAGAAATAAATGATGTGTCTTTTTAACTAAAAAAGAAAAACTAGAAAGTTTTTTTTTCCTAAAAGCCTATATCTTAGTGTTTAAGGTAATAATCGATTGTGAAAAATGTTCTGAAATTTAACTGTCAAAAGCCTTCACAACATATTATAAGCAATAAGAAAGAAAGAAAGAAAGAGTCAATTTGCCATTTTTTGTCATCCAGTTAGCAGAAAGATGTTTGGGAGGATTAGTCCACCAGTTTGTCTACACTCAGCCTAGCACCGCTTTTGATCTGACCTAGATGATGTTTTGCCAGCTGTGTGTTGTGTCTTACTGTTAGAGACATGGATTAAAACAAACTGACAGAGTTGCCGTCCAAACAATAAAAGAACCCTGATAGGCAGGAGAAATCATCTGGAACATGCATAAAGAATAGTCTTTCTCAGTTATTTTCAGTCTTTGCTACTGAAGCCTGCAGTAGAAAAATTCTTTGATCCAGAATACTTATCAGTTAACACCAGAGGTTCAAATACAGTTGTACTTTTCATGTATATTTAAACAAAAACCCAGAAAAGAAACTTTGTGGCTGTTGTACTTTATCAATAAGAGAAAAAAAATCCCTAATAATAAAATTAATAATTTAAGACTCTGTGTGTGTGTGTGTGTGTGTGTGTGTGTGTATTTTACTGGGGATTGAACCCAAGGACATTCTACTTCTGAACTACACCCCCAGGCTTATTTTAATTTTTTTATTTTGAAACAGGGTCTAAGTTTCAGAGGGCCTTACTAAGTTGCTAAGGTTGGCCACAATCCTCCTGTTCCAGCCTCCCAAATACCAGAATTAAAAACGTGTGTCACTATGCCTGGATAAAACTTAAGAATTTTATATCTAGGGGACTCATGGGGGTACTCTTCTATGTTCTGTTATGAAGGTAAATTAAAAAACAATAAGATAATAAAACGATGAGCCCTTTGGTTCAGCATGGCATAGGATAATAACGTGTGGACTGGAACTTTTTAAACATAATGTTCATTGGGATTTACTTAATTTTTTCTTTTACTCCTATGTGGATCACATGATGATTCAAAACATTACATATTTTGTCCATTTTCTCTGTTCCTTCAGATCTTTCCCATAAGCGTGTCAATGGGTAACTGCAAATAGAAACTTATTCCTGTTTCTTTTTGTTGTTGTTTTTAGCTTTCTTTTTTATTTACTTATGTATTATTTTCTTTTTAAATTTTTTATTGGTGCATTGTTTTCATACATCTTGATGGGATAAAAGATAGTGGAGACATACATGCACAAATCACCCAATTAGTCCTTACTCAATTACTGCCCCATTCCCTCCCCCTCCCTCCTTCCCATGCTTGGCTTAGTGATTGAATTTGATTTGTTTGTTTAATTACATCGTGTGCTTTAGAGAGTTACCCTTTCTCCCTTCGTATCCCCTCAGTTAGGTCACCTTATTTTCTCATCTATTTAATCTCTTCATCTAGAGTTCCTCCTGTTACCCATTTCTTCCTAGCTTTCGCATATTAGGGAAAGCATATGATTTCTTATTTTTTGTGATATTTTTCCTCCGTATTAACTATAAGAGTCTTAAATTATCATTTAAATACAGTTATTACTATCGTTGTGACTTGAAGTCAATAACTTAAAATTAAGTTTGAACATATTGAAAGCAAAATCATTAGATAAGCTGATCCCTGAAAATTTTTCATGGAATATTTTAGGGCAACATTTTATTCATTTCTGTTTGCCTTCATACAGTGTTTTACTGTGTGACCTTTTACAAAGAAACTTTTAAAACTTAAAATTGGGATGAAATTGTGGACAATTTCATTCCAATCCTCTATATCCCATACTGGAGATGATTCAGACTATATCAAATTGTTAGTCTCCCACTGACAGAGATGATATCACTGTTCCACTCAGTTGGGCTAAATATTAGCTATATCTCTTCCTATGGAGTCCCAATCTCCTTTTTCTTATTTACATTAGAGAATTTACAATTGTAAATTTTCCTTTCTCTTTAAAATGTATTTAAATCATTTTTATCCTCTTTCCAGTTTTACAATCCAGAAAATGCCTTTCTCAAGGATTTGAAAGCCATCTCTGTGAAATGTACATCTCTAAAGAGAGAGCCTCATTATGCCCCAGTGCCTGTGGGCAGCATGTGCAAATATGGATGTCAAATCACAGAAAATAATGCAAAATGAGCAATAACTCACCATACTAGAAACATCCCACTGGTTAACCTTTTCCTTAAATCCTCCACTACTTTCCCATTATCTCTCCCTAACACTTACCTTCCCATCCTCCCATTGAGTTTCATCTAAGTCCAATATCGAACTCCTACTGCAAAAGCTTTAGTGTGAAATGGAGGACAATAGTTAGTACTGAGGCAGGGCAGAGAACCTGGGAACAGGAAGGGTTAAAAGAGGCCTTTTGCATAATTGACTGAAATGAGGAAGGCTAATATATACAAGAAAAACAATGTAAGTTAATATAAATCTTCTACAGGGCATGGTGACTGCAGCTTGTAATCCCAGCATTTGGGAGGCTGAGACAGGAGGATCAGATTAGGGTTTGTGGCCAGCCTCAGCTACTTAGTGAGGCCCTTTGTAACTAACTCAGTAAGACCCTATTTCAAAATCAAGAATTAAAAAAGAAAAATAGGGCTGGGGGTGAAGCTAGGAGGTAGAATGTCTCTGGGTTCCATTATTATATAAATAAATAAATAAATAAATAAATAAATAAATAAAATAAATAAATAAATAAATAAATTAGAAGGTAAAAATAAAACTTCAGCCCCAAGAGTGATCAAACAATAAAGGATGAGGGACAAGGGACACCAGAAGATGAGAGGACCCACTGACCTTTGAAATAGAGATTCAAATTAAGGATTGAAACTCGGTAAAAGATGTTGGCTCCCCAAGATCCAATTCTGAACAATTGCAAAAGAGCAGATGGGTAACTACAATGAGGTTAAAATCTCATCTCCCAAGAACTTCAGTGATTAATCTCTTTTGGGGAT
The DNA here is from genome assembly GCF_963383645.1 of Muscardinus avellanarius. Classification (NCBI taxonomy): domain Eukaryota; kingdom Metazoa; phylum Chordata; class Mammalia; order Rodentia; family Gliridae; genus Muscardinus; species Muscardinus avellanarius. Next base: position 152,438,028 of record NC_137787.1, read on the forward strand.
CCCTCCCAACTGTGCTGGGGGAACTGTCTTCTATTTTTTCTTGGCTTATAATAGATTTTCATACTCCTATACCTACTCTTCTAAAGGCAGTTGACTTGATAATTTTGAAGACAGAAACACAATAAATGGAAAATCTACATCCTTTGGGCAGTAAAAGGAGAATTTAATTATAGTAATTTTAATTAAATTTTAATTTGAGGTTTAGGTATCCCCTAGCATTAGGAATGTCGAAGAATTCAGCTCATAGTCAAATTTGACATTAAGATAAGGACTGTCTACTGTACTAAAGTCAAGATAAATGAGGATTTAGTTGGAGTTATGTACCAATCCAAATAATTTTGCCTGGTTACTTATACTATTTATTAAGGAAGAGTAACTAATAAATACCTTGCAAGTAATGAGAAATACATTCTCCACCTGAGAATGGGAGATTTTTGTCTTATTTTGTTTTGTTTTTAATATACTACTTAGAAAGCACATTCCTGGTGGGTAGAAAATGTGAAGGAATCCTCAAGCTGAGAATTTGAGTCCACAGGCACATACCCTGCCCTGTCTCCCATAGGAGTTTCCTTGCAGTGTGATACACACATTCAAAGATATGCCTGGTGGCACAGGATTGTTGCATGCATGCCATATCTCACTGCATAGCCTACATCCTCTCTCATCACTAAGTAAGTGTTTTGGCAGTCCTATTTAATCTTATGAGTTCCTGAATCCAAATCCAGAAGTCCTGCTGTTAGAGCAGTGTGAACATTGCTGAATATAAACTTTCATCTATTTCTCTCACTTACAGTATGATAATACACACTTACCTTAAATTTAAACCTTTGCAACAAAATTCAAATGATTAATGTTTTTGCTTTTCTAAAAAAAATAAACTGTAGTTTCTTTTAGGTTTGTTATGAACAGTCACAAATTGCATGGAGTAGCAGCAGAGAGAAAGTTGTTCAACCTCTTCTTAAACTGATTGTTGAACCATATACTTTTTTCAGGTACATGTTCAATACACTTTTAGGAGCAAGTAGCAGAGTCAATCCTTGAATCTTTGGGGAAACTCATTACACATATTTGGGTAGTGAGTTTTTTTTTATTTTTTATTTATTTGCTGGCTTCACATCAAGCTCTCTTACCTCTTTTGGGTCACTACTTGTCCACATCAAGCTCTCTTACCTCTTTTGGGTCACTACTTGTCCACCAGCCTTCTAACCTTCAACATCACACTCTTGATTTTTCTTACCTATCACTTTTGTAAATTCTGAATTTAATTTAAAAAATCTATTATCATTTTGGAGTAGATATTCCTCATGCATTCACCCTGTGCTTGCCTAGGGCAGGCCAGTAAAGCCTATGGACTTTTAAAAATGATGTTTCAAATTAAAAAAATAAATGTATCGGAACATAACAGAAAGCAATTGCATTGGAAAAAGTTTAACTAAAATGTGATATATAGCCATTTATGATTTTTTTAAATTTGGTATTAGGTGTTGAACCCAGGGACAGTCTACCACTAAAATACACCCCCAGTATTTACTTTATTTATTTATTTACTTACTTTTAAAACAGGGTTTCACTAGGTTGGTGAAACTGGATTGAAACTGTCCGCAAAGCTGCAATCCTCCTGTCTCATCCTCCAAATACTGGGATTATAGGTATGCATCACCATCCATAAATATGGCCAACATGAGAGGAGTGTGTCTCCTGCAAACATAATTGAGAGAAAAATAATTTTTATTTAGAGAGTTATAGAAAATATATATATATATATATATATATATATATGAATGCATGCTTAGGTGTCCTGTTTATAACCTTCTAATTTAGAAAATCATCAGAGGTGTAGGAACTAAATCTGTTCTTTAATTTTCTACCTTAAACTGGTAGTATCCTAAGTCTTCAAATCCCTGAAAATCAAAAGCAAATTTTTACAATATTTGTTGAAAACACACTCAAAATGCTTAAAATAATTTACACTCACTGCATGAGATGTTTCCTCAGTCTTATTAAAATGCATAATATAAATATATTTAATGGGTAATCTGAATTATTTTGTATGTGTTCATGCAGGCAGAAGGCTACCAGAATAAAGATGCAGTGCTGGTATTTAGACTGAATTGAAATATATTCTTGTTATTAAAAAAGGTCATGCTCCAGTTGTTGAGGTAAGTGGATGAGAAAAGATAACATGTTTTGAGGTTGTCATTACTCACATTGTGGAACTTCTAATGTAATACATCAGAAGACACGGAGCATGATTTGCTGGTGCATGGGAATTTCCAAGTCTGTGGAAAAAGATGCATCTCAGAAAATTCTCTTATAGTCTTTCTGGCTCTTAAACAGAATCATTATGAAATAATATACTGCAGCTCATTTTTTCTATTCCATTGTATATATTATTAAAAAGAATATGCACATAAACCTTAACACAATATAGTTCACTTGTATATTTTAACAACATATGTGTATATTAAGACAAATGTCTGAAATACATTATTAAAAACTTACAAGAATTTATTAGAAAGAATAAAATTCCACAAATACTTCAGTTCAGCCAAAATAAAATTGGTTTTATGTTCTTTCTCTATTCTAAATCCAATTAAAATCTTAAAAATAATCCAAGAATAACCAAAGGGCAACTTTCAGGCTACAAGTGAAGTGAGGAAGTCCAGTGGGTTTGGCACAATAGAACTAAAAGAAATAAATCAACAGGGCATCTTATATCCATTCTGCAAAAGAAGACTGCTCAATTTTTGTGCAATCTTACTCTCAGAAAACAAAGGCAGCCCATGTAAGCACATTTATCCCCCACATCAAAGTTCCCTTGGAAATAGAGGAGTGTGGCACAGGTGGCTATAATAAAGGTAAGTAGCCAGGTATGATGCATTCCTTGTCTACCAGGTGTCAGATGATCTTCTCTGACTGAGAGATAATGCAGTAGTGGGGTGGCAGTGGCAAGACTGCTCCTCCATAACAAGTGGTCCTTGGTTCCCATGGATCTGAGACATCCATTCACATCCAGAGAAAGATGAGTGGCCAAGAAAAACTGCTAGGGCAGGTAACACCATAGAACAAACCCACAAGGTAAGTCCTCTTAATCCCAGTGTAATAAAGGGAAACTGGGGCTATAAAAAAGGGAGCAGGAAAACCTATCTTGCCTAACCAGGAGAGCCTCTTTAATCCTAAATTCTTTGATTTCTCTCCTCAATGTGGTTTCATATGGCTGCTATAACACAGAGTCACGGATTTGGTGGCTTAAATCATGAAAATGTATTTGTTTACATTCCTGGGCACCAGGATTCCTAAAATCAAGATTTGGCTGTATTATCTTCCTTTTGGAGGATTAAAAAGAATTCTTTATGTATTTTCAAGCTTCTGGAGATAGCCCAAATCTCTTTGCTGTGGCCTCTTCCTCTTTTCAAATTCTAGCCTCTGCTTTGTCATCATATAACATTCCTTGACATTTGACCTCTTTTATTTTATAAAGATGATTATGATTATATTAGGCTCACTCAAATAATACACAACAGTTCATTCATATCAAAAAGTTTAATTTACATCCAGAAAGTTGCCTTTGCTATGTAAAGAAACATATTCATAAATTCCAGGAATTAGGATTTTGACATCTTTGCAAATCTATTAAACCTACCAGGCAATGCCCTCAACTCCACAATATATTTTCCTTTTCCATGGGCAAAAAATCACCTCATTTCCACATCACCAAAAGTCTCAACACCAAATCTAAAAAGTTAGCTGAAATTCATCAGCCAGAAAATTCCAAATATCATCATCCTATTTCAAACTACCAGACTAATGCATGAGCTATGTTTATAGGCCACAAAATTGCCAAATGATAGAACCAGCCAAGATTTCCATCAAAAGATGAATGGATTACAAAACTTTGGGATATGTACTCAGCTATAAAGAAGAACAAATTATGTCATCTGCAGGAAAATGGATGAAACTGGAGAACATTATGCTAAGTGAGATTAGCCAGTCACAAAAAGTAAAAAGTAGGATGTTCACCCTAAAATGCAGATACTAGGGAGAAAGTGGGACATAAGAGGGAATCTATACAAAGAAAGAGAAACCTTAGATGAGTAAAGAAAAGGACCTAAAGAAGGAAGATGAGAGGGGGAAGATGGAAGCATCCTAATGCACATGATGTACATTCAAAAACATATCAAAGTCAATCGAAAAGAGGGGAGGGAATGGAAAGCTAAATGACTGATGTGTGCATGTATGCCTCTACCATCCTGTACTTCATAGTGAGGTATGATTAAAATGCACCAATAATTTAAAAAGAAATAAGAAAGAAATAGAAGAGATTCTGACTATAGAATATTTTGTAGGCATGTTTCCTTTCCATTTTCGAACTATGGAATTTAAGAAACAAGTTAACTGTTTTTAAAATATAAACTGTAACTTTGAACCAAGCATAAGACAATAAAGACATTGTCATTTACCATGGAATAAAATATTCATGTCTTATATCAGTACCAATTTGGATCTCTACAGTAATAAAGGAACGTGTTCTATTGCTCTGATTTTTGCTAGAATTGGTTGTCAGTTTTATTTTAATTATAGCCATTCTAACATGTGTGTAGTCATAGTTTATAACTGTAGTATTAATGTGGAATTACATAACAACACATGATGTTGAGTTTTTTTGTACTTATTGACCATCTGTATATCATTTTGAGTGAAGTATCTGATCATATGTTTTTAAATTAGCTTGTTTATTTTTATTGTTGATATATAAGAATATATTTTATATTTATATACAAACCGTTTACACATGTTTGTATTTTCTCCTCCAAAAATGCAATTATTCCTTTCAGTTTCAGTATAATTTGACATATTTTTTCATACATCATGATTTTGGTTTTCTATCTAAATCACACCGACAAAGGAAACATTTACTTCTCATCATGCTTATTTAATTTTAGGAGATTGATAGTATTGCAATTTGTACTTAGCTCTATGATATATTTTGGTTTAATTTTTATGAAAGGTATAAGATATATCATATATCTTGAGGTTGATTTCTTTTTGCATATGATGTTTAATTTTCTAGTTATTTGTTTGAAAAGCTGTGTGTGTGTGTGTGTGTGTGTGTGTGTGTGTGTGTGTGTGTTGGTACTGGGGTTCCTGGAAGCCCTTCTACCTCCGGGCTTCACACCCAGACCTATTTTTTATATTTTTTTTATTTGGAAACAGGATCTCTTAAGCCAGCGCGGCTGGCTTCGAACCTGCGTGATCCTCCTGTCTCCGCCTCCCAAGCGCGGGGATTACAAGTGTGTGCCACCGCGCCCTGCAAACCTATTTTTTTATTGAACCATCCTTGCTCTTTTGCCAAAGATCAGTTTGTGTATTTGTGTCACTCCCTTTGTGGGCTCATTGTTTGTCCTTTAGTCTGTATGTCTAGTCCTTCATCAGACAATGGAAGTGCGATTACAAAACACTGATAGTTAACCTAGATTCAGGAATTATCAGTCCTCCAGTGTTGTTCTTCAGTATTTTGTTCTTATTCTTGGACTATTGCTTTTTCCTACAGACCTTTGAGTTAGTGTGTCAATGTACAAAAGAGCTTGATTGAGTTTTCATGGGACTTTTCTTAAATCTATATATCAATTTAGGAATAATTAACATCTTATAAATACTGAATAGTTTTTATTATAAATATATAATAATGACTATTTAGTAGTTCTTTTATTTATTTAAGCAGAGTTGAAAAAACAAATTTTCACATATAGATCATGCAAATATTTTTAGAGATATACTTATCTATTTTTGTTATTGTAGTAATTAATATACCATGCTAATCCTAATTAAAATATTCTAGAATAAGTATATTAATTTTATACAGAGCAGAATTTAAAACAAAGAAAATTACAAGGCACATAGCCATGCATTAATATGTAACAGTCACATTTCCAAAAAGACAATTATGTACCTTTTTTGGGGGGTAGGAGCCTATTGCTCTTTCTCTTTCATTCTTCTTTCTCTTTTTCTTTTGTTCTTTTTTACTGAGGATTGAACCCAAGGACATTCTACCTCAGATCTACACCTCTACCCCATTCTATTTTTTAATTCAAAACAGAGTCTTGCTAAGTTGCTGAAGCTGGCCTCAAATCTGAAATTCTCCTGTTTCAGCCACCTAAGTCCTGGGATTGCAGGCACACAACATCATAGCTAACTAGGAAGCTGTCTTTTCAATTATGAATCATCATAGATTGTACTTTAGAGCAATAACATCGTATGTAAGGGATTATCAAAAGATTTCTGTATAAAGAATTTAACCTAGCTTAATTTTTCTGCATCTGACTATTAATAAAAAATTAATATATGCTACTAAATAATACTGTGTGGATCTAAGCTTAGTTTAATAGATCTTCAGGTCTTCAGTTCAATAAGTAGGAGGACTTGGCTTTTGTTTTAAAATATTGTACACTTTGTAAAAATTATACAAGAGGAATTGATATTAAATGTTATACATATAACTAAGACAAGATAATTTTAAAATTATGTGTTTTACAATAACATTCAATTATGACTAAACAAGTTTTCAAAAGTTTTGCTATCTTTTTATTGCAATAGTTCTTATAAATAAAAATGCTGGATGTTATGGTAAATAAGAGAAGCAAAATTATTAGAAAATGGTTTGCTATTTTAAGTAATCGGATAATGCATATTTGCCAATTTTAAATTAGCAAATACACTGTATATGGAAGGCTTTAAGAGGAAACACACATGTGTATATGTCAAAATATACAAATTAAATATGCAGTATCCAAGAGTGACACACACACACTTTGATTTATTATATCAACCAAACACAAACTTTGAAAAATTCAACTGTACATCTTAATAAATTAATACTAAGCATGACAAATCAGAATTTTGAATTCAGTCTTTACCTTCACCTATATACTTGGGTTGTGATTGATACATCTTCCCATCTAAGCAGTAACCAGAACTGACTGCTTAGCTTTTGAGATTGGATGATATTGAACTTGTTCAGGGCAGTATGGCAGTATGACCATAGATTTATTTGATATATCATGACTCTGAATTAAAACAATACATTTACAAATATCTCAAATTCTGGGCATAAAGAGTTAAAGAAAACTGAAAATGATATTGATGCAATGGATTTGGAAATTCATGTGTAGTTATCTATAATTTATTATTTATTATTATTATTATTATTATTATTATTAGTAGTAGTAGTAGTAGTAGTAGTAGTAGTACTGGGGAATGGAACTCTTATTCATTTTACCTCCAGCCCTATTTTTAACCCCCAGCCCTATTTTTTATTCTTCATTTTGAAACAGGGTCTCACTGAGTTGCAAAGGCCCTCGCTAAGAAGCTGAGGCTGATCATGAACCTAAATCCTCCTGTCTCAGCCTCCCAAAAGGTGGGATTACAAGCATGTGCCACCATGCCCAGCTCCTCTATAATTTACTATTAAAATGTATATACTATAATATATAATTGGAGAGATCCTTCATATATGTAAATATGATTTATATGTATTACTGTTTTTGTAATCAAAACTGGGATAATCATCAAATGCTTACAGCTGACAAAAAACAAATAATCTAGCCAGACATGGTAGAGCATGCCTGTAATCCTCGCATTTCGTTGATTGAAACAGGATAGTTACAGTTTAGAGGACAGCCTCTGCAAAGTACCAAGTTTTCATCAATTTAGCAACACCCTGTTTAAAAAACAAAAAATAAAAAAGGGCTGGGGCTTATCTCAGAGGTAGAGTGCCCCTGTGTTTAATCCCCAGAACACGCACGCACACACACACACACACACACACACACACACATACACATACACATACACACACATACATATACACACACATACACACATACAGAGACATACACACACGCACACACACACACAGATACACACATTTATGCTGAATAAACAGTGGGAACAGGAATACATGTTGAAGATTCAATTGCAGGAAGCATGCAAAATTTCTAACTATTTTAAGCAGACACTCCTAAAGTAATAGTGGTATTAAAAAGAGTGAGAAAAAAAGAAAATGAGAAGTTGGTATATTTCAGAGAGAGAGAGAGAACATAAAAAAGAAAATGGCAGCTTCAAGGTAGAGGTAAGATAACAGTAATAAACATTCTTTTTTCATAATTAAAAGTCAGATCCACAAAGTGTTACATGCTTTGAAGATTTTATGGCCATTTGGTGGTAGGTAGGGGAGAGTGGGAGGCTCTCCAGGTTCTCCTACTATAGAGTTGTAAAGGTGTGATATTTTTGGAATGAGCAAGAAAATTCTCTTCTTAGCTGTACTGTTCATACTGTTAATCTTCTAAAGAAATCCAACTGTTATTTCTCTTACTGCCAACATACTTAATTATTGCTGGATAGAGCAAAACAATGATAAAATCTGAACAAAACAGATGGCTCAGTATTGCCAGAGAACTTATATTTTTACCATGAAATTTTATGATACAGAAGAAAATACAATTTTGTAAAAATGTCCAAGACAAATCAGAATGCTTTTACAATATTTTCATATATTGTAATGACTAAAGTACTTTAACTTCTTTTCATATTTCTTCAAAGGTACTTTACCAAATACTTATTAAAAACATCATAGGCCAGGCGTGGTGGCGCACGTTTGTAATCCCTGCACTTGGGAGGCAGAGACAGGAGGATCGCGCAGGTTTGAAGCAAGCTGTGGTGGCTTAAGAGACCCTGTTTCCAAATTTAAAAAAATATAAAAAAATAGGTCTGGGAGTATAGCCTGGAGGTATAAGGGTTTGCAGGAACCCCAGTAAGCTCCAAAATAAATAAATAAATAAAACAATAACAATAAAACCATGAAGTGTACACATATCATTTCTAAAAGATGACATATTTAAGAGCACTGTTCATGGGTATAGTTATCTTAGTTAAAAATGCTTCTTTATTTGACTGAATGCTATATTTGAAAATCAGCCTGTAAGCTAGACACACATTACCTTAGCTTGGACTTTATGATTGTAGTATTCTTTGGAAAATCATCTATTTTAAGAACTGCTTGCCCCATCCCAGGTATACTACCTTGAAAAAGTTGGGAAGAGAGGAATTATAAATGACTTCCTGAATGCAGTGGTTGGATTCTGCTCCCTACTCCCATCCAGGTCCAGAGATGCAATGGCGTCACTATCTAATCAAGCTTTGGTTTTATAGCTCTACAATGGAGACAGAACAAACAATGTCTTTTATTCACTTTCTATATTAGGGAGTCATTACAATAAGATTGTACTTCCACACCCTGCATTATTCTTATTATTTATTCTTCAACTTCTTTGTATAACTTTGTAGTCTAGGAGGCAAAAACAAAAAAACCATAAATAAAACTGGCAAGCAAGCAAATAAAGAAAGAACATAGCAAAAACTAATAAAATCCTCACTAGTGCCCAGTGTTGAGATTAGATTCTTGAATTTTTAACATACATTCAATTGCTGTATGCCTCAAGATTTCTAAACAATGAAATAATTCATATTATTTATAAACACACTTCAAGCTGGATGACTTAGTAAAAACTGTTCAGAAATAGTCTGTTGAAAGCAAATGAAAATATTCTCTCAAACTGAGATCAGGCTAAATGTGGAGAGTAAGAAGTTTTCATTATTGCTCATTTTAAATTGTTAAGGATAATATTTATGTTGCTTTTCTGGACTTCTTTCTTTAGAAACTTTTCATCGTGAATAAAAAACATGTTGCATAAGAAATGCATTCAAACACTCTGACTTGTTAATGATCTGCTTGAGTAGATAAGAGAATGACTTGTTGTGATATAAATTCTTGAATAGTGATACAGAAATGAGAAGTAGAAGAAAGAGTGGAAAAGAAAAACGGAATCTATTCTTCCATTCCTAGAGGGAGATCACACACAGAGAAACTTTCCTTTCCTTCCAACTGGTGGGGTTCCTCAGTGTGATGGATGTCTCCAATTCCAAGCAATATTACAGCTAGTAGCTCAGCACTGCTCTGCTCAGCAGTGAAAGAAATGCAATATGTTTTCAACTGGCACCATAGGGGAGCAGAGATTTTTCTTTTTATATATCATTTATAAATTGATGCTGTAACTCCACCAAACAGTAGTATTTTAAAACTTAATGAGGATAAAAAATTGTATATATGTTCACATGTGTGTGAGAGAAACTGTATGTTTAACATTTTATGCTTCTGGGATGTTGACAGAAGCAACAATTCAAGCACTTGAATATATTATATTTGATGCTATATTCTCATTTATTTGAAGATGTATTTTATCTTTAACACATATTGGTAAAAAATTAGAAAACTGATAAAATATTACTTTTTAAAAATTAGGACACACAATTGCATTTTAAGCATATAATAGATTATTTCCAGTATTCTGGTTACTGACTAGGGCTGCCAGATTTAGCCTGTAAAAATATAGGTTACTAAATAATTTTTAATTCCAGATAATCAATAAATAAATTTTAATTTTTGCCTATCCCAAATATTGCATGAGATAACTTAAAGTAAAATATATAACATACATTTTAAACTCTACATAGTTTATCTATTTATCTATTATATATATATATTTTTTTTTAATTTAAAAATTCAAATTTAGCTTTTGAATACTGTTTTATCTGGAAACACTTATAAAAACAGAATTTTATTCTCATAAAATACCATTTTGAAGAAAATATACATTATTTTAACATGTATGCATGAAGACTGATCAAATACTTAGAGGAATTAGATTATTGAGAATGAGAAAAGGGATTTTTTTTCTTTCTCTTTATTTCAGTAAAGCCAAACAGCGAACAATGTTCCATAAAGGTCAATTGGCAACTGTACCATCTGCTCTGGGTCCCTAGAATAAATCTCCTGGTGGGGCACTGATACACACGAGCACATGGGGTTTTCACAAAGACCCAAATCTTATATTGCTTTTGTGTTTGATCTCTGCTGCGGATGCCAGTGAACAGTGTCAGTAATGGTATTTGTGGCTGAATTCTGGGCCTTTATTATGATGATTGCTGCCAATCTCAGGAATGAAGATTCTATGACACTAAAATAGTATCAAATGAAATGCTAGTATCCATGTGCCATCGAAAACTGGGTGATGAACCCAGATTATTTTTACCAGACCTATTTACTCATGGCCCAGCTTCTGAGTCTGTTGGCTGCTATCTTCTCCTAGATGCATCCTGTTCCAAACATTGCCCTGAGAAGTAAGAAGTGTCTAGGAGGTTTTGTGTTTCCTATTATCTTCAGTTGTCCTCTGCCAATATTTTAACTCAAAATGGGGCCACTCTGCATTGTAATTAATATAGTCAAGCTCCCTGTAAAATCAGGCTGATTTTAATTTTAGATAAAATCATAATTTTACTGGGCTTTTTCTTCTATTGTATCCTCATAGGTTTCACCAGAGATCGTGAGCTCTATAAGTTACTTGCACATAATTATCCATCTCAGATTTGAGATTGAAGAGATTTTAAGCTTTTAGTGACCTCAAACCAATGTGGTCTCTTATTATGGGTGAAATTGTTTTTAGATAAAATCAAATGGAAGAGCAAGAGGGTTATCTTTTGAATGTAAAATTATTTGAAAACAAGTATATATCATTATAGAACTATACTTGCTAGCTCCTTCTGGCACATCACAGCAGGTTTGTGGCCTTGAAGAACAATCCCAGAATATCTGTCACTGTGATTGACCTGATAGCTTAGAATAACTAAGTGAAAAACAAATGGTAAGAAAAAAGGGCTTAAAGATAAACTAGTCTTCTTAACTGCCTTAAGACCATTCTTCTTTTGTACTATTGTATTTAACAAACAACTTTAAACTTTCAATTGTGGTTGGCATATGTTGGTTTCTATTTTGACAGGACTCTTTAAAGTGAAATAACCATAGTAATAGCATGTTATTGTTCTTTATCCAGCATCACAGAGCTAAATATATTTTTAGAAAACTCATGTAGCGTGAATATTTACAAGTTCTCATTTCTCAATAGGTAGGTTAATACAGCATATTAAGAATTAGACGAATCATCCATTTTCAAATGCCGGTAGCACATACTACAAATTCAAAATGCAGTGAAAAGAAATTCCCTACATGGATTCTAATTCTGATGAACAAGGAAACAGTGTTCCCATGATGATATGCATGAATAGAAACAGCATTGCAAACATGTGAAAGCAATATTCTTACAATGAGGCAAGGGAGGGGAATGTTGGATATTCAACACAAAAGAGTTTAAGAAAATAAAGATCAACCTATCAGTTCAGACTTAAGTAATCCTCTAAGTACAAGATGCTAATAAGTAAATTTGTGTATTAGATTTGATAATTTCTAAAATATATAATATTTTTCTTTAGAAAAAATGGAGATATCTCCATAAAAACTTAAAGAATTCAGCTGACAATCTATTGCTCTAGAATTTTATTTAATTACGTTACATGTTTATTTTTGTTTGTGTGAGGTAATGGGAATTGAACTTAGAGGTGCTCTACATCTAAGATATACACTGAAGTCCTGTTTTATTTATTTTGAAGGAGGTCTTGATATATTACAGTATACTGGTCTTGAGACTATAATCCTCCTATCTCAGCTTCAAAGTACTGGGATTACAGGAATGTACCCCAAGAGCCCTGGATGCCAGTCCCCTTCAGATAAGGTCCAAGTATCTGGCCTATTTTTATAGGACTGCTTTCCCTTTATTGCCATTTCATATTTAAACTTTGGGCCTTAAATTATATTAAGTAAATATGACATTGTTAATAATAATCTTCAATCACATATAATGGGGGAATACTAATTGCTTTTCTGAAGTTGTTCATTGAAGGAAAATACTTCATGCATTCAAACACATTTGTGTCAATAAAATAAAGTAAGTTGCACATCTATACATTTCTTCAGCCCAAAGAGACAAATTCCAGATTTCCTACTTGGTTCAGACTAAGGCGTCACTTTCCACATAAGATTTATGACTCCACTTGGGACTTACATTACAGGGCAGTCAGGAAACTTTCTTTAGGAAGGGGAACATGTATCTAAGTCATGACAGAGTTCTGACAGATTTTCTTGCAGAAAGGATGAGAAGATTGAGAGTAACCTTAAATCCCCTTAAGACTCTTTTGATGGGAACCAGTGAAGCAAGTTTAAGGTAATGTCATTTTCTGCTGCTTTATCAGTACTATCTAAGACAAATTTCACCTTCTAAGCTGCAATATATCAGCATTTTTAGTGACAGTGCGACAAATCGTCCCAAATAGACAGTTGTTCAAATTGCTTTACCAAAACTAATTGTTTTTCTGGTAGTATAAGAGATAGATAAGTTGCAGTTCTCTCAGTTTAATTTAAATGTTTTTCAAAATAACAATAAAAATTCTCACAACAACAACAAAAAGGTGCCCCAGGTTTCCTGACTTTAAACACATATATTCAATGATATCTATAATTCTGAATGTAAGAGACTAAGCTGCTTAAATATTAAGTACAATATCTTTCAGTCATGATTCGGAAAGTCTTACTTATGTGATACTGCTGACTTCTCCCCAAGTGTGCTTTATGTTAATTATCTGCTTTAATAAAGGTGAGGAGGGGACGTAGAAGACATAAAACCCAACACGAGAAACAGTACTTTTGCCCTTTTCTGCATTTCTTTTCTTTTTTTTTTGTATCGAGCCTTACACTTTTGTTCTTTTGTGGTTTTCAACTGGCTGTGACAATCCTGCAGAATGTTAAAGAGGCATATCCTGGTTCAATGTCAGGTAATAACCTTCTCTGGAAGTGATCAACACAGAAGCTAAGTATTAACCATTTTCCTATTTTCCTTTTTGACTTTGCTGGAGGTAATAAGACATCAATGTAAAAGCACTTTTAATATTCATGATCTCAGTTATATGAATATGCAAAGCTTCTCCTGCTCCTACTACATATCAACAAATAACATAAAAAAGGAGTCTTACCTTGAATTTCATGCTTATCTTTTCTGAAGTGAAGAGATATTTTAAATTTTTCCCTTGTGTATGAGATACCTAACACAATTATAAAATCTTTGACAATAGCTAAGTGAAGTTGAATGTGTAATATATAGTGCATTAACCTTCACAGCAAATGATTTTATTTCATGAGTTTACTCATAATTGGCTTTTCCAAATAGTGAATATATCTCTGTTTTACAGTTTCCTTTAGTATCATTTTAACATATAGCATGATTTAATCTTTTGTTTAAGTAAAAGAATGGTCACTATAAAATATTTTCTAATCTTCCATTTTATTTATGCTCAGTATTTTCAAACAATAGTAAAATGAGTCTTGCTTTCCAAAAAGAATAATTATTGTCATTCATAATTATTTTTCCAAGGTAATACATTTTTTCCTTTTACTCCCTTCCTACCGCTGAACCCTAATTTTGTCACTTTGTAGAATGATTTCATAAAAATTTCAACAGGGTTAAAAAGAATGGACATATATTACACCTGGTAATGCAAAAGAAAAATATACCATATTGTGATAGATAATATTTACTAAATCAACTTTGAACTAATTCAACTTTGAACCTTGATACAAGTTCAGATTCTCCTTCGGTTAAGTCAAATAGGGCTAATGTAACCTCATATGAGACTGTTTGTGCTACAGCTCACAGGGCTCCAGTTAGGGAATATGTGGAGTTAGATACTCATCCTAATCATAACATTGAATAGATGGATAGAGTCAATATTGTTAAGATAAAAATAGGACCCGTATTTATATTAACAAATGTTTGAGGCATTGGGAGTGGATTCATATAATACATGCTAGGGTAACACACACATACACACACACACACACACACACACACACACACATATATATATATATATACACACACACACACACACACACACACATATATGAGCTATGGATGGCACAAGAGCAAGTAATTTAATTTAAAGTTACATTAAATTTATTTTACCCACACATACTACAAAATATTTTGATAACTAGTTATTCAGTTTCTTTTTTGTGTGGTATAAAAGATTGAACTCAGTGATATTTTACCACTGATCTACACCATCAGCCTTATTCTATTTTATTATTTTAAAACAAAGTCTCACTAAGTTTCTGAGGACCTCACTAAATTGCTAAGGCTGGCCTTGAACCTGTGACCTTCCTGACTCGGCCTTGATGGACTAGAATTATAGGCATGATCTACCACTCCTAGCTTTTTGTGTTTACTTTTTTTAACTTAGTCTTTCCAAATCAATTAGTATCAGTCATTCTGTCTTCTTAAATTCCCTGTCCCACAATTTTTCAGTAAAATCTGCACTGCTTGATATGCATAATCAGGATTCTGCTGATATCAGTGACTGAAATTCTTCTCCATCTAGATAAAACAAAAAGAAATTTAATTTATATTCACAATTGAACCCAGGGACAGTCCATCGCTGAGCTACATCCCCAGATCTATTTCATTTAATTAATTTATTTTTCTTTTGTATTAGGGTGTTATTAAGTTGCCAAGTATCCTGCTAAGTTTCCGAGTTTGGCCTTGTGCTTGAAATCCTCTTGTCTCAGGCTCCCACATACTGGAATTTTAGGAGGCAGTCCCATATAACACCAAGCCTGTCTCACAAATATATTTGAAAAACATCTTTTTTAAAGATTAAAGTAAATGTTGGGTAAAAAAAAATGCAAATATACTCTTAATCTAGCCACCTAGCCCAAAGGTGAATTAGTATGGAATTATGTAGTCATATAGTTATGAAATCATGTATCATAATTTCTACCCTTAGAAAATGTGTTAGGGTATGGAACAGTTAAAAATATGAATCAGTAAACCTCAAGCTGAATTTGCATAAACACAAACACACATATGACTTAAATATAACAGAAAATTTATGGAGAAAGATGGCATTAATGTGCACAGAAAGTAAATAAAGCAAAATATGATCCATGGCCAAATCTAGGTTGCATGATTTAACATTTTTGGGTTTTTTTTTGTGTGTGTGTGTGATACAAGGGATTGAACCCAGAGACATTCTGTCTTCAGGTCGCACCTGCCAGCCTCATTTTATTTCTTATTTTAAAAGAAGGTCTTGCTAAGTTGATAAAAGTCTCATTACTTGCTAAAATGTCCTCAAACTTGTAATCCTCCTGTTTTCAGCCTCCCAAGTACTGAGATTACAGGTATGAATAACCACACCCAGCTTTATTTTAACTTTAAAAAATTCTATTTATCTTTGCATTCTGTAACCTTTACAGTAATTATCTATTATTCTATAATAACAAAAGGACTTTTAGCTATTACTTTGACACAATTAAGGCAAAGTCATTTTGTACATAATGTAAAATGAAAAGATGATAAATGACTAAGTTAAGATTACACTGCCTGGCCTGAATATTTAGAAACTATCATGATATTAATATAGATAAAAATACAAGCCGGGCGTGGCGGCACACATTTGTAATCCCAGTATTTGGGAGGCGGAGACCTGAGGATCCTGGTTCACAGACAGCTTCAGCTACTTACTGATGCCCTCTGCAAATTAGTGAGATCCTGTTTCAAAATAAAGAATAAAATATAAGGCTGGGTGTAGCTTGGAGGTAGAGTGCCCCTGGATTCCATCACCAGACCCACACACACACAAAAAAAATGCAGAATGAGACAGGATGAAATTCAGTGTGTGTAGCATAATCATGTTATTTGTTTTCCTCGTCTCTTATTTCTTTTGTGTATGTTCATAATGGGATGGATATGGAATGAGATTACATATTTGTACCCCTTTTGTTGCTTCTTTCTCAGAAAAGAAATTTCCACTTCATATTACTCATGTTATACTTTGTCTGACCTCCACCTAAGACTTCTTCTCAGTCTTACTTTTACAAGATATTGGACATTTTTTTTCTTGATCATAAAATATTCATTATTTGAACTAATAGGAATATAATTTTCCCTCTAAAAGATTGATAGCCCATAGCTGTCTAAAGTCTTAAACAGAATAAATTGCACATTTTAGGCAATAAATAAGAAGAATATTTTTCTTAAAATAGACTATTTAAGAAACTATTGTTTGCAGGCTTACAAATTATCACCAGAATATCCTTCTTGTATGTTGCATTCTTTAATGTGAATAAATCTGGAATGCTGGAGTTTTAAAATATAATTCATAGAAAATATCATAGGAGTGATTTGAAAACAGAATGTAAAGCAGAAATATTTTAGAACTGAACACTCCTTTATGTAAGTAACAGAGACATACAACCTTCGACATGAAATACATTAGTCTGTTTTGAGTGTATCCTGATGAACAAAATGGACTTGGGGAGTCACAGTGATTCCCCCACCCGGTGCATCTTCATTAACCATTACTTAAAGTTTAAAGTGAAACAATATTGACAAAAATTTTGCTTTCTGTCACTTTTGTCTTATAATATTTATGTTCTCTTATCTAAGAATGATGTACTTTTGCAGAAAAGAATATGCCATTCATCAACCTAGTTTTCTATGGCTTTATCAATTTATTAACAGTCAACTAAAATTTAAATTGGAAAAGGATATAATTATTTAAAGTATTTACAATATGTAAAATGCAATATAGTTAAAGGGAATAAAAGATAACTTGAAATGCACCTAGTTATACCCTGAGGAATAAGTGCTTGTTCCTAAGTCTGATTTTATATAATTTACCAAGAAAATTTAAATAAAATATTAACCAGGAACTATTTTACATTTAACAATCATCCTATGCTTCATCCGTCACTCATCAGAAATTCTAAGTATTTTTCCCTACTCCCTCACTGTCTTACCAACCGGAGCCATACAACAATCTCACCCAACTATGGTTAAAAGTACTAAAAAATAATATTCAAGATTAAAATACAGCTCGCAACATAGAATAAAAAAAATAGTCTAAGATCTGTATGTATGTATGTATGTATGGTATGTGTATATTTATGTATATATAATATATAATAAGAATATATATATATATATATATATATATATTTAACAATTATAGCAACTTAATGTAGACAAGATTAAGGCATATTTTAATAGAAAATACAATTCAACCACATACTACATCAGCAACTATTCACATTGCATGATGTGGATAATTAATCTAATTTTCCTTTTGCTTCATTTTGTGTTCTATTAGTTTTCTTATTCAAACTTTCAAGTCACAAATCTAATTTAAAAACTCTTAACTGGTCTAATGCATAATGTGTTCTATCTGCGTTCAGTGTCTAGCAGTGAGCAGCAAAGCTGGAATACTAATTTGTTTCAGAGTGCAAAACACTCAATAATAAAATAATCAAATCCTGGATCCAACATTTCTTAATAATGTGACCAAATGAGTCTAATGCCTCGAAAAGCTAACATAGGTTAAGAATAGAACAAAGTAGAGAATACAATAATGTAAATGAAAAAGGAAGAATCAGGCTATTCTAACAAAAACAATATATTCATTAACATAGACCTCTCTTCTAAAATGGACAAAAATACGGATACAAGATTTTAAAATTAGCAAGACACATCTGTTTGAGAGGTTGGACGGTAATAGGGCTGAACCCAGATGTGTTCAACGTCTGAAACTCACTACCCTGGACCTATTTTATTTTATTTTGCAATAGGATTTCACTAAGTTACTCAAGGTGTCTCTAGGTTGCTGAGCCTGACCTTGGACCTGTTATCCTCTTGTTTCAGCCTCTCAAGTACTGGAATTACAGGCTTGTGCCATCATGCTTGTCACAAGATATATTTGGATTAATAATTTTGCATATTAGTGTTTCTATTAGTATTTCTTCCTCGATATTTTTTTTTTTTGGTGGTACTGGGGGTGGAACCCAGGGGCATTCTACCTCTGGGCTATACACCCAGACCTATTTTATACTTTATTTGGAAACAGGGTCTCACTAAGTAGCTGAGGCTGGCTTCGAACCTGTGTGATCCTCCTGTCTCAGCCTCCCAAGTGCGGGGATTACAAGCGTGCCCCACCACGCCCGGCTCTCGCTATCTTTTCTATTTTTCTTTTTCGCTATCTCTAACCTCCAAGAACTCACACACATGCACACACACAAACATACACATATACACATCATTATGTTTAATATTTGAAAATCATTCTCCATAATAGCATTATGAAACCTATACTAATTTTTTGTAGATGGCTGGCTTTTTTCTTTACTTCTTTGCTATATTGAACATCCCTTTGGTAAAATAATGTTTATTTGCATAGATTCTTTGAGCTCTCTTGAATTCAAAGTAAATTTTTAAAAAAAATTCTAAAATGAAGAAATAGGGTATGTCAGAAAAATTAACCATGTACTGAGTGATTAAACTATTTTGTGTAGGAATGTCATTTCTATTTTGTCTAAATGCAATGCAATTTACCAGACCATAAAGAACTCCTTAGATGAAATGGCTGTTTTCCAGGCAATGCTACTTTGCTGCTGATTGCAATACATTCTGACATCTATGACAGTTTTATAATTCTTCTATTCTGTGCTCCGAAGTGTCCCTACTTTGCTGAAGGCTTTCTCCTGGGAAAAGGCACTAAAGTTTTCTGGACTGAAAGGATGATAAACAGTTTGATGGCAAAACAGTATCACCATGTGATGCAATGTTGTTGCCAATTTGTTTTAAAGTAGAAGAATATATTAGAGGAACTTTACTCAAGATTTAGAAGAGATCTTGTTACATGTGTTAAGTACTTTAGGTAAAAAAATAGGAAAAACTATCAGGACAAAGAAAATGTGGATTCGCCTTCTTTGATAGCCATTCCTCTGCTATGCAAAACATGTTAGAGCAAAATATATAATGGTAATATATTTTAAATATTTTTTAAAAGTTTTATTGGTGCATTGTAGTCATACATCTTAATGGAGTACAAGATGGTGGAGGCATACATGCACATAGCACCCAATCAGCCCTTACCCAGTTCTTGCCCCATTCCCTTCCCTTCCCTGCTTCTCATGTTTGGCTTAGTGATTGACTTTGAAAAGTATATCATGAACATTCGAAAATTTCCCTCTTCCCCCTCCCATCCCCTCAGTTAGGTGGCCTTATTTGCTCATCTATAGTATTTCCTTCTTTGTCTAGGGTTCTTCCTATGTCCTTTCTGCCTAGCTTTTGCATATTAGGGAGAGCATCAACATTCTATTTTTTTTTTTAACTGACGAATCTCACTTAGCATAATGTTCCCCAGTTCCATCCATTTCCCTGTAAATATTTGATATTAGATGTTACTATAGATTTAAGTACAATAATTTAAATATAAATTATCTTAAGCTAAACAATAGAAATGCATAATTTAGGAAGTAAGTGATCATAAATATAGCCTCCAAATTTTTACTGCTTATAATATCTTGGAATATTTTAATAAACAATATCTAAGTCACCCTTAAAGTAATACATTGATTTAGATGGGTGTGGTGAAGTACGTCTTTAATCCCAGTACTAGGGAGGCGAGACTAGAGGATTGCAGGTTAGAGGCCAGCTTCAGAAACTTAGCAAGACCTGGCCGGGCGTGGTGGCGCACGCTTGTAATCCCCGCGCTTGGGAGGCAGAGACAGGAGGATCGCGCAGGTTTGAAGCCAGCCGCGCTAGGAGACCCTGTTTCCAAATAAAAAAGTATAAAAAATAGGTCTGGGAGTGTAGTCCGGAGGTAGAAGGGCTTCCAGGAACCCCAGTACCACCAAAAAAAAAAAAAAAAAGAAAGAAAGAAAAGAAACTTAGCAAGACCTTCAGCAAACACTTAGTTTGGCCCTTGTGACCCTATTTCAAAGTAAAAGGTATAAGGGGTGGGAGATAAATCTTAAATGTAGAATAATCCTTATTCAGGCAATACTTTTTTCAGAATAAATAAATAAATACTTATGACTTGCCAATGATGACTTATTTCCACTGAAATAAAAGCAACAATATAAAAATAAATCTTTTTATAAAAATATTTTTTAAAAATAAATCTTTTATAAAAATAAATCTTTTATATAATAAATCTTTTATAAAAATAAATCTATCACTGGGCATGGTGACACATGCCTGTGATTCCAGTACTTTCAGAGGATGAGACAGGAGTATCCCAGGTTTGAGGCCAACCTCAGCAATTTAGGGAGTCACTCAGCAACATAATGAGACTCTGTAAATAAAAAATAAAATAGGTCAAGTGGTGTATCTCAGAGGTAGAATGCTCCTGATTTCAATCACCAGTATCCCCCCCCCCAAATCTATTACACTCAATAACTAAAAGAAAACACGAATAGATGTATGAAATATGGTATACAATATCCAAAGGATAGAATTACAAGAGTTGTTTTCAGTGCTAGCATAAAGGAAAATACTCAAAATGCATGTATATATGTAACTGTGTATGTATATATTCATGATAGAAATAAGTTATCAAGCATACCAGTACATGCAAATTCACAAATACTTTTATGACATAAATTTATAGACTAACAAAAAGTTTAGTGTTTAATTCAGATACCTACATCAAATGTATTTCTAAAATTAATTATGTAATTAATATTTCATTTTACACTAAAGTAAATTTGACAAAATTTAATAACATGAGTCATTAGATTGATAACTTTTTCATCAAAAATGTATGACTAAGCTAGGTGTGGTGGTACCCATCTGTAATTCTGTTATTTGGGAGGCTGAAACAGGAGGATCACAGGTTTGAGGGCAGTTTCAAACTCCGAGGAAATTTTTTTTTTCTAAGCAAAAAATAATAAAATCAGGCTGGGGTGTAGCTCAGAGATAGAACTTCTGTGTGTTCAATACCCAGTATCTCCCCACACAAACAGCTTGAGTCAATCTCAAATATTTTTTAAATGAGGAAGGACACCGATTCTTTGAATCAGAAATTATTCTTATGTAGAATAAATAGAATATATGGATTCCAGAGACACTACTAATAGAATTGTTACTCTGTTTAATGATCTATACAACTCAAATTTTATTTCTATTATTATATACTTATTGTAAAAATATTTAAATAAATTTGTAGCTTAGTGATAAACTTACTTTCTCTTGAGCAAGACAAGTAAAATTAAAAGAAAAACATGACTCTATTTACAGTAAAGTTACAAATACATAAATAGATATTCATTTTAATTTTTGTTTATTAAATTATAGCCCTTTTTATTTATTTTTGAAAAGACAGAAAAGCTGACTAGAGTAGTTTTTACACCATTTACTAGTTTAAACATCCTAAGTTAGAAAATTGTTTCATAGTTAAGAGATATGTGTTGTACTATAAATTCTTATACAGGAAAAATTCTTGTGGCTAATTTTATAATTTTACTATATATTTATTATTTGGGAGCCTGTAATTTTCTATTTGTTGTTTGTTTTTTTCTAGGATATTGTTAATATCCTCTTGATTTTTCATTTACTAAGTTTTACTAGAAGCTGGACACAAATTATACTTTCTATATGACTTTTATAAACTCATGGCCTTTTCTATATGTGATTCTAGAAGAGGCAAAATGTAATGGATATAATAAAAAAAAGATCAGAGTATATGCAGGGCTGGGGATGGGGAAATTCACTGGGAAAGAACAAAGGGGACATTGTGCAATAGTGAAACGATTTTTTTATTATAATTATTAACATCTACATTATGTAAATTGATGGAAGTCACTGTGGGAATTATATGCATGCATACATTATGCATTGATTATGTTCATCCACTTTTCTCTGTTCTTCTACAAGCATGAAATGTGGCATATAATATTCACAGGATAGAATTACAGAAAGTATTTTGGAAGTGCATTCATAAGAAAAAAAATCAAAATGCATAGATACATGTGTCCAACTGTTATGTGTATCCTCAGTGTAGAACACAAGTTATCAAACATATGAATATATGCAAATACAAAAGTATTTAATGACATTCATTTATAGTGAACCAGTTTTCATTTGAAGAGAGTCATGTCCAATGAATTTTAAAATTCATAATTATTTAATAAATACGTCTTTTTATATTAAAATAATAATTTAAGAACATGAAGGATTACATTGCCAGCTTTTTTATTAAAAGATGAATTAATCTTAGAAATAATTTTAATAATATGAAAGTCCAGTCAATTTCTTAATCAGAAATTTTTGTATACAAATAAATGTAATTTTGGCTTAGTGATGCATTTATTTTTATGAGATTAAAATCTTTGTCAGTTGCTTAAAGTCCTTCTTTATTTCTTTTTATACTATTTCCCTAGTTTTATATTGCAACATAATTGATAAATAAAAATTATACATATTAAGGTATCCAAGGTGATGTTTTGCTGTAAGTGTATAATGTGAAGTAATTATGACAATCAACCAGTCAACATGTAGAATCAGCTCACAGAGTTACTTTGTGCATGTATGGTAGGAACACTTAATATCTATTTTCTTAAAAAATGGCAAGTATTCAATATGGTATCCTGAACTGTCACACCTTACTGTCCATTACCTCTCCAAAGGTTATTCTCCCTGCACACTTGAAACTTTGCGTACTTTGATATTTCTCCATTCCTCCCATATCTGAGCTGAAAATCATCATTTTACTCTCTTAGTCTACAAATTTGGCTTTTTAAAATTTCACATAGAAAACACACCAACTCCTGTATGCATGTATGTTCCTATCTCTCCAAAACTGATCAGGATGTATAACTACAATGCAACAATAAAAGTAAATCAAAACCTAATATTAAAATAAAAAAGATCAGGTAATACTCTGCTTTGTGTGTCTGGATTATTTCATATACATCCTCCAAGTTTGTTCATATTTGTCTCAAATAACAGGATTTTCTTCATTTTCATAACTGAATATATTACTGTCCCCACAGTATCCTTATAAATGTGAATAGAGTCTCCATATTCTTTTTAATAATAGCTCTACCAATTCACACTACCACCAATTGTGTACAATGTTTCCCTTTTTTTCAAACTCTTATAAACAGTTGTTATTCTTTTTTTTACACAACAGTCATTCTAATTTGTTTGAGGTGATATCTTATAGTGCTTTTTTAATATATTTTGTTTCTTCTTTCCTATTACCTTTCCCTGTTCTTAGTGTTTACTATTACATATTGTACCTTTATATTTTTATTTTTATTTTTTAATTGGTGCATTATAGGCTCACATCATAATGTAGATCATATTGACAGTGGCAAACATTCACACAATGTTTGGTGCTCCCCCACCTCCCCATTTCCCTCCCTCCCAATACCAAGTATCCAGGTTAACAATGTTCTATTCACATGTATACACAAGAGTAGCAGGCAGAATTTCCATTAATGAACCTCAGCCTTCTTCCTCCCCTCCTCTTCCTCCCTGGCTCCATTGAGGATCTCCTCCATTATCTGGAATCCCTTTGCTATCCCAACATTCTGCACTTTTACAAGGTGGATTTTTGGTTTCCTTATATGAGTGAGAATATAGAACTGTATATTTATTTATGTCAAAACAAGAACAAAACTGCCCAACCTTACTATGATTTGTTTGTTGTTGTCTTTTCCAGTAGGATTACTGTGTTCCCGAAGGTGATTTGATTTGCAGGGTTCAATGCACTGGTTAATGACAGAGACTTTATTGGCTAATGCTGAACTACCTTCTAGTTATGCACTCATAACTCTAAACAAGTTCATGGTTTCCATCTTAAAATTATATGCCAGAGTGTTTCCCCCAAAATTCTATTCTTCAAAACACAAATTTTGGTAGGAATAGAAAATACAGACCAATAAACCCAAATGCACACATGTGAGAGGATATGCTGGAAGCTCTCAATGAAGTATTCATTAAAAAACTAAAATCACTGCAGTCTTTAACATTTGAACAAAGTTTAATAAGACATTCAAGTGTTCTATATAGACTGCAGAGATTTAGATTTTCATTTTCTTAGGCTATCTCATTTTCCAATAAAAATCATCACTGTGACCCATCTTGCATCATTAACTGACATCTAAAAATCATCTGCTACTGCTATAATAAATAGCCCAGGGAAAGGCCATATGAGAGTGCATAGCACACTAAGTAAGCTTCTGAACACAGAGAACTAATAATTTTATACTTTCTTAGAGAACAAATTGTCTAGAAGAAATAAGTTTAAAGGGAAGTAATGAAAACTATGCCTAGAAAAAATATATCAAAGAATGCATTTTAACAAATTTATTATAAAATATTTTTATTCCTAAGATGTTCTTTTTTTAAAACTCACACACTATTTATTAAAGAAAAATTAAAATTAGGTCCTTTCTCAGTTAACTGTAAAAACAAACATACATAGTCCTGAGATTTACTTTGAGAGAAAGTGATAACAATATATTCCTAAGTTCTATGGCATTTCCTTCCTCTTGTGTCTTCTGGAGTATTCCAAACAAGTTATTTACATTGAGTTCTTCACATTAGAGGATTATGCTACATGGCACATTTTCAAAGAATCTGAAAACTATATTTGTTGCAATAGACCACTCACTTGTACTTTTCACATTAGTAAGGGTTTAATCTAATGTTCAAATAGGCATTTAACTAAAGACTCTGCACATCTCCTTTAACCAAGGTTTCTCCCCACACTGTGCTCTTTCCTATAAATTGGTCCAAGATTGCGAAGGGCATCCCCCAAGCTTCACATTGACAGGAGCACTCTCAACCATGCATTCCTCTACAACAGGGAAGCCTGCCTAGAGTGTATACTGGGAATTACTCTCCTGTGTGAGATCCTTCATGTCTGTAAAAGGAACTAGACACCCAGAAGGCATTCCACATGGCTTACATATGTAAGGTCCTGCATTGGAGGATGACTGGAAGAACTAAAGGCTGTTCCACATTGCTCACTCAGTTTTTGTCCCATGTGACTCCTTTCATGGTTTCTGAGGGAATGAGGATCAGAGTAAGCTTTCCCACATAGATTACACACTTAAGGTTTCTCTCCACTGTGAGTCCTTTGATGTCTCTTATTACTTCTGGAAAATGTAAAGGCTTTCCCACATTGCTCACATACATAGGGTTTCTCTCCAGTGTGACTCCTATGATGCAGTCTGAGAGAAGAAGGATGAGTGAATGCTTTCCAGCAATGCTCGCATATATAGGGTTTCTCCCCAGTGTGAATTCGCTCATGTACCTGAAGGTTACTGGAAGATCTAAAAGCTTTCCCACATTGCTTGCACACATAGGGTTTCTCCACAGTGTGACTGTTTTCATGCTTTCTGAGAGATGATGATTCAGTGTACGCTTTCCCATACTGCTTACATACATTGGGTTTCTCATCCATATGAACTCGCATATGTTTCTGAAGGCTCCCGGAAATGCTAAAGGCTTTCCCACATTGTTCACATACATAAGGCTTCTCTCCACTGTGATTTCTTTCATGGATTTGAATGGAATGAGAACTGCTGAAGGTTTTCCCACACTGCTCACACTCATGGTGTTGATCTCCACTGTGACTCCCTTTATCCTTCAGAAAGCTCTTGGGAGAACTGAAGGCTTCCTTCTGTTCTTTGTATTTACCAGGTTTCTCTCCATATTTCAAAGGCACACATGGTTTCTGTCCAGAGTGAGCGCCGTGGGGCTTATTTAGGGATAAATGACCAAAGAGAACATCTCCACACATCTGCCTTTCACCTGGTTTGACTCCAGGATGAGTTTTCTGCTTGACAACAGGATCTAGACAGCAGCTAAAGATTATTCCATAGTCACTACCAAGTTCATATTCAAAGAATCTCGCTACCACTTGACTTCTTGGATTTCTCCAGAGTGTTTGGTAATCATCAGTATTGTTCTGCTGCTCCTGCTCTTGGACTATGCAGGCCAGGTTCCTCAAGCTTTCCTGCATCACATGTCGGTAGAGATCCTTTTGGGAGGGATCCAGCAAAGCCCACTCCTCCAGGGTGAAGATCACAGCCACATCCTCAAAAGCCACCAAAACCTCTTCTTGGTAAGCTGATGACATGGGACAGCCTCTGGATATTTACGGATTTACTGGCATCCTGAGGAGAGCAGGGCTTAGGAACAGGCTGTGGACTGAGGCCCATGGCGCACCGTCCTCCCAAGACTCTCAGGTCTTTGCAGGTCCCAGAGCTGGACTGAACAACCTGTGTGCTCCGCAGGAAGACAGATAGGCAGACACGTGGTGGCTCCAAGTGGAAGTTCTGGAAGCCTCCTAAGATGTTCTAAATTATTCCTTACTACACTTTTTTCCAAGATGAAAAATAAAAGAACTAAAAGCTCTAAACAAAGTTAGCATATTTTAAATTAGGATCTCACAAATATGCAAAGGTGTATTGCAAATAAATTCTATGTTTCATGTTATTTTTTCTTTAAAAATATGAAAGCTGGTAAGTAGACATTGAATAAAGAGCAATGTGAATAAAAATTATTTTTGAGAAGTGATATTTTTTTTGTTAATAAGACAGTGAATACATCTTGGAGGTAAGGTATCATTACAACTAAAGATGAAAATAAAATATTTGTACCATTAAATATTAAAGGTATATATAATATATAAAGCTTATATATAAAGCATATGTAATGTATAAAGCATATATATATATATATATATATATATATATATATATATATATGGTATTTTGGAGATGCTAAGCACTTCACATCCATTAAAGTATTTTCTTTTCTTTAGCCTTGTACACCACCTAGTTAGTGCTAGGACAGTGGGGTAGGTTGCCAAGAAATCAAATCAAATATCAGGAGATGGAATGCAAATAGTAGGTTTATTGAAAATGATTATGGAGAATGTGCTGTGGAAACAGGCTGGACAGATAGCACTTCTATCCATGAAGGTGCTTCACCAAGAAATGTCTCCCTCCCGTTAATGCTACTCCAGGAAAGGGTGTCTTATCTCCATCCTTCATAGTGCCTTGTCTAGATGAGTGACATTATTCTCTCCTCAGTGTCCTTCATATGCACTAGTTACCACAGGGGAAGGTTTTATTACTAGCCTGTCCTGCTTTTTCCCATTATATGACTAGAGTCCCAAGAAACTTAGAATGCATTCAAGGAAATAGCTTTCTACAGGGAGCACTAATTTGCCTTAATTTCCAGAATATGTAAAAGAAAGCCACTATTTTTTGAGATAATATTTATCTGACGTAGGCTCACTTTTATTGTTCCCTTAACTTGGCTGGATTAGAAGAAATGGAGAGGGACACTTCAGAGATATGTTGTTTTACTGTCCTAATTTCCTCTAGGGATCACATACCTCATTAGACTAAAAATATGCCTTTTTAGATATGATTTGAGAAAGGTAGGAGAGAATGAGTGGTGGATAGCTATTAATAAAACCCAGGTAACATTCCATTCTTAAACTTAGGAGGCATCATATAATGTTAATAACTAAAAGGAAGAGATGCCAAGTAAAATCACTATAATAGTTGAATCATTTCTTAATTTTATAAGAATTTATAAAAAAGTAAGATTTTGAGCTTATGTATATGAAGGTATTAATAATGCTTATTCATCACATATAGGCTATAAGAACATAAGTACAAAAACATGTTCAAGAAATAGGTTCAACTACTTTTTATACTACATAATCATTTAAATATAAAAAAACAAGAAATTCTATTCACTGTTTCTATTCTTATGTTTCTGTGTGTGCTTCTTTTTGAAAGCTTATAATTAATTGGAGTATAATGAAGAAAATAGAAAAAACAGACATAGAATACTGACTGAAAATTGTAGGAGTGTTCAAGGAAAAACTTCAAACTAGTGTGTCTGGCCACCTGTCCACCTTCTACTGTACTTTTGATATACTACCATGTGATGTGACTGATATATAATATATTCACTTGGAAGTATTAAGGTAGTCACATTTTCCTAGATAGTCATAATAGTCCATGTCAATCTATCTTACATAGTATGAAGCCTGTTAGGAAAACTCTGAGAATCACGTCAAAATACATTATTTACTTTTACTTACAGTAATAAATTTAGCCAATTTAGTTATGAGTGGATTCTATGTTCTGCATTAGAGGATTATGAATGAAGCAAAGATTACAAATAAAATATCATTTGCTTAAAACTCTTATTAGTTTATGTTGTAGAAATTTTGAATACAAATTATGACACAAATTAAAGGGGAATAAATGTTCATTTATAAAAGAAAGTACTAACTATATCAGTAAATTACCCATCTTTAAAGATAAATATATGCTCGATGACTTATGAAAACTTAGTTTGGAAAATTTTGGACAACTACATATATACATAAACAGCTAATGCTTATCTACTTAATAGTGTGTGTGTGTGTGTGTGTGTGTGTGTGTGTGTGTGTGTATGCACACACACACTGGGGATTGAACACTGGGGTATTGTACTTCCAAATTATATCATCACCACTTTTTATTTTTTGTTTTCACACAAGGCCTCACTAAGTTGCTGAGAGTCTTCCTATTTGCTACTGGCCTGAAAACTGTGATCCTCCTGCCTTAGCTTCCCAAGTACCAAAACTCCAGGTGTCTGCAACCGCACTTGCCTTCATACTTAATTCATTTATTACTTGATGCAAGAAATTGGCTTAAACATCAGAGGTGGGTTAGTGCCTAAACAGATCTAAAGTTCACAGGGCAAGCTGTATAAAAAGGATGCTCATAAGCAATATGATACTACACAGAAAGAGCAGAAAACTCCTGTCCACAGTAGAAAACCATGCTCTTTTAGAGAAAGCCTAAGCCCTTTTTTAAAAAAAATTCAAACTAATTTAGTAATGTTTGCTAAAAATAATCTCCTTCCAAATTATTAAGTTGAGTATTTCCAGGATAACACACTAACTCAAAGTTAATTGATAAGAAAATCTCTTTCTTTTGGTCCTATAATGTAAACTCACCACAGACGTAAAATATATCATATTGTGCCCACATTCATATTGAGAGAAAATAAAGGGCACATTCAAAAAATGTGGAAATATAAAGTGACATTTTAGAATTTCATGTAAAGCACATGCTAAGACAGTTTAATATTCAAAAACTTAGCAATGTAATTAATTCTACTAATAACCTAAAGAAGACATATAATAATAAAATATATTGTTTCCTTTTTAAGTATTTGATAAATTTTTAATATAAGAAAACTTTACCAGTATGAAAAATATATAATATCAATAGCTATCTGGAATATGAATAGTCTTGGTTGAGATGTACTATCATTAAACAATTCTAGCCAGCAACCTGGAAGGCCTTAGGCAATGTACATAAAAGAAAAATTAGTAAACTCTGAAATCCCACTTTTGTGTATGTATTTCAGATAAATTTTCATACAAATTCACAGATATAGACAGTGATGTTTACATTTTATGGTAACAGTAAGTTAAATACTACATATTTATCCATTGCAAAGGAAGTAGCTGGATGAGTTGCATATGAATAAAAAGAAATGCACATATCACTGAAATATGTTAAAATTCTCAGAAAATTAAAAAACTAATTTTATAATAAAATACAATTGATATAATTGAAACATTCATGTAAACAAAACATTGTGTATTTTATAATAACTCATACAGATAAATGATATATATTATCATCAACAAAAGACACAAAGGGAATAGCATCACTAAAGAAGATATGAGATCCTGCATAAAATTCTGAAATTGAAAGAGAATATTAGGTAAAATCTAATGGAATCTAAATAATGTATTATATTTTAAAATAATATAAAAGAACACTTGGTTATTCAGTTATTACAAGTGTACCATACTGATTTAAGTGTTGATACTGGGAAAACTAGATACAGAGTATATGTGAGTTCTTTGCAACATTTTTATGCATTTATTTTAAAGTAAGTTATTAAAATTTAAAAATAAGAGCCAGGCGTGGTGGAGCACACTTGTAATCCCAGCATTTGGGAGGCTGAGACCGGAGGATCGCGGTTCGTGGACAGCCTCAGCTACTTAGTGAGGCCCTCTGCAACTCAGTGAGACCCGGTTTCAAAATAAAGAATAAAAAATTGGGCAGGGGGTGTAGCTTGGAGGTCAAATGCCTCTGGGTTCCATCCCCAGACCCGCAAAAATAAATATATAAAATAAAAATAAAAATAAAACTTCATCTATGTTTTTTAAAAACAAATTCAAGCAATATTAATAGAAGTACTACTTCATACTCTTGACACTAATGCTAACAATGGAAACATTAATATTGAATTATTATAGCATTGATTTTGGTCTCAATTATTTTGAATATATACTTATTTTATGTTAGTATATTTGTTTATTTAGGGTATTGAGTTACTTGTGTGTGTGTGTGTGTGTGTGTGTGTGTGTGTGTGTGTGTGGTATTGGGGATTGAATCTAAGAGCATTCTACTTCCAAGCCACAGTCCCAGCCCTATTATTTGTTCTTTATTTTGAAACAGAGTCTCATTAAATTCTGGAGGGTTTCACTAAGTAGCTGAGGTTGGCTGCAATCCTGTGATTCTCCTGTCTCAGCCTCTCAAGTACTGGGATTACAAGTATGTGTCACCACACCTGGCCTTTACTTGTATATTTTAATCCTTTTTATAAACCAGTAGATATATACCTTAGATATTAACTGATTTACATAAAGTAAATACAGTTTCCCAGTGATATATTCTGAATGGATGACAGATGAGCCAAGCTGTTGATCAACCCCAAGCCTTGGGATATCTATGCTGAATCTGTAGCAGACTACTCCGAAGTGCCATACCATTATGTTTTATTTATGATGCGTTCTATGATATGAAAAGTTAAAAAAATTACATTTTATTGTCCTGCCCATATGTTCACACAAAATATTAAAAACAAACAAAAAACAAGCATTGGTCTAGGATTCAAACACTTATATTCATAAAATCCTTTTACATATTTCATGTAAAAATAACTATGGACCTAAAACTGAAGCCTTCCAACTTAAGACAGATACCCTTGGTGTCTGTGGCATTTTGAATTATCTCTCTATGTTTCATTAATTCCTCATATTTGAAGCAAATATTGAATTCTACTCAACATAGTAAATATTTGTTACCAAGGCTCCCTTGCAGCTATGACAATGGATGAAACTTGGTTAAATAGATATAAGAAACAGAGAGTCAGAAATCAGTGGTGCAAGGATGTTATAAACAATATACATTCTCTAAAAATCAAGACTTCTGTTTGTTCTGCCTGGCATCCTGATTCAGGAGAGCCTGTGGAGATAAATACAGAGTTTATCCCCTGAAAAGAAGGTGATCATGTTTTAACAAACACATGCTGTTATAAGATATATAGTAAAATTTTTACCATTACTTTTTAAAAAAATATAACCCTGAATTGTTAAGAAGAGGAAAGTAGCAGATATTACTGGGGACAGAAGTTAGAATGCCTTTCTGATGGCCTAATGATTTTTGCCTTTCACATATTACCTTTGAAGCCTGAAGGGCCACAGCAATTAGAAGCATCACATGCAATCTTTGTTATATCATTTTTTATTCTTCCATTATAAAAAATGTTGTTTTTTCTTTTATCTGTATCAGAATGAATTTATAATAATGAAAGGATGTTTTAATAATCAAATCTTTCAAACCAGTGATGATTCAAATGCTGACTATTTGATCTTGTCAGCCTGCCAGAATGTTTTAAAAAATGAACAGCACATTTTCAGATCATTATAGAAGAGATTTTAGGTTGATGACATGATATTTTATCTTCAAATGGAAAAAATGCCCAAGAGTAAGCAATTTTCAAAATGTATAGCCCAACAAAGATGGGAACATATGAAAGGATTGTTACACTGAAGTATGATGAATAGTTTCTAGCTTTTCTGATTAATGGACTGTTCAGAAAGATGTGCATCTGGGATCACTGAGTTTAAAATTAAATGCAAGGAATTCCTGAGTTCTAATTTCATGTCTTCAAACAGTAGGGCTCTGTAATTTATGCAAGCTTTGATGAATTTTTTTAAAGCAGCATTTAAGATGAGCAATGTCAATTTCACAAAAGAATAATACTGAATTTTTCTGTGCACTCATTAGTTCATAGAGGCAACTGAAAAGAGAAAATGAAGTCATCTACAAATTTGTCATCCCAGAAGTATAGCATTTAAAAAATTTGAATTATTCTGTCCATTCTAAGTACTTCTCATAAATAAGCAGTATTTTAGTGCTATGCTATATCCTCAATAAAATATCTCATAATACTAAATATTTTCTTACTAAAAAATCTCATAGTTAACATAATTATGATTTGTTATTACCTATAATATTATTTGAGTTTCACATTCTAAACATAAAGGTTTGCCTAAATACAGTGGCAGATGCCTAAGTCATAGCTAATAGAAAGGCTGAGGCAGAAGTATCTCTTAATCCTGGGAATTTTCAAGATCTTCCTAGGTAATATAGTAAGACTTAATCTCAATAAATTAATAATAAAAGTAAAAGTCCCTATAATATTGATTCTGCTTATTTATCTATATGTCAATATGAGCAATGTAAAGTTAATACTGTTGAGAAATTTTTTCTTAGAATTAATATACTTAAAATATTTAAATGATATTTAATAATTAAAAATGAATCTTAATAGTTATAAATTTTTAAGAAACAGAAAGAAATGAAAATATTACACAGTATATTGGGTTTGCAAGGCAAAAGAATAAATTAAATAGCAAAAAACAACAGCAAAAAAGTCTATCATGATACATTAAAATTTGAGATACATAATATATTTAGGAGTCATTCTTTGAAAGAATAAGACAATTAACTTCTTGATTAAATTTTTAAGAAATAAACTCATCACTTTCCAAAATAACAAATTTTCAATAAAAGTGAAATTTAAACTATAAATTGGGTATTAACTACTTTATTGTATTACTGAAAGGTAAACTATAGAATAATTACTTCTAAATTTGGATTTAACTACCCATTTACAAATAAGAAAAATATGGTAAGAAACCATATAGACTTTCATTACAAATCACAAATAAATCAACAAATAAAAACATAAATACAATACTAAAATTTTTCAGTATAGCTTTATGAAAAATATCATTACATTTATTTGACTTTACAAATAATTTAACTAATAATACAAAATAATTACAACAATAATTGTATTAGGAAAAAACAAGACGTTTCTAGGAAGGTGGTGGCAGTTGCTTCAGTCATTTTTTTAGTGTCCAAAAATCTTAACTTAAAAATAGAACAGCCAGTATTAGTGGCACATGCTTGTAATCCCAGCATTTGGAAGGTGAAGACCCAAGGATCACAGTTTGTAGACAGCCTCAGCTACTTAGTGAGGCCCTTCGCAATTCAGTGAAACTGTGTTTCAAAAATTTAAAAAAAGGCTAAAAAACAGGGATGGAGGTGTAGCTCAGAGCTACAATGTCCCTGGGTTCCATCCCAGGTACTGGAAAAAAAAATATAACAATTATGAAGTAAAAATTAAATTCAAAGACAGTATTAACAAACAAGTAGTTGTCTATTACTGTAACATAATAATTAAATAAATATCAAAGTAAAAAAGGCTTGCTTTGGCTCATAGTTTTGGAGGTTCTAAAACTAATTGGCCCCTATGGTTTACCCCTATGGCATGACACCGCATTAGGACATAAAAATTGCATGATGCCCAAACTCTTCACCTTGACAGAGAAGCAAAAGAAAGCACAATGTTGGGGTCTCATTATACCCTTTCTCCAGGGACTGGAACATCTGAGACTTGGCACCACCTCTAAAGTTTCTACCACATTGCCTTAATGCCAAACTGCAGACTGTCTTTAACACAAGAGCATTTGGGGAGGTCTTGTATTCGAAATGTAGCTCCAGACATCTAAAGTAACTCTCCAAAATATAATGATAGGAACAACTAAACAGGCAATAAGTGTGTTAACCAATACTGCAAAAAGGGGAACAAAGAAATGCCAAAAAAAGAGGACTGACATCTAGAGCTATGGATTGACTCTGCATATTTTAATAGCATCTGGGAGACAAGATTGCAGAGAGGACCAATGGAACAAATGCAGTCTAACTTTTGGGATCTCTTGAAATGGAACAGCTAGGGCTCTGTTTGAGCAGAGGAACCCAGAATAAAAAGAAAGTACTGGCAGAAACATGAATATGAGATGGAACACAGAGGCAGACAGCAAAGCCAGAAAATCTGGAAGTGAAGCCATTATATTTTAGAACATAATATAGAACAACAACCAAAAAAACTAGACAAGGATATTCTGTAAAGTCCCAGTGTCTGATTAGAAATTTTTCATTCTCAACACTCAAGAAACTTAATTTCCTATGAAAAATGAACAATGCAAATATTGAGGTTAAATATGATGAAATATTTTATACCAAGAAATAAAAGAACAGAATCAATTCTCTCTTCAGAATATGATAATGTGCTATCTGTAAAAGATCTTTTTTTAGAACAGATTTAAAAATTATTTTACCACAAATGAGTAAATATATTAATAAAATAACCAAAAATATGTAAAAACCCAAAGAAAAAAAAATCAAATTTAGGGAGTAATTAAATCAAATATAACTGTAGAAAAAGTCATAAGCAAAATTAAATTTTACTCTTTCAGTATTGACATATGAGCTATAGCTTTTATTAGTCCCAGAAACAGTATGTTCTTCCATGTTCCTTTTTGTCAATTAATTATTGAGATAACTAGTGATGCTGAAACTATTGAAATTTTATGGATTGGTTGATATTTTTCACTATCATGAACATTTTTTATACTCTATTCTTTCTTTCACTGGCCTCCCAGTGTCATTAAGTAAAACATGAAGAATAAAATTCAGACATGTTCATTTTTATAGAGTATAATTTTTAATTATTAGCATGCTATTCTATCATATTGCTCCAACTACCATCTCATCAATTGCATTGAAGTCATCATGAGCTAGGTCTTTTCTTTTAATTAATTTAATTATTATAATTATTATTATTATTTGGTGGTACTGGGGATGGAACCCTTCTTCATCCGGCCTACACTCCCAGACTTATTTTTTTATAGTTTTCATTTGGAAACAGGGTCTCTTAAGCCAGCAAGGCTGGCTTCGAACCTACTCGATACTCCTGTCTCAGCCTCCCAAGCGCAGGGATTACAAGCATGTGCCACCACGCCTGGCATAATTTTGTAAAGAGTATTTTTTAACTTTTACAAATCACATTCACCCATTTCTACAAATCAAATGTACAAAAAAGTTTGACTTAAATTGTGTTTAAATTTAACATTTAAATATTTAATATTTAATTTTACATTTTATTTGGATAGTTTGGACAAATAACTATTAATTTTATAGAGATAGTTAAAATACATACACAAAGTAGATTTTCATAGATCTGTATAGTAATTACTGAGTCATGGCATAATAAAATTATGAGAAAGATACATTATTTTCATAGCAGCCACCCAAATTAACAGAAGAGTGCATATTAGTCTTTGAATTTATAATTAATTGATTACTGTCTAAGAGATGTCATCAGTATTTAAAAATCAATGAATAAGAATAATCACTTTTCAAATTTGAATAGTTGTTAAGATATAAAGTCAGTTTTAAATGGAAGTTATCTTACCTTCCATTATTATAATGTACCTACTTCATACCATTCAGATTAGGATAATTCTTCAGTTACAAATATCTTCTCAAGAAAATAATTGTATCAATGCTCTCTTAAGTATTTTTGCATAATTTAGGAAGTTATGGCCAGTTTGTGTTTGTTTTTGTGGGTAATTATGTATTTTTTAGTAAATTATTTGTGAGTAGATTATACTATAAAAAGAGGAAAAATAACACTGCCTGGAAAACCTGGTTGATTTTAATGTTTTAAATCCATAGGTGCTAATTACATTTTGTCTTGTTCTCTGGTATGAGGGCAAGAATGTTTGCTTTGCTTTATGTGTATTATTTTTTACTTTGCCTATGTATTTTTAACAAAAGATAAATTTATAATGAAATATCCAAGTTACTCTGTTTATATTATGCAAATGTTATACACAACTACTACCATTCCTTTGTATAAATCTCTCCCATTTAAGCTAAACAGACATACATTACTAAGTATAATCATATACTTACATTTAATTCTATTATAATATTTAAATAAAATTATGTTGAAAGTGACTATTTTACTTGTCCATTGCAGAGAGTTTTTCTGTTTTACTCAAACTAAAGAAAAACTTTAGACATTAAAATATTTTAAATAAAAATTTAGATTATTAAACATTATGCATTCTTTGACTATAGTTCTGATAAGAACAAAATTAAAAGTAGCCTACATTATCTCTGGTTAATTATCAAAGTATTATTATTATAATTTAATGGCTACTATTATTTAGAAGGTATGGCTACCTAACTTTCTAGTTTATGTTGTGTTAACTATAGGCCCACTATAATACCTGAGAAGAGTCAAAAGGCTCATGTAGGATAGAAGAAATAAGTAGAAAGGAAAAAGAAAGGAAAAGTAAATGTAACTTTAATATAAGAACTTGGAGCTGAAGTGCTTCAGCCTCTAGTCCACAAACCAGCTCTCTTTTCCAGGCCTAACTTCCAAATTCCTGGAAAATCTGTAGATCCTAGAGTTAACCAAAAGAGACTATAATTGCCCTATACATTGATAACAATACAAATATAATGTTTTGAGAAATCTATAATTTAGGACACTGTCCAGTTTATATGACAAACATCTAATGAGGACCCTAATCAGCCTGAAGATCCTAATCCTAAAGTTGATCAGATCACCAGACCACCAGGAAGTGCCTCAGGACTACCAGACTGAGATTATTTACCCCAAAGCAGAACAGACTACAAGTTGCCTCAGGGACAACTGGACTGAGATCATCTTTACATGCTTCCTCTTGCCCACTCCTCATGAGAGTGAAAGTTCTCTATAAGAAGAGATTTCTCACCTTCCCAATATCCCAATATCCTGTTCTTCACTTGAGGTGGCCCTCATATTCTCTCTCTCTCTCTCTCTCTCTCTCTCTCTCTCTCTCTCTCTCTCTCTCTGAAGTACTGGGGATGGAACCCAGGAACATTCTACTTCTGAGCTACACTCCAGTCCTATTTTTTAGCAATATATATGTATGTAATATATAAAACTGAGGAAAGAGTTTTAATCAATTAGATTTTTTATTGGTGCATTGTAGACATATATCTTAACAGGATAAAAGAATTGTGGAGACATACATGCACACATCATCCATTTAGCCCTTACCTGATCTCCACCCCATTCCCTCCCTGCCCATGCTTGGCTTAGTGATTGACTTTAATAAGTTTGTTTAAGTACATCATGTGCTTTAGAGATAAAATGCTCAACCTCATTAGCAATCAGAGAGATGCAAATCAAAACTACCCTGCGATTTCACCTAACTCCAACTAGAATGGCAATCATTCAAAACACAAACAACAACAAATGCTGATGAGCACGTGGAGAAGTTAGAACTCTAAAACATTGTTGGTGGGATTGCAAATTAGTGCAACCACTTTGGAAAACACTATGGAGAATCCTCAGAAGAATGGGAACAAATTTACCATTTGATCCAGCAATACTACTTCTGGGTACTTACCTAAAGGAAGGAAACTAAACTACCAAACTAATGCATGTGTATCTATGTTTATAGCTGAACAATTCACATAGCCAAACTATGGAACCAGCCAAGATGTCCATCAACAGATGAATAGATTACAAAACTATGTGATAGGTACACAATGGAATTTTACTCAGCCATAAAGAAAAAACACAATTACATCATTTATAGGGAAATGGATGGAACTAGAAGACATTATGCTAAGTGAGATTAGTCAATCACAAAAAATAAGAAAGTGGATGATTTCCCTAAAATGCAAAAGCTAGGGAGAAATGGATAACAAGAGGAACTCTAGATGAAGGAGATTCTATAGAGGAAGTAATAAGTCTTTTAATTTTTGAAACAGGGTCTCACTGAGTACCAAAGGGCCTTGCTAAATAACTGAGGCTGTCCAGGAACCATGATCCTTTGTTCTCTGCCTATTGAATGCAGGGATTACAATCCTGCACCATCACAACTGGCCCCGCATTCTCTCTTGAACATTTATTTTTTCCCCCAAATGTTGAATGTTTATTTCTTTTCTTTTGCCCTGTCTGTGTCTCTAACTGGCACGTGCTGAAATTCTTTTTCATCATGTGATCCAAGGACCCAGAAGATCCCGAGTTTTTGAGTTGAGAACTCACCCTAATGAAGCCAGAAATTGCTCTGAAAATTCTTTATACATTAATATTTTATTCCCCATTTTCATAAACCTCACATTACATACTATAAAAGAGGAAACTTAGAGCACTTTGATTCAAATATTAAAACGTTTCTAAATCAGGATTTATAGGAAGTTAAACGATACTATGTTTAAGTCTAAAATGTTTAAAATAGAAGAGAAAATGTTGAGTTAAATCCTGTTAACTATGAGGATGGCACTTTGATCCGCTCTCCCATCCTCTTCTACCTGGGGAGTTTAGAAAGCTAAAACCAATTTTTCTCAGAATCTCTTCTCTCTGAATGAAGTCATACTAATTATAGATACTTGTACAAGATTTAGATAACAGAAATGAAGCAGATAATTCCTACTTGCTTATAGCAATTGACACACAAATATCCAGAGTAAAATGTTCACAGCAGTTAGATAATGCATCCATCCCTCTGTGCAGTCTTGTGAGGTTGTAGATGTAAGAAGGCATTTTGGGTGATGACTGCAGTGGGAACAATACCAGGAGAGGCCACGGACATGTAGGTGCAAACAGAGAAAACAGAGTAGGGTGTCAATGTTCACTATCTATCCTCTTAATTCTGATCCAGTCATTAAAAAGTTTTATAGCAGCCGGGTGTGGTGGTGCACGCTTGTAATCCCCACACTTGGGAGGCAGAGAGAGGAGGATGGCACAAGTTCGAAGCCAGCCTCAGCTGGCTTAAGAGACCCTCTTTCCAAATAAAATATAAAATAAGTCTGGGAGTGGAGCCTGGAGATAGAAGGCCCCTGGATTCCATCCCCAGTACCACACACACAAAAAAAAGTTTTATAGGTATTGGATTTAAATCTCTCTATAAACTAATAATTTTTCTTGCACTAATACTTTTTCTAATAGTTTTGTTGCTAGATAATATAATAATCTACTTTGTATATTTCTGCACAATCTCCAAACTTTTTCCATATTAGTTATATTAACTTGCAATTCAATAAAAATATGTAAAATTTTCCTTTTTACCACATTCACCCTGCAATAATAATAATAATAATTATTATTATTATTATTATATCATCATCATCATCATCATTTTGTGTGTATTTGAGAGAGAGACAGAGACAGAGACAGAGACAGAGAGAGGGGAAGGGAGAGAGAGAGAAAGACATACTAGAGATTGAACACAGAAGAATTCAACCTCCTAGCTTCACCCCCAGCCCTTTATTTATTTGTTTGTTTGTTCTAAAATAAGGACTTGCTAGATTGCTGAAAGTCATGCCAAGATTTCAACAGTAATTCTCCAGTTTCTGCCTCAAAGTATTGAAATTAAAAGAATGTGAAAGAATGAATGTCTTCCCAATGAATATCTCTAATACGTCTTCTGCCTACTTGTATGTTCTTTTGAGAAATGTTTATTTATATATTTAGCTCATATTTTCTTAGGCTATTGTTATTTTTTATATTAAATTATCTGGTTTTCTTCTATATTCTGGATATTAATGTTGCCAAAATATAAAGTTTTCAAATATTTCATCCTATTCTCAATATATACCCAAAGGAAATAAAATCAACATACATATTGGAAAGACACCTGCACTCCCATCATTATTGTAGCATTATTTAAAATAGTGCTATAAGATATAGAATAAATCTAAATGTCCATCAATAGATATATAAATTATTATGGCTTGACAGTAAAATGTAATTCAACCTCAGGCATTAGAGACATCATACTGGGAGGTGGGTCCCTGGAAGCATGGCTGGATATGATGTGTACAGGGGCTTCTTCTGCATGGTTCAGTGTGGCATGTTGTGTGGCATAAATGCACACATCTAGATACTTTTGTGTGTCCTAGCCTCATTCAGCTAAAGCTTCTAGCAGTTAAGTAGAATAAACCTTAAAATGCATGTGGAAACAACTACTAAAAGAAAGTATTAAATGTAAATAGATTTTTAGGGAAGTAAACAGAGAAAATAATATGGAATGGTATTTTTTCTGAACAAAACATTTTAGTAAGTATAAAAAGCTATATAAAATATAGTAAAATCACCATATTTTAGAACTGATAAATTTGGTGATAGAATTTGCAGAAACCAAAGCCAGTAATAATTGATGAAGAAGTCACATGTTTTAAAAAAGCAAAAGTAGAGTATCCTTAAATCTATGCA
The DNA here is from genome assembly GCF_963383645.1 of Muscardinus avellanarius. Classification (NCBI taxonomy): domain Eukaryota; kingdom Metazoa; phylum Chordata; class Mammalia; order Rodentia; family Gliridae; genus Muscardinus; species Muscardinus avellanarius. The sequence goes on from NC_137787.1 coordinate 152,479,328, forward strand.
TAAGTTTTTTATCGCTGGTTGGCCTTCAAACCATACAAAAGCAAGAAAATTCAAAATATACAAGCTAAGTGATTTGAAAAACAACTAAAGAATTTGAAGTACATTTATATCAGGATACACTTAAAAAAACTTAAACAATACAATAAAGAAATTATCAGGGAAATGTGAACTTTTCTAGAGAGAAAAATAATTAGTGAAACAAAAATAATCTTAGAATTAGCAAAAAGTACTTAAAGCAGTTTTCATCACTATGAATATGAAGATTGCATGCATATAATAAGTTAAAAAATAAAAATTTTAGGTAAGAACTAGAAAGTATAAAAAGAGAAAACCTAGTTATATAACTAGAAGGAAAATATGACTTTTTAATGAAACTTAAGTGCAGATTGTACATTATAGAAAGTGATTTGTAGATTAAATACAATTCCTATTAAAATAACTGATATTCTTCATAGACCTAGAAATATCAGTCATACATTTTATATAGATAAAGAAAAGACCCAGAATAGCCAAAGCAATCCTCAGCAGTAAGGACAAGGCAGGGGCATCATAATACCAGACTTCAAATTATACTTTGGAGCAATAGTAGTAAAAACAACATGGTATTGGCACAAAAACAGACATATTGCCCAGTGGAACAGAATAGATGATACAGAAACAAATCCACACACCTATAATAAATTGATATTGGATAAAGGGGCCAAACTCATATGCTGGAGAAAACAAAGCCTTTTCAACAAATGGTGCTTGAAGAACTGGCTATCCATTTGTAGAAAGATGAAACTAAATCCTTCTCTCACCATGTATAGGAATCAACTCAAGATGAATCAAAGACTTGGAAATTAGACCAGAAACTGTGAAGTTATCAGGGGAGGGCATAGGCTCAACACTTCAACATATAGACACAGGCAGTAACTTTCTCCACAAGACCTCCAAAGCACACAAGATTAAATCAAGAATTAACAAGTGACATGGCATCAAACTAAAAAGTTTCTTCTCACCAAAGGAAACCATCAAGAACCTAAAGAGAAAGCCTACAGGATGGGAGAAGATCTGTACCAGCCACCACTCTGATAGAGGGCTAATATCCAGAATATGCAAAGGGCTCAAAAGACTCTACACTAGCAAAACAAACAACCCAATCAAGAAATGGGCAACTAAAATGAATAGACATTTCACAAAAGAAGAGATACAAATGCCCAATAGATACATAAAAAGATCTTCAACATCACTAGCCATCAGGGAGATGCAAATCAAAACTACAATGAGATTTCATTTAACCCCAATCAGAGTGGTAAGAATAAAGAAATCAAATAACAAATGCTGGCGAGGATATGTGGAAAGAGGAACTCTTTCACACTTTTGATGGGAATGAAAACTAGTTTAGCTGCTATGAAGATCAGTGTAGAGATTCCTTAGAAAACTGAGAATAGACTCACCATATGATCTGGCTATACCACTACTGGGTATTTGTCCAAAGGGGTTGAAATCAGAGAACTACAGTAACATATGCATTACCATGTTTATAGCAGAAAACTTTGTAATAGCCAAAATATTAAACCAACCTAGATCTCCATCAACAGATGAATGGATCACAAAATTATGGGGAATACACACAATGGAATTCTACTCAGCTATAAAGAATAAAATAATGTCATTCTCAAGAAGATGGAAAGACTTGGAGAACATTAGGTTAAGTGAGATCATCCAAGCACAAAAAAAGAAGGGACATATGTCTTCTCTAATATGCCCAGAGTAGGGAGTATTAGGAATACCAGAGGGACTCCAGATAATGGAGGGGAAACCTCAGCAAAGCTAGAATTAAAGGATAAGAGAGGAAGAAGGCTGAGGTTAATTAATGGAGAAGCTACATCCAAATATGTCTAAAAGTATGGTTAACCTGGACACTCACTGTTGGGAAGAAAAAACGGTGAAGCAAAGTTGGGGGGGAGGGCACAAAGCAGAGTCTGAATATATGCCATTTTTAATATGTTCCACATAAAAACAAAAAATAAATTAAAATGAATGAATAAATAAATAAACTAAAAAAATAGAAAAGTCAACAAACTTGATGAAAGTAGATTGCATCATAATCACTCCAAAGAATAAGTGGAAAAAATGGCTGAAAGTTGAACAACATGAATTAAGCCTCAGATATATATGGAACAGAAACATCTTAATCTATATATAATTTATATCCTAAAAACAAGAGAAAAATAATAAAGTAGAAAAATATTTTTTAAAAGACAATAGCCCCCAAGTTTTTAAATTTGATGATCAGATTCAATAAGCCCATCGCATTTGTCCAGCTTAGTGCATTTCCACTGCTACATCAGAATATCACAAACTGGTTTATTCAGACACAGAACAGGAATTCTTCAAGATATTGACATCTAATGAAGGTCTTCCTGGCTGTATCCTCACAAGGAAGGTAGGAGTACCTAAAGGGGTTATTATGTGTCCTCATATGTCAGAATAAAAATAGAAAATAAGTCCACTTCTCCAAGGACTTTTTTTTTTTTTTGGTGGTACTAGAGGTAGAACCCAGGGGCTTTCTACCTCCAGGCTATACTCCCAGGCATATTTTTATATTTTTATTTGGAAACAGGGTCTCACTAAATTGCCAAGAGCCTCAATAAGTAGCCGAGGCTGGCTTCGAACTTGTGAAATCCTCCTGTCTCAGCCTCCCAACCGTGGGGATTACAAGCATGTGCTACCATGCCCGGCTCTCCAAGCCCTTTTTAATAGCAATATTAATAAGGTTAGAGCCCTTATATTTATTAAACACCTTTCCCCAAGTCCCACTCCCCAACATTATTGCATTTGGAATTAAGTTTTCAGCACATGAATTTAAGGGAATATATCCAAAATAAACACACACACACACACACACACACAAAACAAATATCCATGCCTTAACATATAATGTTTAAAAGCTAAACACCAAGGATAAAACATCAAAAGCAACTGAAAAACAATACAAACAAGGAAAAACTATTTCCAAACTACTGGATTTACATTAGAAGCAATGAGTGCATGGAGACAATGATGAAAAATATTATTAAAGTTATAAACTCAGAATTCTATATCCACCAAACACAGCACTCAAGATTAAATTTAAAAATCATTTTCAAAGTTAAAATGAAAACAACAAAGTTATTTGATGCCAGTGGAGTATTAAAAAGAAACTGTTGCCAGGCGTGGTGGTGCTCGCTTGTAATCCCCGCGCTTGGGAGGCAGAGACAGGAGGATCGCGCAGGTTCGAAGCCAGCCGCGCACGCTGGTTTAGGAGACCCTGTTTCCAAATAAAAAAAAATGTAAAAGTAGGTCTGGGAGTGTAGCCCAGAGGTAGAAGGGCTTCCAGGAACCCCAGTACCACCAAAAAAAAAAAAAAAAAAAAGAAACTGTTAAGAGATATTATATAGACTACAAAAAAATAGCAAATGCAAATCTAAATATACAGAAACAGAAAGCATTGAAAGTGGTAAATGTCTAAGTAAATTTCAAGAAAAAAATACCTGTTACACTTTTTCTTTTTAAAAATTAGAAAATTTTTAAAGCAAAGAAAAATTAAACATCTTTGGTGATTCTCAGAAAAAGGTAAAAAATAAATTCTTTCTATATAATGTAAAATTTTTATATTAATACTAAAAGACCATGGAAAGTCCTAATATAAATTTTAATTCCTAAAACAACCATGTTGAAAATACATATAAACATGACTATAGTGAACTACTTTATGATGTGAGACTACAATGCACTAAAAAAGGTATAAAAATTAAAAAGTTACCTTCAGAGTTGAAGATTAAACATTTCTATTATCCACAAAACAAAAAATTAAAAAATAAAGACGTATAAGGTATGTCATTTACAACCTAAGTCACTTAACAGTATGTTCATGAATTAGAAATCTCAAGTTTGCTAAATGTCAAATCTTCATAATTTTGTGTACTCATTAAATTATCTCATTAGAAATTTTAACTGACATGCTGATTATAATTTCTTAAAAAATGCAATAACCTAAGTTAGTCAAAGTAATCTTGTGAAAAAACAAATTTGAAAGATTTTAAATGCACGACATCAAGACTATAATGCTACAGTAATTAATTCAATGTAATTCTCATAACAACTAATAAATTGATCAATGAAGAAGAGGAAAAGGTACAGAAATAAACATTTTGTTTTTAGCTTTAACAAGTCTTTATTACAAAATCCGTAGGAAAAAGATAAGAAAAAGCAGCATGCTGACATGCATGTTGGAGAGCCCAAAAATAAAACTCTCATAAGCATTCTTTTCTATACTGGGGATGGATGGCACCCAGGGCATTCTACCTCTGAGCCCTATTATTTATTATTTATTTTTTGAAACAGGTTTCACTGAGTTTCAAAGGGCCTCACTAAGTAGGAGCTGAGGCTGTCTTCAAACTGCAATCCTCTGGTCTCAGCCTCCCAAATTCTGGGTTTACAAGCATGCACCTCCACACTTGACTTCATGAGCATTCTTAAAGTCATTTGATTTTTGACAAAGATTTCAAAACTTTTTCAAGAAGTGAAACAGTAATTACTACATATCAATACCAGGAAAGAATGAAAATCAACCTCTATCTCAAGCCATATCAAAATAATTTGAATAGTGTCTATCCAATCAACTGCCCATTTATGATTGGGGCATTAGTTTTTTACTGTTAAGTATTTTATGTTCTTTATATTAGTCCCCTATCAGAGAAGAAGCTGGCAAAGATTTTCTCCCATTCTGTAGGGTCTTCATATTCTTTATTGTTTCTTTTGCTGTGCAGAAGCTTATTGATTTGATATTACTCCAAATTAATATAACTACTCTGAAGATTAGTATGGAGTTTCCTCAAAAAATGAGAAATGGAACCACAGTTGACCCAGCTATGCCACTCCTCCGTATCTTCCCAAAAGAATTAAATCAGAATTCTCTAGTAATAGATGAATATCCATGTTCACAGCATCACAATTCACAATGGCCATGTCATGAAACTAAGCTAGGTGTCTCTCGACAGATGAATGGGTGAAGAAAATGTGGTATATACACATAATAAAATCTTATTCATTCATAAAGAGAAAAATGATGTTTTTTTGCAGGAAAAAAGATGGCACTAGAGTATATTATTCTAAGTGAGATCAGCCAGTCTCAGAAAGTCAAGTATCATATATTTTCTCTTACATGTGGAAGCTAGAGAGAAAATAGAAAACAAAAGGACTTCAGATCAATGAGGAGAGACATCAGTAGAAAAGTGAAAGGGAATTGGAAGAAGGAAGAGAAAAAGAGAAAAGGAAGATTGAGGAAGAAAACAATTCAAATAGTTCAAATAGTGCTATGTTTATAAAAGAAGGTATCACACTAACAATCTCACTAATGTGTACAAGGAAGGGAAAAGGGATGTTGGGTGGTATGTAGAGGAAATGCACCAAGTAATGTATGTATGTCTGTATCCCTCTGAACCTCACTGAGATGTGTAATTAATTACAATGTAATAAAAATAATGAAAATTGATATATAATCTTCATGGTAAAAACTAAATTCTCAAAACATTAACCTTAGAACAATATATTTTCTCAAGGGATATATATATATATATATATATATATATATATATATATATATAGAGAGAGAGAGAGAGAGAAAGCAACATATATAAAATAAAAATTGGCAAAATAGAACATTATTAGACTTTAAATTTCTGATTATCAGCATCCATCATTAAGGAAATGATTAATGGCAAACAAAAAACTGGTATATATTTATGGATCATATTTCTCAAAGTATTTAATATTCAGGCTTAGAAAAGAATATGCATAACTCAATAAATAAGAATAAAGAAAAAATAATGCAATATAAATGAGCAAAACATAAACAGATGTGTGGAGATATACAAATCTTCATTAAGTAATGGCTTAAAACATATAGATACATATATTAGTTAAGTTATAATTATCTAAGATAAAGAACTCAAGCAGAGTACTAAAAAAATTTAGGAGAAAGTCAGATGGGAAGACAAGAAAAATTTGTAAATAAAATGACTATGAAATAGATATCATAGACGAGTAAACACAGAAAATTGATAAAAATTCAGAATTCAGAGGACAGAAAAAAATGCAAATTGGGAGAAGAAAGTATACAAAACATAAGTCCTGGTTAACTATAAGGTACATAAAACACAATTTAAATGTCTAATATGCAAGTAAAATGAAAATAAATGTAATAAATACTAAATATTATATATCCTAATGTATTTAATCTAAAACATAAAAATAATACTATATACCTTACAATTTTAGAAATAATCTATGTAAAATAATAAATTTAATTACTACTGAATAAATATTAATACTTTTAAGAGTTTTATTATTACTCTTGGCAATATATTACAAAGAGGTAGCTATTATAGCTTGAATACAATTTGCTACTATTTGTGTATTTTAATATTATAAACTTCTGCTGTATTCTTTCTCAATAAGACACACTCAGATACATAGATACATATGTATGGATTAATTACATATTGATCTTTAGGATCATAATTTATATATCTTCATAAATAATAAAACTATGCTTATATTTTATAATATTCACAATGTGAATAAATATTTGTAGAATTCTTAAGAATAACATATCAAAGATAAATATTAATTATCTGTTCATGAGCAATTTTAGTTTTATACAACAAAAAAAGTGAATGAATGTTTATTGCAGAACTGTTTTTTTAAATATACTTTATTGGTGAACTGTAACTATACATCATGGCATTCAGTGTGATACAAGCATACATACACACAGTACTTAGTGTGAATAATAGGAAACTGAAAATAATTTCATTTGTACAATCAGTAAATATATAAATCAATTGATAGCAATTTTTATTGAGAATTAAAATATTAAAAGGCAATGAAAAACAACTAATAAGTAGTTAAAACTGACTTATTAACCTAATAATAATTAGGATAGAAGCTATGTAAGAACCTATATGCTATCTGATTTTACTTCTGTAAAATTGAAAAATAGGTCAAATTTATCATTGTTGTAAAGCTTCTAGGTTCAAGGCAACGGAACTCAGGAAAGAGATATAAAAATATGGAAGAATAAGTGAATATTGTGATTTGGTGATTTTTAATAAGTTTTTATTGAACATAAATGGTATATATTTAAACTATATTTGGTGCTCTCTCCCCCCCACCCCCGTTTTCCCTTCCCCCCTCCCACCAATGGTTTTCCAGGTTAACCATGTCATATTCATAATTTTACACAATTTTTACATAATTTTAATTTTTCAGATGTAGACCCTCATTAATCAAGGTCAACCTTCCTCCTCTCCTATCTTTCCATTCAAACGTTGCTGATATTTCGCCTCCATTATCTGGAGTCCCACTGGTATCCTCTGTGTTTCCTAGTTTGGGCATATTAGAGGAAACATATGTATCTTCTCCTTCTGTGCTTGGCTGATCTCACTTAACATAATGTTCTCCAGGGCTTTCCATCTTCTTGCAAATGATATAATTTTGTTCTTCTTTATGGCTGAATAGAATTCCATTGTGTGTATTTCCCAAAGTTTTGCTATCAACAGATGAATGGATAGCAAAACTTTGGGAAATGATTCAGTGATTTTTAAACATTTTTAATAGCAACTCTATCAATTAGCTTTTGAATAATTTCCAGAATTCAGAAAATGTTCATTTTGACAATTCTTGGCAGAGTTTTTATTGTCTCTATGGATGAGCATATGTTTTAAAGTCCTGACCACAGCATTTCAAAACATTTCCAAGGCTATTGCTTTAAAGTGCCAACTTTAAGGCAGGTTTGTTTTTTAGCAATAGATAATCAGAATATCTTTGGATGGTGAGGAAGAAAAGCAGACAATGCAAATTAAATCCTACACGCGTGAATATGGTTTTGAAACCCTTTGAAAGCTATTATTCTTTCTGTATTCTAATAACTGAGCTTTTTTCACATTTTTGGCAGATTTTATTAGCCAAAATTCTATACTATGTAATTAACAAGCCATTTATATAAAAAATTGCTTCTGTGATTACTATGAAATGAAAAGATGCTCCCTTGTCAATTAAATTCATTTGGGCTTTTTAAATTCTATTTTCCCCCTTAGGCCATTGTCAATGTCTAATTTGTTTTAGCCAAGAAGCATGACTACAGTGTTTCATAATGAAATATACATGGTCATAAATTATGGAAAAAAGTTATCAGACGCTCATGTAAAATTTAGACACTTATATTTAAGACAGTTCTAACATCCGTAGCATTAACTTTACAAATTTAATAACTTTGCTTGTTTGACATAAAAATAACTAAAATATATATCAGATGCATTCTTCAGTAAATTAAAAATGGAAAAAATATCTGTTTTATAAACATTATTTTATATCTTTCTGTTGTTAATATCTACTTTCATTCTAACATGATCTAAAAATGTACCAAATTATATAATCTTTGAATTTGCTGTTTTTGCTTTGTGTCCAAGATATGACCTTTATTTTGTAAAAGTTTCCCTAAATATCTGAGAAGAAATATTTTTTGCTGTTATTGGTTGAAGTATTCTATGTATATCTATCATTAACAATCAATTTATTGTGGATTTTTTTTCAATTTAAGAGTGTCTGCTAATCTTTTGTCTGGAAGATCAATCTAGTAGTATGAGTGGTGTGTTAAGGTCTCCCAATATATCTCCCAATATCTAAGTTTTAATAATCTAGAGATTTTATTTTATAAAAATTGAGTGCATCCCCATTTAGAGAATAAATGTTTGCTATCATGGTATTTTTTTGGATTTTACTTTTTAAAAGTAACAAATTGTTCTTTGGTCTCTTCTGACAAGTCTTGGCTTAAAATATGCTTTCACATACAGTGTATAATTAAATTATGTTCTTTAAATCACATATCATCTAATGCCTTTTAATAGAGAAGTTTAGCCGGGTGTGGTAGCGCACAATTGTAATCCCCTTGCTTGGGAGGCAGAGACAGGAGGATCACACAGGTTCAAAACCAGCCATGCTGGCTTAAGAGACCCTGTTTCCAAATAAAATAATGTAAAAATAGGTCTGGGAGAGTAGCCCAGAGGTAGAAGGGTTTCCAAGAACCCTAGTACCACCAAAAAAAAAAAAAAAAAGAAAGAAAGAAATAAAGAGAAGTTTAGAGCTTTAACATTCATATTCATTGTTATAAATAAAAGATTTATGTTTTCTGTGATTTTTAGTTATATATTATGTTTGATATAGTGCTATTTCTCCTTTGCTTAGCTGCTCATCTGGTTGAATTTGTTTCTTTTCTGGTTCTGGTATTTATTTCTGATTTCTTTTATTGTGTTTAATTTATTTAAGTATTTTTTTCTAGTCCTGGCTTGGTAGTCATGAATAATTTTACTTTCTGTTTATCTTAGAAGATGTTTTTATTTGTCAGTTTTGAAAGATACCTTTGCTGGAGATAGAAATTGTAGTTAAAATTTGTTTTTGATATGTTTGTGAATGTTGTTAATGTACATTAAGGGGAGAGAATGGGAAATGGGGAAGAAACTGGAGAAGGATTAAATGAGTGATGTGTGCATGTATGCTTCTATCATCTTGTACTCTATTAAGATGTATGACTGCATGCAAAAAAAAAAAAAAAAAAAGGTTCATGTACATTATACCAAGCCTCCTGGCTTTCATAGTTTGGGTTGAGAATTTCAGAGTCATTATTATTTTCTTGTTTTCTGAATGTCACATATTCTTTTGTTCTTTATGAATTTAATATTCTCTCCTTGACCTCTATGTTAGTCAATTTGATTATTATGTGGAATGGATAAGTTCATTCATCTTTCTTTATCAGATACAGAATGTATCCTGTATGCCAATATCCATCTTCTTTTCCATATTTGGGCAAATATCTGATATTATTTTTCTGAAGTTTTCTAATGCCCTTGATCTTCTGAAATTTTTTAAATGCCTATTATCATTAAGGTAAATCGATTATATTATCCCAGATTTTTTAAAATATTCTGATCATTGAAAAGATTGCCAGGTCTTTTCTTTCTTCATATAAAATTCATGACTGATTTTTCTAGGTCTATGAATAATGTTGTTGGTATTTTAATAGAAATTGCATTGAATTTATAGCTCACTTTTGGCAGACTGGTCATTTTGATGATATATATTCTGCCTATCCATGAGCAAGGGAGATCTTTTTATCTTCCAAGGTCCTCTTCAATTTTTTTCTTTAATGTTTTATAGTTTTATTTGTAGAGGTCTTTTACATCTTTGGTTAGGTTTATTCCTAGGTATTTTATTGGTTTTGAGATTATAGTGAATGAAATTGTTTTCTTTATTTCTTTCATTGTAGATTCATTGTTGACATAAATAAAAGCAACTGATTTCTTTAGGTTGATTTTGTATCCTGAAACTTTGCTGAATTGATTAATAAGCTCCAGAAGATATTTGGTTGAGATCTTGGGTCTTCTAGATAAAAGATCATGTCATCTGCAAATAAGGATAGTTTTAACTCTTTTCTTTCTATTTAAATTATTTTAATTTCCTTCTCTTGTCTTATTGCTGTGGCAAGATTCTCGAGGACTATATTGAAAAGGAGTGGTGATAGTGGGCATCCTTGTCTTGTTTCTGATTTTAAAGGAAATTCTTGCAGTTTTTCTCCATTCAAAATGATGTTGGCTTTGGGTTTATTCTATATTGCCTTAATGATGTGGAAATACTTTTCTTCTATTCCAATTTTCTGCGGTGTTTTTTAACATAAATGGGTGTTGGGTTTTGTCAAATGCTTTTTCAGCACCTATTGATATGATCATGTGGCTTTTGTTCTCAGTTCTATTTATGTGATGAATAACATGTATTGACTTGTGTATGTTGAAAGAGCATTGCTTTTCTGAGAAAACTGACTTGGTCATGGTGTATGATTCTCTTGATATGGTTTTGAATGTATATAGCTAGTATTTGGTTAGGATTTTTGCATCTATGGTTATCAAGTATTGGTCTGTAATTTTTTGTTCTTGAAGTATCTTTTTTGGGTTTGGGGATTAATGTAATACTGGCCTTGCAGAAGGAATTTGGGAGAATTCCATCTCTTTCAATTTCCCAGATAAGTTGTGAAGTATTGGTATTATTTCTTCACTAAAGGTTTTATAGAATCTAACTGAAAACCCATCAGGGCCTGGGCTTTTCTTTGATGGCATAATTTTTATTGCTGTTTCTATTTCTTTCATTGCTATTGTTTGTTTTTGACTTGCTATGGCCTCTTGGTTCAGCTTAAGTAGGTTATATGTGTTTAGAAATATATCATTTTCTTCCATGTTTTCCAGTCAATTGGAGTATAAATTTTCAAAATAGTTTCTGATAATCCTTTGAATTTTCTCAGTGTCTGTGGTGATGTCTCTTTTTTGAGTTGATTCTCTCTTTCTATTCTCGTCAATAAAAAACAGGAAGGAGGCACCACAATCCCTGACTTCAAATTATACTATAGAGCAAGAGTAGTGAAAACAGCATGGTATCAGCACAACAACAGGCATACTGACCAGTGAAATAGAATAGAAGATACAGAAAAAAAAACCCACACACCTATAGTCAACTGATCTTTGAAAAAAAAAAGGCCAAAATTGTATGCTGGAGAAAAGACTGTCTTTTCAATAAATAGCCCTGGGAGAACTGGCTATCCATTTGTAGAAAGATAGAACTAAATCCTTACCTCTCACCATGCACAGGAATCAAATCAAGATGGCTTAAAGACTTAGAAATTAGACCAGAGACTGTGAAATTATTAGAGGAGGGCATAGACTCAACACTACAACATATAGGCACAGGCACTAACTTTCTCAACAAGACTTTCAAAGCGCAAAAATTAAAGCAAGAATTAACAAGTGGGATGGCATCAAAGTAAAAAGTTTCTGCTCATCAAAGGAAACCATCAAGAACCTAAAGAGAAAGCCTACAAAATGGGAGAAGATTTTTACCAGCCACAACTCTGATAGAAGGCTAATACCCAGAATATACAAAGAGCTCAAAAGACTCTACACTAGCAAAACAAATAATCCAATCAATAAATGGGCAACTGAACTGAATAGATGCTCCACAAATGAAGAAATGCAAATGGCCAATAGATATATGAAAAGAGGTTCAACATCATTAGCCATCAGGGAGATGCAAATCAAAACTACCCTGAGATTCCATCTAACTCCAATCAGAGAGGCAAGCATAAAAAAAAAATCAAATAACAACAAAATCTGGCAAGGATGTGGAGAAAGATGAGCTCTTTTACATTGTTGTTGAACATGAAAACTACTTCAGCTGCTATGGAGATCAGTGTGGAGATTCCTTAGAAAACTGGAAAAAGATCCACCATGTGATCTGGCTATACCACTCCTGGGCATTTGTCCAGAGAATTACAAAAACATATGCATACCCACATTCATAGCAACATAATTCCTTATAGCCAAAATATGGAACCAACCTAGGTCTCCATCAACAGATGAATGGATCACAAAATTAAGGAAAATATACACAATGAAATTCTACTCAGCCATAAAGAAGAAGAAAATCATGTCATTCGCAAGAAGATGGAAAGAACTGGAGCACATTATGTTAAGTGGGAACTGCCAGGCACAGAAGAAGACTGAGGTTGATTAATAAAAGAGCTACATCCAAATATGTGTAAATTTATGAATATAGCATGGTTAACCTGGACACTCATTGTTGAGATGAGGGAAAGGGGAAGTGGGGCGGAACATGAAGCACTGTCTGAATATATGTCATTTTTAATATGTTTCACATAAAAATAAAAAATTAAAAACACAAAAATAAACTTCCTTAAAGTGTTATCTTTAAAAATTATACAATGTTTATTGTAACCATATAGTTTCATTTTATTTTAAATTAAAACAAAGTTTTAATTAAAAAAAAGAAAACTAGGAGAAATGTGCCATATAGACTAGTATTGTAGTCAATATGGCTTATGTGTTTTATGTGAATTGTCTAAAAAATAAATTTTAGCTTGTAAATTTGCATGGGTGGGTAACTAAGGCTTTATTATATCTTCTGTTTATGGATAATTCAATAATCTATTTTAATTTATTTCTTTTTGAAAAAAAATATAAATATTCTAAAGGGTTTTTGTGAATTCTTATAAATATACTTAATCTAGTGACTAAGAATATTTCTAAGGTAGAATTTGTAAACAAACATCTCAGTTTATATCCACTCACTTTTCTATATGTCAAATATGTTTTTAAGAAGTCATTTTTAAGGTAATCATATGAAAATTGCTGCATAGAATAACTTCTGAAGCTCAGAAATATAGTATAATAAAACATCACTGAATGTTTTACTTTTTTGAAAAAACTATAATAATTGGAAAGTTTCCTCCCCATCAGAGAACAGTGAAAAGATCCACTAGGGTTTTTCCAGGCATTTTTTTTTTTTAAGTAAGAGATCCTCTCTTAGGATTTCTATCTCAATTTCTCTTTTTACAATCTGACAAGCCTGAATTGATGGTTGAATAACTCAATTAAAACTTTTTTTTTCAGTTTCTCTCCCACTGCATGAATATTATATAAATGATTCCTATTAAATGTATGAGCCAAGTGAAATGACTTTGCAGGAGATGAACCTTTGATAGCTAGGGATTAACTTTTCTGTGTTTGCACATGGAAGGTCCCTTTTGATTCTTTATAAGTGGGTTCTAATGATATAGAAACTCCATTTATCATGGTACATTAATTAGATGTGCTATACTCACTAAGATAAAATGCATAATAAAAATGTAAAGCTGGATGAAACAACCTTTTCTCTTAAGAATGTCAGAAACCAGGTTATTCAAACACAAAGTTCACATTTTCTATCTTTTCTTAATTTTAATAAGCTATTGTTACCTTTTACACAGAGTGATACTTCTTTTCTATTCATCAAATTATTCCCTACCTCCTTAATATTTTGGATTTCCCAGTCAAATAATAGGCAGTTCATTAAGTGACATATAAGTATGCTGAGTTATAAAAACATTTTTTTAAATTTCTGTCCATTTTTTATGAAGACAAAGTGACTAAATTATTTTTATCTTTGAGATATCCATACCCCAATTATTATGCTGATTTCACTGATCAAAAACAATACTTTCATTTTCTCTGGTTTCATCATATCTGAATCTTTACACAAATTATTTTTTATATGGACAACAAAGTATTGATAAAAAAATTCAAGATTTTTAGGCATTTCTTGTGGCTTCATCTTCATCCCTTTGTTTGATTTATGTATTAATGGAAACAAATTTCTGGGTCATAATTTAGAATAACTAAGTTTTAAGTGCAAAATTGCAATGATATAATATTGGTCTTTGTTTACATTTTTATATATAAAACAAATACATTATAATACTAAATCTTAAAGTTTCTAACAAAATTTAGCAACTGATTTAGTTGCATATATAAAATTGTTATAGATCGATATAAACTGTTTCTTAAAGAGCTAATTTATTAATGTTTGGGGTTGATGTCATTGAGTCATGAGGGTTAAAATTCCATAAGCCAGAAATGGCTAAATCCATTGTAATGGATTTAACTGGGTGGTACATCTTAGGCTGGTAGGGTGTGGCTGGAAGGGGTGATTCCTGGGCCTCTCCTCTCCTCTCCTCTCCTCTCCTCTCCTCTCCTCTCCTCTCCTCTCCTCTCCTCTCCTCTCCTCTCCTCTCCTCTCCTCTCCTCTCCTCTTCTCTTCTCTTCTCTTCTCTTCTTCTTCTTCTTCTTCTTCTTCTTCTTCTTCTTCTTCTTCTTCTTCTTCTTCTTCTCCCTCTCTCTCCTCTCTTCTCTTCTCTTCTCTTCTCTTCTCTTCTCTTCTCTTCTCTTCTCTTCTCTTCTCTTCTCTTCTCTCTCTCTCTCTCTCTCTCTCTCTCTCTCTCTCTCTCTCTCTCGTTTCTGGCCTTTGTGATGTAAAGATCACAACCAATGTGCTTTCCCTCTCCCTCTCATCACCATGTCCTGTGATCAGTGGTCCTCAGCCTCACAGGTGCTTAACCCAAAACTG
This sequence comes from Muscardinus avellanarius, assembly GCF_963383645.1. Lineage (NCBI taxonomy): Eukaryota > Metazoa > Chordata > Mammalia > Rodentia > Gliridae > Muscardinus > Muscardinus avellanarius. The sequence continues at coordinate 152,494,358 of NC_137787.1, forward strand.
TAAAATACATATTCTCTATATTTTCTCTAAGTTACATAGTAAGTCTTTAGACTATATCTGCAAGAATGGTAATGGATACAGAAATTATTTTTTATAATAAAAGGTATTCATTCAAGGTTAATAATCTGAATAATGGAGAGACATCTGTTTTGCAGTCTAAGGTAGGAAGAGCTTGAAATCATCTCTCCTAGCCTCAAATAAAAGAATAGCTGAATAAGCTATTACTAACTCTTCTTATCCACAGGAGAATTAAGGTTGCAGGGCAACGGCTGTCCCAAAACTGAAGAGAGAGTGAGGAAGTTACAAAAAAAAAAAAAATTACACCTTACTGAGAGCAGAAGCTCAGATGCAGAAACCTGCAGCAGAGTCAGTATCAATGGGAACAGTTTAAACATTAATTGGTGCATTAGTGGAAGCTCCACGTGAACTAGCTTTAGTGTTAAAACTCTGAAGGGACTCAGTCTTAGGGGTCTCCCACATTTTCTGGAGTCTACTTCCAAGAGCCCTATCAGATTCTAACTGTTAAAAATAAAAGATAAATTATCTTATACTTCAGAGAGAAGAAGGGGAAAAGTAACCATTTTGAAATGTGCCTAGAGCTTTTTCATTTTATTACTTAAGTTATACCCACAATAGAAACTATTTTACCAGAGCCTGCTTCACTAGGGTTTCACCAAGGGTAAAAATCACATATGAGGAAGAAAACACCCAGCTATAACACCCACTATCCTTTGACATTGAGAAAAGGAAATGTACAACTCTGACTCACTAAAAGACTAAGATCTAATTATAGAACTAGAGAACACATTCTCTTCTATCCACATCTTCCCATCACATCGACAGAGCTGCTGTATAATAACTAATGGTATAGCTAAAATAATTATAAGGCTCAAATCATATTTAAGAACTCTATGGAGGATACTCAAAAATTAGAGGGGTGAGACAGAAACAAAACCATCTTACCTCCTGCACCATAAAAATAGCAAACATCGAGTTTAGCCAAAATCTAGCCAAATAAACACAAACCTTACACTAAAGGCCTATCTACATCAGTTCTTTTTTATTCAATACTACACATCCAGCTGTCAAAAAATTTTACAAGGCAGCCTAGAGGGCAAAAACCAAAAATCCCAAAAGCATACATAAAAAAAGGCTAAAGTGACAAACAAAAACTCAGAAACAATCTGAGAGATGACAAATTTTGGAATTACCATACCCAGAATTGAAAATAAATGTCATTATTATACAAAAGGCTTCAATATAAGAAAATAAATAATATATAAGAATAAAAATGGTATAAATGAAAAACTGTGGCAGAAATAAAGAATGCCTTGATTTACTTCTATTAGATTAGACATGGCTGAAGAAAGAATCAGTAGCCTTGTTAATTATATTAACAGAAATTTTAAAATTGAAATGCAAAAAATAAATAAAAAATAGAATAGAAAAATTCTCTGATACAAATACAAAATAAATTTACATGGTAGAAATACCAAAGGAAATATATATATATATATATATATATATATATATATATATATATATACATATATATACACATATATATTATCTTTTTTACTTTATATATATATTACTTTATATATATTACTTTATATATATACATACATATATTAAGCTATATAGTAAGCTATATAGTTATATTAGTAATATTTAGCTATATTAGTAATATTTAGCTATATATTTAGCTATATAAAGCTATATAGTACATATATATTACTATTATGATAAGTATAATGTTAGTAATATATTGCTATAGTAAGCTATAGTAAGCTATATATATAGTTTACAGAAATCCATTCAGGGTAAATATTAAAAAATTATACCTATGAATATCATACTCAAATGGAGAAAAAGTATAAGAAATTTACCACACACTTTTTTATTAACCAATAATAAAAGAGCAAAGCTAAATATTTAAAGTTACAACAGTGATCTACAGATTCAACACAATACCCATTAAATTACCAAGACCATTTCCAACAGACATATAAAAATCAGGCCTTAAATTCATTTGGAACAAGAAAAAACCCAGAGTAGCCAAAGTAGTTCTCAGCAAAAGAAGACATGCAGGAGGAATCAAAATACCTGACTTTAAACTATGATACAAATCCATTGTAATAAAAACAGCATGGTACTGGCTCAAAAACAGATACATAGACCAATGAAGCAGAATAGAAGACTCAGAAACAAATCTACACACTTAGAAGATGGAAGGATCTTCCATCTTCATGGATTGGCAGAATAAATATCATTAAAATGGCCATCCTTCCAATAGTGATCTACAGATTTAACGCAATGCCCATTAAACTATCAAGACCATTCCTCACAGACAGAAAAATCAGTCCTTAAAAATTTATCTAGAATAACAAAAAGCCCAGAATAGCCAAGGTAGTTCTCAGCAACAAAAACCATGCAGGAGGAATCATAATACCTGACTTTAAACTATACTACAAATCCATTGTAATAAAAACAGCATGGTACTGGCAAAAAAAAAAAAAAAAAAAAAAAAAAAAAAAAAAAAAAAGATACATAGACCAATGGAGCATAATAGAAGAACCAGAAACAAGTCCATACACTTTCAACCAATTGATTTTTGACAAAGGGGCCAAAAACATACACTGGAAAAAAGATAGCCTGTTCAAATAATGGTGTTGGCAAAACTGGTTAACCATCTGCAGAAAACTGGAAATTAATCCCACTTTCTCACCCTGCACAAGAGTCAATTCAAGATGGATTAAAAATTTGGAAATCAAACCAGAGACCTTGAAGCTCCTTGAAGGGAGCATAGGTCCAACACTGCAACACATAGGCACAAATAAACATTTTCTCAACAGGACCCCAAAGGCACAACATATTAAAAGGTGAATCAATACATGGGATTGCATGAAAATGAATAGCTTCTGTTCAACAAAGGAAACTATCAAGAACCTCAATCGAGAGCCAAAAGAATGGGAGAAGATTTTTGCCACCCACACCACCAATAGAGGACGAATATCTATAATATACAGAGAACTCAAGAAACTCAACACTAAGAAAACAAAGCATCCAATAACAAAATGGGCTAACGAACTAAATAGACATTTCACAAAAGAAGAAATTCAAATGGCCAATAAATGCATGAAAAAAATGCTCAACATCACTGGCAATCAGAGAGATGCAAATCAAAACTACCCTGAGATTCCACCTAACTCCAACTAGAACGGCAATCATTCAAAACACAAACAACAACAGATGCTGGCGAGGATGTGGAGAAGTGGGAACTCTAAGACATTGTTGGTGGGATTGCAAATTAGTGCAACCACTGTGGAAAACAGTATGGAGAATCCTCAGAAGAATGGGAACAAATCTACCATTTGATCCAGCAATACCACTTCTGGGGATCTACCCAAAAGATAGGAAACCAAACTACCAAACTAATGCATGGGTATCTATGTTCATAGCTGCACAATTTACCATAGCCAAACTATGGAAGCAGCCAAGATGTCCATCAACAGATGAATGGATTACAAAATTATGTGATATGTACTCAATGGAATTTTACTCAGCCATTTAAAAAAAAAACTCAATTACATAATTTTCAGGGAAATGGATAGAACTGGAGGACATTATGCCAAGTGAGATTAGTCAGGCACAAAAAATAAGAAATCAGATGCTTTCCCTAATATGTGAGAGTTAGGGAGCAATGGGTGATAGGAGGAACTCTAGATGAAAAAGAAAATCCTATAGGAGAGCAAACAAGGCAACCTAAAGGAGGAGAGAGGAGCCGGGAAGAGGAAAATCTCTAAAACACACAATGTACTAAAACATATTGAAGTCAACCACTAAGCCAAGCAAGGGAAGGATGGACAGGGAGGGAATGAGTTGGGAATTGGGTAGGAGTTAAATCAGTGATGTGTACAAGTATATACACACAGGTTTTTTACCCCAATATGAAGTATAAATATAATGCACCAATAAAAAATTAAAAAAAAAAACAAAGCAGAAAGTTAGTTGCTGAAAGACACAGGGAGAAATAGGAATAGGGAAAAGAAAGATGTTGATCAGAGTGCACAAAGCTTCAATTAGACTGAAGGAGTATGTTTCTGTGATTTATTTATTCATTTAATTCTTACTTTGGAAAATTTTTTGATATTTTTATAATATGGTCATTTAGGTCATTGATTTTGAATCTTTTTTCTGCTGTAAAAATTCTGTACTATAATTCTCTCTCTAGGCACTGGTTTTATTGAATCACACATATTTACTAAATTTTATTTTTATTTTCACATGGTTAAAATATTTTAAAATTTGTATATTATATACAAGAATGTTGATTATTTCAAAATACTTTGGGATATTTCCAGTTATTATTATTTATTTAAATTTAATTCTGTGTATTCTGTTCAGATAGAGATACACATGCACACAGTACTTGGTGAGCCTATCCCCTTTGATTCCACATCAATTTCTACCCGATCTTACACATAATACTGAGATTGTCAAAGATAGCTTTATGCATCTAAAATAAACTCTAAGAGTATACTTTGTTAATTTGTGAACCAAATTTTCTTTTGATGGATAATTAACCTGGGTACAGGCTCTAAGATTTTTTTTATAACCTTTTACCTTAGGGCTCAGAGAATGGTTTTTATTTTTTATTTATTTTAATTTTTTATTGATGTATTGTAGTCATACATCTTAATGGAATAAAAGATTGTGGAGATATTCGTGTACACATCACCCAATTAGTCTTTATCCAATTCGTGCCTGATTCCCTCTTCCTCTCTCTTTCCTATGCTTGACATTTACTATTTCCAAAAAGATGTAGGAGTTTCTGTTATTGTGTTCTTTGATTATTTATCTATATTTCTTTTTTTTGTGTGTGTTACTGGGGTTCCTGGAAGCCATTCTACCTCCAGGCTACACTCCCAGACCTATTTTATATCTTTTATTTGGAAACAGGGTCTCTTAAGCCAGCACGACTGGCTTTAAACCTGTGCGATCCTCCTGTCTCCACCTCCCAAACGCAGGGATTACAAGCGTGAGCCACCATGCCCGGCTATCTATATTTCTTTATTTTGGGAAACACATGCATTTTTAGATTTGGGGAAAAATATTATCAACTCCATACTGCCTTTTATTGTAAATACACACATAAAAATGCCCTAAGGATTTAAAAACTCTGAACATGGTTGGAACAGTATATATTTTTTAGTTCTTATATACCTTATATACTGCATATAATCCTTACTGAATTAGATTTCAATACTTCTAAAGTCCTATGTCTGATGATCCAAGATAGCTTTAGTGAGGATGGAAATGAGTTTGGCTTGCCTGAGTCTCTGTTCTGAATTTCTATGGGTATGTCAATATGACTATCCTATTGGGGGTGAAGACAGAAGTTCACACTCAGGAAATCCTCATACTTCTTTCATTATATAAGTTGAAAAGAATGAAAGTCCATGGTAATATCTGAAAAAACCTTAATTTTACATTACTTGAGAATGTGATGGAAAGTTTTAGACATAATGGGTACACTATCTTGTATTTTCGTTATAAATACATTATGTTATCACATTGAGTTTTTAAAAAATTCTATATAACAGATGCATTATTTTTCTATTGTAGAGCTTAGTTAAACTTCTGTAAAGTGATAACTATGGTGTCAGCTGGATTCAAACCCAGGCAGATGTATCAGGAACTAGTAGGGTAGTTATAAAAAAAAATTATACCAGACAAGTTAAATCCACAAAAAAATACTCCTGCAAGAGAAGAGATATTAAAGTTAATGCTTCTAAAAAAAAAGGTAAGGGAATTGAATAAGAGATGGGATAAGCTTCTGAAAATGTGGTGGAAGATGATAAAGGGAAGATTGGCAATGTATCATCTGTGCCTGGTAATTGGCACTAATGTAATTTAGGCTCCAACTTTCCCACAGAAGCTGGAAGATAGGGGTGCTAACTTTCTTGAGGATTATATTTCAAAAGGATGACTCACAGGTCTTTGAGAAAGACTTTTCTAGGTTGTAAAACTGGCAAAAAGTTGGAAGATGATTTACATCTCAAAGAAATAGAGAAAAAATTTCTGGTTTCAAGTTTTCTAAAAATCTTGTTCTTAGAATAGGGAAATCAAGGGCCCCCTTTTCTAAATGTCACATGGAAAACTTTCTAAAATATGCTGAACCTGAAAAGAACATTATAGACATCTTAGTCAATGAATGGATGATTAGTCATTGGATAGATGGATAGCTGAATAAATAAATATATGGATGAGTAGATGTATCAATAAAATTAGAGGTAGTTGGATAAGTAATCAATGTAATATAATTATCAAATCAACAGAAGTTTTCAAAGAAGGACCTTTAAAAGCATTATACTTTCTCCTATTCACTCCACATATAGCAAAAATGCATTTATATCTCGGCGTTCTGTGATAAAAGGTCATTTTAAGTCTCATTAATTTCTTTCTTTTTCATTGAAATTAAACGTGTTATCTGATAATGTAAAAGATATTTCCTGCCCATTGAGAAAACTTTTCCCAATTTTTTTTTTACCAGAATATACAGCAATGTATTATTCATTTCAAGGTAACATTTATTTTATTACAAACTTATAATAGTGTTATATTTTATAATTTATTATTTACATCCAACAAATATGTATTAGGTAACTACTATATGACTGATAATTTATGCTAGAATAATTCAGAGATTAACAATAAGCAAATAATGTTGCTTTAGATAAAGAAAGTATGAATAAAAATTAAGACATAGCTCGGCTTAGTGGCACACACTTATAAACACACACATACATACACACACACACACACACACACACACACACACACACACACACACTCGCGCTCTTGGGAGGCAGAGACAGGAGGTTGGAGCAGGTTCCAAGGCAGCCTCGCTGGCAATAGGTCTGGGAGTGTAGCCAGGAGGTAGAAGGGTTTTCAGGAACCCCAGTACCACCAAAAAAAATTAATAATAATAATAATAATAATAATAATAATAATAATAGTAATACATAGCTGGGCATAGTGGCACACACTTATAAACCCAGCATTTGGGAGGCTGAGACAGGAGCATCCGGATTTGCAGACAGCCTCAGCTACTCAGTGAGGCCCTTTGCAAGTCAGTGAGACCTGTTTCAAAATAAAGAATAAAAAAAATAAGGCTGGAGATGTTGCTCAGGGGTAGAATGTCCCTGGGTTTCATTTTCAGTACCGCAAAAAAAAGTGACCATAAACCAAGGAATGGATTATAAAACTTTGTTATATACATGCAACAAAATTTTAAGCAGCCATAAAAAGCACGATTGTATTATTTGCAAAAATTTGAATAGACCTGAGGAATATTATGCTCAGTACAATTAGTCACAGAAAGGGCAAGTTCATATGTGGAATCTAGAGGGAAAGTAGGAAGGGTCTTTCTTCTGTGGAATCCAGGGAGAAAGCAGGAAGCAGAGGAGTTCAGATAAATAAGGGGAGATATTAGCAAAGTGATGAAAGGGAGTTTGGGGAGGGGGAATGGTAAGAGGTGAAAGGGGAGATATCTCATGAAGGAAACAAGTCAAATGATCCTTTATTTATATATGAAGTTATCTATATCAAAGTTAATATTATCTCCTGCACCAGGAGAAGGGTGGGACCCAGAATGTAACACTTAAGGAGTGCTGTGTACGTTTGCATTCCTATCACTCTAAATTCCACTATGATGTTTAATTGCAACACACGCACACACACACACACACACACACACACACACACACACCTCTGGAATAATCTGGTAACATCTAAAATTATCAGGAAAAATACTTAGCTATTATTTGTAAATAGAGGTTCTGCTATTATCTTTTTAGTACATTTTTATGTTTGTGGAAATTATAAGGCTTTATTTCCACTTCTTTACAGATGTGGTTCTCAACTATAACCCTCTAGAGAATCCCATATTCTATTTTTACCTATGATGTAGAATGTTGGGAAGATAATCCATCTCATCTAGAAAATAATAAAATGAAAAGAAAATGACAAAATGAAAACTCATATTTTAACAATATTTAACTTTGTGTTTGTTTTCTTGATTAATTATAAGAATTTTTTATATTGCATCCTTTATTGAATGTATGATTCCATATATTTGGAGTGGCTTTTTTTTTCTTATTCAATCGTGGTTTTCAAAAGGAAAACATTTAATTTTTTTGATAGAATCCAATTTTATGTATGTTTTAAAGTTTAGTATTCTAAAATGAATGAGTTTTTTGGAGAGTGTATAAAATATATTATCAAAGTCAACATCATATATTTTCTCTTTATTTTTCTAGAATTTATACTTTTATATTTTATAATTGGCTGTATAGCCCATATGAAATTAATTTTTCTGTATGGTTTAATGTGAACATTGAGATTCATTGCTCTACATTTGGACACACGAATGTTCCCATTTATTTTATTAAAAAGACTGCTTCTTTTTAATTCAGGTCTTTTTTGTAATAAAAAAAGATACATGATCAACCTGATAAAACTTTTAAAATGTATTTTCTGAATAGTTCTGTTGTCAATGTTAAACTCAATAAAGACTTTAAAAATTCAAATGCAGTGAGTATAAAAATTATTTTTATCATGCTTTGTTTTTACTTTAACATCACTTTCTTTATTAAATATACTTTTACTGGTGCACTGTAAGTATACATCATAGTGATGTTCAATGTGATGGAAACATACTCGCCCACAGTACTTGGTGTGATTCCGTCTAGATCTCAAACCTCTCCCTGTTTTCCTGGATATGTAAATGAAATTAGGAGTGATGCTTTTGAGTCTGGGTAGAACAGTATTTGAGTAGTCTCCTTCCTCAATCTTTTCTTTTCTTTTTTCTATCTCCTTCTTCCAATCCTTATATACTGTTCTACTGGTATCTCTTGTCATGTCTGAATTTTTTTTAGTTTCCTATTTTCTCTATAGTTTCCACATATGAGAGAAAAATGTTAGTTTTTTCTTTAATTACCTTTGCCCACTTGTCATACAATCGACCAGGATATTTTTATTACTAAAAAAGGAAGTACATTGATTGCTGCATAACTGATTATCTGGTACTTTCAAGTAAAGCACAAAAATGCTTGCCATTGCTACTGATATCCTGCTTATAATACAATAATGAAATTATGTAATAACCTAGTTGCATATGTTATCAATTTCAGTTTTATAACTTCAAAGAAAATATTATTAACTTAACTTATATGTCAGGTTTTATCAACCACATTTTATATTTCTTTTAGAAAAATTTTATAAAATGCTTTCTTGTCTTTTATAAATATATACCATCAAATGTGTGTGTACATCACATATGTTTGAAAACTTCCTTTAAACTAAGAATAAAATTATTAAAAAGTTATAATGAAGGTTACTGTGTCAAAAATCATGATATTGATAACATATATGCACCTTTTCCCTTAGAATTGTATGATGAACTGACCCTAGATGGGCTCCAAAATAAATCTCATTTCCCAAATTCCACAGTTGTGTATCCTTTTTATTGACTGTGGGTAGGACCTGCAAGATTTACTTTTAATCAGCTGAAAATAGAAACAAAAAGAGGTATCTCATTGAATAATTTATACTATATGCCTAAAGTACAGGAATGTCATGTCCTCCTGTGATTAAGTTATATTTTATTAGAACATGTTAACTGAACTGCAGGTAGAGATTTTACTTTTACTAGTTTAGAGAAGACAACTACCTATGAAGTTGTCTTCTATGAAGAAACTTCAGGGAACCATGGACAACCTCTACAGTATAGATGTGGACCCCAGTCAAAAGCCAGAAAGAAAATGTGAATCTCAATTCTACAATAAGGAGATTAATTATCCACAAACTCTTAACCTTTATTCATTTGAACTTATGATGTGAGCATCTTGACTTTGAAACAGAGGCTTCAGTTAAACCAGGTCTGGGCTCCTGAACCAAATAAATAGTGAGATAATAAAAAATATGCTACTTGAAACTACAGAGTATTGTAATTTGTTATATAGCAATAGAAAGCTGACACACTGGTTTATATATTTGTTCAGGTTGTATAATGCACAAATCTATAGAAATCCATTTACAGCAGTCTGTCTTTATTTAAAGCATGACCTGCACAATTTTATGACAATTCTTTTTTTTTTTCCCATATATTCAACTACTTGGGGGAAAATGTTCACATCTTGCTCCTCTATATATCCATACTAGCATAGTTATATACTATAAATTTCCACTGCTTTTAAAAGAAACAAATGACATTGGGGAAAAAGAAAGATAGACAACCTTTTCTAAACTTTCTTCACAATTTATATTTTTATTAACTCTTTTATGATAAAAGATCCTTGGAGATCATCTAGTACATTTTTCATGTGTTATAGATAAATGAAATAAAACATAGCTTCATTCTCTGAATTGTGAAAGGACACATTTTTAGTTAATTCTAGAATTGGATAGTATCTCATATAACCTGACACTCAGTCTTACACTCTGCCTGGTATATTATTCTACCAATTTTTCATTATGCTTATCAATAAGTTGTTAATTATTAAGCATTGAAGATGAATGTAAATATAAAAGGTACTTACTCACTAAAGCTATAAAGGTAATACTTTAGTTTTTGAATGACATCAACACAAAAGAAATGTGAATATTATGATCAGATTTTAATGGATTTGCAAAAATATTAGATTCATAAATTATTTATTTCATTGTTTAATGCATAATCTTAATAATGAAGCATTTTCCATTTATAGGAGTTAGAAGGCAGCTGTTCGGGGATTCATGCCTTTTAGTACTCTTGGTGCTGAGATACTGACTTCCTTTATTGGATTTAATTTTATAAACATGTTTGTAATGCAAACAGAAAAAAAAAATGGTAGTGCCTCCCTCCAGAAAGAACAACATGCTTACTCTCTACTATAAAACCTAGGAGATCCCTAGGCTTAGGGCCCCTCTAATGTAATGCTACCTACTGTGTGTACAGTTAACATTTCCTCTTCTTTTTCCACTCTATGAAAACTGAACCTTCAGAATATGGCAACAAACAGTCATGATTATCTAGCTACTACTGTATCTTTGAGAGATACCGTTCATTATTTCTGACTCAGGAAGCTCCTACCTTCAGCAAGCATCAAACAAAATATTGGCAGGCAATTTTAATAGATTCCAAGTATGGATAATTGAAGATTTGACACATTTCTTGACAAGAAAATGCTATATTTTCCCACATGGCACATTTTTATATTTTGTCAAGGATAAAGAAATTTGAATTCCTCTAGTTTGAGGCATAAACTTTTAACATTTCTCTGATATAAATATTAGATTATGTTCTAATTTAATATCACTATTCACTCTACCTTTAAGAATCCTTGCTTAGAAATTTTGAGTTTTACCTATTTGTATTTTAATGAAATTTTATTTTCTCCAAAGATGATATCTCTTTAATATCAGGTGAATTTAAAAGAAAAGATTACAAAGAAAAAAGATAAAATAATTGTTACTTTAAATTACTGTCTTGTTTACTTTTTAATATTCTAAATACTAAATTTTTGTTTATATATATAAATATTTCACAAAGTAAATTATCATGAAAAATCTACATGATTATATATTTCCACTAAAGTATAAAAGAATATATATTTTTATATTTCAATAAATACTTCATGTTAACAATAATGTTTCAGAAATGCATGGCTAGGTTAAAAATTGGCACTAAAATAATTTAATCTTGTGATGCTAAAACTTTATTCATTTTTTGTACTCTGCCAAAGCTTCCAGGGAAATTATGCTTATATATTTTGTCAGCAATTGCCTCTGAGATATAATTCTTCAAGTATACTAAATTAACGTTATTGCTGTTTTTTGGAAGCCATGATTATTCATAGTATTCTCATTTGTCTGCTTGTGGTACTACTGGGAAAGAAATACTGTTCATTTTATAAAGGCCTTCTGCCATGATTACAGAGTCCTGCTGTGAAATTTAAAATGTGTGTAATTCCACAATATTTGTGAAAATAATCACACTGTTTATATGCAGTGATGATGTTAATGAAACTAGGTCATCATCTTTAAACAAATGTTTAACCCTATTAGCAGAATAAATATTCACTGTTGAAATAATTTGCTAATTGCTTTCCCTTGTTTCAGATACTTGTTGCATTTGATCTTTTAGTCATATGCATTATTTTAAGTCTAAAAATGCATTTAAATTTAAAAAGTATTGCAAGCTTATAATAGTAATATTTAATATGAAATATTCTGAATATCAACAAAACATGCTAATATATTTCTGAATATCAACACGCTGTATTATACTTACATTTTACATTTAAGTAATTTGATTATATTTGATATACCAGGAACATTATTATAAGTACTTGTTAAAATAACTTTTTAAATTGTTATTAATTTTATCTTATATAAGAATGGAACTGTGAGAAACTTTAAAGCACAACCTTGGGATCTTACAAACTTAAACTCTTGACTCCAGCATTCAATTTTAATTGTTACTTTAACATCTTTAAATATATTTTTGTGACAAAATATAACTGCATATCTAATTTTTATGTTGAGTAGTTAAACACTATAAAGTATACTGGAAATATTAAAGAAATAAGAATACCCAATACATAAAATTTCTTCTCATCCTAGTAGCTATTGTGTATTTTATTACATCCCTACCCTTGTAAATGTTTCCATTTAAAATATTTCACAATTTTAGATAATCTTTTGTAATCTATTATGTTGTATATGATGTGCAAAGCATAAGGTTATAAAAAATACCAGATCTCAATATTCTGAATTCTCTCTTATGTTTCAATCTTTGAAATTTCTCTCAAGCCTTTTTAATACAAAAAACAAATTTTAATAACGCTAGATTATGTTTTGCTTCTAACATTGAGGAGCTGGACAAAATGTCTACTGCTGACTTGAAGTGGGGGAATCGGTTAAAGAAAAACTTACAGAAAGAATTATGTAAGAGAGCATTTGTTGATACTACCTTTCCTAAATTTATTTTGTTATGTTTTTTATAATTTCAGACATGCACACACGCAGTTCTATTAACTTAACAGCATTTCTTAGATCCATAGATTTTTGCATACAATTGTTTATTGCCATAATATTTTAGATACACTGGATTCATGGATTTAATTTTTCTGTTTCACCAAAAAGCTGCTTGTAAAATGAGTTGTTTCTAAATTAATTTTAATAAATGTCCAAGTATTTGTTCTACCTGTTTTATTGTAATATATACATAGAGATAGATAAATAGATATTATGTATATGTTTATAGTATCTATTTTTTTTTTTTTTTGCAGGCTGGGGGTAGAACCCAGGGGCATTTGACCTCCGTGATACACCCCCTGCCCTATTTTTTATTCTTTATTTTGAAACCGGGTCTCTCTGAGTTGCAGAGGGCCTCACTAAGTAGCTCAGGTTGTCCGCGAAACTTGACCCTCTGGTCTCAGCTTCCCAAATGCTGGGATTACAAGCGTGAGCCACCATTATTTGGAAATTTTATTTTGTTTTTTTAGTAACATTGACTTGTTTTTATTTCAAAATGTATTTGATATTGATAAGAAGAGAAAAATCATTAGCTGCTGTGAGATAAAGAATTTGAAATACATCTAAAACATTTCCATTTCAAATTATATCTTTAACTATATGCTTACTTCTATTTTATTTTTAATAAAATGTTTTATTTTTGTGTGTATTTTATTTTATTTATTTATTTTTTGTGTGGGTTTGGGGATGGAACCCAGAGCCATTTGAACTCCAAGCTACACCCCCTGCCCAATTTTTCATTCTCGATTTTGAAACAGTGTCTCATTGAGTTGCAACGGGCCTCACTAAGTAGCTGACGCTGTCTGGGAACAGTGATGTTCTGGTCTCAGCCTCCCAAATGCTGGGATTACAAGCATGTGCCACCACGCCCGGCTTATTTATTATTTCTTATGTAAATCATCCTGAAAATGGCATACATTTGGACAGTGTGTGGGGTCCTCCTGCCCACTTCCATTTTTTCCCCTTCCCATAATGAGTGTCTTGGTTGACCATGCTAAATTCTTACTTTTACACATATTCAAATGTAGCTCCTTCATTAATCAACTTCAGCCTTCTTTCTCTCCCTCCCTTCCTTTCTAACTTTGCTGAGGACTTTCCTTTATTATCTAGAGTCATTGTGGTATCACAATATTCCCTAGATACATGAAAAAAAATGTTCAACATCATTAACCATCAGGGAGATGCAAATCAAAACTATGCTGATATTCCAATAATCCCAATTAGAGTGGCACACATAAAGAAGCCAAATAACAACAAATGCTGATGATGATGTGGGGAAAGAGGAACTCTTTTATACCGTTGGTGGGAGTGCAAACTAGTTCAGCTGCTATGGAGATCAGTGTGGAGATTCCTTAGAAAACTGGGAATGGATCCAACATATGATCTGGCTATACCACTTCTGGGTATCTTTCCAAAGGCTTTGAAATCAGAAAACTACATTAACATAGCAATATTCATAGCGACACAATTCATAATAGCCAAAATATGGAATCAACCTAAGTCTCCATCAATGGATAAATGGATTTCAATATTATGGGGAATGCACACAAGGAAATTCTACTCAAGAATAAGAACAAAATCATGTCATTCTCAAAAAGATGGAAAGACTGGAGAACATTATGTTAAATGAGATCAGCCAAGCACTGAAAGAGAAGGAACATATGTTTACTTCTTTTTATTTCATTAAATTATGATGCCTGAGATATGTGTATTTTTTGGTGTGTCTGTGTGTGTATGGTACTCACAATTGAACACAGGAGCCTTCTACTTTTGGGCTATTCACCAAGCCTATTTATCTAGTCATATATTTATTTTTATCTTATTTTATTTTGAAATAGGGCCTTACTAAGTCACCATGTGCTGATCTTCAACCCGAGAGCCTCCTGTCTCAGCCTCTCAAGTACAGGGATTACAGGCATGGGCCATGGTGGCTGGCTAAAATATGTATATCCAAAATTCTCACCATTACTACATTTTATCATCTTTGAATTTGAAGCATTTTTATAGTTAAAAATTATATACTTCAACTTTATGTTGAATTATATACATGTCCTTTGATAGTATTTTATTTTTTAATTATATAAAGTGTTTCAGTGAGTGGCTTTTCTTTAATTTTTTTCACTTATGTAATGGTCCATCATACTGAATAAAGTTTTAGTTTACCTGAGTTAAATTTACTAGGACAGTAAGACAACAGACTGGAGAAAGGCAGAAGAGTTAGAACTGTAGAGTGAATAGCTCTGTCCGTGAAGTTAACACTTTTATAGTGATTTATTGGTCATTTCGTACCTGGAAATATAACTGTATGCTTTTATCCAGTTTTAGCATACTTAATTTATAGACTAAATATTATCATATATGTGTGTAAATAAAAACACAATATATAGGTCTATCATTAACCATTGATTCTAGTTTTGTGTAAGAAATAATTAAAAATTGCTTATAAAAAATTGGAATGAGTATTGAAAGCAGAATATCTATAGTAAATGCAAAAAATAATTATACTATCAATCTTTCCAATTTAAAGTTTTGACAACACATTACCTGTAGAATGACTCTGGAACTTTTTTTGCACTTACATTACAATTAATTTAATTTTATTAATTCTTGTAGGTAAACATAGATACTTAAAAAGTTCTAAGGTAATATTATATCTATAAATATGCAATAAATTTTATTTGCTAGTGATTTATTTAATATTTTAATAATTAAAAGGTCTAAAAATTTATTCTCCTCTATTACTAAACAAGTTCAAACTAAGTAAGTTTGATTCTATTTTTACAACATGAATAACAATCGCTATATTATTTGATCATTTTTGTATAATTGGATATTTGGTTGCTTACTCTACAAATGACTTTAGAGAACCCCTTATATTTGTAAGTTACATATAACACTGAAACAAAAAAAGAGAGAAATCATTGCAATTAGATTATGTGTACCTGGAAGAATTTTATATTTAAAATTCAAAATAGCCTTTTATATCAATAGCTACAGAGTTTAATATTGTTCAAAAAAGTAATTACTTACTGGAAATTCTTCTCAAAGCTATTATGTAAAACATTTGTCTGATCATCATGGCAGAAAAAAAGTCTTCAAAGAAAATATGTATGTCTCACACAATGGACATTTTATCTACTGTTAAAGAAGCCTTTTTCTTTTATTTCCTTCAGAAGTTTTGAAGAAAGAATCTTTAAAAAAAAAACCTCTATATAATTGCAAATAATCACTTTCTACATAGGTTATCTTGTATAGAATAGAAATAGTTTTGTCAGTCTTTTGTGATCTCCATCCTTTTTTACAACTGAGGTTTTATATTGTGCTTTACTGAATATTCTTCATTTATAACAGCTATAAAAGGTGCTTTTTAACAAAGTATAATATGATTCATAATTTGTACATGTACAAGATTTTTTCCTTTAATTTTCTTTCAGGTTTCCTACTGGCATGCTTTGACTCACTTCAATACACCTTTACTTTCACAGGCCTCAATATTACTATTTTATTATTGTATGTAAAATTAAGCCTGTTCTATATTTATTATCTTATACTAATATGTGGTTACTTGTTAATTTCCTAAATTTTAAATTTGTTCTAGAACATTGGAGACCTTAACTCCACTAAAAACACATTAATTAGGCATTAACCAAAAATCACTCTATCCATTCTCCAAAGCAACAAAACCAACATTCCCCATTACTGTTTAAATGTCAAGTTCTAAGTATCTTTTACATTGTTTATTGACTATACAAATAGCATTTCAATTATTTCTATAAACTCATTTTTAAAGTTTTGCTTAAAAATAAACTTATAGCCGGGCGTGGTGGCGCACGCTTGTAATCCCTGCACTTGGGAGGCAGAGACAGGAAGATCGCGCAGGTTCGAAGCCAGCCGCGCGCGCTGGCTTAGGAGACCCTGTTTCCAAATAAAAATGTAAAAATAGGTCTGGGAGTGTAGCTCGGAGGTAGAAGGGCTTCCAGGAACCCCAGTACCACCAAAAAATAAAATAAAATAAAATAAACTTATATATCACATTTATATGTAATTTTTATTTATTTGTATCATTGACAAAATATACATTTAGTCAGTTAGTAATGATCTCCTCTTCCCAGTGTCAAATGTATCAAAACCTTTACATCTCATTCACACTCTTCTTTCTTTCTATATCCCTAATTCGAAGCTGGAGCTGTTAGTTATTAATGAGTTTTTTTTACTCACCTTCTTTTATTTTCTCAAAGCATTTGATTCTCTAAATACAGAAATCCACTGGGTGTGATGGTGCATGCTTGTAATCCTAGTACTTGGGAGTCTGAGAGAGAAGGAGGTCAAGTTCATG
This sequence comes from Muscardinus avellanarius, assembly GCF_963383645.1. Lineage (NCBI taxonomy): Eukaryota > Metazoa > Chordata > Mammalia > Rodentia > Gliridae > Muscardinus > Muscardinus avellanarius. The sequence continues at coordinate 152,511,777 of NC_137787.1, forward strand.
GCCAGCCTTCAGCTACTTACTGAGGACTTTTACAACATTGTGAGACAGTTTCATAACAAAGAATAAAAAATAGAACTAGGGGTGTAGGAGGAAGAATGTCTCTGGGTTCAATCTAAAGTAACACAATAAATAAATAAATAAATAAATAAATAAATAAATAAATAAATAAATAAATAAATTTTAAATATAGACTTCTCTTCTGAATTGTGATTTTTACCTTCGATACTAGAACTAGGACTCCATCTGATTTTAAGCATTGAATATACTTCTAAACATGCAGAGTCACAATACAATTTAAGCAACTTCTCTACCTGTTTCCAGATTTTAGGAGGCATAGAAATGTTTTGAATATTTCTATAAAGGCTAAGTCTAGAGGCCAAAGAGAGACTTTGCTCTTTTTCATGTTTGTTAGAGGAGTGAAAATATACCTACCCTCGGATGGTGGCTTAGGGTCTATATGTAACTATCTTCTCTTAGTGGCTTAGGGTCCCAGTTTCAAATTTCTTCTGATGTATTATCTGATTATTCTTAAAAACTAACAAGTATTATATTACCTTTAAAATATGCTGAAGAATTCCAATGCTGAAGGTTATTTCAAGTTAACCAACCTCTGCTGTTTCCAACCTTCCAGTCCTATTACTCTACTGCTATTTTTCCATCCATTTCTTTCTTTAAGGACAATCACTAATTAAATACAACAGGACTCTTTGTGATGTTTTAAATTTAATTAATTTTTGGAGCTGAAGTTAATTAATGTATTGAACTAGCTAATATATTAAAATGAAAAACAAAAACAATTATAATCAAAATATGCACATCAATATACAAGAATAAAGTTCTATCAACAAATAGTTATATTTCTTTGTAATAATAGAAGTAATTAAAACCAATTTCTCTAAAGAGACTCTAATACTTAGTGAAAAGAATATTTTTGCATTCTTCTTACTTTCCAATTAATTATACCAGAGATTGCAAACTAAAATATCAAGAAAATAAGTCAAAGATTATAAAGAAATTAAAATGAGTTTGTGGATCATTTTTGTTGTTATTATTTTTATATTTTGATTGGCACAAAATATTTGTATGTATTTATGGGCTCAATGTGATGTTTTGATTCATGTATATATTCATTATATAATCATCAAATCAGTGTAATTAGCAAGCACATTCAAATTCTATCTTCTAGCTATTTTCTATTGATTGTATGCTTTCTCTAAAGTAGGCAAAAAACAATTGGTTAATACTTATCACTCTGAGAGAAAGTACGGCCAGTTTTATTGCATAATATATGGAAAGAATTCATTCTTTCCTTTTCTACTTTAAGATGTTGTATTGAGAAATTTATTCTTAAAGCTTCTCAAAACCTTGTATGTCTTTAAATGTACATACTTAGATACCTTAAAGATGGTAGAGCCTTGTTAAATTGCTGTCTTTTAACTATATAAGTATGGCACTCATTTCAATTTGTCTTAACTTTATGATCCAGATCTACACTATAGAGAAGCAATCATTTTCAACATGTGCCTTTTAAAATTCTATAAAAAATTCAGTATCATTAACATAGTCACATCAGCTACTTATTAGCTATATAGGCTAATGACTATTACAAATAGTCAAGTGTATCATGTTTCTAGCTTTCATATAGTTGCATCACATAATGTTGGGTTACGGATGTCTTTTCTGGAACTGTCAAACCAATACTAACTGATTACTATATTTTAATAAGTTTCCATATATGTTTACTGTAACTGTATCATCAAAATAATCTATAATATTGAAAAATGAGAAAGGTTTTACTCTAAGACCAGAAACCTATTTTCTAATATATTCATGTAACAAAAATGTTCCACTCTACATCAGCCAATAAGGGGTAATACATTGTATTTAATCCTATAGCTCAAATATTTTGTCTTAGTCATTGGTTTAATACCAATGGTCTAATGGAAAATGTGTCACTGCATTTCAACATTTCTTTTATTATCTACTGTTATACATATCTGAAAAACTATGGTTCATTGTTAATATCATGCCACATTTTAGGTCTGTGACTTAACTCATGAGCAGTTAAATTGCGTAATTGTAATGCTGTGATCTGTCTTTACTTTTATCACCATCCTCTCTCAGAAGCAGGGTTTGATACATGTATTTCCAAATAAAGTCTGGGTCAATGTGTATGTGAACTGAACTTTTAGTACCACAAAAAATACTACTTGTTAGGTTCAACACATTCCATTACTTGAGCATATCAAATTATACATCAATTCCCAATGGCACTGTGAAAGAGTGTGAGCAGATAATTTTGCAGTTAGCCTACATCATCCTTAAGTTCTCAACTGCTTCTTTCACTATTCAACTCTGCACTGACTTTAGTGGTCTGCTGTTTTGTTATGGTTCTAGATATACTTTACTTGAGATCATGCTGATGTTCTAAGCCAGTGTTCAGAATGGATTCTGCCAATACATGGGTGACCTGCTCTATCATTCTCACCTAGTCTTTGGCAACTTACAGTAATAAGTAACTCTGAAGAAAAAATAAACAAAAGGGGAGTTGTAGACAACAATGACAACAACAAGAATGAATATGAGAAGGAAGCAATCAATAAAGAAAATAATTTACTTGTAGAGCTAGAGAAAATTTTAACAAAGGGACAGTGCCACTAACAATGATGAAATTTACCAAATTTCAAATTTCAAAATAATGTAAAATTTTCTTATTAAAAATTTAGTCCATGTTATATGTTACAATATACAAACTAAAAATATTGCTGTGATTATTTGAATACTCCTATGTTTTATTTGCTTTGTTACTTGGCATCCTCTGATTTGTGTTTCACAAGGCACTTTTGCCTTATGAAGTACAGCATGATGTGTGTGATTTGTTTTCATTCTTGACAATAAATGCATATTTAATGTTTTTTCACTCATATCTGAGGTGCTATTGAGATTTGAGTTCACTCTTGACATATTTCTATCCTGCTAGAGCTCTGTCAATTAGCACTGAGACAGGAGAGTCTGCTGTCAGTTGCTTGTTAGATCAATAAAACTCACTTCAGACTCAAGTTGGAATGATGTTTGCCTTTGATTTGTTCATTTTTCAAGATACATATAATCTGGGCTACACCCAGTTACTTTTATTTATGCATCATTCTCTCAAAAAACATTGATATGGAGGTTACTCTGTATCAGAGAAAACATGTATAACTTACCATTTCAATTTTCCTGCTTTTCTCATCAGTTCAAAAATATCTACTTATAAAATTGCCATGTATCATCACTCATGTGATAATCTAAAGGCTAGAGCAGAGTTTTACCTTTCTGTGAATTTTTTGTATTGATTTCTCCCAAATGAAGATATATCTCTTAAATGAATATAAATCATGTTCTTTGGGAAATTAAGTGGCATTACAGGCACATGAACAAAAGGGGCTAGACATCACTTTTATGATATTTTGTCATTGCATTATAATGTTAAAAGAAAGTATAATGTACTTGTTATTTTCTGTAATATAAACCACCATATGACACTAAAACTACCTACTGGAATTTCATTTTGTAAGTCATTTTAAAAGAAAGACTTTTTCAACTCAGCTTCAATTTTATTTATAATGTCTTCTGCCTACATTTAGAGAGAGTTAAAAGAATACCACTCTTGAAAGACAGGAGAAAGTCATACTTCCACTTAAGTAATGGAGATTAGATGCTTTGATTGCAATTATATTTCCTAATGGGTCTTTCATATATACACATATAACAATTTAAAAATATATATACATTTTTACATGTGTGGCGTATATATGTATGTCATTATTTGTGCTAGTTATTATAAAGATTATTTAGGTACAGGTTTTTCATTATTATATTATTATTCACATATTAGGGCAAGAGGGATGCAGACTATAAATGAAAAAATATTGTACCTGTCCATCTTTATTGTCTGATTGAAAAACAATTTTTAAAAAACCAAAATTTTTGCCGGGCATGGTGGCGCACGCATGTAATCCCCACACTTGGGAGGTGGAGATAGGAGGATCGCTCAGGTTTGAAGCCAGCCTCGCTGGCTTAAGAGACCCTGTTTCCAAAAATAAAAAAACGTCTGGGAGTGTAGCCCGGAGGTAGAAGGGCTTCCAGGAACCCCAGTACCACCAAATAAATAAATAAATAAATAAATCACCAAAAATTTTAAATTTCAGGTAAATTCAAAATCACAGTTCTTTAAAATTAAAATATTGCTTTAATTACTAGCATTATTTATTTTGAGGGTTCAACATTTGCAAGCCCCTTTCTCATAACTAAAGGTAAAATAAGCTAGAAGAGGTTTTTAGGTATTATAGTTTAATATTTAATCTTAATAAAAGAAATATGTAAGGCATCTTATGTTTCAGCATTCTCACCAACTCTTTAAATTTTTAAAGTTATATGATACACATTTGTAAAATAACATAAATCATATATGATAAAATAAATATATTTAATAGAATAAAATATAAACATGCTCTAATTTCCTATCTTATTTTTATTCCTCATTTTAAAAGTTAATTTTGATACTGTAAGTTGCCAAATATTGAAGTAGACAGGCAGCTTAACACAGATGCATGCCTGTGTACATAAGCATTTATTCAGACATTCACACAGAATTCTAAAAACTGAACAGTCCTGAACCCAGATATTATATATTTGTAACAGTGATATTGAAGGTAAATACAGATATCTTTAATCTTATGTATTATTAACTATAGCATGATTTTGTTTTTAATAGACTTTTATTAGTACATTGTAATTATATATCATAGTAAGATTCAATGTGATGCAAACATTTATGCACACAGCACTTCCTTACTGGTCCCAGTATACTTCCTCCCAACTGATATGTTCGTGAGATTGGTAGCTATACCTTGGTATATGGACATCACAGTATTTGAATGGTTTTCTTTATTATATTATGCTTTTTTCCCTCCCAACTCCCTTCTTCAATCCCCTTCCACTTCTCCAATGGCCTCTCTTCTCACTTATCTAAAGTCCTTTTTGTTTCCTATTTTCTACCTAACTTCTACCAATGAGAGAAAACATTCAACTCTTGACTTTCTTAGATGACTGATTTCACTTTGTTTAATATTCTCAAGATTTATCCATTTTTTTGCAAATGACATGATTTTGTTCTTATACTGGCTTAGTAAAGCCAATGTGAGTATAGACCATACTTTCATGATTTTGTCATCTTTTGTTGGACACTCAGGTTGATTCCATTATTTGGCCGTTATGAATTGTGCTGCTGTAAACATGGATATGCACGTATCACTATAGTATTCCAACTTCTTTTCCCTCAGGAAAATACCTAGGAGTAGTATAACTAGGTCACATGGTGTACTATTTACAGTCTTCTGAGGAACCTCCATACTGATCTTCACAGTGGTTGTACCAATTTGCAATCCCTCCAACAGCTTGGAAGAAACAGCAATATTTCAGTTCTGCACAGCTGAACTTAAACAAGAGTCCTGAACCACTAAACTGAGGTAGCGAGTGTGTATTACTCAAAAATATTTCATGATAATGAGTTTGGTGGTGCAGGCATGTAATCCCAGTACTTGGGAGGCCAAGACAGGAGAATCACTAGTTCACAGCCAGCCATAGCTACTTAGTGAGGTACACTGAAATTTAGAGAAACCCTTTTTAAAGTAAAAAAATAAAAAACAGGGATATTAATATAGCTCCGATGTAGAATGCCCCTAAATTAATCACCAGTACCATAAAAAAAAGAATGAATAAATAAATAAATATCAGAATAAAAATCCCAGAATGGAAAAATTATATAATAAAAACTTTACAACAATTAAATTAAAATAATTATGAGTACATGAAATGACCTTGATACTAATGATCAAATGAAAAATGATTGTTGAATTAATTTACTCATACTATGAGACAAAAAATATGTTTCAAAACCAGAAAGAAACTTATAGTGTTAACAAAAATGATAACATAAACTTTTTAGACTTGAGTAAAATTTAGTAACTTTATAAAAAATAAAAAGTGAAGAAATTACAGAATATGAGGATTTATTTATAACATTTCTTCTTTCAAAGTAGAAATCAATATGTATAATGATGTAATAATAACTTGAATTTTTCTTTGTGATTAAGATTTGAAGTATAAACATATATGTTAATTTTTATTTCTATGTTGTATAAACTTTTATGATGTGAATATGCTATTTTATTTGGAGAATAATAAAGCTACAGTAATTTTATAATTAAAATATTTTTTATTTTTGATAATACTATTAACCAAAAGCATACCTAAAAAGAACACAATTTTGTGTATGCATATATATGAATCATATTTATATATTATATAGTTTTATATGTAATTTAATATTCAACATTTAATGCATATAAACAGTGTGTGGGTGTTAGATGGAATTTAACCAAGAGGCATCCTATTTTACTTTTTCTTTTTTTGAAACAGTTCCTCACTAAATTGCTTACAATGGCCACAAACTTGTATATGATTCTTCTGTCTCAGCCTTCCACATACTGGAATTAGGGGTACATACCACCATGCCAGGCTAGTTTTATATATATTTTTATCATTTTCTTTATTAATTTTTTATTGGTGCATTGTAGTCATACATCTTAATGGGGTACAAGATGGTAGAGGTATACATGCACAGCTCACTTATTTACCTCCCACCAATTCCCACCCCATTCTTTCCTCCTCACTCCTCATATTTGGCTTAGCGACTGACCTTAATATGTGTGTACATTATGTGCTTTAGGGAATTTATCCTCTTCCTCCCTCCCATCACCTTATGTTGTTACCTTATTTGCTCATTTATGGTTTCTCCTTCTTTGTCAGAGTTTCCCCTAAGACCCATTTTCTCCTTAGTTTCAGCATATTAGAGAAAGCATCAGATATTTTATAATTTTCAATCACCGTATTTGCTTAGTCAAATTTGAATAGCATAAGTATCAATACATTTTAGAGAACAAAGTTTATGTTTTAAATATTAAGTACAAGTTTAATTTTAATTTTAGTTGTACATATTTCTTATTTATTCCATTAGCACACTTCAAACAATTATCATTACCTGTTACTTAGAAAAACGACATTTTTATACATGTATATTATCACATGTACATATGTAAATACACAAAAAATATGTATATACCATATGTTCACATGCAAAATGACCAATTTTAGTGCATATTTTACATAGTTTGATTTGTTTTATTATTAATTTCATAATTGTGAACCAACATCAATTCATAATAATTCTAGTACCATATGCTTCATAATTTAAATAAAATATTTTGGCAATAAAGTAATGTATTTAGAAAAATTGCTTTATTTATTCACTTTAATTCTTAGTTTAAACCCATTATAAATTACTAAAATGCAAATACTGAAATAAGAAAATGATAAGAAGTAAGCTCCTATAAAAATAATGAATAAAAAAGACCTAAGCAAAATAAAAAGTCATCAAATTCACCCAGGGCATCCCTGTCTTCACATGGTGGTGGAGGTGTAGAAATTAATGTGATGATGACATAATGAAAAACACTAAAACTAAAGCATATAAAAATTTAAATTAATTGATGAAATAGTTCTGCAATAATTAAAAGGACATCAAATAATGCCTAACCTGCAATGAAGTGGAGATTTTTTTTCTGCTTTCTATGATTGTCTGACAAAAATTTAATGTGTGACCTTTAGTAACTGAAGTAAAGGAATCTAATGAGAGAAAGATGTGCCTGTTGTCTTATTTTCCTTATTTTTTACTTTAATTTTGGCTGAGAATTTTTCTTTTTTTGCTTAAGAATATCTGATTCTGGGTAACCAATGGGCTCGCCAAGGGACTTGGGTAAAATCAGGAAGGAACTAACTTCCCCGAGCGCTAGGACAGAATTTCCAGTGAAAAGTGGTCGAACTAGAATCATCAGGTTGAAATTGAACCAGAATTTCAGTAGATATTTTTTCTTAAAGTATGTAATGCACAACTTTGCCTTAACAATATCTTGTTGACCTTTGTAAAACTTTTAATGTGATAATTCTAATACCAGATGGTGAGACATTGCAAACTTTACTTGGACATAGTTTTACATAAATAATTTTTTATCAATGTGCTTCATCCTCAAGAACCAAAATATGTGTATCTTAAATATCTACTCCAATAATAATCTCCCACATAAGTTAAAATATTATTTGTAAAAGGCTCCTGTTGTTTTATGAAGATTCCCCCAATGAAATATGTTTGTTCTTCAAATTAATCTATAGCCATCTTTTGAGATTTTCATTCTTCTTTCTCTCTCTTTAGTGAACTGCTTAAAGATACCTGTGTTTCCCTCTCCCACATAGCTTGCTAACTGTTCTTCTGTTATGGTTGTTAAATCCTAATGTTTTTAGAGTATTTATTTATTTATTCATTTATTTATTTATTTTGGTGGTACTGGGGTTCCTGGAAACCCTTCTACCTCTGGGCTACATTCCCAGACACCTATTTTTTATATTTTTATTTGGAAACAGGGTCTCTTAAGCCAGCAAGGCTGGCTTTGAACCTGTGTGATCCTCCTATCTCCACCTCCCAAATTCGGGGATTACAAGCATGTACCACCACGCCCAGCTAGCTTCTTTTTATTAAAGAAAAAAAGATATCACCCTGGCTTTGGGCCTGAAACATACAGCCTCAGTCCAGTGTAGTTCAAATGTAGAATGTCCATGGGTTCAATCCCCATCATCAAAACAAAATGTAAATTATAAAGATTAGAAATATACAGTTTCCTATTTGGAATAATAGTGACAGTTTGAAAAAAATTTCAAAAGTATAAATGTTATTTAAAAAGAGTAACATTAAAACATTGTGAAGCATTTTCCTTTGCCAATTTAATAGTCTGTTATTGGTAAGAAGAAGGTATTTTTGTTTGTTTTCCCAGAAGTTAATGTTCATAATAAATACAAAATCATATTATATTTAATGTTTACTCATATAGCTAATATAATATAGGGAAATAATATTAGATATGACATTGTCACCTCTGCAATATCTGTGGTACCAGGAAGATATAATCACTAATAGATTTTCATTTTTATCTATACTTTCTTTCAATATATAAAGTCAGGTAGATATTTTAAAAGCCTTTATGGTATATTAAAAGTAATACAGCTCTATTAAAATGAACACTGTTGTAAAATAATGTTATAAATTCAGAGCTAGTGTGCTGAGGAGTCTCATATCAGAAGGATATGGAGGAATATTTCATTTTATTCCAAATACTGAATTTAATCATGCTCTGTCAAATGTTCAAGTTTTATTGCTTAATGATATCTTGAGCAGATTCTACAATTCCTGAAGACTTTAAGTTCTTTAAAGGTCAATTCAGTTAAGATTAAATTGATTTAATTTTTTCCCAACTTCATGTCCAGATCCCAGTTCATGCTTAATCAGAAATTCTAAATAGAAGAAATAAAAGAGGAAAATTTACAGTTAGCTTTGAGTCACTGTTTTTACATTCTCTCTTTAAGGTCAGGTTCTTCTAAAGTATTGAGAAAAGGTGGAAGGTAGAAAATGCAATAGGTCTCCCTACTCAGCTGGCACTTGTATAAATCTACTTTGCTGTTTTTGACTTGGGCTTATTGACACTAACTGGCATTATGTTCTTTGTGTGGCAAAAGTCCCAGGCTGGCTCTTTCAGAGGTGTTTTGTAAAAGTATTTTGGAGATCCCTGGGATTCTTGGCAGTGGTGCAACAGTTCTACTTAGTGCTCATCAAGGAATCCCTTTGTCTCCTGCCATGTAGTTACATGTCACAAGTTCTTGCTGTTGGTTTTTATCAACTGGCAATCTTCCTCGAAAAAATATCATCAAGACAGGTCAGGGACACTAATTTCTGGACTGTCCATTTGTTCTTTGAGAAATATACACCTATGTGCTAGGAACCTAATGGGGGTGTTTATACTTTCTTGCCATTGTTCTTCCTGCTCTTTTCTCCATTGCTTGGAGATGCTCAAAGGAATGAAGGTCAATAGAACTTTTGCTTAAGAGAATTCTGACAAAATAAACTCAATTCCTTCTAGTTTTAGAGAACACAATTCTTCACACAGGTAAACTTGTCCAACAGGAGAGAGATTACAAGAGATTGGAAGCTGCACCCCACACACTTTGATTCATTGATGGTATAATTGATCTTCCTTTCTGTCACACTTCAATCCATCCTTTTCTTCTTCTTGGTATTTTCTATTGAGCCTTGAAATTCTGGGGATATTTCAGGGTTACCTCTCATTCCTAATGAATTATCTCTGTTCTCTTCTTACTTGCCTTTTATGAGGAGGTTTAGTTTGGGCCCTTTCTTGGCCACAATTCTTATTTAATGGTAAAAGCACAACTCAACATGTCATCTTAAAGATCCAAATTCAGTCTGGCTTTTGCTTTGCATTATTTTAATTTGAATTTATAACTTTTAAAGTTTTCTATATCCTAATTAATTGTAACATATAGAACATTTTTTCTGCAAGTTTGTATTTCATGGATTCATAAATAAATAATGTATAAACTATGAATATGTTATTATCATTAGCACTTAATTTAGATGATGAGGCTGAATTTATAATGCATAATTAAACATGCTTGTACTTTTCCTTCCTTCTGGTAAGAATTATTATAGTACATAAGCTGTTTAGTCTTCCTCTTTATTAAGCTATATTTTGCATTCATTTTGAGACTGATATAATTCCTTTGAGTAACTACAAAAAAATCACATTTTTATTATAGTTATTGATCATTCTTTGATAGATTATATTCACTGAAATAAAATTTATTTTGGTAATATTGGATAAAAACTTAACTTTGCGCCAGGTGTGGTGGTGCATGCTTGTAATCACTGTGCTTGGGAGGCGGAGAGAGGAGGATCATGCAGGTTCAAAGCCAGTCTCTATGGCTTAAGAGACCCTGTTTCCAAATTTTAAAAAATATATAAAAAATAGGTCTGGGAGTGTAGCCAGGAGGTAGAATTATTTCCAGGAACTCCAGTACCACCAAAAAAAATTAATTTTGAAAAACTGATTTATTTTTGATAAGTAAAAAAAATAATTTTAAGCCCTTAAAATGTTTTGAAAATGAATACAAAATTAATAGACTATCAATATAGCATAGTCACAAATATTTCTGCTTGGTTGATAATTTAAAATTACAATTAATTTTGCATTACCACCTCAAATTAAAATAAATTTTTTACCAAAGGAATAAAAACATACACTAGAAAAAAATATCTTCTTCAAAAAATGATGTTGGCAAAATTGGTTAACCATATGCAGAAAAATGAAAATAAACCCCACTTTCTCACCCTGCAAAAGAGTCAATTCAAGATGGATCAAAACTTGGAGATTAGAACAGAGATTTTGCAACTCCTTGAAGAAGGAATTGGTTCAACACTTTAACACACAGACACAAATAAAAATTTTCTCAACAAGGCCCCAAAGGCACAAGAAAATAAAAGACTAATCAATACATGAGATTGTATGAAACTGAAGAGCTTCTGTACAGCAAATGAAACTATCAAGAATCTCAACAGAGAGCCAACAGAATAGAATATTTTTCCAACTATTCCTCCAATAGAAATTTAATATCTAGAATATACAGAGAACTCAAGAAATTCAAAGCTAAGAGAACATATAACCCAATCAAAAAATGGGCAAATGCACTACATAAACACTTAACAAAAGAAGAAATTAAAGTGGCCAGTAAATTCATGAAAAAATTTTCAACATTAGAAGAGAGATGCAAATCAAAAATACTGTGAGGTTTCACCTAACTCCAGTTAGAATGACAACCATTCAAAACACAACAACAAATACTGGCAAAGATGTGGAGACTTATGAACTCTAATACATAATTTGTAGTTGCACAAATTTGGAATTGCAAATTTGTAAAACCTCTTTGGAAAACAGTATGAAGGATTCTTAAAAGAATGGAAAGAAACCTACCACATGACCCAGCAATGCCATTTCTGGATATCTACCCAAAATAATAGAAACCAAACTACCAAACTAATGTATGTGGATATATTTTTATAGTCACACAATTCACATTTGTCAAACTATGGAACCTGCCAAGATGTATATCTACAGATTAATGGATTACAAATCTACTTGATATGTACACAATGGAATTTTACTAACTAAGCCATAAAGAACAAAGTCAAGTCATCTGTGGGGAATTGGATGGAGCAAGAAAACATTATGCTAAGTGAGATTAGTCAGTCACAAAAAGTAAGAAATCAGATGCTCTCCCTATTATGTGGAAGGTAGGAAGATAAAGAGCCATAGGAAGAACTCTAGACAAAAAAGGAGAAACCATAGATGAGCAATTCAGGAAACCTAAGAATGATGGAAGGGGGTAAGAGGTAAATTCCCTAATGTACTTGTTGCACATTCATAAACTTATTAATCAGTAAGCCAAACATGAGAAGGAAGTAGGGAGAAAATGGGTGAGAATTGGAGAAGGGCTAAATAAGTAATGTGTCCATGTATGCCCCTACCATCTTGTACACTATTAAGATAAATTACCTAATGTAATGACCCCAGTAAGATGAATTTATTAGTAATTTCAATATTCTTTCAGTATCAGTATCTTTATTATAATGGAATAGTAATTATTTCTGTATGTGAAGAGGCTGATATTACTTTGTATGCTCTTTTGTTGTTTTAAATTAAAATTACTATAAAATAGAATATTTCATTGAAATTAGAGTAATGAATGAGCCCATATTATAACCAACACAGTGTAATAGTTTTCCAAGATCAACGTCTAACGCAGGAAGGATATCTCTATATTTTAGTGAACTATATTCACTGTAGAAAAAAACAAAAAAAATCTGAGTTGATTACTCAAGTGTGATATAGTATAATTGCATGTTCTCAAGGATTTTTTTTAAGATATAGTTGCCAATTTTTAAGTGCTGAAATAGTATAATTGCATTTTCTTATAGCTTTTTTAGGATATAGTTGTCAGTTTTCACTCTACATATTTTTACTATTTCAAATATCTTCAAAAACACTCATCTATGTATAAGCTCTTTTCCTTTGTAGTTACAAATATTGGTTTCAAAATTCATTATACTAATGTGTAGTACTTTGGGTTTCACTATTTTCTTAATTTTAAAAATACTGCAATATTTGTTTTATTTTATTATTAAGTCCACAATAATAGGTGTATATTTCAATATTACTTTATCATCTTTTTTTGAAATATTTTAATACATCATCTAGCTAGTTATTTTGTATTTTAAAACAACCAAGTATTCCTCAAGAAGTTCTTTACTTGTATTTTAAAACACTTTTGAAAAAGAATTTATCATATTTTGTGGTATAATTTTTAAAAATATTGCCATGTCAATTTTTAAAATTTCTTGCTATAGAAATGGAAGCAAACTAAAATTATAGCTAAATAAACAAAGAAAAACAAGTAACTTAGAAAAGGAGAATGCAATTAGTTAATTAGAAACAAATATGAAAGAAATTTTATATTTACTGCAATATGTGAAATGTGCAATAGCCTAACACCAAAAATCTATTATATGCCTAGTTCTACTCTCAATTTTTGTCATACATTAACCTGTCAATTCTTCTACAATCCTATCTTTCTTTTTGTACAAATGATGGAACTAAGACAAATGTTACATGATTTGTTAAAGTTTGTATAGAAAAAAAAAGAGCTAAAATTCACATTTAGATGATGGGTATTATTAACTATTGCTCTGCATAGTTCCTTTAAAAGATTCCTAAATTAATTTTATTCTTTATACAACTCTATTAATTTCTAAACCACTTCTTAGTTAATAAAAAGTAAAGTATTTTTAAGCTTGAAGCTATATAATTACCTTCACCATGATTCTTCAAGTAAAATTAGTTGATTTTTCCAAAGGACAGAATGTATCAACTTTTAACAGGATAGATAGATATAGTTGCATAGGTATGCATGCATTAGTTTGGTAGTTTGTTTTCCATTCTTTTGGGTAGATACCCAGAAGTGGTATTGCTGGATAATATGGTAGGTTCAATTTCCATTACCCTGAGAATGAAAATTGAAACTACCATATTACACAGCATGTATATCTATGTTCATAGCTGCACAATTCACAACTGCCAAACTATGGAACCACCTAAAATATCCATCAACAGAAAAATGGATTACAAAACTATAGGATATGTACACAATGAAATTTTACTCAGCCATAAAGTAGTAAAAAATTGTTATTTGTGGTGAAATTGATGGAACTGGAGAACATTATGTTAAGCAAGATTAGTCAGTCACTAAAAATTAAGAAATCAGATGCTCTTTCTAATATGTGAAAGCAAGGGAGAAAAAAGTCATTAGAGGGACTCTAGACAAAGAAGTAGAAATCATAGATTAGCAAATAAGGCAACATAACTGAGGGGGGGTTGGATAGTTGAACAAGGGAAATTTCTTAATGTACATGATGTATATTCACGGACATATCAAAGCCAATCACTAAACCAAACATGAGAAGGAGTTTTTGTAAGTCATAATACTCTGTCTTATTTTAGCTTGACTGGTGTTCAGTGTTTATGCTAGAAGTTCTTGTGCTCTCAAGAGGAGTGCAGACATAAGTGAGGCCCTGAAGTAATAACCTTACTTTTGTTTCTTTGGTTTTTTTTCCCCGTGAAAGCTTGATTGACGTTAATTGTAGCTATCATTGACGTCACTGTAGCTGTCTCAACTGGCTTCTGGTAGACAGTTGTTGGAAATGTAGTTATTTATTTATTTATTTATTTATTTATTTATTTATTTATTGTGGTAATGGGTATTGAACCCAGAGACATTCTACCTCTGGTCTACACCCCCAGACCTATTTTTTTATTCTTTATTTTGAAACAGAATCTCTCTCAATAAGTTGTGAAAAATCTCACTAAGTGACTGAGGCTGGCTGCAAACTTACATTCCTACTTTTTCAGCCTCCCAAGTACTGGGATTACAAGCATGAACAACCACTCACTTTATTTATTTATTTGTTTGTTTGTTTGTTTGTTTGTTTTATTGATGTATTGTAATCATAAATCTTAATTGGGTATAAAATGTTAGAAGTATCCATGAACACCTCAGTCATTTATCTCTTCCCCATTTCCCACCCATTCTCCCTTTCTCCTGCTTATGTTCAGCTTAGTTTGATATGTTTGGGAATGTACATTATGTGCATCTGGAAGTTTCCCTCTTTTTCCCTTTTGTCTCCTTTAGTTACATTACTTTAACTCATCTAAAAGTTTCTCTTTTGTCTAGAGTTCCTTTTATGTCCCATTTTCTCCCTGGCTTCCACATATTAGCATTCAACTTTTCACTTTTTGTGACTGACTAATCTCACTTAGCTTGAAGTTCTTCAGTTCCATCCAATTCTCTATAAATTACACAACTTTGTTCCTCTTTATGGCTGAGTAAAATTTCATTGTGTACATATTCCATAGTTTTGTTATCCATTCATTTTTATTGGACATCTGGCTGGTTCCATAGTTTGGCAATTGTGAATTTTGCAGCTACAAACATAGATATCCATGCATTAGTTTGGTAGTTTTGTTTTCATTCTTAACATTATTATTTAGTATTCAAATTAATTCAAGACAATAGCAACACATTCTTCATAATAAATAAAATAGTGCACATTAAAAATAGTTTTCAGGAGAGGATGGAAAAATGGCGATGGAGAGATGCAGCCTATCTCACTAGCTGAAACAAATTAAAGTCAACTACTGAGAAGGCAGTGTCTTAATAAACAAAATAAATATAGCTTATGACCCTAAACAACCCCAGGGACTACGCGTGAGAAATCCAGTAACTCTGAACCGTGAGATCCACTGCAACACTCCAAAGAAGGGCCGAGGTAGGGACTGAAGATCCTGCTGCAGACGCGGCACTGAAGCCATCACGGGCCACCAGCCCAAAAAGGCTACTGGCAGTGCAGCCCCAAGAATTTCAGAAAAACACCCAAGTATTTGAAAGCGGCCACTGAGCTCCAACATCTTAAGTTGCGAGCTCACCCAAGCACCTGAGTGGCACCATTTGCCCACCAAAGGTGGCACCAGCAGAGGTGTAAGGAGACCTTCAGCGACCCGAAACCAGACCTGATAACCATGTGCTCAGAGAAAATCAGCAGAATCCACAGGTGCAGCCAGCCCGACAGACCCCAGACTGTACTGCAAGGTAACAGCAATGAGCCGCTCACTCACTTAGCGTACACTCACTTAGTGCCACCGGACGCTGTGATAACTGTGTGTGTCTATTGTGCACCAAGGGGCCAGGAGAACACAGGAAAGGTGCTTAAGGCACGATGCCTGCACAGGGCCACACAGGGTCACTACAAGCAAATATTGGAATTTACTCCAGAAGCTAGCACATCAATCAGAAATTCAGAAATTAAACCGACCGTCCCCAAGTCCATAAAGTAGTAGGACTGTTTTTGTTTGTTTGTTTGTTTCATTTGTTTTTTTGGTTTTGGTTTTTTGTTTCTTTTTTGTTTATTTTTTGGGGGTTATTTTTTTCTTTCTTCCTTTTATTTGGGTTCTTGTTTGGTTGTTTCACTTTGTTATCTCACACGGTTGCTAGTTTGTTTTATTTTATTTTATTTTTATCCTGTTTTTTCTTTCTCTTAATATTTTTGTTCTCTTTTGGTTGTGTATTTTTGTTTTTGTTGATGTCGTTGCTTATATTTGATGTATAATAATTAGCCTTTGTATCTTATTTTGTTACTTTACCTGTATTGGTTTGCTCCTTCCCCTCCACTCCTCCTACAAAATGCTTCACTGTAGTCTAGCTACTATCTTCTCTCAAACTTTCTCTTTTTCCCTTATCTCTTTGTATTATACTTAAAGTTTCTCACATCTCTATACTTAAATATTCTACTAACTACAAGAGACCTAGTATCTAACTTTCTCCCATTCTCAACCTGATACAACCTTATTATACTTAAATTCTTCCCCAACCTGATTATATTGTTTATCTTACCTGACTCCTGCACCCATCACCTTAGCTACTCCACCATCACCCAACTCTCACCAATGGAAAAAGTACTGCTTACCTGCTGACTCTGCTAAATTCTTACCACTAAGCCTGGATTAAACATAATATCCACAAACGATGAGAAGACATCAGAAAAAACAGCCCTAAGAACCTTGAAAATATGAGAAATAGAAATAGTGAAGAGATAACAGAAGTCACGAATACTGACCTACAAGAAATACAAGGGGAGTTCTGAATCTTGATCTACAATATGAGGAAAGGATTTAAAACAAGTCTACAGAAGATGAATGATGAATTAGAAACACTAAGAAAGAATTAGAAAGAGGTCTGGAATGAAATGAAGGAGTCAATAAATGAAATGAAGACAGCAATAGAAAGAAATTCTGGAAAATGAGATGAAACGGAAAGTAAAATATCAGAAGACAATTTATCCAAAACCAAAAACATAGTCAAAAATAGAGACAGAACCTACCAAAATCTATGTTACACTGTGAAGGCAGTATTAAGAGGAATGTTTATAGCACTGAGTGCCCACATAAGAAAAACAGAGAATCACCAAGTAAACAACCTAATGACACAAATCAAGAACCTAGAAAGACTTCAACAGTCTAATTCCAAAGCCAGCAGAAGGCAGAAAATTATTAAAATTAGAGCAGAAATAAATGATGTAGAGAACAAAAATAATTCAAAGAATCAACAAAATAAAAAGCTGGTTCTTTGAAAAGATTAATAGAATTGATAAAGCCCTGAGCAACCTAAACAAAAGAAAGAGAAAATGAACTCAAATTATTAAAATATGAAACGAAAAGGAGACATTACCACAGACTGTGGAGAAATTTAAAGGATTATCAGAAACGACTTTGAAAATTTATACTCCAATAGACTAGAAAACACTGAAGAAATTGATAGATTTCTAAGCACAGTTAACCTACCTAAACTGAACCAAGAGGACATAGCAAGCCTAAACCAACCAATAGCAAGCAAAGAAATAAAAATTGTGATAAAAATTCTTCCATCAAAGAAAATCCCAGGCCCTGATGGGTTTCCAGCTGAATTCTACAAAACCTTTAGTGAAGAACTAATACCAATACTTCAGAACTTGTTCCGGGAAATTGAAAGAGATGGAATTCTCCCAAATTCTTTCGATGAGGCCAGTATCACATTAACCTCAAACCAAATAAAGAAACCTCAAGAAATAAAAATTACCAACAAATATTCCTAATGAACATACATGCAAAAATTCTAAATAAAATACTAGCTATATTCATTTAAAATCATATCAAGAGACCAAGTTGGTTTCATTACAGAAAAACAAGACTGGTTCATCATACACAATTGAATACATGTTATTTACCACATAAATAGAACTGAGAACAAATACCACATCATAATAGCAATAGATGCTAAAAAAGCATTTGACAAAACCCAACACCCATTTATGTTAAAAATCACTTCAGAAAATTGGAATAGAAGGAATATACTTCAACATCATTAAGGCAAATTACTGTAAAACCCAAAGTCAACATTATATTGAATGGGGAAAACCTGCAAAAATTTCCTCTAAAATCAGGAACAAGACAAGGATGCCCAGTATCACCACTCCTTTGCAATATAGGCCTTGAGACTCTTGCCGCAGCAATAAGATGAGAGAAGGAGATCAAAGGAATTCAAATAGGAAGAAATGAATTAAAATTATCTTTATTTGCAGATGACATGATCCTGTATCTAAAAGACCCAAAGAACTCAAACAAAAGACTTCTGGAGCTGATTAACCAATTCAGTAAAGTTGCAGGATACAAAATCAACCTAAAGAAATCAGTGGCTGTTCTTTATGCCAACAATGAATCCACAATGCATGAAATAAAGAAAACTATTTCATTCACCATAACCTCAAACCAATAAAATGCCTAGGAATAAACCTAACCAAAGATGTAAAAGATCTCTACAACAAAAACTATAAAACATTAAAGAAAAATTTGAAGAAGACATTGGAAGATGGAAAGATCGCCCATGCTCATGCAGAGGCAGAATAAATATCATCAAAATGGCCATTCTGCCAAAAGTGATCTATAGATTCATTGCAATTCCCATTAAAATACCAACAACATTTTTCATGGACCTAGGAAAATCAATCATAAATTTTATATGGAGAAAGAAAAGACCCAGAATACCAAAGCAAGTCTCAGCAATAAGAACCATGTAGGAGGCATCACAAGCCCAGAAGACTTCAAATTACACTATAGAGCAATAGTAGTAAAAACAGCATGGTAATGGCACAATAACAAGCATAGTGACAAGTGGAACAGAATAGAAGATACAGAAACAAATCCACAAACCTACAATCAATCTTCTACAAAGGGGCCAAATTCATATGCTGGAGAAAAGAGAGCCTTTTCAACAAATGTTGCTGGGAGAACCGACCATCCATTTGTAGAAAGATGGAACTAAATCATTACCTCTCACCATGCACAAGAATCAACTCGAGATGGATAAAAGACTTAGAAATGAGACCAGATACTGTGAAGGTATTATAGGAGAGTATAGGCTCAACACTACAACATATAGGCATAGGCAGTAACTTTCTCAACAAAACCTCCAAAGTACAGGAAATTAAAACAAGAATTAACAAGTGGTATGGCATCAAACTAAAAAGTTTCTTCTCATCAAAGGAAACCATCAAGAACCTAAAGAGGAAGCCTACAGAATGGGAGAAGTTCTTTACCAGCCACCACTATGATAGGGAGCTAGTATCAGAATATACAAAGAGCTCAAAAGACTCTACACTAGAAAAACAAAGAATCCAATGAGGAAATGGGCAACTGAACTGAGTAGACACTTTACAAAAGAAGAGATAGAATTTGCCAATAGATACTTTAAAGGATGTTTTAGATCATTAGCCATCAGGGAGACACAAATAAAAACTATGCTGATATTCCATCTAACCTCATTCAGAGTGGCAAGCATAAAGAAATCAAAATAACAACAAATGCTGGTGAGGATGTGGGGAAAGAGGAACTCTTTTACACTGTTGGTGGGAGTGCAAACTAGTTCAGCCACTATGGAAATCTGTGTGGAGATTCCTTAGAAAACTGGAAATAGATCCACCATATGATCCAGCTGTACTACTCCTGGGTATTTTTCCAAAGCGGTTGATATCAGAGAACTGCAGTAACATTTGCATGCCTATGTTCATAGCAGTGCAATTCATAATAGCCCAAAATATGGTACCAACCCAGGTCTCCATCAACAGATGAATGGATTGCAATATTATGGGAAATACACACAATGGAATTCTATTCAGCTATAAAGAAGAACAAAATCATGTCATTCACAAGAAGATGGAAAATCCTGGAGAGCATTATGTTAAGTGAGATCAGACAAGCACAGAAAGAAAAGGGACATATGTTTTTTTTCTAATATGCCCAAACTAGGGAGCATTGGGGATACTAATGTTACTCCATATAGGGGAAGGGAAATCTCAGCAAAGTTTGAATGGAAGGATAGGAGAGGAAGAAGGCTGAACTTGATTAATGGAGGAACTACATCCTAACATGTGTAAAAGAATGAATATAGCATGGTTACCCTGGACACTCATTGTTGGGAGGGGGGAAGGGAAAACAGGTTTTAGGGAGAGAGGGCACCAAGCACAGTTTAAATATATACCATTTATATTCAATAAAAATAAAATAAATATAGTTTTCAATTTTAGGCTTCCCTATCTTCAGCCCAAGTTTTAGTTGAAACTATAAATATTTTTTCTAGTTATAAACAAAGAAAAGGACCAGCTTCTGCAGATGAATAACATCATGTATATCTCAGAATGCTTAACAATTAATATAAGTAAAAGCTAAGCAAAAATAATGACATTTTTAATCTCATTTATGACACAGAAACAAGATGAGACAGTGAAACATACTGATCACTGTTCAGGGCTTATTTCCTTTCTCTTCTTTCCTTTCTTTTTACTCTTAAAATTTTGGATTTGTGGTTATTTTCTAAAATACTTTAAAAGGAAACCAGCATTGACATTATTTTTGAAGTGTGAATTAAGAAAAGATTTTTGGGACATTAGTAGCTGTAAAAGTGGTTAACAGGGTGTATGTGACCAGAATAAGCAGGCACTGGTGAACTTTTAGAGCATGATTAAGAGATTTCTACTTCTGTCCTTGAGTCTCACAATAACATCGCATTCCTTTTCATCTTCCTAGATTTTGCTCCTTGAGTTTTTTTCTGTAAACACTAATCACTTGAAATTGAATATCCAGAAGATTAGCCATCTCAAGAGTCATATGTCCTGCTTTGCTAAAATATGCTAATATAGAAAATTCTAAGGAAGGTAGTCTTAAAAATCTTTTGCTTCTTTTCATCAAAGCAAATGTCACCACTAAATACTGAGGCACTATTGCAGGCATATATTATGCATATAGCAAACATTAAAAATATGATTTAGTTGAACTTTTCTTAGAGTTTAAGATTGCTTCTAAAAATCATGTAAGACTAACTCATATTAATGACAGATTTATTAGGGGCAAGTAATATATTAAATACTTGAAAATTAAATTTTACATTAAAGATAAATTAGAACCATAAATTAAATGTGTGCACAGATGAGTCTAGTCTTAGCAAACAGTAATCAGGTACTGTTTAATTTTCCCATACTTGAGTAGATTCATTAGGACCGACCAAATCGTTATAGCACTTTTTCTATCACCAGCATGTCTAAAATTTTCTTCATTGTGATTTGATGTATTAATGAGCATAGAAGAAAGAATGATATAACTATTTTAATACTTTAATCTGGAAGACATATACCTGTTGTTGTCTATAATATCATATTTACAAAGATGAAGAACCTTAAGGGAGAAGTTTGCTAGAAACAAAACAAGTCAGTCTCCTCCATAGTTAATAGTTTTATATGTGTTTACTAAAGTTTAAAATTTTTAGATTTTTGTTTGAACAAGTTTGCTTTTCAGATATATGACAATGCTCTAATAAAATATGTTAAACAACTTATGCTTCAAAATATTTTTGACATTATTATCCAATGACTATAAGGTAAGATATGGTCAGACATTACTAGATTTTGGTATGTTTTAATTTTACATATCATAAATAGAACTTTAAATTATTCAATGTAAAAGCTGTCTCTTAACATTTATTTAATTGATGACAAGTTAATTTTCTAATCATTGAATTATTTCAGGTTAAACATTACATAATATATTAAAGTCAGAAAAATGAATAAGGTTTTAAGTTTTTATTTTTGTTTATTAAATTCTGAGTTATAATAGTAGTTAATGAAGTACATTTTTGTAATAAAGAGTTAATTAAGTTTTTGCCTACTTGGAAAAGCACTGTGATATCACTTAATAGTTCAAAAGTGACACAATACCAAAATGTAATGATGAAAAACCAAAATTGTAATTTTATAAATTGCTCTGAATTCTAATTTTTATCATTAATGATGTGGCTTCTAACTCTGTGTGATTCTAGAATCAAAACTATATAGATTTGGCCGGGAGTGGTGGCACATGCTTGTAATCCCCTCGCTTGGGAGGCTGAGACAGGAGGATCGCACTGGTTTGAAGCCAGCCTCAGCTACTTAGTGAGGCTCTCAGCAACTTAGTGAGACCCTGTTTCTAATAAAATATAAAATAGGTCTGGGAGTACAGCCCGGAGATAGAAAGCGTCTGGGTTCCACCCTTAGAGCCACCAAGCAAACAAACAAACAAAAACTATATAGATTTGGAAATATATTATGTCAACAAACATGGCTATTACATCTTGACATATTAATAATTAAATGTGGATAAATATAATGCAAACTCTTTTCCTTTGTGTTTAATGGGGATTGAACCCAAGGGCATTCTACCTTCAGCTATACCCCTAATGTTTTTAAAAGTCTCATTAAATTTTTGAGGCTGTCCTCAAACTTGTGTTCCTCCTGTCTCAGCCATTCAAGTACTGAGATTACAGGCATGTATCACCATGTCTGGATCCTTCTGCTCTTTTAAATATTGTATATAAAATTTATGTGTAAATGCTGCAGATTAATACAGTTTCATAATCCTAATTGTACATATAAAATTTTTGAGGTCCAAATTACAATACATATAACCTAAGGTACTGGGGATGGAACCTAGGGGCCTTCTACCTCCAGGCTACACTTCCAGACCTATTTTATATTTTTATTTGGAAACAGAGTCTCTTAAACCAGTGGAGACTGGCTTTGAACCTGCACGATCCTCCCGTCTCAGCCTCCCAAGCACAGGGATTACAAGTGTGCGCCACCACGACTGGCATAATAAATCTTTTTTGTGCTTTCACTTTTTGTTTTTTCCAATTAACTCAATATTTAAATAGAATTTAAGTATTTGGAGTGACATTATTTTATTTTAGTGTGTGTGTGTGTGTGTGTGTGTATGTGTGTGTGTGTTTGTGTGTGTGGTGTTACTGGGGATGGAACCCAGGAGCCTTCTACCTCCAGGCTACACTCCCAGTCCAATTTTTTTAATACATATTTTATTTGGAAACAGGGTCTCTTAAACAGGCTGAAGCTGGCTTCAAACCTGTGCAATTCTCCTGTCTCAGCCTCCCAAGTGCGGGGATTACAAGTGTGCACCACCACGCCTGGCTTGAAGTGACATTATTTTAGATCTCTGAAAGACTCATGAATACACACATGGAGCTTATGACTTTGCAAATGAAGGAATGGAGTTGGAAAATCCAACTGACTTACCTTACATATATCATTTGCTACGTAATAGGAGATTTGAAATAATAATCAAAGATACCCGGTCTCTATGTCAATGAATTTTTCTCTATAAGATACTATTCCTTTTTAACTAGTGCTAATGCATTAGTTAAAGCAAAGGTAGAATAATCACATGCCTCAGGAGTTTAAGGTTAGTTTGGACAATATAATGAGACTTTGTCTTCAAATACATACGTACATACATACATACATACATAAGCAAACAATAACTAGAAGTTACAGAGCTGAGATTTGAGCTGTGGATATGTGGTCCAAAATCTTTGTTCTTATCATCTCTACTAAAGTGTGTGTCTCCTGTCATATCACATTGTGTCCAGTGAAGTGACCAAATTCATATACTCACCTCAAAATGAAGCCATTATTCTTTGCTCTCTACTTAAACTTCTGTGTCTATATTAAGTAGATATAATTCTAGAATTCAGATATGGAAATCTGTACTTGGAATACTTAGAATACTTGTGATTTGATATTTGAGATATAATTCATTTATTAACTTTTTAATATTCATAAATTAACACATCCTAGATACCCAAATAACCCAATTTTATAGAGTATATGTTTATTTCCTCAAATGCAAGTACAAAAATTTACAATGAGATCCTGACTGTAAAATGGCCTTTGAAAATATAGCTTTGAGAGTTTATTGATTTTATGATACTACCAATAATAAAAATAATAGCAATGTTAAACAGAAGCAGAAACAATGTGTTTTATATACTAACTATATTGATAATTGATTTACTTTTAATTTAAATGCCTCCATTACAAATGTGTTGTTAATATAGCATTCATTCAGATCACCATTTATTGAATGCCTTTTGAATACTGTCACCATACTGAATGAGTGATTTTAAATGAATTTCATGCCAGGCGTGGGGGCGCACCCTTGTAATCCCAGCATTTGGGAGGCTGAGACCTAGGGGATCACAGTTCGCGGACAGCTTCAGCTACTTACTGAGGCCCTCTGCAACTTAGTGAGACCCGGTTTCAAAATAAAGAATAAAAAATAAGGCAGGTGGTGTAGCTCAGAGGTCAAATGCCCCTGGGTTCCATCCCCAGACCTGCAAAAAATAAAAACATTAAAAATTAAATGAATTTCATGTTATCTTCTTGTTATAGTAGAACAACCTATTGAAAGAAACATGATCATAAAATTATGATTTATTTTCAGTGTATATAATATAGTATTATATGAATGCAGATGATCAATACCAGATAAGTAGATATAACATGATCAAAGTAGCATATATAGAAACAAAGATCTGGATCATGAATCAAAGAAGCTAGAATCTAGTTGCTTTCTCATTATCCTATTGTGAAATTTTGAGCAAATAGTTTCACATTTGATCAAGAACCTTTAATCATTAAGCAATGAAGCAGTACTAAAAACAGGTAATATTTGGAAACAACCTTTATGCTATATATAAAAACTTATTCTGTATATCCCTGTAAATATCTAGATCTGAATACATGACAAATAAGCTTTAGGGGTAATGTATAAAGAAAGGCTAGCATCACAGAATTGTATCATGGTGATCTACCCCCCAATAAATAACTGATTTTGGTATGCAAATAACAATATAATTTTTGAAAGTCTCAAAGGAAAAATGTGTAATTGGCTGAAACATGACTGAAAAAAATGAAAGAGATAGTGCATGGATTCAATTATCTATGTGAGGACAGCATTTTCTATCTTTTCTATTACATGAGTAATATTGAGGTAGGAATTATCAATAAAAATAAAATATAAAAATTATTGCAAAGAGGGGTCATATAAAATTAGGCTTCCCTGAACAATGTTAATGCTTCTGCTTTGGGGCCAGATAGTGATATATTGACATAGGCTAAAGGTCACAGAGGTGAATGTGTTGAAGTACTCCCACTGAAAGAAAAGAGGTTTTAAAGGAGATTTTTAAAGCTCTCCTCATCCTGAATCAATTCTCTTTCATCAAAAGTGCATACAGTTGCATTTATTGGAAGATATATTTAGTGTATTTACCATAAAGTTTAACTCAATAATAAATTAAGATATATTTTTCCTAAACAAATACCTATCCCTTCAAAATTAAATTTTAAAAGTCACAAACATTTTTCTTAATATTTACTTGCAAATTGTGAGGGTGGGATATGTAAATTGTGTTAGATGTGCTTATTAACACATTTGGTTCATGTGAAACTAAATATTTCATCTTTTTTGAAGGTATTAGCCAAAATATAGTACCTAAAGTAGCTAACCTTGTGACAGTAAGATAAATGAACAATAGTATACACACAGAACTCTGACTGCCTAATAAATGTCATACACTCTAGAAACTCCAGCACAAGAACATTCTTCTTCTAATGGTGAGTTTTATGAGTTTTTTCTCTTCTAATATTACTAGAATTATAAGAACATACAGTTATTAAGTAGAAGCCACATGATAAAACCCAGAGTTCAGGAAACACACATTTATAACTAAACAATCAGTAAAAAAAATTATATATATATAGCTTGCTGTTTCAGAAAGTTGGTCCTGGGAATATTTAATCCATGAGAACTTGAAAAAATAAAAGGTGTCTGTTTCATTTAAAGAAACGTGCTGGTAGCCCTAAGTTATTATGTGCTCTCTCTGCGTGAATTGATCTGTGTAAATTAGCATGTGGTTGAAAACCAAGACCAAAATAAATTATCAAACAAGGAGGATGAGAGAAAAGTAGAGAAGATCCCCTATTTCTTTTTACAATTGCTTTCTTACTAGTTTAAAAAGCAATGTGTATTGGGTGAAAAAGATTTGATTTTCAGATCTACAGATAATTTTATATATATATAGAAAATGGTAGGGGTGCAATCAAATGGACTCAAGATGGTCTGTGCAAGCTGATAACATCTGGATATATTTGATGAATTGGAAAAAAACTGTATTCTTTCTTAAACTTCTCCAAACATCATAGAACTAAATATATCTAACAAGAAATCTTAATCTTTCTTATTTAGGAAATGTTTAATAACAAAAATAATGTATTTTACATTAAATTTATATAACATTTTTTATTATTTTGAACTTACCATTGTGTTATATTCTATATTTACCCTGTGGTTACAACTCACACCCCTACACACACATACAAACACTTGATTTGAATATAGAAATTGTTAGAACCACATACAAATTAACACGTATATAATGTTTTCTTAAATCATAATGCAGTTTTCTAGGGGAAATAGGGCCAACTTTTAAGTAGGTTCAAAAACAGTTTTGAAAAAGTGAGAAGGGGAGACTGATTTATGTTTCAATATTAGCTATGGGTTAGGCTGATTAGAATGTTTTTCGTGGATGAAGACTGGACTCATGCAGCCTGAATATTTCAGTGTTTCACAGGAGGGAACACCAGGGCTTTCCTATCAGCTTTCCTTTCTGTGGTCCCAAATAGGAAGAGGGAAAGAAAGAGTTTAAAACCAGTGTTGCCTAAGAAAGAATTAGACATCAGTGCACACAGTTCCATGCATAAAAAATTGTACTTCTAGTAATTTAATCAAAGTCCTTGAGAATCATTGACCTATAGATTATTCTTCACAGGAAAATCACTATTCTATTTCTGTTTTAATTTTTAATATTTTTTCACAGTACTTAGAATTAAACCTAGTAGCATTATACCTCTGAGCTAAAGCCCCAGCCCTACTTTTTTACCCTTATTTTGAAACAGGTTCTACTATTTGTGGAGGTCCTCACTAGGTAGCTGAGGCTGACTGTGAACCTGGAATCCTCCTGTCTAAGCTTCCCAAGTATTAGGATTATAAATGTGTGCCACCACGCCTAGCCTAAATTTGTGTGTGTGTGTGTGTGTGTGTGTGTGTGTGTGTGTGTGTGTGTGTGTGTATGGTACTGGGGATTGAACCCAAGGGCATTCTACCTCTGAGCTATACCACCAGTACTATTTTTTATTTTTTTATTTTGAAACAAGGTCTCACTAAGTTGCTGAAGGCTTCACTAAGTAGCTGAGGTTGGGGGGTGAATCTGCAATCCTCCCATCTCAGCCTCTCAAGTACTGGGATTACAATCATGCACCACCATGCCCAGCTTGTTATATTTTGCTGGCAATATGGTAATAGAACATAAAAAGTTTGGGAATTTAACCACTGTAAGATAATTGATATAAGCATTAATGTGTTCCAGGATTTTTTTTTTGTTTACCAGTAATGAGTAAACAAATTTAGAATAAACTAGGCCATAAAATACCTGCTTTGTAGAAGAGATATATCTGAAACCTGAAAAAAATTCTATATTTTAATTATAATTAAAGCTTCTAACAAAAAAGTACTTAAAATGTGCATTTATTAATTTAGTGAATAGATATAGCTATTTGCATTTTTATATTCATGTCACTTAATTATATAATTTATGTATTTTCACAGAGGTAGGGAGGATATTGTTTATGAGTTAATGTTATACTTTTTATGACTTCAGTTACTTCAAAGAAATCAAAATATTTATTGTGGGTAGGAGGAAATAGAAAAAGAGGGCACAATTATATTGTACTATATTGGTATGAATGTCTAAGTATAAAGAAATAAAAAATGAATCCATATTCATATTCAAGCAAATGTAAAAATATGTTGTTAATTGAAACTCCTCTTGCTCATAGGTAAAATACTGATTCTATATTTGACAATGGAACAAATACCTCTTCATTCAAAATGAATATATAATTCATTATAATGGTTAGCAATTAGCATTATGTTGAAGCATATGTGGAAAGAAATCCTTAAAAGAAAGAGAAGAGTTGCAAAATAATTTTGTGGATGTTATATACATAACAAATTGAAGATGAATTTACTATTTGATTACACAATCATCATTGCCAAATTTTATAAAATAGCATGTATTACAGATTTGTAGCATAAACCATCTAATTATTTTACTTGTTTTGTCAAGGGACAGTTATCATTTTAGTAGTATATTCATTTTAAGTTCTTATTTATTATTTCTCTCTTCTTGCCAATTTAAATACCACTAAAGGAAACATGCCAGTTTCCTGGCATGATTTGTGAAAATTTTAGCTATCATAAAAATTATTATAAAGAGAGTGTATTTTTTCCCAGTGGCCAAAATTTCTGAAAGTTTTATACTTCTTATATCTGTGTCATATTTCTCAGAAAGTATTGGTTGTTAAACATACACTTAAAAAAAAGAAACTTAGAGACCTACGCTTGAAAAATGAAATAGTTTATATGCTCCATTATCCCTAGAACTGTTTATAATTGATTTTCTGTAAAACTTTTTGTTCCAATTTTCTGATACGTGATTTATGTTAAAAAGCAATGATCTTTTTATGGAAATTTTATGGAACATGGGGATAACAAAATAAACATATACATGAACATGTAGTATTAATACAAAATGCACCTTTTTACACATATTTTAAAGAATATTATCTGTAAGCCAAACAGAAGTTCCAAATTCATTGAATATTCTATTTAGAAGCAGAATTGATTATTCTCTCAAATATTATTGTGTGGCACAGTACTGAAACACAAGAAAGTCCACAAATTATTAGAAACAATCTTTACAATTTTAGTGTTCATACCGGCCAGGTGTGGTGGCGCACACTTGCAATCCCCGCGCTTGGGAGGCTAACTGTACTCAATTAAATACACAGCATTATAAAGAAAATATGATTTAACAAGTCAGGCATTGCTACCTCAAGTTCATATAAATAAAATAATTAAACATGATCTGTTGATAAGCATAATAAACTGTATTAAGTATATTAAGATAACTTAAACTTAAAAACCAGGTTAATTCTTATGAAAGTACATATATAGTAAAAGTCTTGCACTAAGTCAACTCAAGTTGAGCAGTACTCCTTTGCTAAATATACATATTATTAAAAGATAATATTTAGGTATTGAGAAACCATAGTTTATGATATGAAAAATTGGCATCAGTCGTATTTCTATCATTGGATTCAGTTTCTCATTTTTTGAAAACCACTTTCCTTAAAATATTCATTAATATATTTTTTTCTAGACATAGCCGTGCACGTCTGTAATCCTAGTACATGGGAGGCTGAAATAGGAGGAGTGCAGGTTTGAGAGCAGCCTCAGCAAGTAGTAAGACTCTCAGAAACCTAGTGAGACTCTCTTTCAAAAAAATAAATAAATAAATAAAAAGGCTAGGGGTTTAGATTGGAGGCAAAATACTCCTGGAATCAATCCCAAGTAAAACACACACACACACATACACACACACACACACACACACACACACACACACACAAACACTACTTCTAGTACTACTGCTGCTGCTGCTGCTGCTGCATCTACTACTACTACTACTACTACTACTACTACTACTACTGCTACTAATTGTTTTGGGGTACTTCATAGTATTATGGCAAATCCAAGTAAATAATAAGTCAATTAATACTCACTAGCACTCTAGTTATAATTTTAATATGAAGCCAGATATATGGGGCAATAAATATAAAAGATAAGTAGGTACACTGATAAAAATAAATATATTCCTTTTTTTATTGAGGTACTGAGATGGAACCCAGGAGCACTGTACCTCTGAACTATACTTCCAGGCCTATTTTTTAGTCTTTTTGTTTTGAAACAGGGTCTCACTGAGTTGCAAAGTGCCTCGCTAAGTAGCTGAGGCTGTCTGCAAACCAAGATCCTCCAGCCTCTACCTCTCAAATGCTGGGATTACAAGCATGCACCAACCATGCCTGGTTGAAATATATTCTTATTTAACTACTACATTTTATTCACTTTTGTAAAAGTAGTACAACAATCTAAGTTATTTATATTGTTCTCATAAAGTATAAGAGTTAATTCTTGAAAAATACTGCATAAAGCCATTCATTTCAAGCTAATGAGAAATAGCATCCAGGCAGTTTTTAATTCCATATCATATTTTTACATACAAGGGATTCACTTGGCTATTCATGCCAAATAGAACCAATTTATTTATGATGTTATAAAGCTAAAATAAATGGAACATTAAAACAAATATACTGCTTTTCCTCTTTTAAGTGATGATGTTTTAAGATTAACCCATGATTTTTTTAAATATATTTTCTGACTAAACTGCTGAAGTCACATGCTTTTGAAATACCACTATAAAGTCACTGTATAAAGTCTCTTGTCATGGCTGATCTTTTTACTCTCAAAAAATAAAACAACCAACTCTCTGGCCCTTCCAAATATCTGCCTAATGTTTCTGTGTTCTTGAAATACTTGCTATTTTAGTCATTATTTTGGTTAATTGAGTAGCCAAAGGGAAGATATTTACAAGTCTGTATTTCTTCTGCTGTACAAATTTGTGGACCCGTTTATGTGTGTCCCATTACGCGTTGTCAAGCTCATTCAATTTGGGGCTCACTGTTAGCCATAAATCTATAAGAATGTCTTTGTATCTATTTATATTTTATTTGGAAACAGGGTCTCACTAAGTTGCTGAGAGCCTCACTAAGTAGCTGAGACTGGCTTCAAACCTGTGTGATCCTCCTATCTCAGCCTCCCAAGTGGAGATATTACAAGCATGTGCCACCGCGCCCAGCTGTCTTTGTATCTATTTAAATGTTTCTAGATCCTAGATAAGAACTTTGTATATGAGACCTCAACCATGAGAAGTATAATTGTTTTGGAGGAATGCTAAGCCATAAATTTTTTGTATTACAAAACACTTGATTATCACTTGCATTTCCCATAGTTGGACTAGGAAAGAAAATAGTAGGATAAATACCAGAGAAAATTTGTCAACATCAGAAAGCTAACTAAGTAGCAATGATAAGAGCTGAATAGCAAAGAAGGTTAGTTTTAAAAGAAGAAATAATAGTATGTATAAATAATATGAAAAGGAATATATCCTCAGCCATGATGTATGCATTGATTTGAACACAAGCTAGGAAGAAACTCATAGATTTTATCTCATTTATTTTTTATGTAAATTAGCTATAAAACACATTTAGGTTTTAGAAGTTTAACTCAGTAAGAGAGAAATGGTAAAATTGGTAGACTATATTTTAGCAAATATAATTTAACAATTCAAACGCATGTTTTTATAATTATAATTTCCACATTTTTGGCTCCTCAGATTTAAGCCCCAGTGAACTTTAAGTTTAGAAAGTCTGAAAAAATATGAGTTTTAAATCACTGTTGAGCCAACCCTGGTGGTGCACATCTGTAATTCCAGTACGTGGGAGGCTGAGACAGGAGGACACAGGTTTGTTGATAGCCTCAGCTATTTAGTGAGGCCTTCTGCAATTTAGTAAGACACTATTTCAAAGTTAAAAAAATAGATTTGGGGGTGTAGCTCTGAGGTACAATTCCCCTGGGTTCTATCCTCAGTACTACACATACACACACACACACACACACACACACACACACACACAATCATTGATGATATCAGCTACAATTCAGTTTCATCTTATTTGTAAAACTATAAGGCTGGATTATATCATTTTGGATTTCACTAACAAATGTATGTCTTTTTGGAGAATATTGAAGAGCATCTCTCCATCTGGAGACCCAAAATAAGCCTTTTTAAGCAATTTTGTTTTTTTCTCAGTGTCCATATATAATATGAGAGAAAATAGATGTAGCAAAATAAAAAAGCCATAAACTGGTTTCATATTCGCACCACTACAGACACCTCTGATACCCAAAAAATAAGAAACATTTTTATAAAATTGCTCACAAAGTCCAAAATTTGCTAGGATTTGATGAATTTTATTACCCAGAAAAATAAATATTAGTGTTTTTATTTATCATATGACTATAGATTGATGGATGTTGATGATTGAAGAATAATTGTTCCTTTGTAATTTTACTTAGAAAAAAAAATAACACACAGTGATCATTATAAAGTACAAAGTAGGAACAGGGATGTTTCTAAGTTATAGAGCACATAGTTAGCATGTGCACACTGGCTTTGATACTCAGCTTGTATTGTTATTTCCTGAGATGTCTTGCCAATTCCCTCAAATTTTTCAATTATTTGCTCATATTACTTAATAATGCAGCAAATACAGTGAAAATCCTTATAAAATTTTGTGTAACACTTTCATAATGGCAGTGTGAGAAGCTCCATAGATCCTCTTTTTTAGTCAAACAACAATAACTTATAAAATTTATTTTAAAAGACAATCATTTCTGGTCTCTGAAAATTGTATGATGACAGGATACAGAGTCAATGAGTTCAACCGAGAAAATGATTATAGTAAATGGAGAGTGATTTGTTGCAAAATATCTACCAACTGTGAGTAAAAACTGTGAAAATCTATGCCAACTGAGCCAAGACTCATCTCCTCCCTACCCCCAAGATGACTGTGATAAAAACACACAAAGTAAAAGAACACAGAGGTGATTCAGTAACCAAAATCTATTTCAGAAATGTATGACTTAAAAATGCAGCAGCGATCCTCTCTTTCAACCAGTCTTCTTCTGTGGAACAGAAGCCCTCGCTCACAGATGGCACACTGAGGATACTAGGTCAGCTTCACCTTTGTTCCAACTTGTTCATAGAGCACAGATTCTACACTGGAAGAAGTGACAAAAGAATCACTGCTCAGTACTCCAGTGATGAAGTAAGAGATTTATTTTGAAAGAACCCATTATTTCTCCTTTTTCTATGTCTAGATATTGGCAGAGATTCATGAAAACAAACAGGCTTTAATAACAGAAACTTATATATCTTTTCTCTTAGGAACTGAGTTTTTTTTGTACTGATGACTGAACCTAGGGGCATTCTACCTCCTAGATACACCCCAAAGCCTTATTTTTTTATTCTTTATTTTCAATTATGGTCTCAATAAGTTGTTTTGGTGGGGCTCACTAAGTAGCTGATGCTGGTTATATACCTGTGATCCTCTCATCTCAGCCTCTCAAGTAATGGGATTATAAGCATGTACCACCATGCCTATCTGGAAATGGAATTATTTAAAAATAGGGCCTAAAAAGTTTAAGCCACTAAATACTTCTAAAAATAATGATTATTTTGGTGATAAGAACCCAAGAGGAATCTGGTAGAGCCAAAGGAACAGTAATCCAAACCACAGGCCATCTAGATGTTTAACAACAACAGCAGCAGCAGCAGCAGCAGCAACAACAACAACAACAACAACAGAACATCAGGATAAAAGACAACTAGATTAGCCCTTCCTAGACTGCAAAGTTGAAGATTGCCCTCCAAAACCACCCCTGCAAAGTAACCTGGGTGTAACTATATCACAATGTGAAGCAGCTTCTATTCTAGGACATTGCTTCCTAACTAAACAAAAAAAAAAAAAAAAAAAAAAAACAAAGGACCAGCCATTTGTAGAGGTGAGGAGCTGTGTGTAATACTACCAAAATTAGATATCTTAACAGAAATATCAGTGAGAGAGGAAAAAATCCCATAAAACCACTATGAATACCAAGTCACTATACACACTGTGCCATTAGAGAAACAACATTTATGCTGCTAGCTAAGGAGATTATATATGTCATTAAGGCAGTTCAGCTAAGTTGTAAAAAATAGAAACAGATAAACAGTAACAGCCCAAAGCCTCGAGAATGGAGGCTCAATATGCATAATTTCTATTATATAGTATCAAAAGTGTTGATTCTCAACAACAAAATTATAAGACATTTATAAGAACAGAAAAGTGAAAGCCATAAACAGAGACAAAACTCAACAAAAACTGCCTTAGAAAAGTCCCACATGATGGATCTAGCAGAAGAAAAATCAAAGCTATGTTAGAGATAAGCTGAGAGAACTAAAAATTAGTTTGCAAAAATAAAGATATAATGAAAAAGCCTTGTTAGTAGAAATATCAAAGATAGAAGAAATAAGAAAACAACCAATGAGATCAACCTGTTGCACACCAATAGATGTATGATAAAGAAAATATAGTCTTTCTTAACAAAACAGAATATGACTTAGATATAAAAAGAATGAAATCAGGTTATTTGTGAAAGATACATAAAATCAGATGATAACATAAGTAAAATGTCAGAGACAGAATGTCAAATCCTGCATGACCTTATATGTGCAATCTAATAATGTTGATTTTATAGAACCAGGAATTATAATATTGATTATCTGATAATGAAGTGCTATGGGAGACAGGGAAGATGCTGGTCAAAAAATTCATTATTATAGCTAGATTTGAGAAACAAGTGTCAAGAGAGCTGTTGTACAGCGACAAGGTGACAACAGTCAATAATAATATATTGTATTTGTGGGGAAATGTAGAAAGTTAATGCTATTTTCTCTCTCCACAAAAATAACTATGTGTGGTAAAGCGTTTGTTAATTAACTGTATTTAACTATTCTACAATGAGTATGCCTTATACATCAAAACATGTTTACTATGTTGTACATGACATAAACATACAATGGTATTGGTCAATTTAAATAAAAACACAAATATATAAGTAAATAAACAAATACAGGCTAAAAGCCACATCTTTTTGTTTCACTTTCAGCAGTTTTAATTTTTATCTTTATGAGTAATTTTTCTCTAATGTTCAGAGACAACTTTATCTGACAATTACTGTTTTTTTCTTCATTTCTGTTTATATAAACACAGGCAGAAATTTATGTTTTTATAGCCCTAGACATATGCTTTTCTTATAAAAAGCTTTTTTAAGAATTTTATATTCTATTTAATGTTCAAGGCATGTATTAGATTTGTTACTTCTTCATACTTTATGGTATGATCCCCAGAACTACAAATAAATACATAGTTCTAATTATGTATGTATTAATTGATATTGGAGATTGAACTCAGAGGTATTTTATATCTAAGCTATGTCTCCAGCTTAATTTTATTTCTTATTTGGAAACAGGATTTTACTAGGTTTCTGAGAGTCTCACTAAGTTGCTGAGGCTAACTTTCAGTCTGTTATCCTTCTGTAGCAGCATCACAAGTACTGGGATTATGAGTATGTACTTCCAAGCCCATATTAAATAAAAAATAAGAAAAGCATCAAAAACATTGTTAACCAAGAATTTTATGCATAGAAAATTTTTTCACTAAAATACAGTGATAAAATTAAGCCACTTTTATGTAGAAAAAAATTAGAAGGTTTTTATACATATTTTTATTGAAAATAAATAGTATACATATAAACTGTGCTTGGCGCCCTCTCTCCATCACTCCCATTTTCCCTTCCCCCACTCCCATCAATGATTGTCCAGGGTAACCATGCTATATTTATACTTTTATAGATATTCGGATGTAGACCCTCATTAATCAAGTTCAGCCTTCTTCCTCTCCTATCTTTCCATTCACACTTTGCTGAGATGTTCCTTCCATTATCTGGAGTCCCTCTGGTATCTCTAGTTTGGGTATATTAAAGAAAAGATATGTCCCTTCTGTTTCTGTGCTTGGCGAATGTCACTTAACATAATGCTCTCCAGGACTTTGCATCTTCTTGGAAATGACATGATTTTGTTCTTCTTTATAGCTGAATAGAATTCCATTGTGTGTGTGTGTGTGTGTGTTTAGAGGGCAGATGGCTATCGAGTAAAGTAGCTTCTATGAGTACACCTTATACTCAATCTCCACAGCAGCAAAAATAATGCCTTACAGGGTCAGAAAATATTAGCATTAGAGAGATAAAAATTATAAATACAAGAGACAGGAAAAAAAAAAGCCTAGAATAACCAGAGAAGCAGGAAATAAACCTTCCCTCCACCGTGGCGGCCACCGCACCTACATCACCTTGCCTTACAGACATAAACTCCAGCAAGGAGAAGCGAAGGAGCTGAAGTGACCAGTTGCTGCCCAGTCGGATGCAATTCAGCAGTTCTTTCAGTGTGAAGACGAGCCACTATTTTCAGGGTGGATCTCAAACCAGAGGAGAGATAGGCCAGACTCAAGGCCAAGGGAGTGGCAGAGACACCGTATTAACATTAACAGTAGTGAGTTCAACACGCCCAGGAAAGCTCCACGGATGTCCCACCCCAGCACCACTACAATAGTAAGTGTAATTGCAGCCCCTACAGGAGAAATCCCAGCATTAAACCCACAGGGATTCAACCAACGTTGATAAACTCTCTGGATTGGAGATATAGCGGTTCAACTCAATGCAGGAGTAGGGGTGGCAGAAATTACTACACCCTAGTATTCGCAATTCTCAGAAGGAAAGCCCTCAGCCCAGCAGCCTCAGAGTCTGGTGCAGCTGCGACAAACTTCCTGGGTCTGAGTCTTTGAGATACAACTCAGGGAAGGAGCAGTGGCGGCAGAGATTACCACACCCCCCAGAGATCCAGAGCACAATAAGTGACGTCATGGTGAACTGGAGAAGAACCCAGAGAAGGTGGGAGTGGGATCTGCTGTTGATCATATCAAAAGATTAGACAGATTCAGGCTCAGATAAATGGAAAGTGTGGGGGAAATTTTACACTTAACTCTAATCCCAATAAATAGGTTTACTGGGAACACCACAGACATCTCTATTTTGGGGAACAGGGAGTAGTCAGACTAGCCCAGTTCTAGCTGTGTAGAACAGAGACTCCTACACTGAGTTTGGTCTCAGAGGCATATGCTGCCAACTGAGGCAGGGAGAGACCTAGACTCCAAATCTGTGGAAAGAGTGGAGGGTGACCTTCACTCAATATTGAATCCAACCTCAATGATACCGATCCATCTGCATAGACTGAGAAGACTCAGAGAACCAGACTCAGAGAGGGAAAGGTTCCCATAGCAATCGTTATCTACACAGAACTAGATTGCTGAATTTATTTGTAGAGGACTCAAATCAATTCATTGTTGGAATTGCTTGGGTTTTATCATTCTTTTTTTGTGTGTGTATATTTGATTGCTTTTTTGCTTTTCCTTTTCTTTATTTGGAAGGGGTTTGTGGGGTTTTTTTTGTATTGATATGTTTTGTTTTTATGATTTTTGTTTTGCTTTCTTTGTTTTTGTTGTTTTTTTTAACCCCCATACCAAATCTTCTCCCAAGCTTCTCCCCTGGTACAAATATACTCTCTCCTCTCTATCCTTCCTCTTTCATTTCTCTTCTTTTTATCACTCCCTATTCCTGTATTAAAGCCAATTCATATCACTATACCAGAAACTATATATTGGTTACTAGAATTCTACTAAATTGTAATATCTCTAATCTCTATATATACTACCTTTCAATTATATCTTCTTGGTGTATTTTTCCTGTTAATAAAAAGAAGAAAAAATAAGCAGACTTCAGAACCAGAGAAGAGAGGAATTGATAAGTGGGCCATTTAAGTAAAAAAGAAAGACCAAATTACCAAACAGAAGACAAAACACAAAATGACAGAAAACAAAAATCATATTTCAATAATAACTTTTAACATTAAAGTACTTGACTCACCAATCAAAATACATAGACTGAAAATGTGGATTAAAAAACATAATCCAGCCTGGCATGGTGGCTCACGCTTGTAATCCCCGCGCTTGGGAGGCTGAGACAGGAAGATCACGCAGGTTCGAAGCCAGCCTCAGCTACTTAGTGAGGCTCTCAGCAACTTAGTGAGAACCTGTTTCCAAATAAAATATAAAATAGGTCTAGAAGTATAGCCTGGAGGTAGAAAGCCTCTGGGTTCCACCCCCAGTACCACCAAAAAAAAACCAAAAACCATAATCCAAATATATGCTTTTTGCAAGAAACTCACCTTACAGCCAAAGACATTCACAGACTGAAAGTGTAAGGATGGAAAAATGTATACCATGCTATTGGAGAACAAAACAGAGCAGGGGTAGCAACCCTGATATCCAAAAAACAGACTTTAAACTAAAACACATCAGAAGAGACAAAACAGGGCACTTCCTTTTATTAAAAGGAACAATACACCAAGAAGATATAATTATAGTAAATGTTTATGCCCCAAATGTGGGTGAACCACATTTGTAAACAAACCCTTCTGGACATCAGATCTCAAATAGACCCAAATAAAATAATTCTGGGAGACTTTAATATGCCTCTCACACCACTGGATTGATCTTCAAGGCAAAAGATGAGTAAAGACTCTTTAGAACTGAAGAAAACTATAAACCAAATGGACCTAATAGATATTTACACAATATTTCAGCCAGAAACTGTAGAATATGCATTCTTCTCAGCAGCTCATAGAACCTTCTCCAAAATAGATTACATCCTGTGACACAAAGAGAGCACCAGCAAATTAAAAAGATGTAATATAATTCCTTGCATCTTTTCAAACCATAATGGAATAAAAGTAAAAATCAACAACATGAAACTGAAAAGAAGCTATTCAAATACATGGAGATTGAATGATGCACTATTGAATGATGAATGGGTAAGATCAGAAATTAGGGGAGAATTACAGAAATTTCTGGAAATAAATGAAAGCAGAGACACAACTTACCTAAATCTATGGGACACTATGAAAGGCACAATAAAAATCCTGGCACTTAGTCCATTCGGGACCGAGTTTCTCAGAAAGGTGGGCAAAGGCTTCGGTTGTGGTTCTGCAGCCTCTTATCTGCAGTGATTTTTCCCTTTTTAATGAAATAAACTCCTTCAAGTTTCTGTTTATGATGCTAAAAGTGGAGATTCCTCTCCAGGAAAAATCTGAGATGATTGACACGGACAAATGCCTCTTGTGCAATTGACTGCTTTATTTTAGACACAAGATTTTTTAAATTTCCCTATTTACCCGTGATTCCCTAGTAGAAAAGTTTAAACACCAAAAAACAATAGTGAAATATACATGTAAATCACCAACCCTAAACAAGACAAAAGTAAGGCTTGTGATATCACAGGTCTTTGTGATTGAAATCAGTCCCATGACCCTGCAGGTAGGTCTTGTGCTTTAAGTCAGCCCCTTTGGCCTTGCCTTGGCCTTGCAGCTTCAGAGGCTTTTAGTGGGCAAATTCCAGAAGAATAAAAGTCACACCCAAAATCACTTGAAGAATTCAGTTTTTAAGAGTTTTCTTTAACCCTTTTGGAACCTTTTATTCCTAGGGCTTAGTCCAATGTCCTTCTCTATCTAGCAACCTCCTTTGAGCTGCATGGGGACAAAGTCGGAGATTCCAGCTTTCATACATGTAGTTGGTGCAGGGAAATCCATGTACATTTATGATTATTTAGAGGATTTCGATGAATGTCTGCTGGATTTTGTCTGCAATACCATCCGCTGTCTGAACGCTTCACCCTATTAAACACTTAAAATATGTTTTAGCAGACAGGACCCAAAAAACAACATGAAGTTTTTATTATATCTGTCTTTTGTTCTGTCATAACTATTTTAACCAGGTGGTGTCGCCCTGTGTCCATTCAGTGCTATTACTAGGTGCAAAGGTCAAGATTCCTCCAAGCCCTCAGCTCTATTGTAATGATTAGAATGAAGGTCAAAGATAGGGAAGAACTTTGCATCCCCTCCCCTACCTAAATTCTTTCACAGCACCTAGTTTACAACTTAGAGTAAGGAAGAGAAAGTCTGAGGGCTCATACATTTTACTAGGAAATTTATCTTTCACAGACTCAACTTCCACAGTCCTAATTCTTGGGATCCCATTTTACATCATTGGAATTTATTAAGAGCAGGGAGTATTTTTGCCAGAGATGATGGTTCCTCCTCGGGACTTGCTTCCGTGAAGCATTGCCGATCATACACGTGTTCGTCATGCATGTATATGCCAAGAAAAGGTGGTGGCAAGAAACTATTTAAGTACATGGAAATTGAATGATACACTATTGAACAATGAATGGATAAGATTGGAAATTAGGGGAGAAAAAAGAAATTTATGGAAATAAATGAAAACAGAGACAAGGCTTACCAAAATCTATGGGACACTATGAAGGCAGTATTAAAAGGAAAGTTTATAGCATTGAGTGCAATATTCAGTTATTTTTTTCTACAAATGACATCCAATAAACTTTTTGCACATCACCATAATATCTCAATCCTTTATTCTTGTAACAGAACTCGAACTGAGTCTTTATATTGACCATCTCCTGTCTCAAGCATTTCTCTCAGTGTAAAACATTTGCTCTGTACCACATTAAATGGTACTCCTATAAATCTTAATTAAAAGTTTACTTCCAAATTTTTTGCATAAGTATAAAGTGGCATAAAAAGCATTTAAATTAACATAAGCAGAAAACAACTGAGAATGCAGTTTTGACACCTTTGGAAACATTTAAAACTCAATATCAATAAATCTCTTAGTTTTGTCAAATATATTATTTATCAACTAGATTCAGCATCTGATATTGATTTCAACATAATAAAACTAATAACACTGAGCATGTCATTAATAGTGAGGTATTATCATTATTATTACATGGAAATTAAAGGCAGTAAAGTTTTCTATTCCTGTTATATGCAAACAGATCAAATTGCCCAAAGTAGGAATAATTGCACATAGTTCTATAATTCTGAGAGAAAATTATAACATTTTTAAGAGTAGTGTGCAAAATGACTGATCTTTGTTGTCTGAATAAAATTTTCAATTAAGTCTATTACTGAATTTAAATTTAGTTAGAAAAAATTAAAAATAATTACATTAATAAATTAATGTATTAATAATTTAATTGATTAAGACTAATTAATTTAGCCAGGTATGGTGGTACATGCTTGTAATCCCAGCATTTGGGAGTCTGAGACAGGAGGACTGTGTTTTATAGCCAGCCTCAGCTACTTGGTGAGGCACTCTGTAACTTAGTGAGGCCATGTTTCAAAATAAAGAATAAAAATTGGGCAAGGGGTGTAGCTCAAAGGTCAAATGCCCCTGGGTTCCACCCCCAGGCCCACAAAAATAAGAATAACTAATTTAAAATTAACAAGAATAATGAATGAGAGATATTACGTAGCAAAAATATTGGGAAAACAAATATATCTTACACAATTGTATTTGCTTAGAATGGAAAATTTTAATTTACCATAACTGTTATATTCATGTAGAGAAAGCATAAAAGTTTTTCTGTGACAATAATTATGGTAGATTCAAATTTTCAGCTGATTTTTGGCACATTCTTTCCATCAAGCAAATCTGTTCTGTAACTCTTCCTTTAACCCTCATAACTATTTTGGCCAGTAGAATATGGCAGAGTAGATGTTATGATAGTTTTCAAGCCCTAGTATTAAAAGCCTGAAAACTTTCACTTTCTGTGTCTTGAAAGACTTGCTCCTGGAAAATAAGAGGACCAGCTGCCTACTAGAAACAAAACATGTGGAGAATTATTAGAAATGCATGGAAAGAGAGCTATACCCAGCCCTTTTGTACATTTACACAAATAAAGGCATTCTTTACACAAGTCCAGACACTTGTAGAACATCACATACTGAACACAGCCAAAATCACATAGCTTAGAAAAATTAGCCAGCAGTACTCTTCACTTGACATGAAACTACCAAATCATTAGATATAGTAAAATAATAAAATAATTGCTTGTTTTGCCTGCTAAGTTTAGTGACAGTTTGTTACACAGGGAATACTGTTTCAGAACAGTAATCAGGCTCATCTAAACTTGCCCTTCAGTGATCCTGTGTATGTGACTTCTATCTCACTGTCTTAAGAATATAAACCATAGAAGGCATTCTTGTTATCAATGTTATAGTCCAGTTGAAAATGTGACTTAGCTTCCTGTGCAAAGTTGTGGGAAATAGTTTTATATTTCTGCAATGATGGCCTTCTGGAAACTTAAGACTTGGACTAAACGATGAATTCTTAGATAATAATTTATCATTAAAATTAAGAAAAGCGCCGGGCATGGTGGCACACGCTTGTAATCCCCGTGCTTGGGAGGCGGAGACAGAAGGATTGCGCAGGTTCGAAGCCA
Organism: Muscardinus avellanarius; assembly: GCF_963383645.1. NCBI lineage: Eukaryota > Metazoa > Chordata > Mammalia > Rodentia > Gliridae > Muscardinus > Muscardinus avellanarius. The sequence goes on from NC_137787.1 coordinate 152,554,331, forward strand.
GCCACGCTGGCTTAAGAGACCCTGTTTCCAAAAAAAAAAAAAATTGGTCTGGGAGTGTAGCCCAGAGGTAGAAGGGCTTCCAGGAACCCCAGTACCACCAAAAAAAAAAAAAAAAAGAAAGAAAGAAAAAAGAAAAAATAACAAAGATGTATTAAAAAAAAAAAACGCGCGCGTGTGTGTGTGTGTGTGTGTGTGTGTGTGTGTGTGTTTCAAAGAATTTAAGACCAAAGATTATGGAGACATAAAATAAAATGTCTCCATAATTGTGAGCTTATCTTTCTTATCTTTCACCTATTTATGCATTGAATGGCTCTAACAAAGATCCTCCTTATTGTTTCCAATATGACTTTCTCAAAATAAGAAGGGTAATAGTTGCATCTTTTATCTACATAAATGCCTCAACTTCTTTGATTTTTGTTCATCTAGGCTAAAATGAAGGTGCCTTTTGAATATGTATGATCATTTTATTCCTACAGGCAAGGCTGTGCCATGATGAGACTTATTTGCTTTTAAGTAAATAATAATAGTGTGCTTTATGTTAGAAATATTCTACCATTCTTAAACTCTATTCTGTAACAGTTCAAAAACAACTAAAAATTTTCAATACTCTGGTTTTGAGTACATCAGAAAATAGTGCTTTTCATACTCGTATTATTTGTGTATTTACACTTGTAGTAAATTATTAGAAATAAAATTTTATTGTGGTGAATTGTCATAATTTTCCATTATAGATATAATAAAATGGATATAATGTATTTATCTGAAAAGGCTATTTTTAGCAAAGTCTTGAAAATAATTTTCTGATAACATAAGATTTCTTTCTATGTAAATCCTTTCAGTTGTGATATTTAATAAGAATCTTCTCATAAGTGATTTGGTTTGAGCTTTCAGACTTTAGGTTTTATAGAAAAGATTGATAGTTACAAAAGAAATGCAATATTGAAATTAGTAATAAGAAGTACAGCACAATTTTACAAATTTCTGTGATAGTCTCTTTTATTTTACATAAACTCCAAATCAATTAATTTCTTAAATACACATTTTCCTCCAGAGAAAATGATAAATACCATAAAATTTAGATTTTCATGGTAAATATTGATAAAAGCACACATTTTGTGATAATTAGCATTATTAGTTATAGATATGTATGTTTTATAAATATTATTTTTGTATTTGCTTATAGTATCAGCAGAAAATCTTACAGTAGATATTTTAAACCTCATTTTGTCATGATCAATTTTATTATCAATTTGTAAATATGTACATATATTTATCTCAAAAGTAATTTTAATTTCCATGAATTTTCTTTCAGTTTGTTTGATTTTTAAAGCATATAACATTATATTTTTCACTGATTTACCAAAGCAATTGAACCAATATTTCTAGTTACTGCTTTCTTACCTCAAAAATTTAGTCAGCAACATTAAATTACAAAGAAAATAAAAATTATCAAATATTGTAAGAGTGTCATTTTCATTATCTCAATACAGAGTCATTTTTATTTATAACAAAAATACTTATAATTGCAAATAAAGTTAATATTTTAAAATAGTTATATATTTTACCAAATTTTAGTATATATTAATAATTTTCAGTCTTAATGAGCTGTAAAAGTCATATAAAAATAAGCTAAGCTATAACTTTGGGAAACAAATTTTAATGATTGTTATACAAAAGGAACAGATACATAAAAAGGTGACTAGAGATATATTTTGTTTTCCATTAAACATTCCAATGTTTTCTGAATTATGCATACATATCTTTGCAATAAGAGCATTGTCATTTATCAAAGATCACATTATACTTTCAAAATGCAATATATAAACCTCTTTCACTATACCTTAAGAGTTTTAATTATAACTTCAATTTACCCTATGTGTGCGCACACACACACACACACACACACACACACGCACACAACTCGGCACACACTGTTTTGCATGTGTTCACTTGAGAAAAGAAGATGTGAAGGAGAAGAAGCATAGGTAGATTCTATCATGTAGGACTTTTTAGTTGCCAAAAAATTTGTCTTGGTAGATACAAATGGCAGCATGGTAATTATTTTTTAATGGCTGAACAATATTCTATTCTGCATACATTCCACATTTTCTTTATCCATCTATCCCTTTTGGGGCATCTATACTGATTCCATATCTTGACTTGTGAATAATGCTACAATAAGCATCATAGTTTCAGATGATCAGTTTCACATTTTTCAGAAAAAAAATAACTTATTTTAGAAACTGACCAGATGAAAGCATGATTTTAGATCCATTTGATACCAATTCTAAAAGTCTTTATTACAACAGTGGGTTTTGAAAACTTAGAATTTGCATGAGAAAAAATAAATTTGGGCCCTACTTTAATTAAAAAATGTGTAATATAGGATGTCTATTAAAAATCAGAATATATCTTCATTATGTCTGAGTAGACAAAAATAGCTCATAGGACAAACTGACCACAAAGGAAAGCTGGATAAAATAGACTTCTTTAGAATCAACAACTACTTCTCAACAGGCAACAATACAAAAAAAAGTATGTAATTCATAAATTGCAAGAATTACTCTGAAACACAAACAAAATATAGTAACCAATATCATTAGCCTTAAGTAAAATTATTTTTAAGTGAATATTACAAACATGAACAGCAAAATATAAAATGACATCATATGATGGCAAACATGTAATTTTAATTCTCATATAAAGAGTGTGGGCATGAAGACAGTACAACTTTGAAAATGGTTGGTTAGTTTCTTGCAAAACATACCCAACTCTATGGGTGTATTAATTTAAGTTTTAGATATTTAATGGATAAAAATGTCAAATTCCACAAAAATTATATAAAATATGTATAGATATAGGAGTAGCAGATGTACTCACAACATCTGACAAGAATCCTAATGCTAATCAACTAAAAATTCAATAATGATATATATGACCACATGGCTAAATCTCATGAGCTTTTAATCTGGCAAAAAAAAAATACTAGGCACAGAAAAAACCCTACTGAGTGATTATTTTGGTAAACGTATACACAGGCAAAATTAATCTATTTTGAAAACAAAATAAGAATAGTGGGTATATCTGAATACATTTTGTACTTAAAGGATTTTTGAATTACATGGATCTATTAAATTTTTATAATAATTAAATTTTAATTTGAGATTTGTGAACATTAATACAAATTTATTTGAATAATTGTGCACTAAAATTTAAAAATTACTTTGAAGAATTACTTTGAATAATTTTAAATAATAAATTAAAAAAATACTTTGAATAATTGTAAATAAGCATGAAACTATAATCACTAAACAATTCTGATATAACTTTGTGTTCTAAACAAGCTAATAAATGTATGTAAAATAATAAAAATTAGAGTTTAATTTATTCAAGAATGGAGCTAAAATAATAAAATAGGGAGGACTAAACATACATACATCGGTAATGAGTCAAAATTAGATATATCAATTTAATAATTTATACTATGTATGCATATTACTTATGTGCATAATCATAATTGGTAAATGTAATCATTTCATCCATATATGAGATATTGTGAAATTCTTACTGTTAATGGGCAAGCAATAAGTGCAATATGCAATATTAAAAATTTTATTCAAGAAACTGCTTCTCCAGTTGTCTGCAATTATTATGAATTCAGACATTGTCTTTCATTTACATTTTTTCAATTGATTTTGGCATTATTAAATGAATAATGAAAGTCAGACAGATATGCCATTTATACAGATATAATATTTGGCCACAGAATTGCAATCTAAATGTAATTTTAAGAAAATAACCCTGAGAACAAAAAATTGACAGATTTAAGTAACCTCTTCATTAAAAAGTGATGACACTTTGACTCAAACCAGAAAAGCCACTTTAGGGAACCATTTTCTGAAGTACAAATACCACAAGTAAGCCTTGGAAGAAGGGGGCTTATGTCTACAAGTATTTTCTTAAAAAAAATAAATACAAAATAAAGAATTGTGTGTAGGCAATCTTTCATTCTTTAGCATCTTAAGCCTAGAGAAAAAAAGTGAGCATTAAAAATGACATAAGAGTTATTCAAAATAATCTACTTGCACTTAATAATTTCTTTAGAAAAACAATTATAATTCACACCAATTAAAATTACATTTTCATGATACTCATAAAGATGTTAATTTTCATAAAGTGAAAACACTGCACACTTCTCTATGCCTTGCCACTTACCATTAGCTTTTGTTTATGGTCTGTTAGTCAGTTTCAATCCATGTGACAGTGTTCATCTCCAAGCCAATTTCAATTAATATCTTAGTATGATTTTGAGACATGGTGTCAACTGATTTATTAAAGTCAACTTACATTACATCAAATGCATTAATTCTAGTCACTAATTGTGTCATATAAGTAATTTATTTTTCTGACATTTCTTATTCCCCATCTTTTTATTTTTTCCACAAAATTATATTACACAGTGTACCATTTCTATCATTTCCTTTTCCAAGTCTTTCAACTTCCTAAGTAGGCAGCTGTGGGAAGTAATTTTGCTTGATCATCAAGAAATTTTTGTCCTTTCTTCCTTCTTAACAAAATCCAAATTTGGTTTAGATATCTAGCTTCCACTGAATTTAGGAAATGTGATGTGGAATTTAGTCCCAAATTAAGGGTAGAATTATGACTGATTTGACTCAATCATAATAGTCCAATTACTCTCAGTAGTGATTTTGACTATACAAAGATATATTTGCCTATAAGAGAAAGTAAACCAAGTGAATCTTGGGATTGATTTTTCTCATTCATCATAGAATACACTCCTGTTCTAAATAGTTAATTTCAAGGTGCATATTATGCTTGGTGTTGCAATAATCCCCTTGACACCACAAGGAAAGTTAACTAGATGGAATAGTTCAAGAAGGGCAAATTGAAAAAAAAGTAAGAAAGAAAAACTTGTAACTTTTAAACCAAAGTTAACCCTATATTAATTCAAATAAGAATTCCCCCCAAATTTAATTTTATTATTATTTTAATTAATTTTATTTGAACATTTTATGTGGGTAAAAGTTTGAATGTAGCATGGTTAATCTGGACACTCATTGCTGGAGGGGGGAGAAGAAGTGGGGGGGAGGGAACCAAGCACAGTCTGAATGTATGTCATTTTTAAAATAAAAATTTCACATAAAAATAAAAAAACTAAAAATAAAAATGGGCACATTTTAGACATATCATAATAAAATATATTTTACAATAATTCTTTATATACCAAGACATTATTATATAGCATAAATATTCCTTAGTTTTCAAATAAAATGAAAAAAGAACAAGTAATTTATAGTTAACAAGTAATATTTTAAATTTTCATTGAAATTAAGATATACAAGCTCAAAATTTATTTTAATGTATTTGCAATATACAATCTAATAAGGATTTTAATTTTATTTAAATAAAAATAGAAATCACTTTACTAAAGAGAAAGTGTTTTTTTATTAAAGTGTAATCTGCATGTCTAAACTAATACTGTTCAATAGGGTAGTCATTATCAATATAGCATAATAGTCATTAGCATATAAATATAGTTACTTATATTTATTTTTAAAGTAATTAAAATAAAATATGTGCATATATGACTCTACCATCCTGTACCTCATTAAAATGTATGACTACAATGCACCAAAACAAAATAACTAACTAAATTAATTACTTAATTAGATTGCCACTTCTCAGTTATAGATATATTTTAAATGTCCAATAGCATAATGTGGTTTTTGTTCTTTGTGCAACCCAACACTCTTATTTCCATCAACATCAAAAGTCTATTGGACTGACATGTTCTTATGCATCAATCTTTGCAGAATTCCAGATAAATATAACAACTTAACTCACATTTAGATGCTTATAGATTAAAAAAGATAAACATGTAAACATTATCTTTAGTTTATGTTCAACTTAAGCATTTTCCTCAAACTTCTCTTCTATGTATTTGCAGAAATTTTATTTTTTTCAAGAGGATTGTCCATGTATGATCAAAAAATCCTGTTTCATATTGAAAATTTTAGCAATAATTCTAACCAAAACAGAATCACAGCCGGGCATGGTGGAGCACACTTGTAATCCCAGCATTTGGGAGGCTGCGACTGGAGGATCGCGGTTCGTGGATCGCGGTTCGTGGACAGCCTCATCTACTACTGAGTGAGGCCCTCTGCAACTTAGTGAGACCCTGTTTCAAAATATAGAATAAAAAATAAGGCAGGGGGTGTACCTCGAAGTTCGAATGCCTCTGGGTTCCATCCCCAGACCCGTTAAAAAAAAAAAAAAAAAAGAATCACTTCTTGTACTTGCTAAGTGCAATAATATACAATATCTGCAGAATGTAAATTTACTTGGATGTACAGTTTAATAATTATAAGAAAACCATAAATCTCTTCTAAAATTGTCTTATACTCATAAAGGAAGTATTTCGGGAATTTCTAAAATTACAAAAAAAATATGATTTTACCCCCAATCACCTATGATTCTGACACCAAGTTTTGCTTGGAAGCCAATTTCAAGACTTGTTTAGAAGCAAGCACATGTGTACAAAGTGGAGTTGAAAGGAGCCAGATTAAGGTAGAATTGTGAGAAGTATGGTTGTGTCACCACTTCTGATAATAATGCCTACCAATGAAGAGCCCTACTATCTCAGTTGCTATTCCTTTCCCACTGTCGTCACTTACTAGCTAGGTAAACTCCAGCAATATAGTATTTAAGAAACAAAGGAATTGACAAACATGTAAAAGATTGTAGTAATCTAACTAAAAAAGGAAGAAAAAAGGACATTTATTTCTCAGTTATATAAAATTTTATATTTGAAGAATATTAATTTGTCTATATGGAGGAGTTCTTTACAATACTATTTTTCTCTTGCTGTTTTAAAATTCTTTTTTTTGTTTTTTGAATTTTGAAATGTGATTCTAATATGTCTTGATAAAGACCTTGTTATGCTCAAGTTCTTTGGAGTTCTTTGGGTTTCATTAATTTGGATGATTTATTATGTCTGCAGTCACTTATTTTCTTTAAATAAGCTCCTCCTCCTCCTCCTCCTCCTCCTCCTCCTCCTCCTCCTCCTCCTCCTCCTCCTCCTCCTCCTCCTCCTTCTTCTTCTTCTTCTTCTTCTTCTTCTTCTTCTTCTTCATACTTCTTTGTCCCTTCTGGAACTACAGTAATGTATATACTGGTTTATTTAAAGGTGTCCTATAGGTTTTACTTACTATTTGTTTCTTTAGATAATTTAAACTAATCATTTTTGAGTTTGCTGCTTTTTATGCTTCATTAAGTTTACTATCAAAGCCTTCTATTGATCTTTTTAAGTTTAGATATTATAATCTGCATCTCCAGAATTTTTACTTGGTTTGTTTGTTTGCTTTTTTTTTTTTTTTGCCTTCTTTCTTTCTGTTGAACTTCTAATTTTGAATATATATATATATATATATATATATATACACAAAATTATGTATATATATAATTTTATAAGCTATTTTTCTTCTTTTATAATTCAGTGAAATTAAAAATGATGTTTTCTGAACATCCACTTTGTAGAGGTCAGTGACTAAATCACCCCTTTACAGTTGTGTCATAATTTGATCCTTCATATTTATAGAAGTCTTGCATTGATGTCTTCACATTTGCAGAAACACCCACCTTTCAGTCTTTACTAACTTCATGAGGGATCATTTCGATATTCTGATATTCTTTCAAACCTTTGCTGTGGGTCTGCTACTTCACTACTCTGGTTATTTTTAAAGACCAATTATTAGATTTGTATAGATTCTATTAATCCTTCAAATCCAGATCTGGTGCTGCTTGTCAACTATAATCAAGAGAATGTGTTACTGGTAAAAAGAAAGTAGACAAATAGCCGGGCGTGGTGGCGCACGCTTGTAATCCCCGCACATGGGAGGCAGAGGCAGGAGAATCCCTGGTTCGAAGCCAGCCTCGCTGTTTTAAGAGAGCCTGTTTCCAAATAAAAAATATAAAATAGGTCTGGGAGTGTAACCCGAAGTAGAAGGGTTTCTAGGAACCCCAGTACCACCAAAAATATAAATAAATAAATAAATAAATAAATAAATAAATAAATAAAATAGAATAGACAAATGGCCAAGCATGGTGGCCCATGCTTGTAATCCCCATGTTTGGGAGGCAGAGACAGGAGGATGGCACAGGTTGGAAGCCGGCCTCACTGACTTAAGAGAGCCTGTTTTCAAATAAAATATAAAAATAGGTTTGGGAGTGTATCCCGGAAGGGTTCCATCCCCAATACCACCACCAAAAAAAAAAAAAAAGAATAGACAAATAGATCAATGGAACAGAATAGAGAGCCCGGCCACAGACTCAAACTAATCAATCTTTGAAAAAGAGATAAAGGGACAATAGGAAAGAGTCTTTTCAATTATGGTGCAAGAAAAATAATTGTATGTCCATAGGAAAAGTAAAAATAACATTAAAATTAAAAGAAAATACCAAAATAATCTAAGTGTTATAATATTTATAAATTAACTCAAAAAGAATCATTGAGTTCATCGTGAAATCTTTATTATATTTGATGTGTTATTAAATCTATTTCCTTACTGAGTTAATCAATTATTATTTTTATAATTTTACTGGTTCACTCTATTTATACATCATTGCAAAGTCCAAAGTGATATAAACATACAAGCACATAAGACTTTAAGAACGAGTATATTAAGATGTTGTGATTAAATGAAGACAATAAGTCGGGCATGGTGGTGCATGCTTGTAATCCCCGCGCTTGGGAGGCTGAGACAGCAGGATCACACAGGTTCAAAGCCAACCTCAGCTACTTAGTGAGGCTCTCAGCAACTTAGTGAGAACCTGTTTCCAAATAAAGTATAAAATAGGTCTGAGAGTATAGCCTGGAAGTAGAAAGCCTCTGGGTTCCACCCCCAGTACCACAATAAATAAATTAATTAATTAAAACAATAAAAGCTAAAGTTCTATAAAAACATTTAGTGTTAGAAAATTTGTGAAAAGCTGAGCTTGGGAGGCGGAGACAGGAGGATCATGCTGGTTCAAAGCCAGCCTTGCTGGCTTAAAAGACCCTGTTTCAAAAAAAATGTAAAAATAGGTCTGGAAGTGTAGCCCGGAGGTAGAAGGGTTTCCAGGAACCCCAGTACCACCAAAAAAAAAAAAAAAGTAAAACTGATAAAATATCTAACCCTACTAGGTTTAGCAATAAATTTTAGATACATAATCAAAATCATAATTTACATACAAAACATTGATACTGGTCTTCATTAAAAATTAAACATTTCTTCTCTGTAAAAGATATTGTTAAGGGAATAAAATTCAACTAAGACTGTGTAAAAGTAATTGTTGATACATATTTAAAAAGTTCTTGCATCAGAAATCAAAAAAGAGGTCTTAAAATACAACAAAATAAAACAAAAAGAACAACAACAAAAAAATACAGCAAATTAAAAAAACATAAAAGTATTAGGAAAACATCTAAATAGAACCCTTACCAAGTAGGATATACAGAGGGAAACAAAGCTTATGAAAAATTACTCAGTGCTATTTTGCCATCATTAATAACAATGATATAATACCACTATGAGTCCATTAGAATGACTGAAATAAAAACAACTGGCAGTTTTGAATGTGACATTTACTGATATATAGAAAACAAAGTGCCACGCCTACTTTGGGAGATATTTTGTCAGCTTCTGACAAAGATCAACACTGCCTTTTCCTTAAACCCAGCAAAAGTGCTGCTGAGCATTTACTTAATTTTTTTTTTTTTTTTTTTTTTGTGGTACTGGGGGTGGAACCCAGAGGCTTTCTACCTCCGGGCTATACTCCCAGACCTTTTTTATATTTTATTTGGAAACAGGGTCTCACTAAGTTGCTGAAAGCCTCACTAAGTAGTTGAGGCTGGCTTCGAACCCGTGCGATCCTCCTGTCTCAGCCTCCCAAACGCGGGGATTACAAGCGTGCGCCACCATGCCCGGCATTTACTTGATCATTTTAAAAACTTATGTTAATAAAAATATTTGCAGGAAGTGTGTATCAGTACTCTTAACAGTGTACATATATGGATGCTTAATATTTCTGCATTTTAAAACATTTAAAAAGTAAATAAAACAGAATGGCTTATTAGATTCAAATAAAAGAGAAATTACCTTTGTGTTAATTGAACAGGAAAACAGAAAAAATGATATCAGTGATATGGGTAAGGGTATTGAACTCAGTTAAATATATTATAGTATTTATTTCAGGAAATCGTTCAATGGTATAGACAATTATCAATATTTAATATTAAATTTTAAAGGTAGTATTCAAAATAAATAAAATATTTCTTTGTAATATCCTACTACTAAAAACTGGTAGTGATTTGCCGGACATGGTGGTGCACTCTTGTAATCCCTGTGCTTGGGAGGCAGAGACAGGAGGATCGCTCAGGTTTGAAGCCAGACTCCCTGGCTTAAGAGACCCAGTTTCCAAATAAAAATAATATAAAAATAGGTCTGGGAGTGTAGCCCAGAGGTAGAAGGGTTTTCAGGAACCCCAGTACCACCAAAAAAAAAAAAAAAAGGTCGTGATTAAAGTTAGAAAATTTAGAGAAATAAATCAAGATATTAATAGTATTTATCACAGAATACTGTTATTACTGAGGATCTTTTTAAAAACAAAATATTATAAAATAAAATAATCATATACCAAATACGGTTTCTCTAGAATTTTTACTGAACCTTTGCATGTATTAGGTTACAACTTAGATTTCAGCATATATATCAGTGAAATAAAAGGACTAAGATTAACTTAAAGTATGTTGTGAAGACAAATTATTCTATAGACTTAAAATGACATGGGGTAAACCGCACCATTTTACAAGAAGCTCCAGATGTTTCAGAAGATGGGTCTGCTGACCTAGGTGGCCTTTTATATTTCTAATATGCATACATCAGTGGTGATAACAGTCTTTCATTAATAAAAGTTTTTTTTTCTAATTGAAAATATTTTTGGGCTGCTCTTCAGAATTCATTTAGGAAAGCTGGCAAAAACATGTAGTGTGACTTCTGTTTACTTCATAAGTACCCTTGTAAATAATTGTATAAAATTTAGTTACACATATTTCTTAATGAATAGAGATTATCAGCGCTTGTGAACAGAGCTCATTATCTTTAATCTCTAGTAGAAAATATCATCGAGGATTTTATTTTATTTGCTTTTCTCAAAAAATAATGTAACTTACTTTGTAATTACGTATTCGTAATTACCTCCCTTTCTTGTTTTCTCCCCATAAGAATTGTCTGAACAATTAATATGTAGAGGAAAATGCCATATATGGGCTATGTCTCTCAGCATTTCAGTTAGTTTCCTGGGATTTGCATGCCCTTACTTAACATGTTCCTTGTTTCTGTTATTATGCAAGAAATCATGCCTGATTAAGTTCAGACAGTTTGCAAGGCAGGGGGTTTGTGTAATTGCGATCATGCTCTGCAGGTTTTTACTTAATTGTCATCTCTTTTGAAACTAGATTAAAGGGATTTTTTAGAGTGTGCTGCTCACCTGTTTGTTCATTACATTAATTTAAGTTGTCTTCCCTGCTATTTGTTAAAAACCTGTCACTAGGAGAATTGGGTGAGGTCATTTTTTTTCCATCCTATCTGCCTGAAGGCATTATATCACTTTGTCATATGGTGTCATGTATCCAGTGAACTCCTTAACTATCTTTACAAACCTAGTATGGGGTGGGGGGAAATAAAGCACTAGCAGAAGTTCATCTCTCCCTTGGGACAACCTTGTATAAAATTCTAAACCATGAGGATGAACTTTAAAAAGTTAAAATTGTAAGTATCTATAAAAGATATTCTTTTTTAAATAAAATTTTATTGGTGCATTGTAATAAGATAAAAAAAAATCTTGTGGAGATACACATGCATACATCACCCAATCAGCCCTTACCCAATCACTAACCCCTTTCCTCCCCCTCTCTCCTTCCCATGCTTGGTTTCCTGATTAACTTTGATATGTTTAAGTACATCATGTACATTAAAGTTTCCCTCTTCCTCCTTCCCATCTCCTCAGATATGTCACCTTAATTGCTCCTCTATAGGATCCCTTCTTCATCTAGCATTCCTCCTGTTACCCATTTCTCCCTCTTTTTTGCACTTTAGGAAAAGCTTCTGATTTTTTATTTTGTGACAGCCTCCGAAATGCTGGGATTACAAGCGTGCACCACCTCCCCCAGCAGCACCTAATTTTTAATTGGGTTATTAATTAACCTGCATGCTTATAATTTGTGTACTTGAGAGTTAGAGAATAAATATATTAATTACAACTAAAAACATTTTACTTAATGTGGTTTATTATTTTATTGTATAAAATTTTAATTACTCCTTCAAAATAGAAAACCAAAAAAGGGCTTAACATGGTAACACCAAGATTTTAAGTAAATCCTTGGTTTTATATTCAAAACTGACACTATCTCATTTACTTTTTTATGGTTTAATATATATGGCACATTCTGGTGTGATAACTTTGCACTTTAGTGAAGAATTTGAGCCCAATTCCAAATATCCCAAGTGGCAGACCACAAAAAAATTATAACATAGAAAAGACATTAGTATGCTATGAACAAAGCAAGAGAATGAGAAATACAAATTAAATACAATGAAAAACATAATTAATATATATATAGTATTTCGTAAGGAATTTTACATTTCTATAGTATGTATCATTTAAAATTTTTAATAATTTTATCATCTTTCTATCATTTATAAATTGTTTCATATAATTAAGAAGAAGCCTCTTGGTGGTAAACTGTTTATAGATTTAAATCCATATATACCTGTGACTTTCATCAGTTCTTTTCCCTATCTTCTTAGACTACATCTAAATGAAGCCTTTTCATTGAACCTTTGAGCATTATAAGTCAAAACGTTTTTATTGTGAAAATCTTATCTGCAAAACACTGTAACCAAAATTTTATGTCAAAAAATACTTGTAACTAATAATACACTCAGATGGATGTTTATGGAACATATACATGAAAAAATTGTTCCAAAACAACACATTTATTATGACCTATTTTATCAAAATAGTGTATTATAAAAATATGTCATGCCTTTTAAAAATAAGTAAATACATATTTCATATTTAAAACTCTTTTTTGTCTTTCTTTTTTAACTTACAATATACAACTCATTGTTTTAAATTATATGTACATAGCAAAATCACTAATCTAGTTAATTAACATATGCAGTAATTCAAATAGTTATTTTGCGATGAAAACATATTATCCACCATCAGAATTGTTAAGAATATATGTTAACTATGTCACTATTTTGTACAATAAATCCCTTGAAATTCTAATTGAAACTTTATATCATTTTATCAACATCGCCCCAAACACCTCAGTCCTAGTTAACCATCATTATATTCAAAGCTTCTATTATAATGACTTTTTAATTTCCACATATGAATTAAAGCATATGTCTTCCTGTTCCTGGCTTGTTTTGCTCAAGATAATGTCCTCCACATTCATCCACATTGTCACAAATGAAAATATGTTCTTCTTTTTAAATGGCTAAATAAATAATTTATTGTGTACATAGGCTACATTTTCTTTATCCATCAGTTGACAATCATTGTCTGATGGCATAGCTTGGGTATTGGAAATAATGCTGAAATAAACATGGGTCCTAACTCTTGATATAGACCCAGCAGTGGTACTGATGAGTAGGATGGTGCTCTTTTACTTTTTTCAGAAAAGTTTACAGTGTTTCCCATAATGATGTGACTTATATTAAAACCAACAGTTTTCAAGGGGTTCTTTTCTTCAATGTTGCTGACAGCAATTTTCGTAGTTTTTCTTTTTCATAATAGTCTTCTAATAGGTGTGAAGCGATAACTCATTATGGTTATTAAAACCGTATTTATTCATCATTTCCCTGTGATTAATGACATTGGACTTTTTTTTCTTGTCTGCTGGTCATTTGCATGTTTTCTTTTGTGAAATTACTCAAGACCTTTACTCATTTTAAAATCAGGTTATTGTTTTCTTGTTACTGAGTCGAGTATACTATTTATTTTAGATAATAACATCTTGTCAGATTTGCAAATATTTTCTTTTTAGTAGGTCATCATTCTATTTAGTGTTTTTTGAAGAAATATTTTATTTTGACATAATTTTTTGTGTCTGCTTTTTTCTCTTGTGATTTTGGTCATATAAAAGTAAAAAAAGCATGACCAATGTCTTAGAGCTTTTTTCTATATTGTCTTCTAATAGTCTTACTGGATAATTTTCTTAACATGAGAGGAGAATGATTATATCTCCCCCAATGTGGAGATTCCTGAAGACTAGTTTACTAAAAATCTTCATGAGAGTTTTAAATGTATTAAACTAATGAGAGTTAAAATAGGTGGTTCAAAAGAACTTAATTCAGAAAATTTCTTATAAAGATAGCCTAACAGCAAAACCAAGGAGACAAGTTTTGTTTAATCTCAGAGTTAGCAATACCCAATTTAAGAGCTGATAAAAAGCTACGTTGGCACAAGCCTATAATCCCAGCACTTGGAAGGCTAAAACAGGGGATTTGCAGGTTCAAGGCCAGACTCAACAGCTTAGGGAGACTGTTTTGGTTTTGAAATAAAAATTTTAAAAATGGCTGGAGATTTAGCCAGCCATAAGAGTGCATATATTTATCTGGTAGGTCCAAGGAAAGTTTTCTCAGGGACCAAGAGCCATGGCATCCAGTGGGAGCTGAGTATATTAAGGTGTTTGCATTTTGAGAAATGCTACCAACAGAAGAAAAAATAGAGAGTACCCTAGGTTTCTTATTTCCTCTGTTTTTCTTTTTTTTAATTTAGTTTTTTTTATAAGTGGAACATACAAGTGGTGCACATTTACAATGTGCTTCATGCCCTTCCCCCTCCCCCCCCCAAATTGGAAGGAATTAGAGAACATTATGTTAAGTGAGATTAGTCAAGCACAGAAAGAGAAGGGACATATGTTTTCCCTAATATGTTCAAGCTAGGGAGTAGTGGTAATACTAGAGGGACTCCAGATGATGGAGGGGAAATCTCAGCAAAGCTTGAATGGAAGGATAGGAGAGGAAGAAAGCTGAGGTTGTTCAATGGAGGAGCTACATACGAATATGTGTAATAGCATAAATACAACATGATTAACCTGGACATCCTCTGTTTTTCAATCTCTTGCTAGTACTTTCCATCATAAAAATTTAGAGAAAACAAGCTAGCAATGAAACCTGCAAAATTTGGCTTTTAAAAGTGTGGTAAAGCTATATAAGAACAAAATGGTAGATGACTTGTCAGGCTCTATCCACCTGCAAACCCACATGACTACCAACCTCTCTATCCACTTAATAATTTCTGATTTTATTTAATATAAAACAAGTGTCCACTGCACAAAAGAACATCCTCTCACCATTTTCCTTTTTTGGGAAATATAACTAAAAACTAAATCATCTCCAAAACCAGCAAACCTCTACATAAATGTAGAAGAGAATGAATACAGTTGTATTATTGCCTAAGCAATGGACCAGCATGTGATGTATATCACAGACTATCTGAAGAGACTGCAAGGATATAAAGAAATATCACTCTTTATATACCCATGATGCATATGTTCTCAAAACAAACAATAACTAGTCCTCAACTACAAGGACTTGACAGCACCACTTGTACACATATTCCATCTTAAATTCAGCTGGTAATTTGTGTGACCATCTGTGATAACCAACTGATTTCATTTAGAGGAAAAACAAACTCCTTAGGTCTTTAGAACTGTTTTGCAATTGGGACCAATGAACCTATCACTGTTAAGTTCCTATCTTTTTCCAGAAACTGGGAGGCAGGGTTATTGTCTTCCATGATATTTATATATCAAAAAGATTATTCTATGGTCATTAAGAAAAACATTACTGTATCTTAAAGCTTCCAAGAGACTTATTAGGCTTTTTTTTTAAAAAAGTACATTCATTTAAAAAAGGCAGATTGACTTTATAGTTAAAATTTTTCTAAATAAATTTCTGAAAAGGTAAGGAAGGAAAGAAGCCCTTTGAATTGATCCTCTTATTTTTCATTAACATATGTCACTAGACCTAATAAGAGGAAATGGAGTTTCATCAGTAACTATAGGCTTTCAAATTTCTCCCTTCTCATTCATTCCATTCCTTCTGGTCTAAATATATATGCTCAAAGACTGATAGGCCATATACTAAAATTCATAAAGTTAAATCCTACCAACTTTCTTTACCCAAGATATTAGGGACAAGAGAACCAGAAATAAATGTATAAAATGTGCATCCATACTCTCAAAATACACATTATTATCACTACACTCCTTTCAGCTATTGGTCAAGAAACTCAATTGTCACTTACTAATACTAGTTCTAGGTTTTTCTTTTTTATGTTTTTATTGGTGCATTATAGTCTCAAATCATAATGTAGTTCATATGATATTGGTGGGCTTTCCCCTGGCTCTCTCCCTACTCCCCTCTTTTCCATACAGAATATTAAAATTGGTACTGGAATTCTCACACATATGCATAAAGCCCATAGAAGAGATTCCTTCATTGATCCCTCTCTCCCCTCCTCCTTCCTCTAGACCACCTCCTTGGCTCCATGGAGGTTTTTTCTATATTATCTGAATTCCTTCTGGTATCTGGATTACTTTCTAGCTTTCACAAATGAGAGAAAACATACAACCCTTCATTTTCTGTGAGTTTTTTTTTCCATTGTGTATAACCTTGGTGCTCTCTGAATTGTTTACTTACACTTTAGTTTTTCCATGATAAATTGTTTTCTCTAGAAATTTCACTTTGAAATCACCACTCCTGTTCAAGGAAAACAATCGAGGTCACACAAGCCGTACCTTCCTCTTAGAATCATCCCTGAAATGGAGCCTCGTTGAAAACAAATGAACTGTTCACATGTATTTAAGTCATTTGGTACAGTGAACTATCTTTTTATATCATGTGTTATTTTAAAAAAATTAAAAAACAATAATAACAAATCCTCTATTTGATCTTTATAAAGCTTAATTCATTTAAGAATGGTGAAACAGTATAAAGGCCTTCTAATGATTCCACCAGAGATAAAAGACAGGTGTCTCATTAAAGTAGAAATATAAATATTTATGTTACAATTACGATTTCCAGTCTACCTTAAAGATCTTTAAACATCGTTCACTGTCCTTACCTCATTCTGAGCTCATCAAATTATGGCCACTGCTTCATCCTTAAACTTTCTTCCTGTGTTCTTTACAAACTTAAACGCAAGCCTACGATCTCATCACCGTGACTCATGTTCAGCTCCAGCTGCTGTTCAGACTGTTCCTGTTTTCATCCAACTCTCTCTAAATAGTCTGACTTCTATATTTTCTCTTCCTAACCATCTCATTTATCTATCATTGGCAGGGATCTGATTTCTGACCCTCCTCTTTTGCTTAAATCACCAAAATGCTTCTTTTTGCTAATCCATTTGTCACTATCGAGGTGTAACTGTGTCATTTGACAGCACTGAGGACTCTCTTTCTCTAACATTTTCTCTTCTGACATAAGCACATTATCCTATGTTTACTTATCATGCAGTTAAAAAACAAGATGTTCACCAGTATGCTTTCATTTGAGAGGAAATAAAAATCTTCAATTCCTACCTACCTCTCTCCGCAAATGGTCAATTGTCATTTGTTAGTACTAAGATGATTCTTTATACTGCCTAACATATGAATTCTGGAGCATAAGCTTTAATTCTAGCTCTGCCACTTACTAAAATGTATTTCAAAAAGTATCTGTGTTTTACTCTCTCATCTGCAATATGGGTAGAACTAGAGGTAAAAATAATCATCATTTATGAAAATTTCATCACGTTTCCTAGCACACAATTATTTCAGTTTCGTCAGGTTATTGAGGAATTCAGTGATATGATACATGAAAAGAAACTAAAGCAGTACTTGACATATTGTAAGCATTTCAGAATTGCCAAATGCCATGCAGACTTAGTGTTAAAGGATGGAAATCTTGTGAAAAGATGTGTGGTTCCTGTAGTAAATGATGACAGTAAATGAGAAGTCTGTTTCCAATCTTGAATAAAAGTCTGGATGTAAGTGACAAGTTTGATAATTGCAAAAATCAACATAAAAATGTATCATATTTGGAAACTGGCAACAACGAAGTGGAAAGCAAATAAAGTTATTTTTTTTAAATATTCTCTACTAAAGCTTTTGATCAAAATTCATAAATTCTTTACCAATTTTCTTATTTTTTGTTAAAAAGTGAATCGTGAGTCCCCATAAGTGAATTCCCACACTTTTTTTTTTAAGATTTTTTCTATACAATTAATATACCACATTTTGGTGTGTACTGGGTACCACTACCTCCCCAATATTAACAGTAAGGGAGAATTTAACAAAATGTAACTGTATCAAATAAATTTGAAGATGATAGTATGAGACTAAAATGAGTTCTCTCTCTCTCTTGCACGCACGCGCGTGCGCGCATGCGCGCGCGCACAAACACACACGTGTCTGTAATTCCAGATATCTAATTCTGTAATTTCTCGTCTCTTTCGTCTCTTACTGACATCTCAAACCTCTCCTGTATCTGCTTATTTGGTTTCTTTTTTTAGAGGGTTTTTTTTTTTTTTTTTTTTTTTTTTTTTGGTGGTACTGGGGTTCCTGGAAGCCCTTCTACCTCCGGGCTACACTTCCAGACCTATTTTTACATTTTTATTTGGAAACAGGGTCTCCTAAGCCTGCGTGCGCGGCTGGCTTCGAACCTGCGCGATTCTCCTGTCTCTGCCTCCCAAGCGCGGGGATTACAAGCCTGCGCCACCACGCCCAGCCTTTTTTTTAGAGTTTGACGCACCACTGGGCCTTCATTTTGAGAACTATTGCCCTAGGGTACATTGGCTATAGTGTAGGTATTAACACTTGATTATAGGTACTGAAAATTGTACTTAGAGGCTTCAGTACATTATGGATTAAACTGCTTTATTTTTTCATGTTTTGAAACATGAATTTGCTTGGAATTCTAGACAGGGGCATTTTAAATGCTCACATCTCTGGCACTCCATTCCTGTTTTTATATAGATTTTCTGTTTGGCAATTTCATAAGAATTGCCTTACTATACAATTAGTGAAGCCAGTCCCTTTACTCAAAGGGAATATGGGCTTATAGGAATCCTTTGTGTAACTCAGATACCAACCACTTTTTATACTTACTGTTTGTTTAATAATTCTACCTCTAAGACACTTTATACTCTTTGTGTGGAAAAAGTTTTGACTTTTTTGTAGCAACACATATAAAAAGTGGAAAACAAGCCGAGTTTACTATTAATAAAAGTTAATGCCTTTAAAAATGCATACTTCTAGATCCAACTTCTTTTGACAGTCTTTTTTAATTGTGCTAATAAAGATGTAGAACAGAACAATGAAGATACATATTCCTTACTAGTGTAATTATGTCCAGCTTATTTTTATAAACTGATGAATAGCTTCCTGATCCTCATTTATTTATAAATACCATTTTGGTAATATAATATTTTTAAACATGTAATTTTTATGCATATTGGCTTATTTTAAACTTAAATTATTGACATAATTTTACAGTATGTTCCTTATACATGACTGTATATTTCCTTCTGGTTGCTCAGAGTTACCTGCTGAAAACAATTTCAAGAAAATCACACCTGAAATGATTTTCTTGACATTGGATCACAGATGAAATTCTTCTATTCATTTTCACAGAAGCATTTTTTACTTTTTCCTTTTTGCATAAATCAGGATTTTACGCATATAAAAATTCAGCATGTACACAATACCTTTTTTGATTTGGCTATTGCATTTGCTTTTTCTTTTACATAATTCAGGCTACCAATTGAATGAAATCTCCTACATTATGTTCACTGGCATCAACAAAATCTCTTATTTGCAAAATAGTTCTGAGGATTTAATTTATAAACATCTGTTCAAGGATGGCCTAAAACATGCAATTAAATGCAATGTCACAACCGCCATGGTGGCTCACGCTTGTAATCACAATACTTGGGAGCCTGAGACAGGAGGATTGCAGGTTTGCAACCAGCCTCAGGTTAGTGAGGTCCTCTGCAACTCAGTGAGACACTGTTTCAAATTAAAGAATTAAAAAATAAATAAATCTAGGGGTGTAGCTCAGAGGTAAAATGTCCCTGTGTTTAATTCCCAGTATCACAAAAAATTAAAATTAAAAAAAATTAAAAATGTTAAAAATTAAAAAGGTTAAAAATGTAACGTCATTAATCTAGAACACTTTTTTTTCATCTTTTACATCACACTCATTATACTTGTGTTTTAGGAAATAGTTTTAAAATTAAGCAAAACACCTTTATATCTCACTGATTTCCACATGTGTTCCTTTCTGAAATATTTGAGCTTATACTTATTTCAAAATATCTTTTAATATATTCTTTATAAAGGAAATGCATTTTACCATAAACAAGTTGTACTAGAAACATGGTTTCACAACTAAAAAATAATTAAAAGATGAGAAGCATAGACCTACTTTTCTATTTAGTTTATGTTCTTTTTGTTTGCTTGTGTGCTTTTTTCTGTGTAGTTACTTGAAAGTGAAGAAAAAAAGTATATTTGATAATTTTTTTGTGTGTTTGGTACTGGGGTTCCTGGAAACCCTTCTAACTCAGGGCTACCCTCCCAGACCTATTTTTTGTATACTTTTTATTTGGAAACAGGGTCTCTTAAACCAGTGTGGCTGGCTTTGAACCTGCACAGTCCTCCTGTCTCTGCCTCCCAAGCGTGGCAATTACAAGCGTGCCCCACCACCCCCGGCTTGATAAATATTTTTATATAAATAAACTGTAGAGAGAAAAATCGGATAATTTTGACATTTCATTATTCACTACACAGACGAATTTAAAATTGAATCAGAGCCTGCTTAGGGTATTAAACTAAGTATATGCATAATAAATGTACATTAGGGTATATCATTACTCTTGTTTCTACAGGGTTTAAACTTGGGTATCACTAAAATATAACACTAATAATTAGAGTTTTTATTGTGAATATTAGAGTGTAAAACAGAAAGAAAATGAATTTGCCCTTCTTTCTATGTCATAAAATACAAAATGTGCTTGCTATCCACAGATGTCTTTATACCAACCACATACCCCAGGATATCCAGCCACCATCAAGCACTGAGAATAGTCTAACTTAAGCAGTATTATTTGACACTCAATTTTCTCACAGCAAAATTATTTTGGGGCCATTTTAACTGATTTTTTTATTTCTTCTGTTTGCATAAAGGATGTTTGGTAAACATGTCTTTCTTGTGACTGATGTCTAGTAAAATCAAATTTAAGGGTAAACTTAATTAGATCCACAGATGGTGAGACATAATTGATGGTAATATGTCAATATAAACTGGAATTAACTGTTTCTAAAACTGTGTCAACACCAGAAATAACAGCGTTATCAAGCACTGTATTTAAAATGTGCTTTGAAGAGCAATTTAGTTAATTTCTAATTTCACTTCATATGTCCTAGACCAGAGACACTTTTGGTTTATATTAGCAGTTGTTCTGGAAGGGTGTAGGTTTTTATTTTTATGCATATTATAGATATAAAGAAATAAAGCCATTTTTATTCATATAACATATATTATTATTATGAAAACTACCACATAAGCAAGGGAGAAAAAAAGGAGAGTGTGACCTTTACTTCATATGACTTAGTGTCTGCTGTAATGGAGAAACTTTGATTCTGTGGTCTCTGTGCCAGCATATACCCCTCAGCTGTTATGATTGAATGAGCATAAGTAGGGAACAAGTACTGTTGGATGAAAAATGATAAGGAAAATCATTAAAAAATAAAAATAAAATGATGTTTAAAGTTTTATATGCAGTATACTTCTACATTTACTGTGAGGACATGGGCCTTCATACTTGAAAATGCAATTCATCAGGTAAGGGAAACCATAGAAAGTCACTTTTTTTTTGTATTGTATTTTTTTTGTATTGTATTTTTTTGTATTGTATTTTTGTTGTTGTTGTTGTTTCTGGAAGCCCTTCTACCTCCGGGCTACACTCCCAGACCTATTTTATACTTTTTTATTTGGAAACAGGGTCTCCTAAGCCAGAGCGTCTGGCTTAGACTCTGCACGATCCTCCTGTCTCCACCTCCCAAGCGCGGGGATTACAAGCGTGCGCCACCATGTTAGCCGGGCATGTGTGTGTGTGTGTGTGTATATATATATATATATATATATATATATATATATATATATACTTTACAAAAAATATAAAATAGTTATAGAGGAATAAATTACAAATTTCTTGTTATAGCAACTTACTTATCATAACAGCTTAAGAAATCTTTCTAGTAGAAAATAATTTATAATTCATTTCCAAACTTCAATAATATAGTACCACTTTTTCTTAGGTATTCTATATACAGGCTACACCCCTGGCCTTTTAATTAATTTTTGTTGTTTGTTTTGAAAAAGTTCTTTAATAGGTTCCTGAAAGTCTCCCTACATTGCTAAGGCTGGTTTTGAACCTATGATCCTCTTGTCTCAGACTCCCAAGTACTGGGATTACCACATTCAACATATTAATTACTACTACTTGTAAAGAACTTGTAATTACAATGAAAACAATAACAATAATAAAAATAATAGCTAAAAATGTTTGGCTTTTTATTATACACCAAATGAACTGCTTGTAACTTTATGAAGTTTTTTGCTTTCTCTTGCTATGCGTCCCGAAGACTGCAGGTTATCTAATCTTTTCTAGTGTATGCATCAACACACACACACACACACACACACACACACACACACACACCATTAGAAATAATGAGTGAAACTTAAATTTAATAATTTTCTCATACACTCTCATACATGTGAATTAAGTCCCATATTTTGACCATTTTTTAATTTTCCCAAGAATACTATATATGACTATAAATCAATATTATTCTTGGATTCTCACTGGTTTAGATCCATTCTTCCAGTTTTCTATCTAGAATAGTCTAGTTTCCACTAACTATATATTAGAGTACTTGTGTTCATGGTCTTAACTTTTTTCTCTCAATTGTACAGAAATAGGCATTTTAAAAAGTGAAGATTAAGCTGGGCATGGTGGTGCATGCTTGTAATCCCCGAGCTTGGGAGGCTGAGACAGGAGGATCGCACAGGTTTGAAGCCAGCCTCAGCTACTTAGTGAGGCTTTCAGAAACTTAGTGAGACCCTGTTTCAAAATAAAATATAAAATAGGGCTGGGAGTATAGCCCGGAGGTAGAAAGCCTCTGGGTTCCACACCCAGTACCACCAAAAAAATAAATAAATAAATAAAAATAAATAAATAAATAAATAAAAGTGAAGATTATAATTTTTGGCCAAAGAATTACTTTCTAGACACATGTTTCAGAGATTAATTTGCATAACTATGATATCAGTAGATGATTTTCAAAATTTAATTCCAGTACAGTATTTCGTTTGTTTGTATATACCTAATATGTGTAATTCTTCTGTTTATGGACATTCAGATTGTTTCCAATTTAGGACTGTCAAGAGTAACACTACTATGAACAATCATATTCATGTCTTTTGCATACATGTTTTCATTTGTCTTGGATAAATATTTATAAATGAAATTGCTGTAGCATATGGTAAGTATATATTTACATTTATAGGAGACTGTCAAAATCATTTACAAATTGGTCACACAGCTTTATATTTATACCAGCAGTGTATGAGGGATTCAGTTGTTTCACATCCTTGTCAACACTTGGCATTGTCCAGCTTTTTAATTTTAGCCATTTTGGTGAGTGGGGTCTTCTTGTGATTTTTACATGCATTCACATTGCCCTTATATATAAACTACTGAGTGCTTTTCAGAGCATATTAGTCACATGCATATTTGTGTGTGTGTCTATTATATATAAAATAATATCCTCCCCATTTTGTTATGTTACCATGGAAAGAATCATATGAAGCTGAGCTTAGTTGGAATGAATTGGATCCCATGATTAGCTGATATGTAATGACACACCGGTGCTGGAATAAGATTCCAGTTATTGGTAATATGAGATAAGAAAACTCTTTAAAGGGATTAACATAAGATATTATATGCATATTCCAGACCACCTGGCCCTCTAACACCATAACTGTGATGCTTAGGTAGAAATATCACAAGGCATATCATGGAGATAATTAAAGGTGTAGTATATGGAGTATTTCTGATAAGTATTGTTAATTCTAAAATTAGCTGTATGGTTAATATTAGCATTGGTAGTATGGTGAATTTGCAGTTTTCATCTGATGAATGAAAGGCTCTTCAGGTAACGGTTTCCCTAGAATCTGAAAAGATATGAGACAAAACCTAGACACTGATCAGATCAGAGCTATAAGTGTATCTGCCACTCTATAAAAAGTTTCACGTGAAGAACCCCTGGCTACAGGTTGAAAAACTAGGCTATAGACATTTTCCAAGGTAAAAGAAGAATTACATGAAAGGCATATTGCTTATACTCACATCCATCCAACCTCATTTGCCAGTAGAGCAGGATTACTAGTTGATCTAATTAATCCCAATTTAGTTTGAAACTCTCAAAACATATATTATTAGTATTTTTGAGAAACTTGTGGTAATGTAACTTAAATTGAAACCAAGAGCCAATAAGAAACATCTATTCACAATTAACAATTATGATTATGTTATGGCTGCATCAGATAGCTTATTTGGTATTAGCAATATGTGAACAAACTAAATAGAAATATCCTGCCAGATATTGAGGTACGTGCCTATTATCCCAGTACCTGAAAGGCTGAAACAGGAGGACTACAGGATGGAGACCAGTATTAACACATAGCAAGACTCTCAGCAACATATCAAGACCCTTTTTCAAAACAAAATACAACAAATAATAAAAAAAGGACTTGGAGAGTATCTTGGAGATAGAATTCCTCAAGTTTTATACTAAGTATCACTACCGAAAAAGAAAAAGAAAAAGAAAAGATACACCCCTGTTCTAGATGGATTTACCCTAAAGAAGCAAGGCGTGGGAATGTAGGTGAAGGTAAGTATTAAATGAATAATTATAAAAATGTGGAATGATAACATACCTCTATCCTTTGGGAAACAAGTTGGTCAAATGTATGAAGACTCTTCACGTTACTCATGCTCGTTGATAGTTACTTTACTACTGAAATAAGTCATACAGAAATGAGCATAAATGAAGAGCAGTACTTTGCACAAAGAATATCAATAATACATTAACTTAGTAAAATAAATTAATAAACACTACCTACCTAACAGTTCTACCTGTTCTACCGACCTAACAGTTCTATTCAGTGTAGTTAGTTTAACAAGTTATTACATGGATTATTTTTAACATTATTCATTAAATAATATAAATCAAACAAAATATTTTGTGCCACTTAAGATTATATCTGGTGAAAATATAAGAAAAGAGAGAACATACATCTAAGGTACTAAAGTTGTTTAGAACTAGCCTAAGCAACTTAATAAGACCCTCAGCAAGTTAGCAAGATTCTGTTACAAAAATTTTTTTAAAAAAGACTGAGGGAGTAGCTCTGAGGTAGAGCACAGGGTTTAATACCTGGTACAAAAATGTATGTATATATACATCATATAATAATATAATTATATATACATATATATCCTATACATGGGCAAATACATTAGTGTGTATATATTTATACACACACACTATGGGGTTAATTTTTGATAGATGTTTTCAGATATATGCCAAATTAAAATATAAAATTATAAGTTGAAAAAAATATTTTTATTTATTCATTTAAAACAGTCTATACAGAGACAAATATTGTACTCAAAGAGTTAAGATACATTCACACAATTTTCTACTGTTTATAATGGAGTAACTTAAAGGAGTAGAATCCTTTAACAAGAAACACAAAAATAGCCAACTGATGCATGAATCAGAGACAAACAAACCAAAAAGAAAAACAAGACAAACAAAAAAGCATTCTGATCAATTTGGGAGTAATGCTAAGGCAAGTCAAAACTGAGAGGCAAAGACCTCTGGAGGGAAAGATGGAGCATAGGTAAACCAATATTGTATAGTGGTCATTTCCCTCCAAGTGTTTTCTAATACTTGGCTTATAGTGAGAGGTTGAAGGTACAGGAGGAAGATGGCAGTAAGAGTCAGAGAAGCCAACAGATTTGGTTATCAGTGGTGTTGTAGTAATAAAAATAGAAATTCAGGACAGACTACCAAGAAATCCAAGGCATATGTGATTCAAGTTCCCTGTGAGAAGATAGAAACAGGGATATAATTCTGACAAGCTTTAGACTTTCTCCCTGAAGACATGAATTATTCAATTGAACAAAGCAGAAAAATAAGAAGGTATAAAGATAGTGAAGATCAATGTGGATATGTTTCTCAATCTCAAGGCATTAAACGACAAATATTAAAGCTTATATGTCCCCAAAGAGGGGTTTAAAAATGCATTAGTATCTCATCAAGCATAAATAGATAGCTTCATACTGGGAGGATAGGTAAATTAAAATAAATTAGGCATTACAAAAATACAACTCATATTCAATAACAAAGTCAATTTTGATTAATTGAATATTTATAAATGTTAAAGAAATCACTGGAAAAACACATAAGAACTTGCATCTAAAATGATAAAAATAGAATGGAATAATGCAAAATACTCAATTATTTTAAAATAAGAAAAAAAGTGAAAAGGAGAATAAAAAAACACATGAAACAAGCAGAAATAAGTTAGAAAGACTGCAGATTTAACTTCAATGATACAATGATATTATATGAAATGTTCCAAACTTACTAGTTGAAAGGCAGAAATTGTCAAATTTATAAAAAAGAGCAAGACCTAGCTATATTGCTCATATATTTAAGCACAAATAAGAGAAAAAGATGAAAAAATATATTGACCAACAATAGTAAGAAATATGCTA
Source organism: Muscardinus avellanarius (assembly GCF_963383645.1). Classification (NCBI taxonomy): domain Eukaryota; kingdom Metazoa; phylum Chordata; class Mammalia; order Rodentia; family Gliridae; genus Muscardinus; species Muscardinus avellanarius. Next base: position 152,581,298 of record NC_137787.1, read on the forward strand.
AATCGATTATGTTAATATCAGACATGGTATATTTCAGGCCAAAAACTACTAATGGGAAAAAAAGGTCAATTCATAAAAAAAAGGAATCAGTTTGTCAAAATGATATAACATTCTTAAATATATGCACATATTGTAAACATTTAAAGCACATGCAGTTAAAACAAGTGGAATCAGAAAGTGATTAAAGATATTCAAATAATACATTTCTCTAAGCATCAAGTTTCAAAGCACATGAGTAAATGAATAAGTATTTGAAATGAAATGCAAAAATATATAATATTAAAATTGGCATATTGCCATTAAAGCCAAAACTAAAAAAAATTGTAATATATATATATATGATAATGTAATACATATATAACTGAAGAAGTGTTTAAAATGTAATATATATAATAAAATTATATATTATATATTATATATAATTATATAAAATTATATATAATATATAATTTATATGTTATTAAATAATATATTATCATATATTATTCATATATAATATATAATAAAATTGTAATATATAATAATGTAATATATATATATCTGAAGAAGTGTTTAAAATGACTTTTATCTAATTTTAAGACTATGAAGATAAAAGAAAATTACTGAGAGAAGTAGAAAACCAATGATAGCAGCAATGGATGAAATAAAGAGTTCAGGGTATCTTGACTATGCTTCTGTAGTGATTACTCCTGAATAAAACATAATTCTTGACGTTTATTTACTATTTTGCTAAGGCTTATTCAACTTATCTTACTGTGAATTTTGCATTGTAATTTTGCACTGTAGCAATACAAACTTTATTTCAGTAAAAATTATGAAAATTCATATTATTATTACGCTTAAATAATTTCTCAAAATGAAGCTTTTGGTGGCATTCTCTTTTGTGCTGAGCAAATACTATAAACTCTAACTTATGATTATTTGCATTTTTCTTCTGCTTTATATTTTTTGTTTGACAGCATTTATATTTTCAAGGTATTTTGGTATCTTTTTATTGTAATTTTCTTTATGTTTAGTGGTTATCATGAATGTTTTCCTGTCTTTATAATTTTATTATAAAATATAAATTTATTTAAAATTATAATACAATTTTATTAACACATTTTAGTTGTTATTTCATATGCAAGAATTTGGATATATTGAAGAATTTGTACTTTTTTAATTTATGCTTTGGAATTCAGCTAAATTAGTTTCATCAATAATATTTTAGTTTTATGAGGTCATTATCTATGTAGAACAAACAAATGTAATCAAATAATAAGACATACGGAGATTGCCACATTGGCACACACCTGCAATTCTCTTTCTTGCGATGCTGAGACAGAAGAATCACAGATTAAATTAATATCATATACTTAGTCATGTATTATATATACTCCCATGTGTATAGCTCATATGCCAAAAATATTTAAAAGATCTCTTCTAATGAGAACTTAAAGCTTAAGGTTTATTACTGTCAAGGTAAATCTGTCATGATTGTCTCACATTAATTCAGTCACGTTAATTTATTTATATGAATTAATTGATTATCTTACATTAATTAAAATAAAACAAAATATATTTGTAAAATTTTATCATTCAGAATATAAATACAGATAATTGGGATTCATAATAAAATTAACTGATTTATTAATTTATTCACTTAAAATAAATTTACAGACATTTTTATACTCTGAATTAGTGGTAAATAAATTTATATCATCCTTTATTAAGACAGAAAATATAAATACAGTGACATATGTTAGCAAAGTTGCAAAATGGTTATAACTACTGTGGATCTGCAAACAGAACATAAGTGAGGACAGAACCAATGTGCTAAATGGGAGTGTGCTAGGCACATGTACATTGCATCTGTGGAGATGCCTACCGAGGTAACATATGCAAATTCATCAAATGAATATTAAAACTAATAAAAGCCATATATAATAAAATATTTATTTATCTTTCAATGATCAAAGTCATATACATTGTTTTGTGTTTGAGGACTTCCAGAATGGCAAAGAATTCAGCACATCCTTTTCTCAACAAAACAGTATTTTTACTGGTAAAAATTATTTTTTAAAAGTTGAAAGCCTTTGGAAATTCTCTTGATTGCAAATGGCCATATGGCCAAAGAAGAATCATTCATTCAGCTACAAATGATCAATGAGAAGAGCAAGAAAGTCTATGGCATATAAGGAAATACTTCTCCACTTCCACTACAGTTCTTAGTTATAAAATATCTACACAAAGATCTCTAATGTGGGTAGTATGACTGAAAAAAATGGAATCTTTCCCTCCCCAGTTCTGGTCTGGAAATATTCTCCCTCACTCCTTCAGAAGCATGTAACGGAAGCTCTACTCAAACAACTGCAACCCAGAGAATGGAGTTGCCTGTCCCTCATCAGGAACTTAATCATGGCACAGAGACTCTGTTAGACCAGAGCTGGCTGACTGAAGCTCCAAGGGCTCCAATAACTCTGTTTCTCAGCTTACTTGTAGGACGGTTTCTACAAAAGGAGAGAAAGGCTAGAAAAAAATCACCAGATACCCTCCTCCCCTCAAGATGATATAGATACCATGATTGTGTCATTCTGGTAATTGTCATTATTCTTATCTCCAGGTAATAAAGCAGAGGTTCATTCCCAAAGGAAAAGATAGGCCATAAAAGGCAAAGAATTTTTCATTTCTGTCTCAGTGGACTGACTCTATTTAAAACGAAGCTGAGAGAATTGCATGCCTAAAGTCATCGTTTAAAGCAATGGAGATGAAGCCAGGCGTGGTGGTGAACAACTTGTAATCCCGGCATTTGGGAGGCCAAGACAGAAGGATCATGGTTCACAGACAGCCTCAACTACTTAGGGAGGCACTTTGCAACTTAGTGAGACTCCGTTTCAAAATAAAGAATAAAAAATAGGTCTAGGGGTGGAGCTCAAAAGTAGAATGCCCCTGGGTTCCATTACCAATAACGAAATAAAAAATAAAATAAATAAATAAATAACAAAAACAATGGAGATCTGGGGAAAGAACAATTAAGAGCATACTGGTAGTTCCCTGATCAAGTAGCCAAAAGTTTGATACAGAGAATTAGGAAAAGTGCCAGTCAAAAATAGTTGTCCTATAACTACCATCTATTCAAAGACTTATAAAGGCTAGGTATACACATTAGGTTGTACCCAGTCAGAAGCAATTCAGTCAGGAGCAGGGGCAAACCTAAAAGCATTGCCCGTACTGCACACAGACTAATTAACACAAGAAAGAAACTTTCCTAGCACAAGACACTTAGAAACTCTGACCAAATGCTAACTCAAAATGAACTGCTCTGATCTGGTTTAAAAATGAAATTATATCCATTCATCCATGGTAGTCTAGAGATTGCATGCATGTCTATTTCAATACCTCCTCATGAACAAGGTGATGTAAAACAGAAGGGATAAAATAAATAGGTAAAAATGAGACATAACCAAGAACAAGGAAAATGTAACTTTAATATGGAAGTCTGTGACAAAACCTGTTATACCCCAAAGTTAATACTGACTGTCCTTGAGGATGTATAGGTTTGTCAGACAGCAGAGGCCAAACAAAAGAAGAATCTACTTGGGCATTATTTAAAAGAGCAATCTCCTCAACATTTTTGCCTGCCCTTGAACAGTTTAACCAACTGGATACCTACTGTTAAGACAGTCAATGTCAGGACCCTTAAGATGATGACACATCCTAAATCATCTTGTGACTACTGGACTGAAGCCATCTCACTTGTTTCCTCCCACCCAGTCCTAAGGAAAGTCCCCTATAAAGAAGAGCCCTGCATTTCCAAAATGCTTCCCTCACTCTTGGTGTGGCCCACATTCTCCTTTGAATGTATATTTCTTACTCTTCTGGTGCTTGCTGAAATTATTTTCTCTTCTGTAAACCAAGGATCCTACTGATCCTGAGTTAAGGAATCAACCCTTTTTCTGTGACAAAGGAATAAGGGAAACATTAACCTTAATCTCAGGTTGGATGTGAATGATGTGATTGAAAAAGGAAGCTTCCAAATAGCAGCCTCTAAACCACGCACATACCCAGGATATAGGATAAAGATTTAACTGCCAGAAGGATATTTTTTTCCTGTTTTTGATACTAGGAATTGAATCTGGAGACATTCTACCTCAGAATTATACCACCAGTCCTATTTTTTATGTATGAAATAGAGTCTCATTAAGTTATAGAGTGTCTTACTAAATTTCTAGGCAATCCTCCTCTCTCAGTCTCTCTAGCACTGTGATTACAGGCCAGCACAACCACACCCAGCTTCCTGAGGAATTTTAGTATGACCTTTGGTCATTAAGGGACTTGTGATAATCCAGGAAGGACATCTAGGTGGACAGGCTAAAGAATAAAAATAAGAAGAGTAAAATCTGGGCAGGTACAGCAGAGGCTGAACATTGCATGAGAGGTACTTTGCTAAATAAGTTGTATCAACTCACTAAGACAAACAACAAAATTACTAAGCAAATAAAGATAGCAACTACCTTGAAAAATAAGGAGGAAGATCATTATTCAGAACTATTGCTTATTACAAAGCGCCCGGTTTCTTAAAACCAAAAATTGAGACATGGAAGCAAATAAACAAACTTGAAAAGTATAAGTCACATGCAAAACTTAAAGGAATAAACAATAGAAACTGGCTTTGAAGAAGTTCAGAAAGTGCATTTAAGATTCAGCCATTTCAAACCAACCATTTTAAGTATGTTCAAAGAAGCAAATGAAACAATATTTAAAAATTTATAGGAAGATGTGAAGCTATACTGTATCAAATAGAGAATATTTTGTGGCTGCTGAGTAAAATAATTGAAGTAAATAATACACCAGAGTCTCTAATATAATGTTTCATTAAGGTTAGAATCAAGATATGAAGGTTCATTATTATTAATATTGTACAATTTTGGTCTATTTACTCTAGTCATTGCAAAAGAAAAAATAACAAGTAAATCAGAAATGTACAAAAGTCTACTTCTGCAGAGTATGATTGTAGACAGGCAACCAAAGAATGATATCAAAATTATAAAACTACTCAATTTGTGTAGAGTTCTCTCTGAAGTGCCTGGATACAAGGCAATAATTAATATTTAAAATTCTGTAATGTTTTATAATGGGAAAAAGACTTAGAAAATGTAATGAAGTAAGACTCTTACTGATCATTTAAGTGGCTAATCATCCATACTAAAATAGAAGCAAATAAATAGTCTACTGACTAAATAAATATTTGAGAAGGAAAAGAATCAATTTCACAAAATGACTTAGAAATGTAGCTTATATAACATCATAAATAAAATTTAAAAATTTTCCCTAAGTGAATTTGAACATAGATATAATTTATATCAGAAAGTGTGGAGACATTTTAAACAATCTTATTTTAAAGAAGAAAACTCTAAGAAAGATATAAAGCACAGATTGTAGATATATATATGAAGAGATAATAGTTGTGATGGTATAGAACTTAAATTATATCTCTAAGGGAATGATATAAAGCCTAAAATATATTACAGACAATATTTGAAATATAAAAGCTAAATTAACTATGTTTTAAAAGGAAGCACTTCTACAGTATAGTAAAATGTAATAGTCTCAAGGAAACACAGACCAAATAAATGACTATCTGGCTCACCAATGACACTAAATAAATGAATCAAATATATATATATATATATATATATATATATATATATATACATATATATACACATATATATACATTTAAATACATTATATATATATATAACCTATAGTGTGATATTAAATTATTGCTGCAAAAATGCAAATGATTAAAATGTCTATCCATCAACCTAGTAAATGTGGAAATACATAAATAATTTGAATTGATATTCTCCTGTATTCAATTTTTCTTATTAACAGCAAAGATAAGTAAACAACTCAAAACATGCTCCAAACCCCAAAATAAGGTGAATTACTATTTTTTCACTTAGGGATTTCCTTCTATGCCAGAATTACATCAGAAAGAATAGGAGTTTCAGTCCAGATTGCTCAACATTAACATTTACCTTAAATTAACAAGAATTTTATCATATGTACAAGACATTTAACATCTACACTTCCCCTAAATCTTTGTCATAGAAGAGTGCCATATTCTTTCACTATTTATTTCATCAATCCCTCCTAAGTGTCCTGTTGCATGTTCTTCCTATGTAAAGCTTCTAATTCTTCATATTCCTCTTCTCCTAATTGTAAATTATTTCATTAGAAAAGTAGACATTTTGTTTCTTGCACCATTAACATATCAATTACTAAGCAGTCACTGAGACAAAATACAGAAAAAATCAACGTGAAAGAATGAAAGGTTTAGTGTGTTTGACAGTTTCAGAGATTCCAGTCCATGGCGAGTCATCCTGTTGTTATTGGGATTGTGGTGAGACAAAAATAATATGGCAAGTAGAAGGTGATGTAGCAAAGCAGTCACCTCATGGTTGCCAGAAAGTAAAAGGAAAAAGAAAAGGAGAGTGAATTAATAGAGAAACTCAGGGACAATATACTCTTCAAGAGAATGTCCCAATAGCATAACTTATTTTCACAAAGTCCTATCTCATAAGGACAACCCAGAAACATCATAGGCTTACAGCAAATCCTTAGCATATATAAAGTAATATATATATATATATATATATATACCCTTAAAAAATATCTGCTGCAGCTACCATAGCAATTTTATCTTCATTTGATCTTATATCCCTGATTGGACTGAGTCAAAATTAAGCAATTTAATGTCTGATTATGAAAATATAAATTTCTTCACCCTTTCCTTTTATCATTTTATGTTTAAGATTGATACTTTGCTTCAACTTATAGACAAATGAAAAATTTTCTGCTAATTAAACTTAGTACATTTTATCTTTAAAAAATAGATCTTGAGGCGGGCACGCCGAACCCCGGAACAGCCTGGGCCGGTTTGCAGGACTCTAGGTCCCGGGCTGGACCACATGGAGCATGCCAGAGCCCTGGAGAAATTGGGCCTGTTGTAAGACCCTGGGTCCCGGGAGGGGGTCAGGCGGGGCACACCAGACCCCAGAAGAGTCGGGGCCCAGGTCGCAGGACTCTGGGTCCCGGGCGGGATCCCACGAGCATGCCAGACCCCTGGAGAAACCGGTCCTGGTCATAAGACCCTGGGTCCTGGGGAGGGATCAGGTGGTGCACGAAGGAACCCGGAACAGCCGGGGCCCAGGTCGCAGGACTCTGGGCCCCGGGTGGGATAGCACGGAGCACACCAGACCCCTGCAGAAACCGGCCCGGTCGTAAGACCCTGGGTCCTGTGTGGGGATGAGGCAGGGCACGCTGGACCCCTGGAAGAGCCGGGGCCCAGGTCGCAGAAATCTGGGCCCCAGGCGGATTCATGCGGAGCACGCTGGACCCCTGGGGAAACTGGGCCAGGTTACAGTGCTACTGAGTGCCAGATCCCACAACCTCCTCAAACCACACATACTGTCTTCTCTTACTTAAAAAAAAAAAAAAATAGAAAGGGAAAGAAAAAGAAAAAAGAAAAATATCAGAGAGGGGTCAAGAAGGCCGAGGAGGGATGCAAGGATACTGGAGATGCAGACAAAACTTATCCAAATGAACTGGAACTTTGGAAAAATACCCCACAAAGGAGGACTGCTTCTTTACATTGTTAAGAATCGTGGATATCACCTGTAAGGAGAGAGTTTAGCGGAGACCTAGGAGAAAGGCGGTGTTGAAAGCTGTCTCCTCAATGGCTGTGGAGACTTGTATTCAGAAGAAGCAGATATTGGATTCTACCAACCCTATTTTTTTTGGAGAAATTACACCAAATGTTGAATGCTACCATAGTGCATGCTTAGGAACAACTGAACAATATTCAGAGTGGAAAAAGAGATTGGGAAAAATTTGAAATGGTGGAGGCAGTGGCAATGGCAGTGGCCAGTACTCAGGGGAGGCAGAGATCTGATGCATTACACCTGGAACCTTTGAAGTAATAACATCAGAGTCAGAATGCTACCACCACGCACACTTGAGAAAGTGAGACAAATGGTTGGGCAAAGAGGGTGCTCGGATTGGAGCCTGCCAAGGGGTGAGGCCGACGATGGATATAGCAAAGCTGGGATTGGAGCCTGCCGTGAGGCAAGGCTGGTGCTAGAGCCTCCGAGGCCAGGATCAGAGCCTGCCAAGGGGTTAGGCTGGTGCTGGGGCCAGCAAGGCAGGGGTTGGAGCCTGCCGTGAGGCAAAGCTGGTGCTGGGGTCTCCAAGGCCAGGATCGGAGCCTGCCAAGGGGTTAGGCCGGTGCTGGGGCTAGTGGCCGGCATTGGAGCCTTCTGTGAGGCAAGGCCGCTACTGAGGCCTCCGAGGCCAGGATCGGAGCCTATCGAGATGTTATGTCGGTGCTGGGGCCAGTGAGGCCGGCATTGGAGCCTGCCATGAGGCAAGTCCGCTGTTGGGTCCTCCAAAGCTGGGATCAGAGCCTTTCAAGGGGTTAGGCTGGTGCCTGGCCCAGCAAGACCAGAATCGGGGCCTGCCTTGAGGCAAGGCTAGTGCTGGGGCCTCCGAGGCCGGGATTGGAGCCTGCCGAGGGGTTAGGCTGGTGCTGGGGCCAATGGCTGGCATTGGAGCTTTCCATGAGGCAAGGCCGCTACTGAGGCCTCTGAGGCCAGGATCAGAGCCTGCTGAGGGGTTAGGCTGGTGCTGGGGCCAGCGAGACTGGGATTGGAGCCTATCATGAGGCAAGGCCGGAGCCTGGGCCTCCGAGGCCGGGATCGGAGCCTGCCAAGGGGTTAGGCCGGTGCCGGAGCCAGCGAAGCCGGGATTGGAGCCTGCAGTGAGGCAAGGCCGCTACTGAGGCCTCCAAAGCCGGGATCGGAACCTACCTTGAGGCTAGGCCGGTGCTGGGGCCACCGAGGCCAGGATCAGAGCCAGTTGATGGGTTAGGCTGGTGTCAGGGCCAGAGAGACCAGAATCGGGGCCTCTCATGAGGCAAAGCTGCTGCTTGAGCCAGCGAGGTCTGGATCAGTCCACCGCGTAGCCAGGCCACTACTGGGGCCATCAAGAGTGGGATCAGTACTTGCAACATGGCATGCACAGAGAAATATCACAGAAAATTAAAACCAGATGCTTCCCCTAATCAGCAAAAACTAGGAGGAAAGGCAACAGGAAGAGGTCCAGCTATAGAAAGGGCTCTATAGTGAAGCAATTAAGGTGACCAATCAGAGGGTATGGACTAGGGGAGGATGGAGCCTCTTTAAAATGCAGGAGGTACATAAACGAATGTATCAAAGTTAATCACCAAACAAGTATGGGATCGAGGGGGGGAGGGAATGGGATGGGGGCTGGATGAGGGCTAATTGGATGATGTGTGCTTGTATATCCTCTCAAGTCTTGTATTCCAATGTGATATATGATTACCAATAAAAATAAATTTAAAAAAAAACTGGGAATGGATCCACCATATGATCCAGCTATACTACTCCTAGGTATAGCTGGTTCCAAAGGGGTTGAAATCAGAACTATAGTGACATATAGATACCCATATTCATAACAGCACAATTTGCAATAACCAAAATATGAAATCAACCTAGGTTTACATCAACAGAAAAATGGATTGCAAAATTATGGGAAATACACACAATCAAATTCTACTTAGCAATAAAGAACAAAAATCTTGTCATTTGCAAGGAGATGGAAAGACCTGGAGAGCATTATGTTAAGTGAGATTAGCCAAGCACAGAAAGAAAAGATGCATATTTTTTTTTCTTATACGCTCAAATTAGATAGTATTAGGGATTCCAGAGGGAGTCCAGATAATTGAGGGGAAACTTCAGCAAACCCAGAAAGTAGGGGTAGGGTAGGGAGAAAGCTGAGGTTAATCAATTAAAAAGCTACATTTTAATATGTGTGTACATTGTTAACCTGGACACTCAGTTTTGAAAGGGGGAGGAAAAAGGAGGCCGGGGGAGGGAATCAAGAGCTGTGTAAATATAAGCCATTGTCAAAATGATCCACATTATGATGTGAGACTACAGTCCACCAATAAAATAAATTTAAAAATAAAATAAAATAATATTTATAAAAAGATATATTACCCACTATCTATTATATTGCCTTTGCCCTATTTAATTTTAGTAAATCTTTACAATCCCTTTGTATGCCATGTGTTTCATGGTTATCCCACAGAGATTTTATAGGTCCCCACTTGTAATGAAGTTCTAGTTGAAGGTGATGTTATGTGTACATCAGAGGGTGTGAAAGTGGGTCTTACATAAGCTTTATAACCAGAGCAGGACACTCATTTCAAGGTAGTCTAAAACTGGTTTGATAGAGCAAAGGAGACTGACTTGTAGTTCTATGGTGGTAAGATCTGAGGCCTGGTTTAAGCTTTCCATTAGCACCAAAGGAGAACATATTCAGACTACTGAGTCATTTCTCCAGACATGGGCCAAAATAAAAAGAGTGAAGCTTAAAAGCTGCCAATAGCCAAACATCAAAAAGTTACTAATCTTGGTATGTGATTCACTTCTGATGGCTACTGATAATTAAAAAGTGTTTTGCTTTATTTTACTGAATATGGGCCTGTTTGAGTAAGCAGTTATTGCACTGGTAAGGGAAGTGAAACTTGCTTTGGTTGCTTTGTTGAAGAGCCTACCATTATGTATTTGGAGAAGGCACTTGATGCCATGGTCATTATCAATAATGTTTAGACCACCATGAAAAGGTATAAGGATTATCTTGTACAATATATATTATAGAATAATATACAATGATGACATATCGTTTATGAGTGTAAAGATAAACATGATCTTGACTTATATTTTAGATATTTGAAAGGCAAGAGATCATTTGCTGCAAAAGGTGCTTTTTAAAATAAGACATCTTTTTTGATCCCATTGGTAAGTAGATGACCAAAACATTGACAATGGTCAAAGAAAATCTGTATAAATGTGCAAATGTTGCTCATTTTTAGATGGCTCATTCATTCTCAGCATTTGACTACTATTTGGCAATGTGTGCTGACCTATGCCTTATGAGAGGGTACAAAGTAGTCTCATTATGTTAAGTGGTGATTATGCCATCTATACATCCATACATTACCTAAACATTGAAATCATTGCATGGATTATAGGAACTGAATCTGGCAAAGGACCAATTCCTGGTTTGCAAATGGCTTTCTTCTTGAGTCTGCACATAGTGAAGAGTAGAAAAAGTCAATCTCAATAGCCTCATAAATGCAGTAATTCCTTTGTTAAGGTGTCTTCCTACTTTTTAAAAGTTGTTATTGTGTATATATAAGAGTGTGAGCTCTTTTCTTCTGTACTCATATTCGTGAATTTTTTCCTCTCTAATGAGTCTCAGAACAGCATCATCAGTATGAGGATCCTCCAATGGGCAATATTTGAGTGTTCCACTTGGTTGTACCAAAGGAGTGCCATGTGTGGTTTTCTCTACAAACTTGACACTAGGAGCATTTTTTAGCAAATTACATAGCTGTTGCTGCAAAAGCCTTTATCAGGTTAGAGAGTGAGCCAACTGTTTTGTAGAGTATTATTTCATCAGGCCATACTTCAAATATTTGTTCTGCCCATGGGTAATAACTCTATGACCCATATATTTCCCAGGTATTAGTATTTCTCCTGAATGTGCTAGTGAATAGGAACCAAAACCTGCATGAGACACAGAACAATTGTTCATAAGATAAGATTTTTCACCTCAACAAACCCTTAGTCATGGTGTGTGCTGGAATCAAGACACAATTTGAGACACTAAATTTCTTATTAATAATGGCAACTGAGGATCACTTTAAGGAGTGTCCCAGTAGGATATCCTTTTTTCTAAAAGCCAGTTATAGAAACTTCTAGCTTAAGTTGTTTAAACCTATAACAGAGCCTCAGTAGGATTTAACAAACACGACGCAAAGCAGCATAGCTCAGAGAGCAAGCCAGTCTTCAGGTGGTAGCCATAAAGTGCATGTTTTCAAACAGGGAGTAAAATCAGTAAGACAAAGTAATAGAAGAAAAGATCACTGTTGTATCTTACATCATGTACACATCCTGCTCACAACACCAATTATGAGGGATCACTTTGCAGAAGCGAATTTTGTGGTCCTCTTTCAAAATCTGGATCAGATATCAGAAACAAAACTGTGGTATAGGTACACAGTGGAATTTTACTTAGCTACAAGAAAACACAATTGCATCATTTACAGGGAAATGGATGGAACTGGAGGACATTATGCTAAGTGAGATTAGTCAGTAACAAAAAATTAGAAATCCTATGCTTTCCCTAATATGTGAATGCTAAGGAGAAATGAGTCATAGAAGGAACTTTAGATGAAATGGGAAATCCTATAAAGGAGCAAATAAGACAACCTAACTGAGGGGATGAAAGGGGGGAAGAAGGAAACTCTCTAAAGCACATGATGATGTACTTAAACATATCAAAGTAAACTACTAAGCCAAGCATGGGAAGGAGGGACAGGGAGGGAATGGGGTGGGGATTGGGTAGAGGCTAACTGGGTGATTTGTGCATGTATGTCTACATCTACACAAAGTTTTTTTACCCCATGATGATGTATGAATACAATGCACCAATAAAAATTGTATAAAGAATGAATGTGCTCTACCTAAGATGGTATGAAAAGGTTTATCACTCAGAGAATGATCTTTTTGCGAAAGAGAGGCAGATTTTCCATTGTGGTAAAAAACTAAACTAGTGGAAAAGAAAAGAAGCCTGAAGGTGAGAATGGTATGAAGTTTCCATGTGTTTGAACTCCACATCACTTTTTTGGATAAACTGACTAGTTTATCCAAATGCAAGGCAGTAGGGGAAGAAAATAGAGAGTGGCTTTTAAGATATTAGTGATCAATCAACCCAAAATAAAGTCAGACATTTTTTTCTAAATTATGATATATCCTTATTGCAGCTACAACAAATTACCAGAAACTTACACAAACTTATTATATTTATGGGGGAGCAAAAGTGTATGATACTTCTTAATAGTATAAAATTAAGGCTATATTCCTATCTGAACATCTAGGAAATAATCTGTTTACTAGTCTTTTCCAGCTTCTAGAGAATGCTTTCCTGGATAATACCTTCCTATCATCATAGCCATCAGAGAAAGGCAAGTCTTTCTCTCATCATACCATTCTGCAATTCACTATTATAATTCCCTCTTCCTAGCCAGGCGTGGTGGCACACACTTGTAACCCCCCTGCTTGGGAGGTGGAGACAGGAGGATGGCACAGGTTCCAAGACAGCCACGCTGGCGTAAGAGACCCTGTTTAAAAAATATAAAATAGGTCTGGGAGTGTAGCCCAGAGGTAGAAGGGTTTCCAGGAACCCCAGTACCACCACCACCAAAATAAATAAATAAATAAATTCCCTCTTCCACATTTGTTTTATAAGTTTTTATACTTTTATTGGGGCATTATACTCTCACATTATAATATAGTTCACAGTGATACTGGCATACATACACAGAACACTTGGTCAGCTTTACCTAGCTCTTTCTCCATTCCCCACCTCTCCTATATAAATGGTATTGAGATTAACATCAGTATTCATATTTATGTACATAATGTCAATGAAAGTGAATCAATGAATTTCTTCATTGATCATCCCTCTCTTATTCCTTCCCTTTTTCTAAGACCACCTCCCTGGCTCCACTGCATTTTCTCCTCTATTGTCTGAAGTTTCTCTGGTATCCCAGTTACCCTCTAGTTTTTGCATATGAGGAAAAACATGAAGCTTCACTTTCTGTGACTGCCTAATCTCACTTAGCATGTTTTCCTAGTCCTTCCATTTTTCTGCAAATGTTATTTTGTTCTTCTTGATTGCTGAATAGAATTCCATTGTGTGTATATCCCATAATTCTATAATCTATTCATTTTTTGACAGATATCTAAGTTGATTCCATAATTTGGCTATTGTGAGTTGTGTTGTTATAAATATGGGTATGGATATATTACTATGATTTTCTGATTTCATTCCCTTTAGATAGATACCCAGGATTATATGGTGGATTATATGGTGGATCCATTCCCAATTTTCTGAAGATTCTTCACAATGAGCAGTTTCATACCAGCTGCACTAATTTGCAATCTCATCAACAGTATAGAAGAGGCCCTATTTCCCCATATTATATCCAGCATTTATTGTTTGACTTCTTGAAGATTGCCATTCTGATTGGGGTTAAATGATTTCTCAGAGTAGTTTTGATTTGCAACTCAAATCAAAATGATTTGAGTTGATTTCTGATAATTTTGAACATTTTTTCATGTATTTATTGGCCATTTGTATCTTTTTTTGAAGTGTCTGTTTAGTTCAGTTGCCTATTACTATATTTTTTTTAGTGTTGAATCTTTTAAGTATTGGTATATTCTATATATTAGACATCTGTCAGATGAATACCTGGCAAAGATCTTTTCCCATTTTTTAGGCTTTCTCTTTAGACTCTTGATGTTTCCTTTGATGAGCAGAAACTTTATTTTAATGTCATCCCATTTATTAATTCTTATTTTAATTTCCTGAGCTTTGGGAAAATTATTTAGGAAGTTTCTACCTGTGTCTATATGTTGGAGTATTGGACCTATGCCTTTGTCTAATAATTTCAAAGTCTACGGTCTGACTTCCAGATTTTTAACTCATCTCTAGTTGACTCTTGTGTAGGGTGAGAGGTAGGGTTTAATTTTTTTTTACAAATGGGTAGACACTTTTCTCAACACCATTTGTTGAAAAACTGTCTTTTCTTTAACATATGTGTTTGGCATATTTGTTGAAAATCAATTGGCTATGAGTGTGTGGATTCGTTTCTGTATCTTCTATTCTGTTCACACTTTCAATTTAAACAACTCATGTGATAACACCAGACTAAACAGAATAATTTAAAATAATATTTATATTTTAAGGTAAAACTATTAAGCCAGGCGTGGTGATAAACATCTGCTATACCACTACTTAGACAGCAGAGTCAGGAGGATTATAGGTTAAAGATCACCATTTGGTAATTCAGCATGACCCCATTAAGAAAAAAAATAAATACCTTAGAGTGTAGTTCTGAGGTAAAGCCCCTCTGGGGTTAGTGCATGGCAACACACACACACACACACACACACACACACACACACACACACACTAGCAACCTTAATTCTACCTGAAAACTTAATTCTTTATTCCCCATAAAATATACCTAATGATTTAAGGGTTTAGGACATAAATATCTTTAGGATGTTATTATTCTATCATAGTTCTTCCTTTGGCCTCCTGATATTTGTCTACTTCACATATAAATACATTTACCACATTCCAAGGTTCTTTAATATCCCACCCAAGTAAATTATAAACACATAGTGAGATACCTTATCTGTTAAATTTCTCATATCTCATCACTTATATCAGATATACATAAGACTTGGAATTAATCCAAACCAAAATTCTATCCCATCTGTGTCACTATGAGTTTATAACACAAGTCATTTGCTTCCAAAACAGTGGTGGGAAAAAGCAAGTTTATAGTATGAATTGCTTAATCAGAATAAATTCTTAAAAATATGTGGTAAGGCAATTTTCTCACTGTGCAAATGCCATAAAATGTCCTCACACATCATCCATTGAAATTCCTACATTATTGATGGATGATGTGATGTTGTCTGATCACCTTTGTAAGTGCAACCCATCATTGAAATATCCTTATTTGCAACATGCCTATATATACTGTCTAGTTCAACTGAAAACAAAGTGTAAGGGAAAAATATAACTACCCCCAAGCAATTAAAAAATCCAGCCAGGAATACTCTATTTTTCCTCAAGACCTAAGAGTAAACCTAGGTAGCTTGAAACTCTATTTTTCTGTGCTCCTATCTCCACCCATGGAGCCAAACTTCCTTTCTCATGAAAGGTAGCTAATACTTGTAATACAGTAGATGTTTTGAACTATTCCTTACCTTGGAGGAGGGCTCTCAGCCTTTTTTTTTAAATTGCATTTGCCCTATTCCTTTTGGTTAGAACTGGCAGGTGTCTTCTGGGATATAATTCCCAAAAACATAAATTACAAAAACAAAAACATAGTGGATTATTTATGTAAATCACAGAGATTTATTCCATGAGTCTCTTCCAAATAAAATGTCACTCTTCAAATATTTCTATTTAACTTCATATCTATTTCTGGAGTCTACTGTGAGGGTTATTGGATACCATTTGTCAAATATATTCTCTTCAAAGCATCTTAAGTATAACCAAGTACTCTATACCTTCTATCTTTCCATGCTATGAACAAAAGATCTAGTCATAATCATGGTTTTCTAGCTAAATAAAAATGTCCTAATTTGGGGGCCATTTGCACTTTGGATAAGTCAAGAAATCCTCAAATAACATATTTCTTGATTTTTTAAATATACTAGTTATTTCCTCTATCAATCTTTTTTTCTCTTGTGGAAGCAGTTACATAAACCCGTACTGAATCTTTGACATTTGTTTGGAAACCACTATGATCTAAATTACTATTATAAAGTTTATTATTTGCAAATTATGGTTTTCATAATTATAGGATATAATTCAGTACATACATTATTAACATAAGCTCTTGTCCCTATGTTAGCAATAACATGCCCCTATGAATTTTTCTGAATATTTATCAGCAGCACCTTTAACGTACATATTTCTACCAAAAGACTAAAAATTTGGATATTCTCTAGTTAGAAATGTAGTTACCATTTTCTTTATTTTCTGAGCTCTCATTAAAAGGATGTGTGTGTTTGTGTGTGTGTGTGTGTGTGTGTGTGTGTGTGTGTGTGTGTGTGGTACTGGGGGTAGAATCCAGGGGCTTTCTACCTCCAGGCTATACTCCCAGACCTATTTTTATACTTTCATCTGGAAACAATTTCTCACTAAGTTGCTGAAAGCCTAAGTAGCTGAGGCTGGCTTCAAACTTGTGCGATCCTCCTGTCTCAGCCTGCCAAGTGCTGAGATTAAAAGCAGGCGCCACCACACCCAGCTCATTGAAAGGATTTTTAATGTCTATATTTCTTTGAACTGCATATTTAAGACAATCTTGGCTTTTGAATTATGACTCTCAAAATTTATTCAGCCATTGCTTATTGCCAATTCCATACATATATCTGTGTTTTCAGCTACTTGATAAAGAATCACCTCATTTCAAGTACTAAAATTATTTTAGTTATCTATTTGAGTGGTAACAAATTAATTTCTTAATTTCATTTGTGACTTTATTTTATTCTAATTATATAATGTTATTTAATGAAAGTTTCTGGGGATTATATTATTTATTTTTACAGTATTTAACCCTCCTGAGGCAATGAATAGCCAATATGTAATTTACTTCCTGCTATTGTCTATATTTGCTTTGTCTCTATTCTATTAAAAATGTTTCATAATCCATATACTTTGTTTTTAAGTAGTTTTTTGTATATTATCCATTGATTTATTTGATATGTGTGTGCTTAGCCAGGTTGTTTCTCCTTTTTTCTTTGTGTGTGATAACTTTGTATAGTAATCTTGTCATTTTAGACCACACTATGAGATATTTAAAATAATGTTTCCTGCCATCTCTCTAGTATAATTGTTCTCTTTCTCTTTCTTTTTTCTTTTCTTTGCCAGCCAATCTGTTTCATATATTTTTCTTTCTTTCATACTGTATTTGTATTTCTAGCCAGCTCCTTCCTGAGACTGAGGCATTCAAATATGTTAAATATCCGTATATGCCTCAGTTCTAACTACTTATTTCTCATATTCAAGGTTTCAATTTTAGCCCCTAATTAGGCATCAAAATTTAAGCTTCTAGACTTCCAAAATTTACAACTTGCTCTATGATATTTAAAGATATATAGTGTTCTTTTTTATTGGATTTTAATCTCTGAAAATTTTCACTGGTCTCTGAAAATTAGTAGTTTAATAATATTTTGAAACATTTTAATTGTGTATAATAAGGTATTTTTCAAATAATATAATTGTTCCTAGTATGTTCTTAAAATAAATTTATGATTAATTTATTGAAGAATCCCTTGATAAGTCAAACATTAATGTTAATAAATCACAGTGATTTGTCACAATAACTATCTATACTTTATATACTTTGTTGTAATTTTTTTTTTAATCTTCACTACTCTTGTAAGATATATTGTATTAGTCTGGTTTCACAGATAAGAAACTAATGGCCTATTGACATTAACTAAAGGCTCTAATTTAGGTTGACCTAATTTCTACTCATTCAATCATTCATGCATGTATTCATCCCTTTATTTAACAATATGTGAATGGTCTAGTGGGAGACACAGGTATAAAACAAAAGTAATCGAGGCATAAGTATTCAATCAAGCATTCAATCATAGTTGTTATGAAAACAGATTGAAGTCTGCAATCAAAGTTTATAGCTGATGTATGTTATCAAGGGAAACTTCCCCAAGAAAGTATTACTTGAACACTGACATAAAATTTGTGTATGTTAAGATTGCTTATTCATAGATGGTATGAGTTTATTTGCATGTAGGTGGTTATGTGTATATGGTATTTAGTGAAAAAATATAATGATGCTAAATTTTGCATATAAAAATGTTTTAGGTTCAGATATAAAAAGTTGCCGATCTACTCAGTAAATAATGAGAATAATATAAACCAAATGTTATATAAATATGAAGCATATAGTCTTGTTCCAAAATGTGAAAAAATGTAACCTTTTTAGGCAGGTTAAAAGCAGTAAGGTTTTAATAATTCTAATTTAATTATAGTATGGAAAATGAAGAGACATAAATATTTATTGGCCATACTAATTTTGAATTTTAATACCTAGGTGACATAAGTATTACTAAGCAAATGATTTTCAAAACTGGAGAGAGAATTCTATGTATTTATAGATATATGCTAGATAAATAAGTTATGGAAAAGACATTATACATTGAAGGGGTTAATTCTTTTAAATAAAATCATGTGAAAATATAGAAAGAAGAGGTGTAAAAACTAATAGAGAAATTCTGACCAGATATATTAAGAGTTTCAGGAGCAATTGTGAATAAACTAGCTAGAATATTGTTTGAGGGATAGTTAGGTGGTTTCTTACTTTTTCATTATTACAGGGAGTTTCAATAAACATTCTCATATTAGGATCCTTGTACACATGTGTGAAAGTTTCTCTAGAGCAGACTCTTAGAAATGAAATTTAAAGGTCACAGAGTACATGCGTTTTAGCTTTCTGGTATAATTAAATTTTCTTCAAAGTGATTTAACCAATAAACATTGAAATCATCAGTGGAATTCATTTTCTTAAGCAGTCAATAAAGAAACTTCAAGAAAATTTCAATAATATAATCATAAAGAGAGAAAAATAGACATGCCAATCACAGAGACAGCTTATGCCAAATCAAGAAAGTTAAATATTTTTATTCTCTTTCTTAGTTTTTTATCACAATCCAAGAACATGATGAAAGTATAAACCATCTATTAATATAGAAAGAAATGTCACACATGAAGATCTAAATGAAGCTCTCAAAGCAAGACTGCCCTTTCCTCCTAAAAGACTCGTTTTGAATTAGATTGAGCTAAAATAGATATTTTAGATGTTTCAGGTTTTACTCATCACTTCTATGATACTTAATATATGCAAGCCCTATATTATTGAAATTACAAGTTCTCAAACAAGATTATATGACTTGTATGCAATTATCATTTCACAAATAGAAAAATTAGGCATAGTTAATTTAAAGGATTTTCCCAAAGTCACAAAGTTGTTTCAATCAACATTTTCACTGTTACAATTCAAAAGACCTGATCATACAACTTAGAGAAAGAAATATTTCTTTGCTCACAGTTCCTTGGATTCTGGGTTCAGTCCATGTGAGGACAGGGTCTTTGGGTCTCAGGGCATAGCAGTGGGAATTAGAGGAAGAGCAGATACATTCTTCACAGCATGGAAGTTGGAAGCAGAGTGAGAGAGAGCAAAGGATTTCAGAGACACAAGCACAATCTTTAAGGTTACACCCCCAGGGATCCACCTTCTCCAGCCACACCCCACTGCCCTACAGTACCACCCAGACAAATCCACTACAATGGATTCACGCACTGATGAAATTAGAGCCCGCAGGACATAAATATATTTACCCAGAGCTCTTCAGGAAACATTCTACGAATGACCATAACAATCATTAAACAATGACACTTGGACTTGAATGCAGAAAAATTGTATAAAAAATCCATGGAATAAAATCAATATGTGACACTGCTCCCCCAGCCCAATGTGCTGTTAATCCAAAATAAACAATTTTTTTTTTAACCCAGGTGGCTACCTAACTTAATATCTTCTAAGCACTGCAAAACAGCTATTTTTATTCAGGGTCAGAGAAATTATTAGAGCATTTACACCTGAAAGAAGAAGGGGAAATACTTTTCTAAAACCCAACTTAGTTCTAATTTTTAATACAAAGCTAAATGTTTTCTTTGGCTCAAGTTTAGGCCCCTCAGAATTTCCATCCTGAGAATTTTTAGAAATACCTGAACCAAAGTGCTTCTCTACAAGAGTGATGCCCACCCAGATAAACTAAAAAATATATATAGGTGCTTATTAAGAAATGATAATGTACACAATTAGAAGAAGATAGCTTTGACTTCATCCGAGAAGTTTCTTCAATCAGATATATTTGGGAGAAAATGTGTAAGGAATACTGAAGGGAGCACCTTGAGAGAACAAACAGAATACACATCAAGTTCATAAACTGCAGTGTTAAATCAAGACAACATTGGGCAAATATATATGTCCTGATTTTTACACTCCCCTATCCATCTGGACCCGGCAGAAAGTAGTGGTAGTTGAGACAAAAGGTGGAAAGGTGGATAGGTTCAAAAACATAAAAGAGAAAGATTTTTAAAAATGCTATCTTCCTTCACTAAAATATGCATAGCTTGAAACATCGTTTCTTATACCTAAAGTTTGAAATATTTATTCTTTTATTCTCAGGATGAAGTAGAATTTTTTTTTTTTTTTTTTTTTTTAGGTACTGGAAACTTCTACCTCCGGGCTACACTCCCAGACCTATTTTTATATTTTTATTTGGAAACAGGGTCTCTTAAGCCAGGGAGGCTGGCTTTGAACAAGTGGGATCCTCCTATCTCTATTTCCCAAGTGTGGGAATTATAAGTGTGCACCACCACGCCTGGCTAGAGTAGGAATTTTAATAGCAACATAATCATTATGATGTTAAGAGTAACTAAAAATTTCAAAAATACCATTTGATGTTTCATCTAGGAAACCATGAAAAACTACACTGAATAAGTCTAAATGAATATTGAGGAAGGGCTTACTTTAAATATTTCCTATTTGCACCCGATAGTACTTCATTCTTTTCATTCTTAAATATGGAAAAAAGTGTAAAATACATAATTATAAGCATGTAAATAAAGTAAAATAAAAATAGCTGTAAATTATAAACAAAGTATAAAATTATATTCTGGGTTTTTTGTTTGTTTGTTTTTTGTTTGTTTGTTTTTTTGTGAGTCTGGGGATGGAATCCAGGGGCATTCAATCTGCAAACTATACCCCCAGCCCTATTTTTTATTCTTTATTTTGAAACAGGGTCTCACTGAGTTGAAAAGAGCCTCACTAAGTTGCTGAGGCTGTCTGCAAACTGCAATCCTCCAGTCTCAGCCTCCCAAATGCTGGGATTACAAGTGTGAGCCACCATGCCTGGCTAAAATTAGATTTCTAAAAAAAAAAAAAAAAAAAAAAAGTAGTCAGAGCCAGGCATGGTGGTACATGTTTATAATCCTAATACTTGTGAGGCTGAGACAGGAGGACTGTATGTTAGTGGCTAGCCTTAGCAATTTACTAAGGAATTTAGCAACTTAGGAAAAACCTGTCTCCAAATAAAAAAATATGCCCGAAGGAATAGCCTGGAGGTTAAAAGCTCCTAGGTTCATACCAAGTCAGACAAAAAAATACTCAGAAATATTTAAAATAGACTATTTTAACTGAAATAGATATTAACTTAAAACAGTTCTAAAATAGACCATAAGGTAAATATTAGTTAACATTCATAAAAACTAGTATAAAAAGACCTTTACCTAATCTCAGTGTACTAAAAATAACAATCACTGTAAATTGAAAACACCTCAAAATTGAATTTAAATATAAATAATATACCAAGAAAAAAATCAAAACCAAAATTGTAATTTTGCAAAATGTCTATAAAATAAATAACATAAAAACTCATCTGTCAAGATATGGATTAGCGTCAAATTTTGATGCACTACTTTTCTAACTAAATCTACATAAGAATATGTAGAATTTTAAATATTAAGTTATTAAAGAATAATATAATTAAAATTAAAAGGTAATAAATGCAGATAAAATTAGTATTAATGAATTAAGAAAATATGAATTATGAAAGTATAAAAAATATAAAGCTTTCTGTGATATCAGAGAAATATAAATGAGTGAAATAGATCATAAAATTATAAAATAAACAAATATATCTAATAATAGCAACATGTATGATTCTTATGGTAAGTTATCTATGAAGTGTATATAATTTTTAAGAATACACACACAGTTCAGAATATTGTCTGCTTCTGAAAAATGGCAAGGTATATGATACATTTATAACATTTTCTTTTCTAAAATGTAAAAAATTATAATTCAACATCAATTTTTTCTGAGTATTAACATATGAATATGTTGGCTACATTATTTTTTCTTACATATTTATTAATTAGAATACATTTATCCTCATAAACTATGAAGAATAAACTCAAAGACCTAATAAAAGAAAGTTTATATTACATTTACTGCCTGAACAAACACTATACTACAAACACACACATACACATAACTGATCAAATTGCTGAAGCCAAAAAAAAGACAAAGCTATTTAAATAAGATCTATCCAAATTTCAGTAAAAATATCAATTGATGCTATTTAACTTGATGTAGGATATCATGAAATGAGAAAAACATTGAATAGCATTGTATTTCTTATTATAACATTACTAAAAAACAAAATGATTTTATAAAGTCTCTAAAAA
Organism: Muscardinus avellanarius; assembly: GCF_963383645.1. Taxonomy (NCBI): domain Eukaryota; kingdom Metazoa; phylum Chordata; class Mammalia; order Rodentia; family Gliridae; genus Muscardinus; species Muscardinus avellanarius. The sequence continues at coordinate 152,604,299 of NC_137787.1, forward strand.
ATCTTATGTATAGTTTCTATAAAATTATGTTAAAAATGGACTGAATTTTTGAAGTCATATGATGAGCTATATGAGGTATATTATCTATGATAACATAAAAATATGTATTTGCATGTATTTATGTAACTGTGTGAGTATACTTTAACACATGTACACACAGTAATATTTTTTTTGAAATACTGGGTATAGAACCCAGGGGCATTTTATCTCCGAGATACACCCCCAGCCCTATTTTTTATTCTTTATTTTGAAATAAGGTCTCACTGAATTGCAGAGGACATCACAAAGTAGCTGAGGCTGTCTGAATCATAATCCTCTTGTCTCAGCCTCCTGAATACTGAGATTACAAGCATGCACTACCACTCCCAGCTACAGTAATATTTCTTAATATATGCATGAAAAGCTAGGAAAAAATTAAGTTTTAATTATATTTTTATTGCATTATAGTCTCACATCATAATGTAGATCATGATGATAATGGCACACATTCATACATTACTTGGTATCCTCCACCTCCCCATTTCACTTTCTCCTAATACCAAGTGTCCAGATTGTCAGTGTTATATTCACATGTATACATAATGTAAAATAGAGGTTTCTCCTCCATTATCTGGACTCTCTCTGGTATCCCAAATATTCCTTAGCTTGAGCATATCAGAGAAAAAATATGTCCCTTCTCTTTTGGTACTAGACTAATCTCACTTAACATAATGTTATGCAGGTCCTCCCATCTTCTTGCAAATGACACAATTTTGTTATTCTTTATTGATGAGTGAAATTCTATTGTGTGTATTTACAATAATTTTGTAAACCACTTATCTGTTGATGGACAGCTAGGTTAGTTCCATAGTATTGCTACTGTGAATTGTGCTGCTATGAACATGGGTATACATATATGACTATAGTTCTATGGTTTCAATGCCTTGGGAAAAAACACAGTAATGTTATAGCCTGATCATATATGGTGCAACTATTTCCATTTTTTAAGGAATTTCCATACTGATCTCCATAGCAGCTGAACTAGATTGCAATCCCACCAATGGTGTAGAAAAGTTCTTATTTTCCCACAAATCTTGCCAACATTTATTGTATTTCACTTCTTTGCATCTTCCTGAATGCTAATGATGTTGAACATTTTTTATATATCTATAGGGCATTTTTATCTCTATTTTTGTGAAGTGTATATTCAGTTCAGATTTTTTGATTGGGTTATTTGTTTTGCTAGTATAGAGTCTTTTAAGCTCTTTGTATATTTTGGATATTAACACTATCAGAGGCATAACTGGTAAACATATTCTCCTATTCTATAGGCTTTCTCCTTAGATTCTTGATGAACAGAATGTTCCTTTGATGAACAGATTTCTTTTTAGTTTGATACTATTTCACTTTTTAATTCTTGTTTTAATTTCTTTGACTATTGAGGTCTTATTGAGGAAGTTACTACCTGTACCTATATGTTAGTGTGTTGAACCCATGCCCTCCTCTAATAGCTCACATTAACTGGTTTGACTTCTAGGTCTTTGATTAATCTCAAGTTGATTCCTGTGCAGGAAAAGAGGTAAGGATTTACTTCCATCTTTCTACAAATGGATAGCCAGTTCTCCTGGCACCATTTGTGGAAAATGCTGTCTTTTCTGCAGCATATGAATATGGCTCGTTTTTCAAAGATAATTGACAATAAGTGCATGTTTTTTTTCTGTGTCTTCTATTATGTTTAATTGGTCTGTATGCTTGTTTCTTGTATTAATACTTGTAAAACAGTATTACCATACTGTTTTAATTACTATAGCTCTGTAGTATAATTTTAAGTCTGGAACTGTGATGCCTCTTGGATGGTTCTTATAGCTGAGAATTGCTTTGCTTATTCTGGACCTTTGTATTTCTATATAAATTCATGTCTAATTATTTTTAGGTCTATGAAAAAATGTTCTTTGTATTTTGATAGGAATTGCATTGAATAAGAAAATCAGTTTTGGCAGAATGGCATTTTGATGATATTTATTCTGCCTACTTATGAGCAAGAAAGACATTTCCAGCTTCCAAAATCTTCTTTAATTTCTCTTTTTAGTATTTTATAACTTTCATTATAGAGTTAGGTTTATTTCTAGGTATTTTATTGGTTTTTAGGTTATTATAAATAGAATCGTTTTCTATATTTCTTTCTTTGTGGTTATTGTGAATGAGATTGCTTTTTTATATTTTTCTTTGTAGATTCATTGTTGGCATATAGAAAAGCTACTGATTACTTTAGGTTGATTTGTATCCTGCCACTTTGCTGAATTGTTTAATCAGCTCTAATAGACTTGCGGTTGAGTTGTTTTGGTCTTCTAGATATAGGATCATGTAATCTTCAGGCAAAGATAATTTTAATTCTTCTTTTTCTATTTGAATTCCTTTGAGATTATTCTCTTTTCTTATTGCTGTGGCAAGAGTTTCAGGACTATATTGAAAAGGAATGGTAATAGTGGGCATCCTTGTCTTGTTCCTGATTTTTGAGAAAACTTTTGCAGTTTTCCCCCATTTAGTATAATTTTGGCTTTGGGTTTATTGTATATTGCCTTAATGATATTGAGCTATGTTCCTTCTATTCCAATTATCTGTAGTGTTTTTAACATTAATGGCTATTGGGTTTTGTCAAATGCTTGTTTTTAGCATCTACTGATATGATCATGTAATTTTTGTTCTCAGTTCCATTTATGTGGTGAACCAAGTTGGTCCTGGTGTACAATTTTCTTGACATTGTTTTGAATGTGCATAGCTAGTATTTTGTTCAGAATCTTTGCATTTATGTTCATCAAATATATTGATTTATAATTTTCTTGAGGTATCTTTATTTGATTTTGTTATTAAAAGCAGATCTATAAACTAATCTTTTATTTAAATTTTGTTAAACTGGCCTCAAAGGAGTGTGGAAGAATCTCATCTCTTGATATCATGGCAAAATCTGTGAAGTATTGAGATTATTTCTTCTCTAAAAGCTTTGTAGAATTTAACTGGAAACATATCTTGGCTTTTCTTTGATGGCAGAATTTTTATCGTTTCTATTTTTGTTTTTGCTTAATATTGATTATTTTTTTATTTTCTATTTGTTCAATTTAGGTACCATAACTGTGCCTAGAAATCTGTAGATTTCTTTCATGTTTTCCAGTTTATTGTAGTAAAATTTTTCAATATAAGTTTCTGATAATCCTCTAAATTTTGTCATAGTCTGTGGTGATATCTTCATTTTATTTTCTGATTTTAATAATTTGAGTTGATTCTCTCTTTCTTTTGGTAAAGTTGGCCAAAAGTTTGTCAATTTTATTAATTTATTTAAAGAACAAGTTTTTTCTCTTATCAATACTTTGTTTTTATTCTCTATTTCATTTATTTCTGTTCTGATATGACTACTTTCTGCCTTCTGCTGACTTTGTTACTAAATTTTTCTGTTTTTTTACATTCTTGAAATGTGTCATTAGGTTGTTTATTTGGTGAATTTTTGTTCTTTTGTGTTCATTCAATTCTATGAACTTTCCTATTAACACCACCTTCAAAGTGCCCCATAAATTTTGATATGTTCTATGTCTATATTCATTTAATTCATGGATTTTTTTTCCTTTTATTTCTATTCTGATTCACTCTTCATTCAAGAGCTTATCAATTTCCACATATTGATATAATTGCTTTTGGTCTTCCTTTTGTTGGTTTCTATTTTCATTTCATTGTGATCTGTAAAGATGAAGAAATTATATTACCTTTTTAAATTTGCTGATGCTTGCTTTATGAACCAGGATGTGGTCTATTTTGCAGAAGATTCCATGTGCAGCTGAGAAGAATGTGTACTCAGCTGTTACTGATTCAAGTATTCTGTATATGTCTATTAGGTTCATTTGTTCTATAATTTTCTTTAGTTCTGAAGAGTCTTTTTTATTTTAAGAATTTTTATTTTTTAATTTATTTAGTGGAGTACAAGCTATTATAAGCATATATGCATGTATCACCCAATTAGCTCTTACCCTTTTGTCTTGAAAATTAATCTAGAATTGTGAATAGTGGGTTGAAATTTTTCAATATTACTTTATTTGGGTCCCTTTGAAACCTGCTGTCCTGAAGAGTTTGTTTTACAAATGTGAGTGTACCCACATTTGGGGCATAAAGATTTACTATCATTATATCTTCTTGCTGGATTGTTTCTTTCTTCATAAGAAGTGCCCTGCTTTGTGTCTTCTGATGTGTTTTGCTTAAAGTCTGTTTTATTAAATATCAGCGCTACTATCTTGCTTGTTTTTAGTGTTTATTGGCAAGGTATATATTTTTCCATTTTTCACATTCAGCCTATAAATATCTTTGGTTGTAAGATGAGTTTTTTGCAAGCAGCATATATTTTAATTACTATTTTTAATTCACATTGCCATTCTGTCTTAATTGGTGAATTATGCCCTTTGATATTCAGTGTTATTTTTGAAATATAATTTTTGTTTCTTATAATTTTGTGTTCTATTTTTTGTTTGATGTAGGGTTTATTTTGTGCTTAGTTGTCCTCTGATCAAATTTATCTCATCTCTGTTTCTGGAATATGCTTATTTTTCTTTTTATGATTTATTTCTTTAAATATTTTCTTTAGTACTGATTTGGTGCTCATGAATTTTTTTTAAAGATTCTGCTTATTTTGAAACATTCTTATTTCTTCTTCAATTATTTTAAATAATATCCTTGCTAAATATAGCAGTCTTGGTTGAAAGTCCCCCTTCCCCCCAGGGCCTGGATTACATCATATTATTGTGAAGTCTGGAGTGATTTTTATTATTTCGCCCCTAAATTTCATCTGATCTTTTTTTTCTTACTGCTTTTAAGATTCTTTCTTCAGTTGCTATGCTTGTCATTTTGATTATTATGTGACATAAAGATATCCTTTATTCCTGGCTCAGGAAGGTGGGCCAAGATGGTGTGGCCTAAGTGCATATTTTGATGTAGAGTTTTTATTTAATTTGTGTAACTTTTTGTTAAGACATTATTACTTAATGTTAAAAAGTTAAAATATTGGACATTATACAGAATCCAACGCATTTTAAGACTAATAGGTAACAGAGATACTGGGTTTCTGATTAATATAGAATTATAAATAAATATTTTTTCTTATTGTAGCATAAGTGGGGTTAAAGTTTTTAAAAAATATTGTATGTACTTAAATGGTTAAAATTGAGTTTAGTAGCAACAAATATATACACCTGGATTTTTTTATTCTGTTTGGAATATATATGAACAATTATCTGCACCATCTGCTATTAGCCATCTGTTGAGGAAAGGGGTGGACACATTGGTATTATATTTGTTTAACAAAACACTATTTAAAAATACCACAAAAGAGCCAGGCGTGGTGGCGCATACTTGTAATCCCCGCACTTGGGAGGCAGAGACAGGAGGATCGCACAGGTTCAAAGTCAGCCGCGTGCACTGGTTTAGGAGACCCTGTTTCCAAATAAAAATGTAAAAAAAAAAATAGGTCTGGGAGTGTAGTCCGGAGGTAGAAGGGCTTCCAGGAACCCCAGTACCACCAAAAAAAAAAAAAAAAAAAAAAAAAACCCACAAAAGAATTAAACACAGAAAAAATCTTCAGGTAACTGCTACATTTAGCAGAAAGAAAAGGTAATAACTTTCATCAACATAATTTATGAAGATATAATATAATTTTAAAATAATAAATTTTTTATAAATTTAAAAATTAACAATTCAGTGTTTTCAGAAAGCTTTTTTTAAAAAACCAAGTTATCTATTTTAGTATCTCTTGACAGTCAAGCAAAATTATATTAAAAATCTATAAATGTTTTAGAAAAACATCTATAAAATATATTCTTTGCATAGGAGAATGTAAAATAAAATTACTGGGTTATTTGCAGTAGCACAAGGAAAAAATAATGTTTTTTTATTTCTTATAGAAAATTAGTGAGATTTTTTTTTCATTTTTGGGGATGGATCCCAGAACCATTCAACCTTCAAGTTATACCCACTGTCCTATATTTTATTCTTTATTTTGAAACAAGGTCTCATTAAATTACTGAGGACCTCACTAAGTAGCTGAGGGTGTCCGAAAACTGTGATCCTCAGGTCTCATCTGGGATTACAAGCATGCACCACCATGCCTGGCTGAAATATTTATTGGTAAGAAAATTTTGTATTGAACCATTTATTTAAAATTTGATAAAATTTTACTTAAAATTTTTATCATTATTTATTTTTTTATTTTTGTTCTTTATTTTTTGGTGGTACTGGGATTCCTGGAAACCCTTCTAACTCCAGGTTAAACTCCTAGACCTATTTTGTACTATTTTAATTTGGAAACAGGGTCTCTTAAGCCAGCGCTGCTGGCTTCCATCCTGCGAGATCCTTTGTCTCTGCCTCCCTAGTGCAGGGATTACAAGCCTGCGCCTCCACACCAGGCTTTTATCACTATTTAATTCATATTTTCCATCATCCTTTAAATCCCTTGCAAATAAATTTCTATTGAAGACTGCACTGTTAGAGTTAAGAAAAAAAATAATCATAATTTGAAACAATTACTTTTGATAGAACCAGCATTCTATGAATTTTAACCCTAGAGTTGAAATTGGAACATGCTTGAGGCAATGCTGAATAATTAATAATATGAGGGAGTAAAGAAGAAAAAGGACAAAAGAAAGAAAAAAATAAATGAATGAAAAAAGGAAAGAAAGAAAGACTTATTTTATTTCAACTATTAATCTCAAATTCCTGACATAAATTATTTCTTTATCTAGTAAAAAGAACAGAAAATATTTGTCCACTTTAACTTTCATCTTGTTCTGTGGATATCAAATTAACATATGAAAAATAAGAACAATTCGTGGTCACAAAAATTAACTTATAATTCCATGCTCATAATTTGCTTTTGGAGTGTCTTTGATAGTCATTTAAACAGAAAATAGATTTTTTTAAACATTCTGATATCTTCATCGTTTTACTTATTCTAATTTGTAATAGCACTTTGATGATCTTTTAGCTATGCTGAATTTCCTGTTATGAATCATTCTTTTCTACATATACTAAATTTTCTTTTTTAACTAATTTATATCAGTGAAAAATATATATTTCTGCAAAATTTGATAAATTAAGTGCAATGTGGAGATATAGAAACTACTCTTTGAAAAGCAAAAAGAAATACTGAAATGTTATCTCTAAGTGATCAAAAGTTTGATATCAGACAGATGAATCTGTTATGTGAGATTATCAGTTAATTTTGGATAAATTGCTATAATATTAGATGTCAACCACTAAGCCAAGCATGGAAAGGAGGGTTGGGGAGGGAATGGGGTGGAGAATTGGTAGGGGCTAACTGGGCGAAGTATGCATATATGTCTACACAAGTTTTTATCCCATTATGATGTATGAATACAGTGCACCAATAAAAGAAAAAAAAGAAAAAAAAAGATAAAGAAACTACTCTGAGTTATTTAACCATGCCTGAGATTTTCCTCTTTTTTTTTTTTTTTTTTTTTTTTTGGTGGTATTGAGATTCCTGGAAACCCTTCTACCTCCGGACTACACTCCCAGACCTATTTTTTATACTTCTTAATTTGGAAACAGGGTCTCTTAAGCCAACACAGTTGGCTTCGAACCCACATGATTCTCTTGTCTCGGCCTTTCAAGCGCTGGGGATTACAGGCGTGGGCCACCACGCCTGGCTAGATTTTTCTTTTTATGAAGGTGATTGCCTCATAATTCGTCACTACTTTGCTAATTCTGTGCTTCAATTTACTATTACCAAAAAAAGAAAGTCTCTGCATACTATATTAAAATAATTTAAGTTTAAGTTAGAACCTATGCTCTGAGCACAGTGGTACTTACCGATAATTCTAATGCTTGAGAATCTGAGACAGAAGGATCAAAAGTTTGAAGACAACCTTCACGACTTAGTGAGCCCATTAACTGTGTATTTTTTTTTTTTAATCTATGGCGGTATCCCAGAGGTAGAATGTCCATAGGTCAAATTACAATTCTAAGTGTCATTTCTGCCATAAAGCAATTGAGAGCAACAAATCCTCCATACTACATATCTGCATATATATATATATATATTTTTTTTTCCCTACTTCCATATTACATATATGAAAGTTTTTTTTTTTTTTTCCAAGCCTGGGGATGGAGCCCAGGGGCATTTGACCTCAGGGCTAAACCCCCTGCCCTATTTTTTATTCTTTATTTTGAGACAGGGTCTCACTAAGTTGCAGAGGGCCTCACTAAGTAGCTGAGGCTGTCTTCAAAAAACAATCCTCCAGTCTCAGCCTCCCGAATGCTGAGATAACAAGCGTGTACTACCATGCCCGGCTTGAAAGTTCTCTTTAAACTATAAAATGTTTTCAGTTGCATCATGAAAAGAAGTGTTGAACCCCTTGCTATAATACTTTGTGTTGACATTTTTCACAGGCAATCTTTAAGACTTGCCTTTGACAAATGCATTAGTTCATTTTCTTTTCTTTCTTTTTTTTTTTTTTTTTGTACTCAGGGTTGAATCCAGAGGCATTCTACCTCTAAGCTGCACCCACAGCCCTATTTTTTTAATTCTTTATTTTGAAATATAGATAACTAAGTTGTGGAGGGCCTCACTAAGTCCTGAAGCTGGCTGCAAACATGTGATCCTCCTTTGTTCATTTTAATTATTTATGTTCATTTAAATATATTTATCAATGCATTCCTAGGGGGACATAATATAGCACCAAACAAAATAAATATATATGCCCATTTTCAATGCAAAAGTTTAAAATATGGTACAACATCCATAATTAGTTTATAAACTCTTCTAATTTTAAGAACCACAGAGCAGTTGTGTTAGAAGAGTGGGATAGGTTGCTGAGAGACCAAAGATACTTGGATATGAGATGTAAGATATAACATTTATTGAGAAGTGTTTATAGAAAAAATTCAGTATTTGCCTAGATACTCTTATCTGAGCCTACTTTTACTGTTTTTCTAACTTAGCTAGCTAGGTTTCAGAGAATTAAAAGGCACATTTTAGAAATATGGCATCTTAGCATTCTTTTCCTCAAGAATCAAACAAGAGGATATTTTTAATCTACAAGTTTAATCCATCTTAAGTTTCTGAATCAAATAAATTCAATATTTTATTGTACTTCACAAAGTCAGAAAAGAAGTAAGTTATTTTTTGATCCATGGCTAATGCATTCAAATGTGAACTTTTCAATATGAACAATTTTCAGTATGTTTGGTTTAGCTCTATACCCAAAATTCCAAAATATTTTATATTACCATCGAAGCAGCAAAATATTTTTCTTAAATATGTTTTTCTCTTTATCTTCTATCATAATAAATAATTTGTTACATTAATTTGTTTTTAATAATGGTTATATTCCTGAAGCTTTAACACACTCTCTGTGTTAGTCACCACAAAGTGCTTAGTGTCTTTCTCCGTTTAATCAAAAGTTATAGGATCTTAGGACACTTGTGTGTGTGTGTATGTGTTGCTTTTTATATCTCATTAACTTTTTCTAATTGACATTTATACTCAATGTGTACTTTTTGTGCCGATGTTGCCACAAAGTAATTTACTATACCCCTCATGACTGATCTGGCAGCTTGCCACAAACACCCCGGCTAGTTTCTTGGTTGGTATTGATATTAATTTATGCTGAAATTGTATTCATCTGTTGCACAAATACGGCAGTTTTAATTAGAAAGTTGTTAAGTTTCCATACTTCAGATCTTCTATAATTTAGTATATCACTAGAGGCACTGATATCAGAATATTTCAGGCAAAGTTAGGTTTTTCATAGCAGATGGTTGCATCCTTCAACATATCTCATATTTTTTAACATAAAAGTATTCAAGCTTCAACAAAATTTAAATTAAAAAATTAGTTTATAGATCTGTTTTAATAATTTAGTTCTCAGTCATAAAATTATATACAAATTATGTGTGTATACTTAACAACTATATACATACATATATTATATATATTATATATGTAAGCTTGATGTTACTATTTTGCTACTTTTGCTGTCAATTTTTAATACTTTTAAATGAGTAAATAAACTTTAATTCATGCAATAGACACACAAATTTTACTTTCCCTCTTCAATAGAAGTTGCTATTATTCAGAAGTGTATATTCATTGTCTATTTTTATTTTTTAATATAAAAAATCTGCTCACAAAAATTTATGTCTATGGTGTTGAGAAACTTTAAAAATGACTACCATATGCTATTATACTTTGTAATTATAATTTGCTATTATAACTTCTAGTTCTTTTAAAATTTTATTCATTGTTCATAATTTTTATGACTTCAACTCATTGTGTTAGGCATAGATACAACTAACTGATTTAATTTTATGTGGACATATACCATAACAATGCAACCTAAGGACAATCATTTTGTCATTTCCTAATGCAGTAGGCATTATCATTTATGTTTTTGTATCTATATGAATTTATTTATCAAGACTAATAATGTAAAATTAATATTTATTTTGCTGGGCATGGTGGTGCACACTTGTAACCCCACGCTTGGGAGTTGGAGACAGCAGGACCGTGCAGGTTTGAAGTCAGTCGCGCTGGCTTAAGATACCCTGTTTCCAAATAAAAATATAAAATAGGTTTGGGAGTGTAGCCCAGAGGTAGAAGGGTTTCCAGGAACCCCAGTACCACCAAAAAAAAATTAATAATAATTATTTTAATATAACTATATTCAAAATTTCTAAGAATTCCCAAATTGCTCTTGAAGTAGACATAATAGTTGATATTTTCAAAATAAATCACCAATTCATGTCATAGTTTATTAACTCTTTCAAGTATCCTAGATATAAAACTCAAAATTTAAATAATAAAATTTAAGTTTTTATACAATTAAAATTTTGTGTTTTAGCAGGTTTAAATTTTCCTTTTTTATGTAACATGCTTCATTTTAGTGTTCATATATCACCTGAGTGTTGTATTTCTTGATTATTTGAAATTCTATAATTTGTATGACAGGCAATCTTTATTTATTTATTTTTTGTGTGTGAGAGGATCCTACCTTGTCCTCTTTGACCTTTCTTTTTTAAAAATTTTTAATTGGTGCATTGTAATCATATATCACATTGGAATATAAGACTTGAGAGGATATACAAGCACACATCATCCACTTGCCCTCATCCAGCCCCCATCTCATTCCCTCCACCTCCCTCAATCCCATGCTTGTTTGGTGATTAACTTTGATACATTTGTTTATGTACCTCCTGCATTTTAAAGAGGCTCCATCCTCCACTATTCCATACCCTCTGATTGGTCACCTTAGTTGCTTCACTATAGGGCCCTTTCTATAGCTCGACCTCTTCCTGTTGCCCCTTTCCTCCTAGTTTTTGCTGATTAGGGGAAGCATCTGATTTTTATTTTCTGCGATATTTCTCTGTGCATGCCGTGTTGCAAGTACCGATCCCACTCTTGACAGCCCCAGTAGTGGCCTGGCTACCCGGTGGACTGATCCAGACCTCGCTGGCTCAAGCAGCGGCCTTGCCTCATGGGAGGCCCCAATTCTGGTCTCTCTGGCCCCGACACCAGCCTAACCCCTCGGCAGGCTCCAATACCGGCCTCAGAGGTCCCAGTAGCGGCCTTGCCTCACGGCAGGCTTTGATGCCAGCCATTGGGCCTGGCACCGGCCTAACCCTTCATCAGGCTCCGATCCCAACCTTGGAGACTCCAGCACCGGCCTAACCCCTTGGCAGGCTCCAAACCCGGCCTCGGAGGCCCCAGCACAGGCCTTGTCTCACGGCAGGCTCCAATGACGGCCTCGCTGGCCTCAGCCCCGGTCTAACCCCTCGGCAGGCTCTTATCCCGGCATCGGAGGCCCCAACACCAGCCTTGCCTCACGGCAGGATCCGATGCTGGCCACTGGTCCCGGCATCGGCCTAACCCCTTTGCAGGCTCCGATCCCAGCCTCAGAGGCACAAGTAGCGGCCTTGCCTCACAGCAGGCTCTGATGCTGGCCATTGGCCCTGGCACCGGCCTAACCCCTCGGCAGGCTCTTATCCTGGCCTCAGAGGTACCAGCACCAGCCTTTCCTCACGGCAGTCTCCAGTGCCGGCCTTGCTGGCCCCAGCACCGGCCTAACCCCTCGGCAGGCTCCGATCCCGGCCTCAGAGGCCTCAGTAGCGGTCTTGCCTCATGAAAGGCTCCGATGCCAGCCGCTGGCCCCAGCACTGGCCTAAGCCCTCAGCAGGCTCCGATCCCCGCCTTGGAGGCCCCAGCACCAGCCTTGCCTCACGGTGAGCCCCAATCCCGGCCACGCTGGCCCTGGCACCGGCCTAACCCCTCGGCAGGCTCCCATCCCGGCCTTGGAGGCCCCAGAACCAGCCTTGCCTCACAGCAGGTTCTGTTGCCGGCCTCGCTGGCCCCAGCACCAGTCTAACCCCTCAGCAGGCTCTTATCCCGGCCTTGGAGGCCACAGCACCAGCCCTTACTCATGATAGTCTCTGATGCTGGCCACTGGCCCCGGCATTGGCCTAATCCCTTGGCAGGCTCCAATCCTGGCCTTGGAGGCCTCAGTATCAGCCTTGCCTCATGGAAGGCTCCAATGCCGGCCGATGGTCCCGGCACCGTCCTAATCCCTCGGCTGGTTCCGATCCCGGCCTTGGAGGCCCCAGCACCCACCTTGCCTCACGGCAGGCTCCCATGCTGGCCTCGCTGGCCCCAGCACCAGTCTAACCCCTCGGCCGGATCCGATCCTGGCCTCGGAGCCCTCAGTAGTGGCCTTGCACAGGCAATCTTTATATTACTGCTAATTTTGTCTTGAACTTTGTTTATAATATTGCCATATAAAAAGTATCAAGATCTTTATTTTCACTTAACTCTGTTGTGTTTATGAACAGTTTAGAATGCTTTTAACTAAGGAATATATATTTTCTTTATTTTTATTGAATTTATTTCTATTTTATTTATTATGTATTTATTTATTTATTTATTTATTTATTTATTTATTTATTTTTGGTGGTACTGGGGTTCCTGGAAGCCCTTCTACCTCTGGGCTACACTCCCAGACCTATTTTATATTTTTTAATTGGGAACAGTGTCTCCTAAACCAGCGTGGCTGACTTAGAACCTGTGCAATCCTCCTGTCTCCGCCTCCCAAGTATGGGGATTACAAGCATGCACCACCACGCCTGGCGAATTTATTTCTATTTTAAATATTATATGTTGATATATTTAAGAATATTTGAAATACTTAATCTAGAATTTCATTACCCAGTATACACATATATAGTACTAACTGACAAAACCCATTTATTAATGGGCCAACCTTTTCCCACAGTCATCTAATGAAAACTTTTTTAAATCCCATACTCATAAAATTTTATTTCCTGTATTTTCAATTTTGGGGTACAATTTCTATGATGAAGTCAGAAGCACACATAAAAATATTTCATACATAAAGCATATTACCATATTTGAGTTTTTGTCGTAAATAAAGATAAAATTTTTAAAATTTACTATTAATATCACACTAAAAGTTTTTCATAAATTTATTATAATAATTCTTAAAATATAATCATAGAGTAGAATTATAAGATAATTTTTGAGATTTTTCATGTCTAATTGTCTTAGTTTATTACATTAACAAGTACACCAAATTTGTTTTAAATTTTATTAATATTGCATTTCTAAAATGAACTAACTTGATCAGATTTTTTATACTGAGTACTGTGTAAGTATAATTTGTTTTATAAATTGTATAATCAGTGTGAATTTTCATGTGAAAAATCAAAATTTGTTTACCCATTTTTATATTTTATATAAATTTATTTTCTTATATATAAGAATATATTAATTATTGCAATGTCTTTTTATTATTCTCTGCTATATATTTTTTAATTTTAGGGAAAATTATTTATTAAATGATGAAAATTCTATTATGTTAGTCTAGATAAAGACTATTATTTTATTTTACTTTTATTTTCTTCAACATTTTTTCATACTTTGAGGAAACTTAAAGTGAGTTAGAAACCTCAACTATGAGCTTTCTATATTTCTTGTTTGTTTTATAAAGTTTTATTCCTAGGTCATTGTTTGTTTGTTTGTTTGTTTGTTTGTTTGTTTTAAATTTTCTGGCCAGGCGTGGTGGCGCAGGCCTGTAATCCCAGCTTTTGGGAGGCAGAGACAGGAGGGTCTCTCAGGTTCAAAGCCAGCCGCATTGGCTTAATACCCTGTTTCCAAATTTTAAAAAAAGTATAAAATAGGTCTGGGAGTGTAGCCCCGAGGTAGAAGGGCTTCCTTGAACCCCAGTACCACCAAAAAAAAAAAATTCTGTTATGTTATTGGCTTCTAAAAATATAAATACTAATAACTTTCTTAGTGATAGCCCGCAAGTTGTAATAGTAACAATTTTATAATTTGCATATAGAATTAACTAATTCTTACTTAAAATTTTAATTTAGCAGTTTTGTCTCTTTTCTCTCATTTAAATTATTTAAATTTTTTCACTTTATTTTATTTCATTAACATTGTTTTATTCAGAAATGATACACTTACCTCATGGAATTTATATATGTATGTGTGTGTATGTGTATATATATATATATATATATATATATATATATATATATATAATTTTTTTTTCGGTACTGGGGGTGGAACCCATGGACATTCTACCTGTGAGCTACACCCAAGTCCTATTTTTTAATTTTTTGTTTTGAAACAAGGTCTCATTGTGTTTCAGTGGGCCTTACTAAGTATCTGAGGTTGACTACAAACTGTGATCCTCCTGTTTCAGCCTCCCAAATGCTGAAATTACAAGCGTGTGCCACCAAGCCCAGCTGGAATTTATATTTTTGATGTGAAGAATGATAACTCTCCTTAAATGCTAAGCATGTGTCTGCAAAGAATAAAAGAATGAATATTATTTTGCATATTGGTCTTTAATTTTTCTAATCTCCTCTTTTAAAGAAACTATCATTTCTCCATCATTATAGTCTTGTGTCTTTGTTATAGATTAGTTGACTCTCTTTATACATAGATTTATAAGGAGGCTCTTTTCTGTTTTAGTGATTTTTGTGTCTATTCAATGCCTGTACAATAGTGTTTTGATTACTATAGCTTTGAATTATATTTTTGTCCAGTTTCTCTTTGATTGTAACACCTTTCTCATGATTCCACGACTTGCTTTATGGTACTTTAGTTAGATGGGCAAATTACCCAGGTTACTCTTTTTAATTCTTGTTTACCAGCTGGGCATGGTGGCACATGCTTGTAATCCCTGCACTTGGGAGGCAGAGACAGGAGGATTGTGCAGGTTTGAAGCCAGCCTCTCTGGCTTAAGAGACCCTGTTTCCAAATAAAAATATTAAAAATAGGTTATCTAGAAGTGTACCCCGAAGGTAAAAGGGATTCCAGGAACCCCAGTACCACACACACAAAAATTATTGTTTACTTAATATTATGTGAAATTGTTACTTAATGTTAAATTGTGAGCCTTTTTGCTATTAATACAGATAATATATTACTAATATTATGAGATGAATAATCTCCAATGAAGAAAATAATAAATAGTAGGTTAGAAAATATAAATGACATATCTCTATCTTTATCTCTCTCTCTACATAGAGAGTATATATATATATATATATATATATATATATATATGGATTATATATGGAATATATATATGGAATATATATATATATATATATATCTATATATATATATATATATATATATATGGGTAACAATTAGGATTAGAACAAAAAAGGTGCATAGTACAATGCCATTAATAAGAAGTGTCTTCAATATTAGAGGAATTTATAGGATAATATACAAAAATAGTATAAACAGTTTTTAAACAAGTTTTAGCTTAGTATATAACAAGTTTAAAAAAGTGAGGTTTAATTTTAGAAAATTTGAAACAAAACTGCTTATAAGAAAGTTACCAAAATCAATAATAAAATGATAATTTTGGGATAGGAAAAATCAAATAAAAACTGAAAGCAAGTTACCAAAATCAATAATAGAATGATAATTTTGGGATAGGAAAAATCAAATAAAAACTGAAAGCATGTAAACCAAGTCCAATATAAGGTCACTGGCAATAAGTCATGAAATCCTATTAAAAAATTAACTGAAGGGCTAATGATTAGTTTTGTCAGATATGCATTTACTTTCCATGGATTGCATAGATACAAGGCTAAAATTTGGACTCATATATACAGAAGGTTTATGTCATTTTTGAACCAGCAGCATATGAGCCTTTTTTAAGATTTCTCCAAAATGGAGCTAATTTAAAATATTTTTTATCTTTATATTTTTCTCTTTTTCTAAATTATATATTAGTCCAGGTTGGTAATGCAGGCTTGTAATCCCAACATTCAGGAGACTGAGACAGAAGGATCGATCGTGTTCCTGGCCAGCCTCCTCGACTTAGTGGGATCTTTTGCAATTCAGAGAGACCGTGTTTCAAACTAGAGAATAAAAAATAGGGCTGGGGGTGTAGATCGGAGGTAGAATGTTCCTGAGTTCCATCCACAGTACTGCAAAAATATTATGAATTAGTTGACACATTTAATATAAGCATTGATTTGTATGTATTTGAAAGTAAAATTCTATATTGCAACTTTGTTTTATCATAAAAATTATCTATCATGTCAATTATAGAATGACTAAAATTACATTACATAATACTGTCCTTCTTATAGTTCCATTTTATTTACTTCAAAATAATAGTAGAAAATGGCTTAAATTTTATAGTATGATTGTCATTTTTTTTTTTTTATTGGTGCTGACCTTGGATTGTTCGCAAAAAATGCTTCATTGCAGTAAATATGTGACTATTATCTTCTCAGTTCCTGGAAGAATTAAAACTAAAAATAGCTTTTCTGGGAATAATGTCAAAATTGTGATTAATTTCTATTAGCTGATACCATGATATCATTACTTAGAACATCAATCTTATAAACAGAACAATTTTGAAAAAGAATAAATTAGTGAAGTTCACCATTCATACATCTATTACATCTATCAAAATGTGATAAACAAAATGAGCAATATTACTCACTAGTATTCCTTAAAGACACAAATTAGAAATAGGTATTTTGTATTTATTTACAAAGTTGATGTGCTTTATTTTTTATCAAAGTTTCAATTATTAAGAATTGCAATACCTTCTTCTATGAATGATTATATCAAACCTATGACTACATTTTGTTACATGAGTGTATCTTGATACTTTTTATTTAGCATATTTTTCCTGGAGATTAAATATGGAAAAATTAATGTTTTCTTTCAAAGGTAGAAAGGTCTTATAGTTTTAGTGACATCTTCTTTTGGATATCATAGAAAATATTTTAAATTAAAATAAATAAATGTGTGTATTTGGAAATAAGATGCTTTATAAACTGACCTTATTAGAGATGCACACTGAACAACTTTTTGAAAGAATAATCAATCATCATGTGCCATGATTCTAGTGCTTTTTCTATCCATGCATCTTTTATACTCATAGGTCTGGTGTAGCTTTTAGTTTTTATTTAATCACATTCCTGGTCTTCAATGAAAAGTCTGGATTTTGACCTGACTCTAAAGAGTTTGTCTTCCTGGGAGCTTTTCATAGATTTTCTGTCAACAGGGAGTGAACCACTGGCCACAGGAGGTAAGCTTAAATTACTTTGTATCCTCCAGGCAAACCTCCTATTCTCTGACTTGCCTGAAGCTAGCATAATTCTAGTGTCTCACTTAGTGGGCCAAAATAACCAATGTTTCATTTCTAGGTCTCTGAACCACTTCAGGAGGGAGACTTCCTTTAATGCTCATGACTTAAGGAAATTCAGCTAGTCATAACCAACTTTACAAGCAATAAATAAATAAATAAATAAATAAATAAATAAATAAATAGCAGCATAATACTTTTGAAACACTGATTACTTTTCTGACTGGATAATGATATGGGACTAACATAGGATTATTTTCCAAAGAAATCAGTGCTGACCAATACTTAAAATAAGAATAATTCAATATTTATAATGCAACCTAGTCAAATATAAAAAATAAAACAGAAAAATAACTAAGATCTTACTTTCCTGTTTTACTGTTTGTATTCTTAATGTAGATATATCTGTATTCTTAATGTAGATACATCAAACAAATGTGTTTGTTTGTAAGTTTTATGATTATGTCTTTATAAGTTAAACCTTATGTGAGAGTTGTAAACTATAAAAGTAAATTATAAGATTATTTGATCATTTTCTTGCTATTGTTCAAAATTTATAGAAAGAATAAATTGGAATTTAATATCCAGGACCAGTAGGTATCTTTCTCTTTAAATTATATAGTGTAAAGTTTTAAAGAATCATTTTTATTCTCTCATTTATGATTATTATATTTAAATAGCAAGTATAAAGACTGCTTTTTTGTTCTATTTAGAAAAATGATTTCTTTTGTTGTTCATTATGAGCAAGATACCAAAGTATTTTGCAGGTGGATTAACAAAGGTGCAAAATATCTTGAAAGATCTTGTGTGATACTGGAAATAAATCAATGGCAGCAGACTTTGAAGTGGTGAAGAAATTAAACTTTTATTTTTAACTACAGTTTCAGTCAAATCATTGCCTTATACAAGCAGTAATAACTTGTAATGTTTTCCAGATCCACTTAAAGAAAAACCAAGAGCTTAACATGAGCTGCATTCTGTAGGGTTTTCCATCCTCTTACACAATTCAAAAGGCAAAAGAGTTTTCATTGTGTGGAACTTTTTCTGACAATAAATGTGTTATTTATTTATTTATTTATTTATTTATTTATTTATTTATTTATTTATTTTTATTGAGTATGGAAGAATCAGTTCTACCCTTCACGGAAGGTTCACTCAGTTCACATGCAAGATAGTAACAGGATTTGAGAACAAGTTGTTTGTTTTCATTCTTATGAAAGTGGTCAGTGTGTATTTCCTAATTTTCACACAGAAATTTCCCTGACATTTCTAAAAATTTTTATTGTAAAGTATACAACAGACAATGTGGAAAATTTCTTAGTGTTTATATGTTCATTTGGAATCATAAGTGCTCCTAGAAATCGATTTATTTTCAATCATAGAAGACAATTTTGAACACAATAACTTATATTTTCATAACCATCTTTGTATTTGTTATTTTTAGTAAAATGTTCTTTTTTGTTATATTTATTTATTTATTTATTTATTTGTTTATTTATTTATTTATTTATTTATCTTTTGTTACTGAGGATTGAGCTCTGAGGCTACCTTAGAGCTACACTCACAACCCTTTTTATTTTTTAATTTAAAATAGGGTTTGATAGGTTGCTGAGCATCTAACTAAAATGTTGACACTGGACTGACATTTGCAGAAAAATATTTGTATTTTATTATTATTTTTTTAATTTATTTTATTTTTTTATTTTTTTTTTTTTTTTTTTTTTTTGCGGGTCTGGGGATGGAACCCAGGGGCATTTGACCTCCAAGCTACACCCCCTACCCTAGTTTTTATTCTTTATTTTGAAACCGGGTCTCACTGAGTTGCAGAGGGCCTCACTGAGTAGCTGAGGCTGTCCGCGAACCGCGATCCTCCAGGTCTCAGCCTCCCGACATATTTTATTTTATTTTATTTTATCTTTTTACTTTTCCCTATTTCTCCAAATTATGTTTTTAATCCTTTCAAGATTTTTTGCAACTCTCCTAATCTACTTGTAAAATACTTTCATTGATATATTTCTCAAAAGGGCAAAAAAAGGAATCATTCCAAAATAGGCAAAAAAAAAATTGAGATCTTTTTATTTAGATATGAAAACTGAAATATAAACTAAAATAATCAATAATGAGATACAGATATTTAAATTAGAATGTTTTATTCATCCCAATTTTTACAATTATAATCTAAAGACTTGACCACTTAACTAAGAGGAAGAAAAATTTATTAGCACATGGTTTTGGGGTTCAGTTCCTGTGATAAGAGAGATCATGAATCTTAGGACATGGAGGTAGGGAGTTGAGAGGGAGAACTCCAAGCTTTGCTCTCACATCATGTTGTCTGAATTGTCTGATCAGCATACAACTAAATATTGCAGGCTACCTTGTAAATTTCTGGAAGTTTTTCTGTTGTTACTCTCCTTTGGTAATCTGATTTATAGGATATAGTTACAATGAGCTAAATTAGTGTCATTCACTGATGATGGGGACTGGGCTTTTTTTGTGTTTCTTTCCTTTTTACTAGGATCTGAAAAGTCTCTTGATTAGAAGCTTTGGTCATCATAGGCCTTCTTTTTCTTGTTGGCATTCACTCTGAGGTCATGTATACTCTATTAACTGTTTTCACGTTCAAAATTTGTTTTATATTGAATGCTTTATTTTAAAAAAATATATTACAAAAACATTTTTTGACATGATTTGATATTGCAATTTTTAACCAACCCTGGGCGTGGTGGCGCACGCTTGTAATCCACGCGCTTTGGAGGCGGAGAAAGGAGGATCGCGTAGGTTCGAAGCCAGCTGTGCTGGCTAAAGAGACTCTGTTTCCAAATATAATATAAAATACATCTGGGAGTATAGCCCAGAGGTAGAAGGGTTCCATCCCCAGCACCACCAAAAAAAAAAAAAAAAAAAAAAAATCAAGAAACAAATAAACAAAACCTCTTTGTTTGTTTTGGTGCATATTAACAAAGAACACCATTTCACTATTCCTTGTTTAGGATATTAACATAAAGTTACCCAAATTGACTGAAAGCCTCTTAAAACACTGCATCATTTTCTAACTAATTTTTCACATATTTAATCCAAATTCAACATATCAAATCCAGATGCAGAGAGATGGCATCTCTCAAGTATACACTGAAAATTAATTTGAAGAAATACAAAAGAATTCTAGTCTTATTATATGTTTTGGGAGAAATTATACACATATAGACTATATAAATAGGTATATATGTATATACACACATACATATATATGTGTGTATGTGTATTTGTCACTTTTTAAAATATAAAATTCTTTTAATGAGTTCTTAAAGTATTTATTTATTTATTTATTTATTTATTTATTTATTTTGCTGTACTGGGGATGGGAACCAGAGGCATTCTACCTCTGAACTACACCCCCAGCCATATATTTTATTCTTTACTTCAAGACATGGTCTCACTGAGTTGCAGAGGTCCTCACTAAATAACTAGGGCTCTCAGCAAACCACTATCCTCCTGTCTCACCCTCCCAAATGCTGGGATTACAAGCATGCCAGTGCCACAATGCCAGTTCCTAAAAACTTTAAAATATTACATTTTATTTTAAAATGTAGTTAATAGCAATTGGTACAGTCAACTTAACAACATCTATTTATGGTTTTTCAATTATTTTAAAAAAAGAAATGGTCATACAATCAAAACTTTCAGAAATATTGTTTTATGTCACTCACTTAGAATTTATTATTATATACAGTAAAATTTCTGTATGCTACTTTTGTTGTTCACAGTGTAGATCTACTAAGATTATGTTAAACTAAATCTTCTTTCATGAAACTCATTCTAGCACCAATATTTGGTGATATATGTCCATTCTATTAGTTATAAATTCAACTGAAGAACAAAATCATGTGAAATGTAAATATCTTTATGTTCTTCTTTTCTATATTGAAATTGTTTCTTTTAGATAAAGATGTGTGTATGAAATATAAAGGAGTGATGAAAGTATTAAATATTAATTCAATCTACCCTAAAAATTAAAGATTCTGCTTTGGTTTAAGTTGTCACTTACAGAGATCTATGCAGGACCTTCAACTATAACACTGCCTATCTGTTTCTGAGATTTATACTACAGCATCATAAAGGGGAAATACACTCACAAATAGATGCTCAGGGGCCTGCACAAATCCCTACACATCTTAAAATCTGGCAGTAGGATATGGAACCGGGACTCTATTCTCATTCCCAGGAGCATTGCAATTTATCACAGCCCTAGCTGTACTTCTCCAGCAAAGCAATGTATAAATTTCACCTTGGAGGAATTAGCTGAGCTGCATTTGTGCATTTATAATGCATGCATGCATTCTCACTTTACCATTTTATTAGTATAAATCAAGAGCAGTATATGTGTTACTTTATTTCTTAGTCTTCTACATCTTCCACTCAAAAAAGACCTTTAAAAGTCACCTAAAAAAGGCTGTGGCTCCCTTGAGAAAAGTAAATCTACCCCTTATCTGATTTGTTACAATGATAAAATCTTTTTCTGACAAGACTAAAGTTTTATATGGGAAATATTGTGTCCTTTTGTAAAGGTCTTCTATTGGGATGAGGATTTAGATTGTATTTAATTTAAAATCTAACAAAAACATTATGCCATCTAAGATTAAAAGTAGATTAGTTTCATATTAAATTTCTATAATGTAATTGCTTATGATAAAATATTTGTATCTTTCTATCTTTGGTAAAATCTGTCCTACATTATTAGAGTTAGAAAAAGAAAAATATTGAGCTATGTTTTTTCTCCTTCCTATTGCAATCTTAAAATAGAAATTGCTCTGTGCATGTATGTTTTTATCACTCTGAATTGTATTATGATATATAATTTTAATATACCAATAAATGTATATTAAAATAAATAAAATGCCTTGCCTTAAGTATTTATTAAATGAATTTTAAAATTCTTGCATTAAAATATAAATGAATGGCTACAGAAATGCAATCAATCAGTTTAACCAATGATTATAATCTCCTAAGTATAAACTGATACATTTATGGTAAATAAGAAAGTATGCAATAATATTTAATATATTTTAACTTAGTTTTTATGTGAGTACCATTCACAGATTGCTGTTGATGACAGTTTGTGAGAAAGAGTTATGTATACATTTGACAAATTCACCTAATCATATTTTAATAAATAAAAGTATACACCTTTTCTTTTCTTTTCTTTTCTTTTTTTTTTTGTGGTAGTGGTACTGGGGTTCCTGGAAGCCCTTCTACCTCCAGGATACACTCCCAGACCTATTTTATATTTTTATACTTCAAACCTGTGCGATCCTCCTGTCTCCGCCTCTTAAGTGTGGGGATTACAAGCATGTGCCACCACGCCTGGCTAAAATTGACAGGTCCAGCCCGTCAACAGTGGGGCTGTCAGAAAGGTTGAGTGCCGACGGCCCCAAACAAAAGCAACACACGGAGCCGGGAACAGAGTCAAGCAGGAGCTCGTTTATTCCTCTTCAAGCAACATATATATATAGCACAAAACCATGAGGGGGATTTCCAATGATGAAATAGCCTAGCCTATCGGGATAAAGGTCACCAGCATGTAGTTCGCAGCTAATCCCAGGCCATTAATGTGTGCAGAAGCTCCTTTAAAGGTAAAAAAGAAAAAAAACTACTCAGTCTTCCCACCCATAATGAATGGGGAAACCACGCCTTCGTAACTTCCTCTAGGCTTCCTCTTAGCCCCTTTTCTGTGGAAGTTCTTAAACATTGCCTAAGGCTTAGCCTGCAGGCTGCTCAGGCCGAGGGAGGCTGTATCCCTTTAGGCGCTGTATGCACACACCCCAACATCTCCCCCTTTTTATTTTATTGTGACTGGGCCTGTCTTAGGTTGTCCCCATCGAGTACCAGGGATTACCCGTCATTGGATAGCACAGATCTACTGTACCTCCTGTCTTAGGTTTCCCTGGCCCATGGGGATCTTACCTGTCATTGGTCACCAGCCCTTTAACATGTTGCAATTTCCCCCACCTGGGGGACTTGTAAGGCAGGAGAGGGGCGGTCATATTTAGAGCGCCAATCCTAAGATTTATTTTCTTTGCTGGCAAGCCTTTGGCAACACACTTCTATTTGGTTGATTTTAACAGAAATTGAACTAATCTATTAAAAACACAGGGGCCTATGGTGCACAAAACTATGATAAACAGCAACGGACCCAACAAAGGAAGAAAATAGGGCAAAAGTCCATAAAAGCCTGTTCAGAATGAACTCTCCTGAAGATCTTGTCACCGCCTCTCCAGATCATCTTGGAGCTGATTAATCTTATCTTGTACCAGGCCAGATCTATTTGCATAAAAACAGCATTTTTTTCTGCAAAAATAAGCAGATGCCTCCCTTTTCGCTGTTAGTAAATCCAATCCCCATCTTTTTTGTAATACCACATCGGCTAGAGAATCTAATGGGCTCGTAAGTCTAGGATGGTTTCTGAGATGGCCTTAATACCATCGATAACTCAAAGGCCATCCCAAGGCCAGCCGCACCCATGGCAGTTCTGGCAGTAATCCCCAGGCCAATTAAGAGGGGGATAGCTTGTACTGTCCTCCTTTTTTGTTCTCCCCCATAATCAAAGGAGGGGATGGGCATTGGTTTCTCCCCAGGGATAATATTTACCTCAGGGAGCAGGAAGGCAAGGGTTCTTGGGGTGATCTAGTTTTGGGGACTCCTCTTGATTGATTAGGGCCAAGGGCCGAGGTGGTTCAGCTTGAAGACAAAGCCAACAATTGATGGAGGAAAAGAGAATCTCTGTGGTCCTTTGCCTATAAAAAAAGGGACAGGTTGGAGTCTTTTGAAAAATTTAAAATATTTAGGTTTAATAATGCTTTTCTTAATTGATCATGTGGGGGTAGTGTTTTTGTAATTGAACTTTTAGGGTATGATTATATTTTTCTTTTAAAGCCTGTCCTTTTGGGTTATATGAAATGCCCATAGTGTGAATAATTTTCCATAATTGTAGGAAGGAGGCGAAATGTTGACTAATAAATCAAGGGCCATTATCAGTTTTTATTTGTTCAGGAATACCAAGAAGAGCAAAACATTGAAGAAAATGACTTATAGCATGTTTTCTCTTTTCACCCAAATGAGCTGAGGCCCAAGAAGCCCTGGAATAGATATCTATGGAAACAAAAATATACTTGAGTTTTCCAAATGGTTGAAAATGAGTTACATCCACTTGCCATAATCCATTGGGGCATAGGCCTCTCGGGTTAACTCCGGGCGATTGAAGGGGGGTTATTTGCCAGAATTGTTGACATGATTTACAAGTGCAAGCAATTCTTTTTAAATCCTTATTAGGGATTTGAGGATTTTAAGTTTGGTTTAGGGCTGGCCTGTTAAGCCCCCCCACCCTGGCTAAGCTTTTGGACCTTGGGCCAGGAAAGAAGGACACCGCCTTAGATCTGGCCTCCAAGATCTCACTGTGTGATTGCCTAAGGCTCTTTTAGTCAACTCAGTTGGTGGTAATTTACTGGGAACCTAGGTCTGGGGACCCCAGTTTCCTCCGGAACTGGGGACACTCAGCCATTTAATGGTCCCCTTTTGCACCATGAGTCAGGCCTCGGAGGGCCTTTTTGGCCTCCTGGTTGAGAGCATCTACTCCAGAGATGTCCTTGCTTTCCACCCTTAAGCAGACCTGAGCCTCGGCTTCTGTGCTCAGCCAGAGTTCTTAAATGGTGAGTAATGTGTTTTAATCCCCTCCAATTTACATGGGTTAATCGATGAAAATCCATGGCCTCTTCTACAGATAGGGCTTGAACTTTTGTGGAGGCCAGTTGGTCAGCAATGGCATTGCCATTGGATAGTAACCTAGGTAGGTTTTGATGTCCCCTAAGATGCTGAATATATATTGGATATCGACGTTGTTTAAGCAGACATTGTATTGGTATCATTAAAGGGGTAATAGGATTGTCATCTAATTTAATATAAGCATCTATTAAAGTAGGTAACAAATTTACTACATATAAACTATCTTAGAATAAATTTATACACTAGGGGAGGCAGCGTCCAAGGTTAGCACAGAGCCCAATATTTTGAAGGGAGGAATCCTTTGGATCTTCATCATAAAAGGCTCGATTATAAGTGGTAATGACAGCCTCAGATTCCCCAAGAATGTCCTGTCCTAGAAGATTGGCAGAGAGCCCAGAAACCACAAGAGGGCAGACCTCTCCCTTCCCGCCAGATGGGTCCTTCCACGGGAGCCACGTGGAGGTTTCCCAAGATGAGGATTGACCACCCACTCCTTAAACGGTGGGTCCAGGGAGTAGCTGTCATTAATGGGGGACTTCCTCTTTCCTAATCACTGTTTGATAGGCTCCAGTATCAATTAAGCATTTAATATTTTATCTCCAATTGTGACAACCATCTTGGGTCTTAACCTGGTCACCAGAGGTACCGTCCAATGGATCTTGGTGGAACCGTTCCCCTTTTTTAACGGGGCTATGCATACCAGTGGTATGCGGCTCGGCCGTCCCCATAAACATGCCATAGGTTAAGGAGATGGCGGGATGGGCATTCTGATTTCTTTCCCCCAAGATTCGGCACTCCTCCTGATAATAGGCCATCCATTTCATAAAGAGCAGCCCAGGGAGAATTGCCTTGGTTAGGTCCCTCCAGTCCCAGGGGACTAAAGCCTGATGGACCAGCCCTTCCACTAGGGTATCTGCCCAGGGGGAATTGGGACTGCCCTCCACCACTGCCTTTCAGAGCTCTTTGAGATTCTGCGGTTCCCACAGGTACCAGGTGGCTGGATGGTTTCCTCTCGGGTTGACATTGACGGGAAAGAGGCCCACAGTTCCTCCAGTTCCCCCTTCGCCGGCATAAAGTGGCAGAGTGGAGGGTATGGAGAAGGAATTGGCCGAGGAAAGGGACTGCAGGGAGCCTTTAGCATCCGCAAAGGGATTAAGGGAGGGATCGGGAGGTTTCTTAGGGGCTTCCAGACCAGAGGAGGGTGTATGCTTGGCGGCCCCTTTTTCCGCTGGCTTGGAGCCACAGTCATCAAGTTTCTTTGGGGGTCATGGGGGCAAACAACTTTTAAGTGCAGAGATGGTGGGGAAAACCCCCGGGGGGTGGAATCTCCCCTTGCTCTGCCTGGGCTCGCCTAACCAGCCCCTCAACTTGATCCCAGGTATCCCAATCAAAAATATTACTTTTGGGGAGCCATGGGGCAGATTTTAAAAGGTACCCCCAGGCCTGGGTGGCTTGGTTAGCAGCGAGATTAAGTCCTTGGCTCTTGAGAAAGTGTCGCTTGGATTCTAGGGCAGGATCAGGTTTAGAACTGAACTTCCCCATAATTTATGGGGGGACACTCACCCGCAGACCGATTGGCCTGTCAGCGTTTTGCCGAGAAAGAGTTCCTCACATGGGGCACTAGACTGACAGGTCCAGCCTGTCAGCAGTGGGGCTGATCAGGAAGGTTGAGTGCCGACAGCCCTGAACAAAAGCAACACACGGAGCCGGGAACAGAGTCAAGCAGGAGCTCGTTTATTCCTCTTCAAGCAACATATATATATAGCACAAAACCATAAGGGGGATTTCCAATAATGAAATAGCCTAGCCTATCGGGATAAAGGTCACCAGCATGTAGTTCGCAGCCAACCCCAGGCCATTTATGTGTGCGGAAGCTCCTTTAAAGGTAAAAAAGGAAAAACTACTCAGTCTCCCCACCCATAATGAATGGGGAAACCACGCCTTTATAACTTCCTCCAGGCTTTCTCTTAGCCCCTTTTCTGCAGAAGTTCTTAAACATTGCCTAAGGCTTAACCTGCAGGCCGTTCAGGCCGAGGGAGGCTGCATCCTGTTAGGCGCTGTATACATACGCCCCAACATATAATCATCTGTATTTTAATATTTTCCCCTTACAGAATTAATCCTGATGTCCATTTATGTCATATCTACATATAAATGATCTATATTTTTGCATTTTATTATATAAAGGTTGTTGTTGGAGGGTTCTGCATTATTAAAATAATCAATTTATATCATATGACTTGAGGCATTAGAAGTTATTGTTTGACCAACAATTTCAGTTCTATAAATATTAACACCAGTGATATTCTTTTAGTATAATTTTTACCACTCTCATAAACACACACATGCACATACACATTCACACATATATGCATACATAGACATATATCCACATATCCACATACACATAGACACATGAGCAATTTGTAATAACTTAGCATTTAAAATATTTGTAATGTTTATTGAAATTTTTTTAAATTTCATGCTATCATCCATATAATGAGAAATGGTACAACAGTATCATTGAAATTAGATATGAAAATGCTACTCAGTTTTAATTTCTCTTTTAGAAATATTACAATTTTGGTTATTTTAAACACCCCCAAATTGAGGTTACCATTCAAAGACTAAAAGATTACTTAAACTTCTGAGGTAATGAAGGGTTAAGTCCCCTGATACTATCTTTAAAGCACTGTACTATAAATTAAATTTCATATATTATATGGTGAGATCCTTAACAGAAGCATCTTATCTTATTAAGGAAACATTGCAATTTCTATGTAATTCTATTTAAACCTATTAGATGAATTATGATCATTTTTCAGATTTTTTTTAAGTCTTTACAAAACTTTTAGTAATGACAGAATGAAACATGTATCCTCCTTTAGTCTATATTGTTTGAAAGCTGGTTGCCAGTGAACCACACTGACACTTTGCTAGTAATCTATTTGGTGCTTGGTATATTTAAAGTATAATTAATCATCAATTCATAAAAATCAAGCAAGTTCACACAAAAATATGCATTTATTTATCTCTCCATTAATTCAGGACATTTATCAAAGGTATGTTCACATGCCTATAGTTTAACAATTCACCTGAGCAGAATAAGAGTTGCCCATGTAGATAAAGCATCACTGTTTCTCATTTTGTTTTTTGCAGCTTATCCTTTCTAATTTTTAGAAAGAAATGGCTCCTTCAGCTCTTTGTATATGTGCTTTTTATCCTAAAAAAAGTGATACAATTCAAACTAAATTGTTTTTTGGATGCAATAATTGAAATGTTATTTAGCATGCAATCACAACAGAGTAGCTCTTTTAACTCCAAGAGTGAGGTTGACATCCAAGTGTTGTAAAGACTGCTCATATTATGAGTTCTAAATAAAAAAAATTAGGATTAAATATATTTTGATAGAGAACAGAAGATTACCCTAAAACAAGAAATATTCATACCCTTAAATGACTATAAGTAGAAAATTGATTTTCACCCATGTCTATTTTTGTAGGTAGGCAGAATTGAAGTTTTTCCTCCTAAATATAATATTATATTATATTATGCATATGAAATATTAGTTTCTATATATGAAATCCTATTAAATATCTCATAAATATAATTAGAGAATATTTCTATTATATAAAAATTTGTGCACTCTGCATGATGTGGATTTTAAATTTGTACAAGTTTTATTTACCATTTTGAAGTTTTATTGTTAATGACAAGAAAGTATATATAACTCCAATTTTAAGTGCCATTATAATAATTATGTGACTTTATTTCAAAAGGCATTTACAATTGTTTAAATTTGTAGAAAATAATTGCTATTTTTAAACCTTCAATATTTATTGGACTTCAAGGTATTGATGAGATTATGAAATAAAAATATAATACAAAATAAATAATTGGAGCTTTCATCAATTATCAAAATAAATATTATATAAAAGCATCACAAATGTATCTTAACATTTTTATAATTCTCTTTGAATCAATGATGATCAATTTTAAAATATAGAGTCCATATCAATGCATTTTATCAGTATTTATTAATTTTTATGAATATAATGTTAACAATCTAACTTATTAATATTTATTAAAATTTTAAGAAAGGCAAAATAATTTATATATATATATATATATATATATATATATATATATATTTAGATATCAAATACATGGAACTTTTTTTTTTTTGCGGGTCTGGGCATGGAACCCAGGTGCATTTGACCTCTGAGCTACACCCCTGCCCTATTTTTTATTCTTTAATTTGAAACCAGGTCTCACTGAGTTGCAGTGGGCCTCAGTAAGTAGCTGAGGCTGTCTGCGAACCGTGATCCTCCAGGTCTCAGCCTCCTGAATGCAGGGATTACAAGTGTGTGCCACCACACCCAGCTTACATAGAACCTTAAAGCAATCAAACCTATGGATATTTTAAAAGACTGCTTCTAAGAATGTACAATTTTTTTAGAAAATAATAATATAGATTGCTATGAAGATGCCTAGATATTTAAGTAGTGACAGTTAAGTAATTTTAGAAAACAGTAATATAAAATTTTCTATTAATTAAATTATGAATATCATTTTATAGTGACTACAATATTTGTATTAAGCAATTATACATAACCCAGTATTTAATACTATACATATGTTCAAATATATATACAATAGGATACATATATAAATATATTTTCTGTATGTATGTGCAATGCTATTGTAAAGCTTTTAGAAAGGCTTACAAATACTTTCTATAAAACTATAATATTGAATCTTTTTCATAGAAGGCTAGAATCCCAAAGCATTTAATACTATTCTACTAATATATATATATATATATATATATATATATATATATATATATATATATATATTATCTGTTATTTATTAGAAAAAGTCAATGGTAGAAGAATAAAACATGGAGAACATTTTTCAGTTGCCCTGTGCAAAATGTTATCCTCGGCTAAAATTCAACTGCTAAAATATCAACAGTTCTACTTAGGGCTGTCCATGAATTTATCTAGTAAAGAAAAAAATATCTCAGTGAGCATGACTTTAACCAGTATGTTTGGATGTCACTGTATGTGAATGGTTAATAACATAAATATATACTAATTCATGATTGATAACAAATGTGTTAGTTAGAAATATAAATTTGAATAACAACAAAAATTGAGAAAAAGATATTGAAGGTTTAAGAAAATTTGGGATCCTCTCTTTCTTAACTTCATCAACTGATAATTCTTCATCCCATATTTCAGCTTTTAAATCTATCTTTCACCACCTCACATTAGCAAAAATAACCCGTTGAAGTTGAAAATGTGTTCTCCTTTGTCAATCTTATATCATACAAGACTTACAACTCTGTCCTTCCATTGTCCTAAATTTCACCATAAGTTTACCGTGTGTCCACTTGTAATGAGAGTGGCTATGAACGATGCTCCAAAGTCCCTCTGCTTTGCCTAGTCTGCTTCAGATGCATCAAGTGAACTAGAATGTTCATATTACAAGAATTTCCTATGAAATCAGCCTGCTTTTACTGAATGAATGTCAGACCCATTATGTGCCTTATTACTTCAACTTCCATCTGTATCTCAAAGCAAGTATTCACTTATCATTGATTCACTGAGCACTAGTTCATTGATTGCCAAACAAAATATAGTGATTGTGATTGTAATGCAACTAAATATGAGATTACTTCTCAATGCATCTCCATGCACACATGCACTAGCCATGAGAAATAATGTTGCTATTGCCTGCAGAAGACCCACACTTGATTCTATTTTCTGCTTTCTCAAGTTACTTCTGATATTAGTACATTTTTTTCCAGAAGCCCTATATTATATAGCAACATAAAATATTTTTGTAAATTTCTATGCATGAAAACCAGTCCATATTCTCTTTTGGGCTAAACTAGTGAAAATAGGACATAGAATTTCAATTGCACACATATAGTACAATATTGCAGGATAAGTTCTACTCTCTTATATTAGTAAAAGTAGAGGAAGAATCTATCCATATACATCAGAAACTTGACTGCTTCTCTTTCTGCGCTTTTTTTGCATTTTATTTATATGAATTGCAAAAATATAAAGATCAGTAAAAAAGACACGAAGCCAAAGTTTTTGGTGAAAAGTATTATCCATGTAACTTTTCTCCTGAACACCAAGTGTGAAAGCAAAAAAATATATATTAGCTATATTTTTTAATAAATGGAAAAAGGAATCCTGAATCTTATTAGTTGTCATCACTTTGGGTTTATTAGCTATACAAATATTCCTTTGTTTCAGCATTTACTAAAATAAATGCATAGGCGCCAAAGCTGAGCATCTCTAATTACTAGTTGTCCTATAAAATATTTCTTTACTAAGAGAGTTTTATTTACACAGATGGTATATGGAGTGCATTAATTAAAACCTTTTCTGAAAAACTAGAGACAAAGTTTCTTAAGTAACAGTATTAAAAAATTAATCAAAAATTTCTGTTTATGAAGGAATTTTTAGAATAAATTTTGTAACTTCTAAAAACTTTGCTTCTTTTATGTAATAAAAATAAATTGCATTACAAAAAATGCTGTAGTTGTAAGGTTTGCGAGTTCCACAGACACGCGAGATCATCCATGCAGGTGTCATAAGTCTTTATTAGTCCACTTGTCCCGGGCAGCTCCCTCCCCCACCCTCTAAAATTTCCATTGTATTACCTTTGTATACTGGTAGCAATCTTCAACAACTCAAATTATTTGTCTTTTTAAACTTCCTTTTGTAAACAGTATATATTTTTCTAAATTTCTTTATTTGCTAAAAAGTTTCTACATTTTCCTCTCTTTAATCAAATGTTATTAATAATATCACTAACTTAGGTAAATATGTCTTAAGTTAGTGTTAAATAATGTTTCTATATTGAAAGGTTTTAGGATGATAAAAAGATCTCAAGAAGGCATTGCATTTTTGTGTTACTTCATAAATAGAAAATTTTCTACTTATGGAAATTAATGACAAACCAGGTTTACTTTTTTATGAAGAAATATTTGAAGTACATAGCACCAATAATAGATAGGATTTTCAATATATTTTGAAAGGTGAATTTCAAGAGTTTATTAGAAATCATTTACAAAATTGACTTTTCCATATTTTGTCATCTAAGCAAATACAAATTAACCAAAGTAATTAAAAAGGATTTCTTCTGAAAATTCAAATTCTTATTTTTGTCATTCAATAGAAAAATATAACCATTCACCTGGCTTTGCATTTTACATTATCATTGTTTTCATTTTCAGTACTTCCCGAGCCCAGGATTGGAGCCTGCCCTGTGGTGATGTCGGTGCCGGATCCTGTGAGGCTGGGATCAAAGTCTGCCTAGGGGCGAAACTGTTTACTGGGGCCTTTGAGGCTGGGATCAGAGCCTGCAGTGTGGCATCCACAGGGAAATGTCACAAAAAAAATAAAAAATCAGATGTTTTCCCTAATATGTGAAAACTAGGAAGAAATAGGTAATAGAAGGAACTCTAGTTGAAGAAGGGGCCCTATAGAGAATCAATTAAGGTGACCTATCTGAGGGGATGGGAGGGAGGAAGATGGACACTCTTTAAAGCACATGATGTACTTAAACAAATATATCAAAGTCAATCACTAAATGAAGCATGGGAATGAGGGAGGGGGAGGGAATGGGATGGGGATTGGATAAAGGCTAATTGTGTGAGATGTGCTTACATATCTTCAAAAGTCTTATATTCCATTGAGGTGTTTGACTACAATGCACCAATAAAATATATTAAAATATAATTATAAATATAAAATAAAATAAAATGGGGCTGAGTGTGTAGCTTGGGAGCAGAATACCCCTTGGTTTAATCAACAAAACCACAGAAAGCAAAAAACAAAGAAAAACCTTTTTAGTTTAGAAGAAAACATAAAAGCAATAATTATAATATGAAAAGTTAAGTGATGGTTAAAAATTGACACCGAGCCTGCAGTTTCCAATGGAAACACACATAGGAAAGATAGACTGAAGTGTGAGGGTTTAGTTTGAGTTAAAAAGTGAGAAGAACATAAAAGGAGCCATAATTTACACAGTGTGAGAATTTGTGAGTCAGGACAGTATATGCACTGCCTTTGTGAATGGAATCATCTGTAGACAACATTTAAGCCAGTAAGCGTGGCAGTGCTCCATAGCATCTTATTTGTAGACACTGACATTTCAAATTCATATAATGTTCACACATTACAATACTTTATCTTTCCTTTGATATTTTTAAATCATATAAAATCTAAAAATTCTTAGATCATAACCCATATGAAAATAAATCATGCAGTCTATATTTTGCTTATGGTTATGCTTTACATAATATATTTTGGGACATATACTAACCATTAAAAAGGTTAATGCAAAATTGTTAATTCTTTGTCTCTGTGCGTGTGATATTGGGAATTAAACCCAGCTTATTCTGCCTCTGAGCTTCAAACCCTCAGGACTTTTTGTTATTATTATTTTTGAAACAGGGTCTTTCTAGGCTGCTGAACATCTTCCCTAATTGTGAAGGCTTGTCTCAATCTTGCAATCCTCCTGTTTCAACCTCCCAATTCCTGGAATTACAGGCTTGTGCGATCATGCCTGGCCCAATTATTTTGTTTCTAC
Source organism: Muscardinus avellanarius (assembly GCF_963383645.1). NCBI lineage: Eukaryota > Metazoa > Chordata > Mammalia > Rodentia > Gliridae > Muscardinus > Muscardinus avellanarius. The sequence continues at coordinate 152,638,369 of NC_137787.1, forward strand.
ATGTACTTCTGAAGTAGATTTGTGAAAATTCACCAATTGAAAAAATTAAATACAGAATTATTTTCTATACCAGTGTAATAATTACCACAAAACCAGGAATATTCTCATCAATTAATTTTAGTTACATGTATAACTGCTTCCTGTTAACATGTATGCCTTAAATTCAGCAACAAAAAAAAAAGTTTTTCTTTCTTTTTTATTCAACACTTTTGTTAGTACTTCAAATTTATTTGCATCCTCTGCTTACTATCTCATAAAACCAAAATGTTGGTTTGGGCCTCATAAGCTCTTGGTATTGATACCCTGAGTGAGATTTCACTTCGGACTCACTCAAGGTTCCAGAATTCAAATATTTGCTGATGTAGGAGTTCTCTGTGCTCTTGCTGGCTGTCATGTGCATTTTTTCTTTCAAGGCACTCTGTATCTTCATACTAGCAAAGTTGTGTCAAGCCTTTCTCATGTTCTAATTTTTCACCAGTTATAAACATCCTGTTTTTTTATAGTATACATTACTAGATTATGTATAATAAGATATCTAACTCTCATAAGGTCAACTGTACCATGTAAATTAACAATCATGACTTGGTCATCATATCCATGGATTACAAGGTTTGGAATGTAAAATATCAAGGAAGGATTTTTTTTTATTTTTAATTTAAGTTCTACTCACTGTAACACTTATTTGAGAGATTTCAAAAAATGGAATATAAAGTAGGTAGACAAGCTGATAGAAAAGATTAACACATGTAAGAAAAAAAAATATTGTGCCTGAACACAAAGAACTCATATTTGTCAGCTTTTTCTAATAGAAAAAGAAATTTTTACTAGGTCTGGATATCAATGTACCTGAAAATTTGCTGATGAAAAAGAAAAAAGAAAAGAAAGCAATCTCATGTCATAGATTCTTTGGGTGTGGAATTCTGACAGGTTGCTGTGGAGACATTGTCTCTAAGCTATGGTATCTGGGGCCTCAGGTGGATTATTTGAACATTGGTGTTTGCAAACATTTGAAGACTTGTTCAATCATGTGTTTAATGCTGGATGCTGGCTGTCAGCTGGGACTTTTGGCAGAAACAACTGTGTGCAGTCTCTCCATTTGGCCTGGGCTTCCTTAAAACATGGCAGCTGGGTTTCCAGGACTAGTATCTTAAGAGAGAAAGAGAAGATAGGTAAAATCCACATTGCCTTTTATAAACCAGCCTTGGAAATCATCCTTTGTTAGTTTCATTGCAATGGGCAATGATCTGTTCCATTCAGAATAAGAAACAATCAATATTATGTACCTTCTGAAAGATGAGTGGCACAGAGAGAGAACATGAGGAACCACAAATATTGCAATGGTCTCTTTGAAAAATAAAAGTCTGCTACACTCACTGTTCAGAACAAGCAGCATTGCTATTATGTTAGTAGAAAGACTACTAATGCTAGCCATGTATGGTGATTAAAAATCTATAATTCCAGTACTTGGGAGGCTGAGAACAGGAGGCTTGCAGGTTTGAAGCCATCCTTGAAAAATTATAGAAACTCTTAGCAACTTTAAAAGACCTTGTTTCAAAAGGTTCAATTGTCAGTAACATGCCTGTGCACACAAACACACAACTAAAACCTAAATGTAGTAAAAATATAAACATTACTATAAGTTAACACTTCTTACAACAAAAATAATTAAAAGACTCAACACTTGTCGAAATGTTTATGAACACCAGAGCATTTTTTTTAGTCCCAAAGAATTATAGTCTAAAAGAGTATAGTTTTTAAAATAGTTTCTAATAATTTTCCAGATTTTCACAATACCTGTGGTAACATCTCTTTTTTAATCTATTTTGGCTAGGTTGGCAAAGGGTTTATTGACCTTACTTACTTTCCAAAGAACCAGCTTTATATTTTATTGATGATTGGGATTTTTGTTTATTTGTATTTTATTAATTTCTGCTCTGATTTTAATTATGTCTTCCTTACTGTTGGCTTTGGGGTTAATTTGTTCCTGTTATTTCAAGGGTCTTCAGATATGGTATTAGATGCTTATTTGGAGTCTTTATGTTTTTCCTGTGTGGACACCCCATGCTATGGATGGTCCTCTTAACACTGATTCCAGTGTTTCCCCAATATTTTGGTTAAGTTGTGTCTCTATTTTCATTTCGTTCTAGGATTTTTCACATTTCTCCCCTTATTTCTTCCATGATCCAGTCTTCAATTAATAGTGCATTACTTAATCTCCATGGATTTGTGTGAATCCTCTGGATCTTCTTGTTGTTGATTTATGATCTGAAAATTGGCAAAATATTATATTGACTTTTAAAATTTTGCTACTTATTGTTTTGAGGCCTGGTTTATATTGCAACTCTTTATAAGATATCTTGCATAACAACTTGGAGCAGCTAAACCATAATAGCTTGCTCTAGACAATGGTGTTGTCTACTGAGTAGAGAACGGCATACCATCTCCTTTTTGTTTGATGGAGGTGTTTTCACCTTTGACTTAGTCTTTTGATATTTTCTAGGCAAAAAGTACAAAATTATTATGCTGTGAGACAAATGTAGACTACTGAGTGGAAACAGAGCCCCACAATCCCTAGAAAATAGAAAAATCACCGTTTCTCGTTAAAAATTATTTATAAAAGGATGACTTGAGGGGAAAAATAAAAATTTTACTTGTATTTGTATTAGTCAAGTTTTCTAGAGAAACATACACCATAAGATATGTATATTATAAAAGGAGATTTATCAAAGTGGCTTGCTTCAGAAATCATACTCCCAAGTAGCTGCCTGCACACCAGAGACATAGGGAACCAGCAGCTTCCCAGTCTGAGAAACTGGACTCTCAGAAACACAAGAGTCCTTTGATGTAGCCCCTGGCAAAGACAGAAAGGCCTGGGAACTTTGTAGAAGATCGTTGGGAATATTCAAGACTAGAGGAGAAGAGCTAGAGCCTAATATCCTCAGGTGAAAACAGCAGCAGCAGAAGGACCTATTCAGGAAGGATGCAGCTTGCTTTTATGTCCCTTCCTCCTTCTTCCTCCTTTACTCCATCTGGGAACCCAGCCTAGAAGACAGTGCCACCCACACCCAGGGAGGGACTTCCCTCTCAACCCGCTGTTTCACATGTTAGTCATTTCATCAATGCACCCCAGTGTCTTCTAATTCCTGAAGTATCTGAGTCCAGTCAAGTTGACAGCTCAGAATAACTACCACAAGAGTGAATTCAGAACATAAAACGAGTTGTACATTTTTTAATATATTTTGCTCATTCTGTTTAAGCATAAATTTAAAAAGTTTAATAATGAATTTGGGCATCAGGTATTAGACCTTTTTGCCATTGAAAATGAGCTGTCAAGAAATGCTATAATTTGAGCCTAACATTTATTATTGTTTCCCCAGTATATTAAAGTACTAAGCAAATAGTAGGAATTGATTAGATATTTGAAGAAGAAGAAAAGAAGAAATAAAAAAGGGAGTGAAAAAGGGATAGAGAAATGAAGAAAATATAAGATCCAATTTTGAGAAAAAATATTTTTAAAAAACTATTTCAATAAGCATGTATAAATACACAATATTTATGTACCAAAATTATTTGTATATAAATGAAAAACACATATGCATAATAAGTATTTATGTATATAAATATATGTGTAGATACATAGATAAATATAAATAAAATTAAAGAAAATATACAAATATATTTGCATAGTATATGGCACCATGGATATTTTTAAAAGTAGATTAAAATATAGGTAATTCTAGACTTTATTGACATTGTTGTCCTTTGTAACACAGAAAAGTCTATCAGTCTGAAACAAGAAAATAAAACCCTATCATAACCAGACCAACATACTTGGAATGATAGAAAAGATTCTATTGGAAAAATAATGAATATTGTGCAGAACCAAAAACAATGGCCAGAAGAACAAGAAATTGACACAACATGCTAAAGCTAAGAAGTGGAAAGCCAAGAGTTACGATAGTAAAAAGAACAGTTGCAGAAAAAATACCTAATTTATGTACTTTTTAATTTATTTTTTAATCTGACATGATATTTGTTTAAACATCTTTTTTTCGTAATTTTGGTCTTCATCTCTCAGGAGAAACATGAGAAAAAATTTATTTTCCTACTTCTCTCTTTGAGCAAATATGTTATACCTAAATTTACAGAAAGAATAATATTATCCTAGAAAATAGCCTTGACTGATTCAGCTCAGGCTATACTTACTTGTATTTTATACAATATAATTGTGAAGAGACTTGTATGGTAATGCAAAGTTTTATTCAAATCGAAACAAACATATGTTTCTATTTGTGTCTAACATATTATACTGAATTGTAGAAATATATTATTCTACTTTTTTCTAAGTACTATAAATTTTCATTTCTGAGACAAATGGCTGCTTATATATAATTGTACCAATGGATTTGACCTCCAAAAAAAGTTTTTTTATGTTTAAAATTTTAATTAAAAAGGGAATTTATTGTTAGCTTCTCAAAGTTATTTTCCAATATCTACTTTGTCTCATCTAAAAAATAAGGGAAATAATTTCTAAGTTAAATAATCTCACCCTCACACTGAAATAATAAAATTTACTTTATTATTAATAAAATAATTCTAATTATTTAATAATAAAATTAAATGATTTTAATTTAATTTCTTTCTCTTTAGTTTCTTAAAGTTTAATATCTTTAAATATTTTTCTTTGTGTTTAAAATATTTCCCTTTGTTTCAACATAGTAGTACTGCTTTTATTTTACTTTTTATCGGAGCAAGATAGAATAAAGTAATAAAATTTCCAAATAAAATATGTTTTAAATTTATTTTCCATACTTATTTGTTCTACTGTTTTGGGAAATATAAATAAAACACTGTCAAACTCTCATCTTCTTAAAAGTAAAATAAAAATAAACACAATTAATTCTATATGCTTGAAGTTTACAACCCATGATGTGTCAAATAAATGTAAGGTATAACTTCTATTATTAGTGTTGCTAATAACCAATATTACTATTGCCTATAACTTATTTTAATGTCCTTAATTTTACTTACATAAATAGTAAGAAAGAATCATAATATTTTTAAACAATGTGACAACACATTTATTTTTTTATTTTTTATTTTTTTGGTGGTACTGGGGTTCCTGGAAGCCCTTCTACCTCAGGGCTACACTCCCAGACCTATTTTTTTACATTTTTTTATTTGGAAACAGGGTCTCCTAAACCAGCGCGCGCGGCTGGTTTCGAACCTGCGCGATCCTCCTGTCTCTGCCTCCCAAGCGCGGAGATTACAAGAGTGCGCCACCACACCCGGCGTGACAACGCATTTAAAACTCTTGTAGTTTCACCTAATTACATCTACAATTAAACATATGTATAATCTCATATTGTGTTAAATATTACATTTTATTTACAAAAGCTGTTTCATTAGTAAAAATGTGACAAGAAAATCTGATTAATTTCATCATTTAAAAAATACTAACTAGAATTTGGTTATCTCTTTCTTTAATATGTTCAAGATGCTTGTTTGATTTTAACTATTAGAATCAACCAAGTAACTTAAAGCATTTATAATGGTCTTTGTCCAAAATGATAGTCCCAGTGATATTATTGCCAAGAAAGGGAACTCAAATTCCATTATCTCCCATTATCTTACAAGGTATTTTACTCTTGCTAGCTTTAATTAAGTTAAAAACCGTTTCAGTTACATTACTGATTAAAACTAAATGAGGTTGTTGCTTAATCCATTCAAGAAAGTCTTCTATTGCTTAAAACAGAATTTACTTCCAAATAGAATTGTTAAAAAGGGGGAAATAGTATAGCATCAGAGATATATTTAATTTCATCAATTTTATTAATATATTCTCTAAGTTTATCTAGCTTGGAAAAATGTATTGCATTTAAAGTCTAGAAAATACTTTTTTGTACATTTAGGCAGTAATGAGGTGATAAAACAGTGATATAGCTTAATATTTGCAATTTCATGTTAATATTGGCAAAATAAATAAGAACTAGTTTTGGGTTGTTTCGAGTCACATTATAAACACTGTTTTACTCTATCTCTGATTTATCTAAGAAATGTATTTCTGTGTTCTCAAAGTAATCATTAATTTTTAATATCAAATTGTCAAATATTACATACAATAGCAAATACTCTATACATTTGCCATATGTGTGTCAACTCAACTTTGCATAAACCAAGAAACACAGAAACTATTCTTTTTTTCTGAGTCATAAAAATTAAGACCAGAAAACCAATTAATATGGTTCCAAATTTACCACTGATGCTATTCTACAAATTTTTCAACTCGTGTAGATCAATCATTGTACTGTAGCCAAATCTCATACGAACTCTTTTAATCTTTTGCAACCACTGAGAAGATGGCAGGAATATAATCCTCAAAGCAGAAGAGAACAGGATAAAACTCCCATTCCAAACTCAGTAGCCCGTGGCTCACAGTGGGCTGAAATCAACAGACCCTCACAGGCTTCTTTTGACCTTTATTTTGTCCAAAGACAGTTATACTCCTGACTGAAAATATCACTTGTAAATAGTCAAGGGGTAATAATAAGATCTTTCAAAACAAATACTTTGTAAATAGACAGGGAGGAATAATAAGATCTAATTCAGATCTTTGCAGCAATCACCGGTAGAGTTTTTACAATTATAGTAGCAAGATTTCAATTTTTTAAAGATACGATGCTATCTTGGCAGTTTGCACTTAGTTTTCAGGCCCCCAAATGTTTTTGGTTTTGTTTTTTTCCATATTAAGGATGGAACCCAGGGACATTCTACCTCTAAGCTACACCCCAGCCCTATTTTTATTCTTTATTTTGAAACAGGGTCTCACTGAGTTGCAAAGGGCCTCACTTAGCTGAGGCTGTCTGCAAACTGAGATCCTCCTCTCTCAGCCTCCCTAATGCTGGGATTACAAGCATGTAATCCACAACGCCCAGCTCCCCAAATGTTAATGGCATTTTGTCACTTAGGATATTACTGAGAGATAAATGTGAATGTTTTGCAAAGGTGCTTGTTATATAACTAATTATATAGCTAGTTACATAGCTCACATAATGCAGTATGGTGGTGTTGGGTTGTACGCATGTGTCTCTACAATTACAACATTTTTTAAAAGTGAACAGGATTCAATTTCTTTAGTTGGGTCATATTACTCCAGTGAAAACCATGAATAATATTGCTCACAAACATGAATATGGTACAAATACTAAAGAATGGTCATGGTGCAATTCCAGCATTTGGAAGGCTGAGACAGGAGGATCATTTTTCGGTGATAGCCTCAGCTACTTAGGGAGGCCTTTTGCAACTCAGTGAGACCCTGTTTCAAAATAAAGAATAAAAAATAGGCCTGGGGTGTAGCTCCAAGGTAGATGTCTCTGGGTTCCATTCCCAGTACCTCAAAAAAATGTAGTATATTTTGATAGAGCTGTGGCATATTATGATTATGACTACTTTGTGCTCTATAAGAAAACAAAAAATCTGGCTCATAAGGAACTTTTATAGAATGTTGTGTAGCAATGTTTTCCATTATGCGTATGTGTAAAGGTATTATATTTTTATCTCTTGAGAATAGATGAGACTTACTCTCATACTTGGAAAAGCAGTACACTAAGTGTAGTGGTGTTTACTGCTGTCATGTCTCATCTTCAGTGAAGTTTGATATAAGTGAAATGCTTTTACTATACATTTCTAATGATTATAAGAAATGCCTATGATCAACATTGATAAGGTATTATCAGTATAAAGTTAATATCACAGTTTTGAAGTGACAGTGGGAGGTGACATTTAGTTGCTATAATGTTTTGGACTTAGAAACTCCCCCTGGTCCTCACAGAAACAAGGAAAGAATGTTGGACTTGGTTGCTAAGAAGGGATTCCTGGGAGTATGGTCTTCTGAATAATATACATGGTCCTATCCTCATTCTTGTTACTTCTCTTCTCTTCTCTTCTCTTCTCTTCTCTTCTCTTCTCTTCTCTTCTCTTCTCTTCTCTTCTCTTCTCTTCTCTTCCCTTCCCTTCCCTTCCCTTCCCTTCCCTTTCCTTCTTTTCTTTCTCCTCTCCTCTACTTTGTCTTCTTCTCCTTCTCCCCCCTCTCCCTCTCCCCTACCCCTACTCTCTCCCTCTCTTTCTCTCCTTCTAGCCTCTCTCATATGAGAAGTGGATCCCCCTTTTCCTCTCCTCTGCTTCCTGCTTTCATGCCTTGAATTTCAAAGACCCAGCTAGACAGACTGAACCTCTCAATCTCAAGAAAGAAAAATCAATAACTGTGAGCAAATAAGTCTTTGTTCCTTTAAATTGTGTGTGCAGTTATTTTAGATTTTAACAGTGAGAATGTTTACTGAGACATTTCCTATGCCCAGAGATTAAGGAAAATAATGATACTAGAAAGAATTTTTCATCAAATAGGAAAAGAATGAGCTTAAAACCTATCTGTGAGCTAGAAGTGGTGGTACATAACTGTAGTCTAGGTATCTCATGAAGCTGAGGTATAAGGATCACAAGTCTGAGACCATCCTGGACAATTTAGAGAGATTTAGTCCCAAAATATATATAAAAAGGGCTGGGGTTGTAATGCAGAGTCAGTATCATTGGTCTAGCTTGCATGAGGCCCTGAGTGAAATTCCGAGTACTGTTAAAAAAAAAAAAAAGCTGTCCACAAGCAAGAAAATTTTTTCAGGATTTATTATGAAAAACTATTTTCTATATAGTTATATAAATGCATATTATGACTTTTGATAAAAGACAAAGATTAAATATACAATGTATTTTTAAACATATAATTAGATAATTAGCATGATCATTAAGAAATATCTTAATTCTGTCTTAAAATATCTATTGTTTAGCTTTTGAACACTTTAAAGTCTATATTTTCATACTGAAGAAAGAATTTAAAGTAAAGAGAATTATAATTGTATTATTAAATATAATTCTTGTCAAGTGAACAATGTAACTAAGTCTTTTACAAATGATTCTTCAAATGTTATTTTCTATAATAAACTTAAAGTCCCAAATTTGCCATTTTTCATCCTAAAGTGCTGTTTTAAAATATTTAATTCATTTGTAAATAAAACAAACATTATACATAGTATTCCATATTTTAAATAATCCCTATTTCTTATATACTCACTTGTAATGAAAGTGTTTTCCTAGGACTGGCAGTGCACTAGTGTTCCTGTTAAATCTCTCAGAGGCTTTTCAGTTAGATAATTCGCTATGTATGGGTTACTGACAACAACTTTGTGTTGAATTTCAATATATCCAGTTCTAAGGACTTCAGTGGAGAGTAAAGATCTCTCCTCCGTATTTTTTCCTTCCAGCAATGCCAATACTACAGTCACTCAAAGCCTCTGAGAACAATGGCTCAGAAGTATCTGGCTCAAACTGGCTGTATGCCCATAGAAGCATTAACTTTTGATTTTTGCTGGTTCTTGTTTTCTATTTTTAACATTTTATGTGAGTGACATAACTCACATATGCAATGGGTTCTGATTCTATTGCGGCTCTTCTTTTCCCTTGCCTCTCCTTAGCACATACTTATCTTTAAAAATTAGGATGAAAAAACAATCATTCTTTAATTACTGTTATGCAGTTTGAGGACATAGTGAAAGTCAAAGTGGGTGATACCTTTAAAAGTACAACTTACAACAATTAAAGGTGTTTCTTAGTTTTGAACCTCTGACTTTTGCCTACCTGTTTTTGGTGACTGATGACCAGTTTTAATGTTACTGCAGACTTTGTCTTGCATTCAAAAACACATCACAGAAAGCACTCATAATGGACCTTTGAAATTCTCAGTAATAAAAGGAGGAAGAAATGTAAACAGTCCTTAAAATTATTTACTTTTTAAGGTATATTAAAATAGAAGTTGACCAATAAATTATATTAGAATTGAGAGGAATAGTTCCTGGAATAGTAACCAGATAATAATATTTATAATTATATTTGAATATATATGAGAAATAAAAACACAGCCTTATAAACTCAGCTTAAAAATAATTCTGCACAGGCAAAATAATTGTTTTAATATCCACTTACCATGATATAATTTTATCATTGTCATTTGCCCTCTCACTTTAATGTTTTCATTTTTAATGTTTAGACATTTTAAATAAGCTTAGTAATTTGGTTTCCAATAAATAAATAAATATGAGACAAAAAATATAAAAATGGAGAAGAAGAATTGTGAATAGAAAACAAGCTATATTATTTGAAAGTGATCACAGGTAACAATGACAAAAAGAATGAGATCACAAATTTTCAATAAAGCAACCATTTGCTAAAATCACAATACAGATAAAATTCTCCTGAACCACATAGCTATCCTCGATGCTATCACTGCAGTAATTTCAGCATAATTATATAATTCGTTCTCAATAGAACAATATTTAAGAAAGATTTTAAACTTTTCCTTAATTATTTGAGATAAATATATGGCTGTCTTTGTATTTGCATATTAATAGTAAGTTTTCTTGTTAATATCTTCTGAATAAATATTAAAGTGTCAGGCTTAATAATTAATATGAAATCGGCAATTATTAAAAAAAGAAAAGAGAAGCAATCCAAGGTTCTTTTAACATTTGTTTGTAGAAAAATTAACTTGAAAATTTTTCATTTTATATATGATGATCTATCAATGGCGGCTACAATTTTTTCGTTATCCTAGGGATATATAAAAATGATTCACAACAACTTATTGTTTCAAAGTATCTCAATGATTGAGGTAAAACATTCTTCTTTAATTTTGTTATTGGTGCATTGTAGCCATACATCTTAATGGGGTACAAGAAGGTAGAGACAGACATGCACACATCACTCATTCAGCTCTTGGCAAAACATTCTTGATGGCATTTGAGCACTATCCAGAGACTTACGTAATGGATGGAGATCCATAACATAACCTGCAAAGAAAAGTCCCTAGCCAAAGAAATGTTCAGTGGACCTGTATTTTGTTATCATATTAAAACAGAAAAGAAGTAGAGTGGAATTATCGCTGATAAACAAGACCTTAGAGAAGAGACAGTTTTTAGGAAATCCAAGGCAATTCTAGTGTTGTCAAAGAAATCTCCTGTAGCTGAAATCCATAACAAGATTGCCTTATATAGCTCAACTCAATGGAACAAACAGTACGATCAGGAATTGCTTCTATCCCTTTCTTGGTATCTCTTGGCTTTTCTTTGCACATTTATTTTGTGCTTTTTTTTGTAATTTTTTTTTCTTATATTTGACTAATCAGGATAGTCACTTGAAGCCACTCCAGGTAAAGTAACTTCACACTTCTGATAATGGGCCCTCTGAAAATACATGTGCAGTTGACTGGTTGTAACAAAATAGAATTGGAAAATGTTTCTGTTCTTGTAGTGCAGGTTACATATCTCTAGCTAAAGAGAACAGTATTTAAGAAATACAAAGACACAGCTAATAGTCCAAGTTAAGGGTGCCCTTCTTAAATGTATTCCGGAACAAAACAGTGAGACTCTCCCAGGTCTACAGGGAGGAAGAGAAGAAATGATCCAATAGAAAATAATCAAGGCAGAGGCAAACTTGGTACTGTTCATAGTCACTCGGAGCAAAATAAATAAATAAATAAATAAATAAATAAATAAATAAATAAATAACCAAATGCTTCAAATGGAAAAGACACTATTTGATTCTTGGTGGTACTGGGATTCCTGGAAACCCTTCTACCTCTGGGTTACACTCCCATAGCTATTTTCATACTTTTTTTTTTTTTTAATTTGGAAACAGGGTCTCTTAAGCCAGCATGGGAGTTTTCGAAACTTCATGATCCTCCTGTCTCTGCCTCCCAAGTGCGGGGATTACAAGCCTGCGCCACCACCACGCCCGGCGATACTCTTTGGTTCTATATTTATAGGAGATCACAATCTCAATATCAGATGGCAGCTACAGAGAAATAGACTATGTAGGTCTGAAAATGTATAAGATAACAAAATAAAAACAAAAGTGATCTTTTACAAATGCTGAATCTCTACTGATAACTAAATTTTACTGCAATGGTCACTATTATTACTATTAGCTTACAGTTATTTAGCACCAATTTCTCATACTATATACTTCATCTCATCCAATGGTAGAAACTCACTGAGATAGATTTTATTATCACAATAAATGATGGGAGTGGAACTTTCTGAGTTTTATTAACTTGCCTAAGTTCATAATTAGTAGAAGCTAGTGTCAAGATTTACAGTTTAATTTGATTTGAAATGGCATTTTCTTAACTAAATAGCATGTTACATTTTAAGCTTCTCCAAGAAGAAACTGCGCCTTAAAATCTGTTCGCTTAGTTTCTAAGATCTCACTTGGCATACAAGATATGAATTAGCATTAATCCAGTGAATAAATAAAATGTAAGTACACCTCTCACCTTGGAAACCTTAGATTTTTTTTTTTTGATCTACAGGAAACTTCCTAAGAAGTAAAGCATCATTACCACCTTCCTAGCTTATAAATCAACAAAAAGGAAGTAAAACAAATATTGTTTTTTAAAATGTTACTAGATTCATGTGCCCATCCATTAAAATATATGAGCTGAGAGTCTCCTGAGTCCTAGGTATTGTTTTGGCTATAAGGACCAAATAAATATTTCTTATAGAGGAATATCTATTCCGGTGAGAAAAAGGAGATGAAAATTAATAATGGACTTAGTATAAAAATGAATCATTTGATGTCTTCATGAAAATAAATGCCTTGAGAAGGAATTACATAGGACATGTGGAGATCAAATACACAGACATTCAAAGTAGGAAAGGCAGACGGTAATATTAAATGATATTTATACATAAGCTTTAGTTTGTGATCAGTTATTGTCTTGAAATGCTAATGCTTATAAAAATAAGTGAGACTTTTTAACCTTGCTTTCCCAGAGTCCATTTAATGGACTATTTTATACTGTATTTGAATGTTTAACCCACTTCATTACATCAATGCAAGAATCATAACATGTTTTCTGAGAATTGGAAGTAGAAGATAGTTATCATGAAATTGGACTGTAGTATACTTGCAAAAGTAAAATCTTATCTTTTACATAACAATGACTGAATTTTAAACTTTTTAAATCAACTCAGTTTAAATGTAAGTAGATAGAAAAAGGGGAAATGTGAGTTCAATTTATGTTACTATTGCTGGATATCTACTACCCTAATAATAGAAAGAAAAAACATTTTTAAAAAAAATACAAGTATTATTTTTCTCTACCTGGTATCTAATTAATTAATGGTGGAATTAATTTTTTCTTAGTTGAATATAAAATTGTTGTTATAATTTAGTAAAGAAAACATATTTTCCCTAAAGACCACAAGTTTTTATACTTTTAAAAATACTGATTATAGCTGGGTGTAGTGGTACATGTTTTTAATTCCCGCGCATGGGAGGCTGAGACAGGAGCATTACACAGGTTCAAAGCCAGCCTCAGCTACTTAGTGAGGCTCCCAGCAACTTAGTGAGACTCTGTTTCCAAATAAAGTATAAAATAGGCCCGGGAGTATAGCCCGGAGGTAGAAAAGCCCCTGGGTTCCACCCCCAGTACCACCAAAAATAATAAATAAATACATACATAAATACATAAATAAATAAATACTGAGTATAGGAATATTCTTTTGTTACTTTCTCAAAGTGTGAAAACATTCTTGATGAAAACTTTAAAATCTATTAAGAATAAATTTGTAGTTTATTATAGCTTAGAGGTAGAATGCCCTTCTAAGGCTCCTGGGTTAAAGGACGGTCCCTGGCAGATAACAGTGTTAGGAGGTGACACAGCCTTTAGGAGGTGGGGCCTCACGGAAAGAAATGAGATCTTGCAGGGTATGTGCATGAATGGGAGAGTGGAAGCCAGGCCTGTCCTTTCTTTCTCTGCTTCCTAGCCTCCACGAAGTGACCAGCTTTCCTCTGCTATGCACTTTTGCCTTGATATACTACTACCTAGCCACAGGCCTAAAAGGGACCAAGAGAAATGACCATGGATTATAACTTCTGAAACCAGGAGCTAAAATAAATACTTGAGCCAGGTGTGGTGGTGCACACTTGTAATCCCCACACTTGGGAGGCTGAGACAGGAGGATGGTACAGGTTCGAAGCCAGCCTCAGCTACTTAGTGAGGCTCTCAGCAACTTAGTGAGACCAGTTTCCAAATTAAAAAATATATAAAATAGGTCTGGGAGTGTAGCCCGAATGTAGAAAGCCCCTGGGCTCCATCCCTATCACAAAAATAAATAAATAAATAAATAAATAAACAAATAAATAAATAAATATAAAATAAATACTTGAAAGTTTATTTCTCTAAGGTATTTTGTGACAGTAATGGAAAGCTAACTCACAAATTAATTAATACATCATAATTTCATATGCACAGAATCAGAATGTCTGAGGTGTTTGAAAATAAACTTCTCTTAAGTATTGTAATCTTTTCTGGCAAATTTGTTTACTTTATTTAGTTAATTACTGAAGAATATGATTAGCTTATGAAAGAAACTTCTGCCAGTTGTGATTGAATCATCACTTATGTCTGAGATAGTGAAAACTAAATGAACAGTTTTTGGCAATTTTTTTATTATAGTTTTCTTTTTAAATGAACCTGTCAAGTACACTTTTTAAACAATGACTCTTCATATTTGAATATTTACTCAAAACCTAGCATACTACCAGAGAAGAAAATGCAGGTTAAGATTATAATTTATGTAATATGGTACCTCTTCACAATCCTAACAATACATTGGTTACTGTGGGTCCTTGTTAAAATATTGAAAGAGTATCTGATGAAAGAATAAAACTTACATTTTAAAATCTTTATATTTAAAGATATGTATGAGTATAAATAATATTAAAATTAGGAAATCTAAATTTAAAATGCCATTTCCATCATTACTAATTACTTTTTTAAACCTCATTGAACTTCATTTTCTTGACCTAGTAATGAGCAAAATACCTAATTCTGAGAATTAAATTTACAAGGAACACGAAATTTCTTTGTAAATTTCTAAGTATGTCATGACTGTAGAGATATTTTCCCAACAAAGAAGCAGAATTTTTGTTTTTGTTTTCTAATCCAAACCTAGTTCCTGGAATGTAGGTTGCTAACTTTTGATGCAAAGTAAAAAGCCACTGGCAGAATAAATTACAGATAAAATTATTTGATAAATGTTTACCCATCCCCACACACTGCATATTTTTTAACAATTTATGCAAGCTAATTTGCTAAAAACATAAATTTAAAATGTATATGGAAAATCATCATTTAACCTTAAAGATTAAAGAAAAAACTACTGAAAAAAGTAAAAAGTTACTGCAGAGTAGTTGATCCATTCTGTCAAAATGCCAAATGTCTCTTACTCTGTGCTTCTGGATATTATTAAAGCTGGCTCCAAGGCTTCTCTTTCTCTCGTTTTATTCCTCTCTCCTTGTCCCAATCAGCATCCTGGCTGCACTGCCCAATTACCGGACAAATGTAACTTCCTGTCCTCCTCTGCTCAAACACTCTTGCAGCAGCACTAACAGATGCTATCATTAAGATCCTCAATGGGAAATCATGAACAAAGTATACTCTCTGTCCTTCTCACTTTTCAATTTTATTTAAAATGGTAAACCAATTGCTTTAACCCTCTTCCAACTGCAAGTTTCTTTGCAATATCTGTCTTGCACTTATCTTAATAATAAATAGGCATTTAAAACCCAAATTTAAGAGCTTAATTTTAATGAGCTATTTGTTAGTACTTAAATAAATTATGTCTTGTGTCATAGGTTGATTTTTATTTTGGGTATTAATTTCATATTTTAATTATACATATGATTAAACAGTAGATATTATACTGCAAGATTTGACCATGTGCAATTTTAGCAAAAATAAAATATACTTTTATTAAAATATGTTGAGATAATATTTGAAAAACATTAAATTATTATTGCATTTATGCAAAATACTGGCATGATAATATAAATGAAAAATTGGAAATGTTAGTGATCTTTACAATTATATGTAAAGTTATCAGTACTCATTTATTAAACCTAAAATACAAAACTAAACTAAAATATTAAGATGTGAGCTTGAATATATAAATGTATATAGCAGATTTTCTAAAATAAAAATTCAGAATTAATTCAGAATATATGTGTTCACACTTGCATTTTTATTTCATGAAATCCATTATTATATAAAATTAATTTAGAAGAGAATATATCATTATTATTATTATTATTATTACTATTTATTATTATTAATTTTGTGGTAATTGGTATTGAACCCAGGGGCATTCTATCTTTGAGTTATAAGCCCAGCCCTATTTTATCTTTTATTTTGAAACAGTTCTCACTAAATTCCTGAGACTGGCCAAGAACCTGTGATTTTCTTGACCCAACTCCCAAATAGTTGGATTACAAGTGTGAGCCACTATGCCTGGCTTATCTTTATTTACTTTTTTTAATTTTTGGTGGTACTGGGGTTCCTGGAAGCCCTTCTACCTCTGGCCTACACTCCCAGACCTATTTTTTTATATTTTTATTTGGAAACAGAGTCTCTTAAACCAGCACGGCTGGCTTTGAACCTGCACGATCCTCCTGTCTCCGCCTCCCAAGTGCGGGGATTATAAGCCTGCGCAACCGCCCAGGTCTATCGTTATTCTTTAACATTAATGCTGAGGATCATGAAGACAATAATTTGTGAGAACATGGATGGAATTAGAGGTCATTCTATTAAGCAAAATAAATCAGATACAGAAAGACAGTACCACATTATGTCATTCACATGTGGAGTCTAAAAATGTTTGTTTCATTAAAATTCTGAATAGCATAGTGTAGTTAACAGAGATTGGAGAAAATGGAGTTGGGGGGGAAATGGGCAGAAGTTGATCAATGGGTACTATTTTATAGTTAGATAGGAGAAAAAAGTTCTGCTCTATTTAGCAATAGGATGGCCATAGATAACAACAATGGACTGTGTATTTCAAAGAAATGATAAATATATGAGGCGACAGACACTGATTACTCTAGTTTTGGAGCTATAAATATCTACTGTGTATTGAAACATTGCAGATAATGCTTAAATATGTATAATTTATGTGTCAAATAAATAATAGAAAAATCTATCCTCTCTTATGTGAAAATAATATAATTCACATCATTACTTCATGCAAGATCTCATAATAAACAGAAATAGCATTTCCTAGGAATACAAAAGGAAAACATAATTAGAAAAATATTGTAAAAATTTGATTTTAATATTGCTGGATTTGGTGGCAGATGCTTGTAATTTCAGTACTTGAGAGATGAGAAAAAAGGATCACAAATATGCAGCCAGCCTCAACTAGTTACTAGGGCTCTCTTCAATTTAGTGAGACTCTGCTTCAAAATAAAGAATAAAAAATAGGGCTGGTGATGTGGCTCAGAAATAGAATGCCATTAAATTCAATTCCCAATTCCACACACACACGAAATAAAATATTGATAATTTTGTAGAACATTTTAAATCTAGTAGTTGGCATATGAATTATAAGCAGTATAGTGATAGAATGTATAAGAATAAAATTTAGACAACCACATTTATACTCAAGATTAAAGGACACATATTTAAGTGGAAAACATTGCTTTAGCAAAGATAATAGGCAAGTTAAAACGTTTAATTTATAAAATTATTAGTTTAAGAAAGATATAAACAACTAGAGAAACACCAATAATTATTAAAAATAAAATTAAAATATGTACTTAACATAATGGTTGTAATAATATTTTAAAAAGTAAAATTCTTGTTTTTCTTTAAGTTATCAAAAATTTGAACATGATAATGCTCTAGGCTTATTAGGCTATGATAAAAATTTAAGAAAAAATTCTTAAAATTTTAATGTCAATTGGTGCTATTTCATGATATGTTTGTAAAACCTTTAGTTGTTGGAAACAATTTTTTTCAAAGCAACAGGTTTTTATATCGCTTTGACAAATGTTATTATCACTATAATTACCACCATAAATTTTTTACCAAATATCTAGGATGTTCCAGGAACTGAGAGTACTCCATATATTAATATTTATGTTTTCCAGTACTCTAAAAATGTCCTCAAAACTTATAATAAAATTACAACTAATTTATTAATATTATCACAATAATAATATGAAGTGATTAGAAGAAAAATGCCATGGAGATTAGAGATGCTAATGAGAAGCTCTGTGCTCACAGAGTACTTTGATATGCTTCACCTAATAGACTAATGTTATTATTTGCTAAGCACCATAATGAAAATTTAATTTTAATAATAAAATATATATAAAATATATAAATATCAAAATGGAATATGGTAAAATTGTGTTCTAAATTTTTTTAAATTTGGATTTTAAAAGTGCAATAAACTGGGCATAGTGATGCACACTTGTAATCCTAGTACTTGAGAGGCTGAGATGGGGGAATTGCAGGTTCTAAGCCAGCCTCAGCAACTTCGTGAGGCCTTTCACAACTTAGTGAGATCTTGTTTTAAAATTAAGATAAAAAAATAGGGCTGGGATGTATCTTGGAGATAAAAATCCCCTGAGTTCAATCCTCAGCACCACACACACAAAAAACATTAAATTAATTTCACTAACTTCCACCAAACACATTTCAGAGTCTACATATTTTGAGTCTGTGTTTTTTTTTGTTTGAAAAAAGTTAAATTTTAATCCAGTTTTATCTTTATATAATAATGGCATTTTGAGAAATATATAAATATATATAGGTAAAAGCTATCAAAATCACTCTACAAACTTTCTTATATCTCACTGATTATAGATAAGAAGTCCTATTTTTATTCTGGCCAAATATGATCTGAAAAAAATATTACAAAATTACAGTTACCCATCATCTGTCCAGTGTCTCTTGCCTTTTTTCTTTCTTCTATTTCTGTGTAGTATACTTTGTTTTAATAATAAAAATTCTTCCTTCAGGATCCCTTTTTTTATTGGTAAATTTTAAAATTGAAATTCACTTTAAGAGCTAAGTATGCCTAGAAGTCATAGGCATGTTTTGATAACAACTTGGGTATTTTGTCATTTTCTGTGTTATGTATTATTTTGCTCTTATCTGCCTGAATAAAATAAAGTGCATTATTTTCAGTCTTGCCACCCACAATAAGAATGAATAAAAACATGACAATACTACTCTCCCATAAAAATCGTTAGAATAGACTCAGATTTTTTTCTTGTCTTTTTTTTTTGTGGGGTATAGTTATATATTTTCATTGTAAGTTGAATATCAAGAAATCAAAAATAAATTGCATGTTAGGATTTAAAGATGAACCTTTAGTCAATACAAAATTTCTAGTTAGAGCATAATTAGTTTCACTCAATTATTCGTTATCCATTATTATACACATGTGTGCCTATTAGTGAATTCTTCAATTGATGTAGTTTGTTTATATATCCCTTTATTACTTCTTAATAATTAGAAAGATAAAATTATCTGCTATGTATGTACTATCATTCTGTACGCTCCATAGCAGACAATCAGTTTAGTTGGCATTTACTGAGAACTTCAAGGCTTTTCCTTTCTGGGAAGACTTTCTAAACTGTAAGATTGTACATGAGAAGCTAGAGAAATTCAAAGAATTAGTTATGTGGTATAAACAAGAAGAATTTCGTTGGAGAGGACTGTCGACACATGGGCACAATCTCCGTTCCATTACCACTTTCCTCAAAGGGCCTTTTGTTTGTATTTTTAACCAAGAAAGTGTCATTGAATTTCTGCATTTTTTTTCTTCTGCAGAGTTCAACTTTATCTCATTTTTACTTAAAAAATATTTAGTGGTTTTCCTTATATATAGTTTTTTTCCCCACATTACACATGTACACAAAAACAAAGGTTAAAGAAATGCCACTGGTGTTTTCACATAGCGTTCTATCTCTGAAGACTGCTTTGTAGGTAGTACAGATAATGATCAGACATTCTGATTCAAGCGAGCTCCCTGAGTGACAATTCCATGATGTTCACGGGGTTATGGTACTCCTAATCAATTCATCCTGAGGCATTTGACTTCTGAACCAGCTGCTCTCCCCTCATTAGCCTTCCACCCTGTGGGCTTTTCACCTCCACACAAGAGGGTGAACTTAACCATTATTATATTTTACATTGAGTATGTTACCCGTGTCTTTAAATTGACCTGTATTTTCCCTTCAGATCAGATTTGAATTGGACACACTGAATGCTCAGGTCTCCTGACTATCTCATCTTCCCCTATGAGTTTCTCTCCCACTTTCCAATTTGAAATGGAATAATGACTAGGATGCCTGGACCTCTTTGTTTTTTTTTTTCTCTCCTATCCATGGTCATTTTAGTGGATTTTTTTTTATCTTATCTTTTAAAAGAATGAAAAAAATGTTTTATAATCACTAGAAGCCTTGTCTGCCAATTATTTTATTATCTTAGCCATTTTCAGTGATTATATTCACTCTTCAGAAAGAACTAATAATGTTATTTTGTCTTAATATAAAATTTTTCAAAGTTAATTTGTCCAAATATGTTGTTCATTAAGTTTTTATATCTATGCACATGATATAAGCAGTGGCACGTACGATACCCTACAAGACATGTCATAGTATATATTTTCTTTGGAAAGACATATGTACTCTGCCCTACAACTGAGAATCTTTTTGGGTTATTTAAAAACAGTTAAAATGTCAACCTCATTTAGAAAGGAAAAGACTCAGTACTACAAAGGTTAAGGATTCATTTGCCACTAGACAAAATAAATAAAATATCATATCTATTAAGTTTACACCTATGAAAAAGCCAGACTCTTAATAGAAAAAAACCCTGATAAGTTATGTCTATGTATTACAGATTTCTTTAACTAAAGCATAAAGGTGAAAACTATAGAGGTGGGTAATATATGTACAATAAAAAAATTAAAATGATGTAGAGTAGGCACATTAATATAGTGCAACAATTGTACACATATGCTTATAGTCACAGTTGCATATGAAAAGAGGGATTATGTTAGAAGTACATAGGAATGCTTTAGAACTAGAGAAAAGGAGAAGAAAGAAAAGCAGTAAAGACAGAAAAATAACACATAGAAATAGGTTAATTTAAACCCTGTAATTTTATACAGAAAAATACAAGCAAAGAGGTATGAGACTTGAGGTAAGACAGCCCAGATAGCAAGCGCCAACAGAATGCATTTTTGCAGTTGACAGAATGTAAAGGGCTGTTTTAGTCATCTGTTATATATCAATTATCTGAGATAATTAATATTAAGAAAAAAATGTTTTCCTTCAGTTTTGGAGGTCCCACTCCATGCTGTATTGGCTCCATTGTTTGGGCCTGTGATGTGACATCACGTAATGGCAGAAGCACATGAGGAAGGAATAGTGAGTATATCAGGAGCTTGAGAGCAAAGAGAAAGAAGACACCAGGGTCCCATATTCCTCCCTTAGCCCAGGCCCCCAGTGACAAGAGCAGATCCCCTAAGATCCACCTCGTAAAGGTCCACAGCAACTCTCAACAGCATCACTCTGGGCACCATCCTTAAAACACATGAAAAGTTGGGAGACATTTAACATCTTTATTTTGTATCAGTTATTTAATCTCTTAATGTTTCATATTTTTTAATAAAATGGCCATTATGGTAAAATAACTTCCTCACAGGAGTGTATAAGAATTGAAAGTCAGAAATTTTAGTCAGCTCATGACCTTCTGGCACATCCTCAGTATTATATGCTTTTAGCTCTCTATACCATCTGAGCCTTAGGCAACTTATTACAACTTTTCAATATTAATAATCTGAAAATATAAATCATTTTATCATTGATATAACATGTACATTAACAGCAACTAATATGTGTATTGTTAGTTTTATATTGTTATGTCTCAATGAAATAAATGTATATTAACAGTAAAGCATATGTACATGCTATTAGTTTTATAGTATTAGATAGCAAATGAGCAGTTTTCAAGTTTAACCTTGTTTTTCAATATCTAATTTCAACAGTGAAGGCTTAAAATGTTCAAAATTTCTGAGTTTCTTTATTCTCCTTTCTCTTACCAGCATCCTCAAAGATGAATAATATTTTCTTTAAGACAATATTTCTACATCTAAAGCCTAATAGGCATTTCTCTTTCCTTTTTACTCTGTTAAAAAAACATTTTTAACGAAGAATACCTTTCTTTGCATTTTCCCTCATCTAAAGAGAGGGCTGCCTGCAGGCAGTCCCTTTGAGTTCTGGGAGGTTGCCATGACCTTGTTTGTGCTTAGATTACCGTACTCTGTGACTATCCTGCCTGTATTTCTAAGACACTAATGAAAAGAAAATGATCCACACAATGACTTTTTCTATGGCAGAGTGGGTGGCAGATGTATCATTGTTGTTTTCTCAGAAAGACATCCTATTTCTCACTTTCATTACAATATTATTTTGAAACATCACATGTATTTCTAGTTTTTCTTTTCCTTTTCCTTTAAGGTTTACAATGGAATACTTTAAAAGGAAAGCCAGATTAAAGCTGAAAGATTGCCAAGGTCATAAAAGCTAATGAGTTATATCTTCTGACAAAATTGTTTTTCGTTTATGTATTTTCTTTATTATTTGTATTATCAGTGCTTAACCTTTCAAAGTGTTTTTTCTCTACTTAGTAAGAAATAAAGAACAGAATGCAATAAAGTACACAATGTAATAGTGGATTATTGTTCTACGAAAAATGTCAAAACATGTCCCTGCTTTTAAGAGCATCAAACAAATATATAAAATGTCAGTTTTTCAGTTGATTCAAAAATACACAAATTATTAAATATTAATAAGTGAATGTTTATATTATTCCTTATGGAATGTGACTTAAGGAACTAAAATAATGCAAATGATTAATTATTAAAAATATTTCATGGGTCAAAGCATGAAGTTTCCTTCAGGAAAGGAAAACAAGCTTATTGCATAAAAAAGAAGACAGTTGAAGAACTAATAGAAAATCTTCTTTCCCAAATACATTTTGTACAACATGTAATTTAGTTTAATTTTGTCTGTTATCATCATCATCATTTTATAACCATATCAGAATATGAGGGATGATGACAGTGAGATAATATAGGTCTGAAGTGACTTATAAGGTAACAAGATAACAAAATATGCAGATGAATCTGGAATTGTGATTGCTGGTCAATAACAAAACAATTAATAAATTACCAATAATTCAAAGAAGAAAGAAAAGGATGCAAAGTAATCCTTGTAAGTTTTCTCTCTTCCCATTCTGTATTATGAATTCCTAATGTGAACTATGTTCACAAGAGAGAAAGAAATGGAAAACTGGAGAGAAAAAAACAAATGTGCTACTGTGGGAAAGTATCCAATACATTGTGAGATAATCAACATCATATAACATATCTGAAGCAGGTGACTATTTTCAACTCTTAGGTGCGTGATCCAGTATTTTAAAGAGATCACTAATACAAAAGACAAAGAACGTGATAGCAAAAGCTAGATTTCTACTACTTGCATTATTTGAGTTCATATACAATATTTTAAATTCTCACTATTATATCATACAAAACCAGAAATCCTAAATTATAATTTCTATACTGCCAACTATGTTTTCTTAAACAATTTGATTTCATCAGGGATGCTACTGAATATTTTATAAATAATTTCTTACTCTGTGCTTCCATGATTCCATTATAAAGTCATAATAATTCATGATACTTTAATATTATTATGCTATGATAAAGAATAATATTTTAAGGAAATATGATATGCAGCCGGGCGTGGTGGCGCACACTTGTAATCCCAGCGCTTGGGAGGCTGAGACAGGAGGATCACACAGGTTCAAGCCAGCCTTGCTGGCTTAAGAGAACCTGTTTCCAAATAAAAGTATAAAATAGGTCTGGGAGTGTAGCCCGCAGAGAGAAGGATTTCCAGTAACCCTAGTACCACCAAAAAAAAAAAAAAAAGAAAAGAAAAGAAAAGAAAAGAAATATGATATGCAAATACTTTTTAAAACTTCACATTTTATCTCTATAGTATTTATTTATTTTTTAATTACAGGTGAAATCATAGGTGTATCAGTCAGCATTTTCACTATTATAATCTAAAGACCCAACCACATAACTTAGAAAAAGGAAGATTTATTTGTTTTGGATACAGTCCACATGAGGCTGGGGACCATGGATTTTAGGGCATGATGGTTGGAAGCAGAGAGCAAGAGTGAGAGAGAACGTGAAAGCACAAGGCTTCTCTCCTCACATCATGGAAGCTGGAAGCAAGAGTGAGAATGAGGGGAGAAGAAATTATGTATAATCCACAGCCCCAGGGACCCACCTTCTCCAGCCAAACCCTGTTGGCCTAGGCCACCACTGCTGAGATTACAATCGAGCCCCATTCCAACATTGCTATACCCTTTCCATGAGGGCTGGGAGATACCCCAAATCCAAACTATTATACTCTGCCCTTTTCCCTCAGACCCCATGGTCATTTCACAATGCAAAATGCATTTATTCCATCTCTAAGTGTTCCCAAAATTTTAACGGTTTTGATAGTTTTTTGCATCACTGAAAATTCCAAAGTCCAAAGTCTCCTTTGAGACTCAAATGAACTCTTGTGAGATCCTATAAAGAAAAATGAAAATAAAAACAAAATGCTCCATGCATCCAATGTACAATAACCAAGAGTAACCAGTTGCATTTTCAAAAGGAAGAAATAGGGCCATAGAAAGTAAGCGTGGGACTAAAACAATATCAACGTCCAGGAGGGCAAGCACTTAATCCTGTGACTCTGTTTCTGGCATTTGGGCTTATGGTGGTGAGATGAGACCTACAAGGGGCCTTGGCAGTCCTGCCCCTGTGACCTGGTTAATCGCAATGGACAGTGTACTTACTTTCCCAGCCTGGCTCCATTACTTGCAGTTTGCAGTCTTTCCTCTCAGTTGTTTCACATTTCTGTCATATCTAAATCTCAGGGTTTGCTGGGCGTGGTGGCGCAAGCTTGTAATCCCCGCATTTGGGAGGCTGAGACAGGAGAATCGCGCGGGCGCAGGTTCGAAGCCAGCCTCAGCTGGCTTAAGAGACCCTGTTTCCAAATAAAATATTAGAAAGGTATGGGAGTGTAGCCCAGAGGTAGAAGGCCCCTGGGTTCCATCCTCAGTACCACCAAAAAATAAAAATAAATAAAAATATTAAAAAATAAATCGCAGGGCTTTTCTTTCAACCTTGGCTTTACCATAACACAGCTTTACAAATTGCCTCATGTGGGCTTGCTTATAGGGATTCCAACCCTGCCACACATTGCCTGGCTTTGCGGGCATTCTTTTAAAATATGAGAGAAAATCTCCATGTCCCCACCCCTTTTTTCAGCAAAGCCAGCATTATATAAGCACCAAGATTTCTATCCAGCAATGACTGCCACTGGGCCCTTTATAACTACAGCTGCAGGGACCATCCCATCTAGGTTACAGGTGGGTCTGTATCCACTGCTATCCCCAGTTCTATCTGGGCCACCACTGCTTTCTCCAGTGTTTCTGTCATTTTACTTCCTTTCACAACATCATCTCTCTGGGATCCAGTTTTACACATGCCTTTCTGGCCAAACAGCAAATACATAAAGTCTCTGCTTTGCTTTCCATTCCTGAAATTTGGTGTACAATTTGTTGAATGCAAACATCAATATTCATAATACACTTTATAAGCTTTGCTGTTTTGAAATTTCCTTCACCAGTCTAGTCAACCTATCATCTTTAAATTTGACCTCAACTTGCTCAAAATACCAATAAGTTTTTGCCACATTATAACACACATGGCCTCTACTCCAGTTTTCTACATTTTTAGGGAGGGGGAAAAAAAAGCATGTTCTGTGGCCTGGAGCCAAAACATTAAACATTTTTTCTAGTAAAAAATTGACAGGAAGATTAAAACATAGGAAGTTGCTTTACTATGATTCCTAACTACATTTGTCACTTAAATATTTCTATTTACAAATAAGAATGATTTGAGAATATAGTACATATTAGGAGCTTTGTGAGAGACATAGTTATTAATCTTTTTAATATATTTGAAAAATTAATGTCTCAATAACTTTATACAAATTTTGAAGGTGTAAAGATTAATAAAGTTTATATCCTTTGAAGAAACTTACAACCTAAATGATGAGATAGTCAAATAAATGTGGACACCATAGAAATAATTTCCATGAGAAAAATACATGCAGGTCTTTTTGTAAGCTGGAGACTAGTTGAGGACTAGTAAGCTAAGCTAAGCAAATAGTTTTGAAATTTATATGGTAGTTTGTCTTTTAGAAAGCTCATTCTATAAGTTTTGCACAATATCATCTAAACCTATAGCCAATATGTGATAAAACTATAAATTCTAGACTGCAAAATGAAAAAATGCTCAATGCAGCTGCCATATTTATTATAGATTAAAATTAAACCTAAACTAAAAATTTTGTCAGATGATATACCAATCCTACTTGCTTATTAGATATAACCCAAGACACAATTTAATTTTTAAACTATAAAAGAATTAGGCCATGAGTTTCAATAGTTAAGTTTGTACTTTGATGCTTTATGAATAAACATTTTGTATACTTGATTTATAGAAGTATATGGAAGCTTTTACTAAATTAGCAAAATATGCCTTTCTTTGAAAGAAACATATTTTGTTTCACACTACATAAATAATAAAAGAGAACTCTATTGTTATTTAAAACCCAGAAGTCATAATTTTTCTTGGCTGAGAGTAATAAACAATTTTCATTTTTTGTTGCCCACCAGAGACAAAATGGAGCAGTTCAGATCTTATAAAATAAAACAACATGATTTCTGTTTTTAAGTATCTTACAAAGGACTGGATTTTCCTGAAAACTAAGGAACATTTTCTCTTTTTTATTTCTTACCTTTTTCATAATCAATGCCAACTATGTAAGAAGAGTGCATATTTTATTTTTCTCCAAATGACAGAAATATTTGCTACTTATTTACTCTCTGGTGTTGTTTGTTATGATTGATATATTCTTTAAAATGATCCTAAGAAACCAGATTCCGTAGATAGTTTTAACATGCACAAATCAGTGAGTAATATATGAAAAATAAAAGCCACATACTGCAAATTTAGTTTTCTGAAATGTACCTCACTTGTCTTCATGTCAGCACTCATAGTTTTATTTACAGTTGACAGTTTCCAAATTGTACTTGTTGATTGGGCCAAATGAAATATTTTCTCCTCAGTTGATTTAAAACTATATCATGAAATTCTAATATGTAAAATAATATACTTGTTAGGAAGTTATAAGCAGGATGAGAAAAGAAGTGGGACAGGGGGCAACTCTTCTGAGAAGAGATGG
Source organism: Muscardinus avellanarius (assembly GCF_963383645.1). Taxonomy (NCBI): domain Eukaryota; kingdom Metazoa; phylum Chordata; class Mammalia; order Rodentia; family Gliridae; genus Muscardinus; species Muscardinus avellanarius. Next base: position 152,665,651 of record NC_137787.1, read on the forward strand.
AGATTGTCCCACCCAGCTGCGGTTAAGAGACTTCTAACTCATTACACTGCAGCTTTAGATACCAGCTGAAAATCTGCCCATATGACTCTGCATGAGGACAGGTGAGATTTCCGAATAGTAACAAGGATCTCAACATGAGGCACACTTGGCTCTTTCTTTTTTTCCACTCCTGAGCCAGCCAGCTCTGTCCCTCCTGATAAAACCACCCAATAAAATCCATTATGCTCATTCTATCTCTCTTCTCCAAATAAAATCTTTCTTTTAGGGAGTCAAGAACCAAGGAAAACTCACTACCCTGTGACATACTCACTTTGATATCCTTTAATGTCTTTGGTTAATTTATTTAAACTTGTTTTTTGTACTTTTATTGGTGCATTTTAAGTACACATCATTGTGAGGTTCAAAGTGATACAAACATACATGCACATGGCACTTGCATTTCTCCTTCCTTTCTCCATGTACAAGCCAGTGTCATTGGTAGTGATGGACATAACATTATTTAAACTGTTTCCTTCTTCAAGCCTCTTTTCCCTCTCCACTTCCCTTCCCGATTTACTTCCAATTTTCTATTGATCTCTGCATTCTCTGTATTGATCTCTGTATTCTATCTAAAGTCCTTTTTGTTTTCTATTTTTTTTCTGTAGCTCCCACATATGAGAGAAAACATAACCTCTGAGTTTCTGAGACACACTTATTTCACAGCATTGCATTCTTTACTTCCATTCTTTCTCCTGAAAATGACATAATTCTGTTTTTTTATGATTAAGCAAGACTTTCCAAACAAGGAAAATAAAATTGCAACTCACATAAGAGCAGGGGAATGGGATTCCTTCCATCTGAAATAAATTAACAACTTTGTTTCTGAAAAAGATAGGGATATCATATATCTCCTTATCTCTTAAAAACTTTTCTTCTTGAAAAACTTTCTGAGTTAATGAGAGTACTTGTCTTTAAAAAATTGATCACAGAATTTGGCATTATAAGTTCTTTTGATTTAGGCTTATGAGAAGCTTAAAATTTAGCCATAACGACTATTTCAAGTTCAATTACAAGGCATTATACAAGTTATGGGCACTCATGAAAAGAAACCTTGGAGGCAGAACATAAAATGAGACTGAGAGAAAGCTAGAGGAGCTAGAGGAAAAATGAGATGAAGATTAGAGATAAATAAAAATCTGCCAATTCCCAAAAGCAATCTTTATAAAATAATTTTGATAAGTTTAAAAATCTGAGTGAAAAGTTTTCATGGGAAAAAGATTCAAGTTGCATAAAAGCAGAAAAGTGTTGTAAATTCCTTACTAGAATAATGAAACTAATGTTGTAAGCAATTCTTTCCAAAACTCAATAGAAGTACCTATTGAGTTGTGATGATGAATGAGCCACTAAAGGATTTTAGCAGTTTTATTATTTTGAACTATAATATTTATGTTTGTATACATGTCAATAAATTTATATTTATATATTTATATATTGTTCTGTTATTACTTATATAAAATGTATGTTTAATCTTAAACTTAAAAATTAATAAATTAATGTATTAATATTATCTCAATGCAAATATGGTTAAATCAAAATTATTTAAATCATTGGGGTTGAATGTTTTCCAGAAATGTTCTTTATAAACAGAAACATTTCCAGAAATTCATGCATCATTCTGATATAACCTTACCTGAGTTCTTATTAGATGAATATTAGGCAGGTATCCATGAAACATCCTTTTGTGCATTCCAACTTCAAAACTTTCATTATAATTCCATAACAAAATTTTGCTTTTCCCTAAGCATATAAAGTATTACATGCCAATGAATACATTATAACATTTTTATTTTCTGAATATTTATTTACATGTAAATACCTTCATATTGTTCTCTTTACTACTGTTATTTAGTTAAATTTTAAAACTCTATATCAAATGTAATTTTCCTAATTTTTAAATTTAATTTAATTTAATTTAATTTAATTTTTTTGGTGACACCCAGTGTTGCTGATGAAGACTAATTTTTTTGTATGCTTGTTATTTAGTTTTGCAGTAATCTATTTTATTTCCTGTGATTTTTTTGTTTATTTTGGCCTCATGAAATCCATTGCACTCATTTATTTTTTTGTTCTAGAACATCACAATGTATGTTTATCATTTTTAGCAAGTGTTTCAGCAACTTAGCAAGACTGTATTTCAAATAAAAAAAAGAATATGATATCATGGTTTGAATTTCTAAAGTGATCACAGCCGTTTTGAAACCATCGTATAGAATGTTTAAAATGGTGAAATTTTACCATTGTATGTAAGTCATTTTGGAGTTTCAGTTTCGTAGTCTGTACAGTTTATTTATGTCATCACAGTAGCATCATTTTTCTAAGCTTAATAATTAAGGCCTTTTGTATTTCCTGGGTTAATCTTTTGAGAGGAGGAGTATATGTCCACCAAAATGGTACAGAATTAACATAGAAACATTATTCAATATGCTAAAAACTATAATGCAGTACAATTTTATAATTGATATCATATGGCATTACATGGACTAAATAAATAAAAAATTTCAACTTCTATCTGCCCACTTTTTATTCCATCTGTTTGTCTAGTTCTTGATATATATATATATATATATATATATATATATATATATATATTTTAGCATAAAAATGCCATTTTATTTTTTTTAACTTTTCAAGGTCTAGTGTTTATTTGCACATTTTTGTAAATGTAAACTTGAAAGATGACTGAATATATAAAAACTTGAATATTAATGAATTACATTTAACACATCAAATAACATAAATATGCATCTTTATAACATAAATATGTATAACTCAAGTTTTCTGAAGATATCTCTTCCTGAATGCCCTCCTGGTCATGAAGAGTCTAATCCTTTTCAGTTTTAGCAATACTCATCTAGAAGGCTTCTGATATGAGAGGAACTTTACTATAAGTCAAATGAGTTTGGGATTTATTAAACTTGCTAGTAGGAGTGAGAGAGGAAATTTGCCAGTATTAATTCAGATTTCTCAGAAGTACTGAATTTGCTATGCAACATTTCATAAGTTCACTTCTTTATCCAGAACCTAAAAAAAGTGATATAATTTCTGCTTCTGTTCAATATTTGAGAAGTCCATAATCTCAGGTTCAAATATTTTAGAGTATTCTTTGAAAGGATCCACTTTGATGAGCAAGTACTATAAAACGTTTATCCCACTTTTAAATGCCACTCTTAATATTTATGGTTTATATATGTGTTATTGCTATTTTTAAATTTAGTAATTTCATATATGGTCATATTCTTCTCTAGTTATTTATCATTTTCTAGAATCATGACTTATATGCCTAAGTATATAAGAAATTCATTAAAAGGAATCTTATTTAAGCAATCTATTAGTGTATTATTTGACACTCCACAGCCTATGACTGCTTTTTTCCAAAGCCTCTCAATACAAGATTATATTTTGAGCCATTCTTTTCTATTACACATTTGATAATAACATATTAACAGAGTTAATTTGCCTGTGAGAAACTAGAAAATTAATCTCAGTTCTGCACCCATTTCTCTGAAGTTATAATTAAAAGGCCAAATATGTAAATATTTATATCTCAAACATTATTTTCCAATGAACTTTTTAAATAATATTAAATATATTAAACTTAACATATTACAAATATAAAATAAATTTCCCATTTGATCTAATACTGGACTGGTTGCCATTGTAGACAAAGAACATTTTCTGTTCAACCAATAGTTATTTATCTATCTATCTCTATCTATCTATCTATCTATCTATAGAAGTATCATCTATTTATCTGTCATCATCTATCTTTCAATATCTTATATTTGTGGACTTAGTACATAGGACATAGTTTCTTTAGCATTTGTGTATGGAATGCTTTCTCGTGTGTTTGCTTAAGTAATAATATTTTAAGGATGACACCTGACATTTTTTACACAACTTCTGGTTCCTTCTCTCATAGAAAAATCTCTCTTGAAAAGATTAATAGGAAACAACACGAGATATTTTTGTGAATTTATTTTTTACTTAGTAAAATCAAATTATAGATTCACAAAAAGTTAGAGGAAAAAAACCCTCAAATTCTTAGACTTGTTCTTTGACAAACTTTGAAACATTGAATTTTTTTTTTTGGTACTGAGTATTGAACCTCAATAAACATTAGTAAACAGCTTGAATAGAAAACAATGCAAAAGTCAGGTGTGGCAGTGCACTCTTATAATCCCAGCATTTGAGAGGCTTGGACGGGAAGATTGTGGTTCATTGATGGCCTCAGCTATTTAGTGAGGCCCTTTGGAACTCAGTGAGATTCTGTTTCAAAATAAAGAATAAAAATAGAGCTGGGGGTGTAGCTTAGAGGTAGAACACTTCTGAGTTCCGTCCCCAGTACCACACACACACACACACACACACACACACACACACACACAAAAGTAAACAGTACAAAATTAACATTGTTTTCTTTCTTTCTGAATTAAGTCATTTAATAATTTTGGGGTGATGTCAGGGAATGTCTTACAGAAAGGAATTAACTCACCAAGAATTTAGTCAGTCAAAAGTACTGGCCAGTTGGATTTTGTGCCATGAACCCAATATTAGGCATCTGATAATATAAAATGATTTATAATTAGTCAAAATATTTCATAGTTCTTGGGAAATAGTGTTGTGTTGCTATATACTACTTACTCAAAATGTTCTAGTGTCTTTTAATTAAACTTGCAATGGTGAGATCATTAGATAGAGCTAAAGCATAAATGAAATTAAATCTTAACTTGTAAGATCTTTGAAAATGAGACCAGCTCTAAATATGCACCATCTGTCCTCTCTTTCTCTTCCAACTTCTATTTCCTAAAAGTTTCTTTACAAAAGCTGGTTCTCATGTGAGGTCTTCAACTCATACGTTATTGAAGGAAGTAATCTACATTTAAAAATAAGCTGTAATATAACTAATAGAACTTTGTCGGGGCCAGCCCGACAGCGGTGACACCAGACTGTCAGGACCAGCCCAACAGCGGTGGGGCTGAGAGGGATGCTGAATGCCGATGGCTCAAACAGAAGCACACAGAGTCGGGAGTGGTGTCAAGCATGAACTCGTTTATTGCTCATGCAGCACTACTTTTAAAGCAAAAAACCGCAGGGGGATTTCCGAAAGGGGAACCACACACACCAATCATGTCAAAGGTCAACTGAACATTTTGACTGCATGCCTCCTTTAAGCCAATCACTCCTAAGGGCACACGCTGATCATGAGTAAGGAAATAAATGGGGACCAATGGGCTTGTGTGGCCACACATTTGGTGGGGTATCTCCACCCCCCTTGCATCCACCTAGCGCCATTTACTGGCTGCAAATGTATGAGCCCCAACATCTCCCCCTTCTTTATTGTATTGTGAGGGCGAAGAGCATGGCCCCTATACCCATCATTGGGCATTCATGTCCAATAGCCTCTCACAAGCTACCCCAGTCCCTATCTTAGGTTGTCCTCCCCTGAGGATCTTACCCATCATTGGGTATCTGGGGAGCTGGGGACAGATGGTCATAGTTGGAGCGCCAGTCATAATGGCTGGGCTCTCTTTTTGCAAGCCTTTGATATTAAATCTCTATTTGATTTATTTTTACTGCCTCCAGTCATTGTTGAATGCACTGAACCAGCTTATTGAATATACATGGGCCCAAAGTGCAGATTATGAGGAGAAATAAAAAGGGGCCCAGCAGGAGCAGTAGGTATGGTAGAAATCCATTAAGGCCCGTCCTTCAAGGGGTTGTCCTGTAGGTCTCACCGGTGTTTTTCAAGATCTTCTTGGAGCCTCTTTATCTTGTCCTGGACCAGGCCGGATTTATTTGCATAAAAGCAGCATTTCTCCTGTAAAAATAAGCATATGCCTCCCTTTTTGGCTGTTAATAAATCTAGCCCTCATCGATTTTGTAAAACCATGCCTGCAAGGAAGTTAGGTTGGGCCTGTAGATCCGAGATGGTATCAGATACTGCCTTAATGTCATCGATCATTTGAATGGATAATTGCCTATGGAGCTCGAAAGAAGTTCCTATTCCTGCAGCACCAGTGGCTACCCCCGCACTGACCCCTAATCCTATAAGGAAAGGAATAGCCTGAATAGCTCTCTTTTTTCTTCCCCCAATGAAGTCAAAGGAGGGAATGGGTACTGGCTCATCCCCAGGGATAATGTCAATATCTGGTAACAAGGTGGCTAGGGCACAAAGGCCCATCCATAATGGAAGTAGGGACCCATATGCCATGCTGTTCCCACAGACATAGACTGACCCTGAGGGGGACAGAGGTTTTGAGAAGAGGGTTCTAATGTAACATTTAGGAAACAAAGAGGGAGATCAATAAGCCCAACATCTACCAACCCCTCTACATTTGGGGTCCAATAACAGGTAATATTTAAAGAAATCCTATATGACTGAACCGTCAGGGGAAAGGATATTGTACAGTTGGAGTGGGTTAGCTTTTGGGGCTCATTATTGTTAATTAAGGCCAGGGGCCAAGGAGGTCCTGCACGGAGACAGAGCCAACAGTCCTTGGCTAACTCTGGGGAGGTCTGATTGAAAAGAGCATATGTAGATTGTAAAATGGATTCAGTCTGGGTATCAAGCTCTAGGTCTCCCCAATTTTTGGGCAGGACTATGGGGTGATAGTTTAGCTCAGGGTACTGGGAGAAAATAATCTGTTTAATTTGTTCCTCTACTTCCTGATAATGGACCTCATCTTGGACCCCTCTGCCATCGGTGGCATGAATGGGGGGTGCAAAATCCCAGCAGACCTCTGCACCCGGCTCACCATGACAGGAGGCTAGCATACGATTTAAATCCCCTGTTATGAATCCACTTTCCCCAGGGGACTTTCGCCGGTTTCTGATTGCTGTCCAATAGATATTCCCATCAGTATGGGTGCATTGTTGTACAGTCTCATAACATAATTTATGTATAGCAAGGAAAAAATTTGCTGTTGTACGAGGACAAGGCCCAGGGCGCCCATCCTTTGGGGGGATTACTTTGGGTTTGTTGACACATATCCACTTATTTGACTATGGAGAAACTACCGTATTTGGTGTTAGATCGATTATATTATGGGCAACTTTAGCCCCACAATCAATGTTTTGGATTGTTTGTCCGTCTACAGGGAGTACCAAAAAAGTGCCTCCCCCACAGTCACATGGTCACCCCATCTTTTTATTAAGAATTTCCCTAGCCTTACCTGGGTCCCCAAATCCCTGCATACTATACTGTATTTGTATCAGCAGCACAGGGAGAATGAGGATTACAACTCCCATTATCCTCTTCTTCTAAAATTGAAAATAGAGCTGATCTCAGGGACTTCTTCCTCCTTGGAGGCAAGATCATTAGTTGTTAAAGGCAGGTATTTAATATCCCTTGCTGGAATCCAGAGTGGGTTTTTCTCATTATAGGAAAAGATGCATCCAAATCCCCTTCCATCTGTGATCGATGGGTCCAGTCCTCTCCATGTATCCGTAAGTGGGTTCCTCCATCTAACTAGAATGGAGTTATATGTAATCAATGATGACCAGTATTTTTGAAATGGGGAGGCATCTGGGCTATCTTTAGAAAAATTTAAGATATTTAAGGTAAGTAATGCTTTCCTAAATTGATCATGTGGGGGTGGTGAGTCCCCCTTTTGTTTTTGTAATTCAACCTTTAGGGTATGATTTAGGGTACGATTTCTACAATAGCTTGGCCTCTTGGATTATATGGGGTACCTGTGATATGAGTAATATTCCAGGTTTGGAGGAATGTGGCAAAGGCCTTGCCAGTGAAGCATGGCCCATTGTCAGTTTTTATATGATCAGACAATCCAAGAATGGCAAAACACTATAGCATATGACTAATGGCATGTTTGGTTTTTTCCCCAGCATGGGCTGATGCCCAACATCCTCGGGAGAAGGTATCAACTGAAACAAAGATATATTTTAGTTTGCAAAAGGGGGAATAATGGGTAACATCAATTGGCCAAAGACTATTGGGGCACAATCCTTGAGGGTTACTGCCTGAAGTTTGAAGAGGGGGAATTTGAAAAAAGGGCTGACAATATCGGCAAGTGTGAATAATCCCTTTTAGATCTTTTGTCGGTACTTGTGGGTATCTATATTTTAGCCCTCTCCAATTAGTATGAGTAAGCTGATGGAAATTAGTGGCCTCAGTTACAGAAAACACGGATGAGGCACACTTATATCATCTTGGTTTCCTTCAGAAAGGAGACCTGGCAAATTTTGATGGCCTCGCAAATGTTGCACAAAAATAGGGTTGTTTCATTGTTTAAGTATAAATTGTGTTTGTATCATTAAAGGGGTAATAGGATTGGAATCTAATTTAATATAAGCTTCCATTATCAATGGCAGCAAATTGACCACACATAAGCTGTCAGTTTATGCGTTCCTGAATCATTTTTAATGCCATAGTTATGGCAAAAAGTTCCTTGAATTGAGGGGAGCCCTCTGTTGGATGGGATGACATATGTATAGGCTGGGGGGTTTTGCCATCAATGAAAGGGGGTTATATAACTACCGAGGCACCCATGCGCCCCCCCCCCTCAGTGAATATCATAAAAAAGTTTGGCTCGGATGTTTGGACAAATATTTTTGGAGGTCTCCATTCCAGCCGCATGTAGGAGCTCTTCCACTTGTAGGGGCCGTAATGGCAATCAATATTGCCCAAGAACCCTTTCAAAGCAGTCACAATTCTCTCATTGTTCCTATGAAGCCAGGTGAAATCAGACAACTGATATGGGATAATAATCTCATGGGGGTCTATACCAAATAATCGAGTGGCAACATCTCTACCCTTAATTATGCAGTCAGCTATTTGATCAATCATGGCATAAACCCGGGGAGCCCCCCCTATGGAAAAGTGGATCCAATGTATAGGCTCTCTGACCTGAGCCAAAAGGGTGGAGCATAGGGTATTGCCCATGAATATATAAAGAATTAAGGGTAATTTAGGATTAAAGTGCCACAGCATTGCTTTATTGATTGATTCTTGGATTTTTAAGAGAACTTGTTTACAGGGGATGGGCAAGGAGATTTTAGAGGATAAATCAAGCCCCCTTAGTAAACCAAAAAGGGGGAAAGCTCATCAGTGGATATGAAAATCCAGTACCTAAGCCAATTTATTTCCCCCAGCAACTTTTGGAGTTGGGAAAGGGTGTAGGTTTCCTGTATATAGAGTTGAGGCTTAAAAGGAAATGCTGTATCCAACATTAGAGTGGATCCCAAAATTTTAAATGGGGGCACATTCTGGATTTTCAGGGGCTACTTTAAAGTTATAATTTGCCAATACTTACATTCAGTAACTAATAGCGGCAAAAATTTGGGGTCAGGGCTTCCCCAAATTATGTCATCCATGTAAATATAGAAAAGATTTTTTGGTAAATTTAAAAGGGAGGAAAAATGTAGGACATGTAATATTGACAAATAGAGGGACTATTGGCCATACCAGGAGGCAATACTGTCCACTCATATCTAAGATCAGGTGCTTTAAAATGTACTGAGGGGACAGAAAAGGCAAATTTTTTGGTATCAGCGGGATGTAAGGGGATTGAGAAAAAACAATCTTTAATATCAAATATAGTTAAATAATAATGATTGGGGATGGCTGGAATAGAGGGGAACCCTCTTTGTGGTGTCCCAAGGATTACTATCCATTCATTGACTTTCCTTAAATCCTGTAAAAACCTCCAAGTGCCATTAGACTTTTTAATAACAAAAAATGGTGAATTCCAAGGACTAGTAGACAATTTGAGGTGGCCCAGCTTTAACTGTTGTTGTACAAATAAGTGTAATTGGTGGAGTTTTTGTGAGGGTAAAGGCCATTGTTCCATACATATTGGGTCTCCAGGTCTCCACTGTATTTGGATGACTGTGGGGGGAACAGTGACTCCTAGGATTGGGGGTGCACCTGGGAAAATCGCTTATCAATTTGGAACAAATCTAATCCTTCATTACGAATTTGGCTAAAGAGTGGATCATCCCTATAATTGGGGGTGATATCTCTTTCCCTGTTCAAATTGCTGTTGGTATTCTTCCTCTAAGAGGTCATCATAAAAGGCCTTTTATCGGTGGTTGTGACTGCCTCTGCTTCCCCTAATATATCTTGCCCCAGAAGGTTGGCTGACAGTCCGGACACCACAAGGGGGCGAACTTCCCCTTTGTTTCCACTAGGGTCCTTCCACGGAAGCTAGGAGGAGGTTTCCCATGAGATGAACTGCGCCCCTACTCCCAGCAAGAAGGGCCTGGGGACCAATTGCCATGAATGTGGAACCTCCTCTTTTCTGATTACTGTTCGGTTGGCTCCCATGTCAATTAAACACTTGAAGGTCTTTTCTCCAATGGTGATGACCATTTTTGGTCACAGTCCTGGTACCATGGGTACCATCCAATGGACCTGGGCTGGTTCGGTCCCCTTGTTTAATGGGGCTGGGGGAGAACCCCCCTGGCAGTTTAAAGGTTCCCCATTCAGGTTAAATTTTGACCTACAGTCCCGGGCCCAATGAAACCCCTTTTTACATTTAGGGCAGGGGATTCGAGTACCCTCTCTCTTCCCTCCTGGAGCTGTAGGCTCTCTAATTTGGGCAGGACAATCCCTCCAGAAGTGGCCCTCTTTCCTGCATTTAAAGCAGGTGGGTGTTCTGGTTAGCCTTGTCTGTTGTAGGACCTGTATAAGGGTATGTAAATCCTCCCTTCGGCCTTCATGAATGTCTGATGTCATAGCTCTGGCCTGGTGAGTCATGGACTGGACATCCCGGGAGGCTACTATCCATTTCTCCATGGTATGATTTTTTAGTCCAGCACAGGCAGGCTTATGATCTGAGGTCATCCCATCCCACAGGAGCATTCTGACAGATTTATCTCTTAATGACCCAGCTGGGAACTTTCGTTTTAGGCTATTGTTAACTCTTTCTATAAAGGTCAGTAAATCTTCACCAGATTTCTGGGTGATCCCCACAATGGGGGCCTCGGTAGGTCCCTCATCTAATTTTCTCCATGCTGCTAGTCCTGTCGCTCTCACCTGGTCTTGGTAGGGAGGGGGCAATGCAGCCTGTTGAAGGTCGGTGGTGAATTGGTCGCCGTTCCAGAAAGCATACCATAAGTTAAAGGTATCACGGGCTGAGCGGCCTTATTTCGCCTGCCCAAAATCCTACATTCCTCCTGGAAATAAGCTGTCCATTTGAGAAATAGAGCCCCGGGGAGCACTGCCTTAGTTAAGTCTCGCCAATCTCAGGGGACTAGAGCTTGGTGCTCAAGCCCTTCAACAAGGGTGTCTGCCCATGGCAAATTAGGTCCATCTTCTGCCACCGCTTTTCTGAGTTCTTTTACGTCCTGTGGCTCCCAGGGGTACCAAGTCGGGATGGTTCCCTCCTGGGTTGAGGTTAACTGGAAAAAGTCCTACTGGCTCCCCAACCTTCCTTTCTTCCCCTATATACCATGGCATTGGTGAGGGCATGGAAAAGGGACTGGCTGGGGAGAGAGATTGTGGGGGACTTTTCGCCGGCCATGGTGACCCTTTTCTCTGCCAGTTTGGGGCTGTGGTCTATTAACCTTTTCAGAGGGAGGCGGAGGAAAGCAGCACTTAAGCGCAGAGATGGTAGGGAGAATTCCCGGGGGGCGGGGGGGGGGAATGATCTTCCCTTGCTCTGTCTGAACTCTCCTAATTAACTTTTCCACCCAGTCCCAAGTATCCCAATCAAAGAGGTTGCTTTCTAGGAGCCAGGGTGAAAATTTAAGGAGGCACCCCCAGGCCTGGCTAGCCTGGTTATCAGTGAGATCAAGCCCCCAGTTTTAAGGAGGAGCTGGAGGGACTCAAGGACAAGGTCAGATTTAGAGTTGGACCTCCCCATATTTTATGAGGGGACACTCACCTGCAGACCGATTGGCCTGTCAGCATCTCCTCGAGGAAGAAGAATTCCTCACATGGGGCACCAGACTGTCAGGGCCAGCCCGACAGCAGTGGGGCAAAAAAGGATGCTGAATGCCGATGGCTCAAACAGAAGCACACGGAGCCGGGAGTGGTGTCAAGCATGAACTCGTTTATTGCTCATACAGCACTACTTTTAAAGCACAAAACCACAGGGGGATTTCCAAAAGGGGAACCACACACACCAATCATGTCAAAGGTCAACTGAACATTTTGACTGCATGCCTCCTTTAAGCCAATCACCCTCTAAGGGCACATGCTGATCATGAGTAAGGAAATAAATGGGGGCCAATGGGCTTGTGTGGCCACACATTTGGTGGTGAAATGCATTTTGGGTAGCTCCACCTCCCTTGCATCCACCCAGCACCATTTACAGGCCCCAAAGGTACGAGTCCCAATAGAACTTTTAAATTGTTGGATGGATGGCCTGCTATGGTATTTTTCATTTTTAAAGTGATGCATAGTTTGAATACAGTTAACTGGGAAATCAACTTATTCAATGTAATTAACTAGTATATAAGGAAGTTGGTACTTCTCTGCAAGCATATGTATAAATCCAACAATCATTTTTTTGTATTATTTATTTAGCTCTTGAGCTGGGCTCTATACAAATAAATGCATAGAGAGACCAAAACATAATATTAAGAATAAATAATTGCTTTTTCAGTTAAATAATTAAAGGAGGCCTTAAGCGAACAAGTAAGAAAAAGATAGATACAAAAGAATGCAAATTTAAACATGCCAATCTGTTTTTTTTTTTTCCTGTGTGTCTTCAGTGAAAGTTTTTTTCTAGTTCATGCAATTTTTATTTGGTCCAAAGGTTTTTTATAAAAATCTGATAAATCACAATGATCATGTGCTTCTGCAGTTTTTCCTAGTGAACAGTTTAAAATTTTCAGAAGGATTTACCTTCCAGTAAATCAAGATGTGCTATGTCTCTTTAATTGGAAGATGAGAATTTCTTAGAAAAATTTTATTGTTTTTTATTAGTAGTAGATAATATATAATACTATATACTTTGATGTCACAAATCTCATATCATGCATCTGAAACCATAAAATAAAACATCTAATACCTAATCCATATTAGGTCTCCAGGCTCTAAGTTTTACAAAGTTATTTTGAAGAATGTTATGTAAAGGATCCTCACATTTATTGATAACAGGTCTAAGTACATTGCTTGAGTCCTCTTCAAATTTCACCCAGATCTTACAATAATGAGATATCTAGAAATGAAGACAATGCCTCTAGATATATACAGTTCTACCTCTTACTGTCACATAAGGAAAGAATTACCTAGGCCCAGAAAGAGCTGATTTCATTATCATCAAACTAATGGTAATCTAAGACATGAGAGAAAATCACTGAAAATTTTGCTACTTGCAAATTAAGAAACTTAACTATTAATTTGCAAGTAGCAAAATTTTCTTTCTACTTTTTAATGTTCTTTTTACTTCTCTCAAAACTTGAAGATTTGTAAAGAAAGAGTTTTGTTACAATATTCTAAAAAATACTGTCACAGTATTCTAATTAAAATGTGTATCACTGTCACAAGAACACATCCAAGAGACAGGTTAAGATTTTTTGGAATGGTATAAAAAATATTAAGTGATTTTCTGTTTTAGAACTCTCAATGAGAGGCTTCAATTCATCCTGATAGAAAAAATAAATGTGACACTTATATAAACAAAAGCCACTTAGATGATAGTTAAATAAAAACTGCTTGAATGTAATCAAGGAGAAACTGAGATTTGGGCTTTTTTTCACATCTTACTTTTACAATTTTAACCAAATGTTGGAGGCTATTGTAATATGTATCATAGCATATTAGAAATGTGAGAAGCATTTTCTCATCAATGCTTGCTAGATACATTAGTTTAATTTTCTTGTCAGGGGTGGAATATCATGTATAGTTGCATGCTTCCATTTTTGGTGTACCAATTTTCCTAAATAGTTATTTTTGGAGATGATTTCCATGAAGTCAGCATTTATACTTCTCCCAATATCAGTTTCCTGAAACTGGAGGCCATTACTGCTATATCATGATGGACTGTTTGAAGTTCTTCAAAGATTTTTTTTCTTCCCTGAAAGTTAAAAATTTGGGTGTTATAATGGGAGGAAAGTTAGTGAGGGTTGTTGTTTGGACAAAATAAACAGTTTAGGCATTTTCTATACCCTTTATGTTGTTCATTATATTCTCCTCTTAAATAAGCATTAGAATAACAAATTCTTCTAATGTATAGACCTTTCCAGAATGAGATCAAGAACCTTTCTTGATTTTAAAGCAATTCAAAATTATAGTCTATCTCAAAAGTTTATTCATAATAACTGTGTGTTAGCCCTTTTATCTTTAGCAAACTACCAGCTGTGACAAAAATAATGATTTCTGCCTCATGGGTAGATTTTACCTCTGGCAGGGGGTCACATTTTAAGGATGAAGTAATATTCTGCAAAGGATACACCAACGGATATTTTCTTGTTTAAGTTTTAAGATGCTATCAACTAACTTGGAAGTAGAGACATTCCAGAGTCTTCTCCAGTAAATATACCTAAATCACTATTAATTAACAAAGGCTAGACAATCATGAGTTTTCATTTCTTCATGTAATTAAATAAAAGAGCAAAATTTTAAGTATTACAATGGTGAAAAAATGTGTAGTAATTAAAAACATTAAAAGTTCATAAAAATAAGGTAACTGGTTGAGACATATTTTGTTTTATTAATAAGTAAATATGTCAAGTCCAAAGAAGATCCAAAAATAAAATTGGTAGAAGCTTATGCTAATTTACCTATATGATTATTGTCCTTAAAAATCTGTATAATAGCCGGGCGTGGTGGCGCACACTTGTAATCCCCGCGCTTGGGAGGCTGAGACAGGAGAATTGCACAGGTTCGAAGCCAGCCTCAGCTATTTAGTGAGGTTCTCAGCAACTTAGTGAGACCCTGTTTCCAAATAAAATATAAAATAGGTCTGGGAGTATAGCACGGAGGTAGAAAGCCTCTGGGTTCCACCTCCAGTACCACAAAAAAAAAAAAAAAAAAATCTGTATAATAAGGCCAGGCATGGTGGCGCATGCTTGTAATCCCCGTGCTTGGGAGGCAGGGAGGCAGAGACAGGAGGATCACGCAGGTTCGAAGCCAGCCGTGCGCATTGGCTTAGGAGACCCTGTTTCCAAATAAAAATGTAAATATAGGTCTGGGAGTGTAGCCCGGAGATAGAAGGGCTTCCAGGAACCCCAGTACCACAAAAAAAAAGAAAAAAAAATCTGTATAATAAATTTATCAATGTAGCAGAATACACAATTAATCTAAAAATCAATTGATTTTTATATGCCAAATATGAATCTACTCAAAGAAGTACAGAAAATAATTCCTTTCATAGTAACCTCAAAAATAATTAAATACTTAAATCTACCCAAGGAAGTTAAAAAACTCTACAGTGAGAATTAGAAAACACACACACACACACAAAGAAATTGAAGATAATAAAAGATGAAAAGATATTTTTTGCTCTTGGGTAGGCAAAATAAATATTACCAAAATGGCCATTCTACCAAAATCCATCTATAGATTTTATGCAATACCTATCAAAATATCAATAGCATTCTTCACAGACCTAGAAAACTCACTCCTAAATTTTATGTTGGAAAATAAAAGAAGCAGAATAACCAAAGTAATTCTGAGAAAAAAGAACCATCCTGGATTCAGTGACTATAAATTATACTTCAGAGCTATAGTAATAAAACTAGCATGGCATTGGCACAAAAAAACACACATATATCAATAGAACATGATAGAAGATACAGAAAAAATACTTACATTTATAGCCAATTGATTTTTTGCCAAAATGCCAACACATACATTGGAGGAAAGACAGCTTCTTCAACAAATTGTGTTGGCAAAATTGGTTATCCATTTAAAAAAAAAAGAAGAAATTAAATTCCTACCTCTCATCCTGTACAAGAGACAACTTAAGCTGAATCAAGTATTTGGAAATTAGACCAGAGACTTTGAAAATAGTAGAAGAGACATAGCTTTAATACTCCAACATATAGGCAAAGTAAACTTCTTCAAAGAAGACCTAAATTTCAAGAAACTAAAACAATAATTAATTAATTAATGAGATGACATTAAACTAAAAAGTTTCTGCTTATCAAAGAAACCATCAAGAATCAAAAGAGAAAGCCTCAAGAATAAGAGATCTTTTCCACCTATTCCTCTACTAGAGGATTAATATCCTGAATATGCAAAGTAATTAAAAGACTTAAATCTAAAAAAATACCTTATTAAGAAATCTAAAATTGAACTAAATAGACATTTCATATAAGAAGTACAAATGACTGATGAATACATAAGATATTTATCATTATTAGCAATCAGGGAGATGCAAATTGTAACCACAGATTCTATCTAACCCCAATTAAAATGGCAATCATCAAGTGGTTAAATGACAGTAAATGCTAGTTGGAATGTGGGAAAATAGGAACTCTTCTGCACTTTTGGTAAAATTGCCAACTAGTATAGCTACTATGGAAGTTAGTGTGAATAATTCCTAGAAAATTGAGGTTTAGTCCACCATATGATTTTGATACACAACTCCTGGGTGTATTTCCAAAGGAACTGAAATCATAATATTATAGTAGTACATGTATACCCATTTTTATAGCAACACATTTCACAATAGCAGCCAAATTATGAAACCAACATAGGTTTCCATCAACAGATGAATGAGTTACAAAATTATGGGATACACACACAATGAAATTCTACTCAGCAATCAAATAAAATAATCTTATTTGCAGAAAACACGGATGAATCTGGAGAACATTATGCTAAATGAAATTAGCTAGTCACAAAAGTGAAGGGTCATAAAGTTATGAGGTAATCAGAATATCAGAAAGACTTCAGATATTTAAGGACAAACTTCACTGGAGCCAGGGAAGTGGTCTAGAAAAAAGGAAGAGGAGAAAAGAGAGGATTGATGAAGGAATCACTTTCATTAACATTAAGTACATATGTGAGAATGCCAATGTCAATCTCAATATCCTGTATGGAGGAGGGAGGACAGAGCTGAGGGCATGCTCAATGCATGTCTCTCACTACAATACAAAATACATTATTATGTGCACCAATAAAACATAAATAAAATTCAGCAGTAAGTCAATGTCCAAATTATCTATAACTCCACGATGAAGAGAATGTTCTTAGGGATTTAAAAAAAAAAACATGAAAAGTTTAATCTGACAATTTTGTTTGCACAAAAATGCCTCATCGTTAAGTTAGTGGCTTGGATCATTCTAGAAAGTTTTTTTTTTTTTTAATGTGTGAGGAGTCTGAGAATTTTTAAAAGATATCCAAAACTTCAGTAAATTTCTGGCTCTGAAAGAGAGGCATAACATTGGTTGGTATGTAGGAGAAAAAACAGTACCCATATCAGCCAGATTTTTCTTTTTTCTTTTTTTTTTTAAGATTTAAAGAAATTTATTAAAAAGATGGAAATACAGAAGACAGTTACAGCTCCATGCCATTCAAGAGTGGCATGGGTGGGGGGGTTTCGAATGAATTCACTGAGATACAAAGCACTGAACAGACATTTTATACACAACACCGTCCATCTTGTTCACATAATTCTAACATAGTAAAGGTCCCTGTAAGGTACCTCCCCTTACCCTGTAAGGTACCTCAACTTACTTTCCTGCCAAGGTGTATTTTTCTTTCTGGCCTAGGTGTCTCTTTTCAGGAAGGTCATGGTCAAAGTCGACCCCCTCTTCCCTTCTGGTCCTAGCTAGATTATCTAATTATTATGTAGATATGTCTTTGGAAAAAGGAAGTCCTAGTTCTTCTCTCCTATTGACTTGCTAATTACCTTTAGCTAGGTTAATTTACATTGGAATAGTTGCCCTTTTTTTCTAACAGAAACCAAGTCCTTTCACTAATTTTTGAAATACAATAATCAGAGCTTTCTCAAACCTGCCTAGGCCATTCCCATTACTGGTACATTCTCCCCTCTGTCTAGTAACTTCCTGACACCTGTCAGGCCAAAGGTAAATACAGAAAATACATTTTTACTTTTATAATTCTATAAACATTTATCATGAGCTAATTTCCCATCAGTTCTCTTCCATTATCATTACATACATGTACCCATAGCAAAGGAATAAGGAGGATGACTCAACTGCCTTCTTTTAGCTAAACAGGGGTGACATAAAAAGGCCCCTGCTTAGGGTACACATGTATGTAATTGGTATGGGGGAATCAGATGGGTCTATGCAGATTTTTCTAAAACTGTTCTTTATAAAAACATTTTTCACTTTTATTCTCGAGCTTTATTGAGATATATATTTATATACTATATAATCTACCTATAGGAAGCATATACTTCCATCTTTTTTACATATTAACAGAGGCTATATGTCACTAAAGTAGTATTGTAGAACACTTTTCAACACTCCACAAAATACCTGCACATAGTAAATGTCATTTTAAATTCCCAAACATCCTCCTTTCCAATTCTAGGTAACCATGAACTCATATTTTCCATCTGTATTGATTTGTCTATTCTGAAAACTTTACATAAATGAAATCATGTAATTTGTGGTTTTTGTGACTAATTTTATTCCATTAACATATCATTTTCAATTATGTAAAACATGTCTCTTTCATGTAATATACTACTGTATAGATATATTACCTTTTTTGTTCTATTATTCAGTTGATAGGCATTTGAGTTGTTTCCAAATTTTTACTCTTATAAAAACTACCAATTCCATATTCTTTTCTACATATTCAAGAAAACCCTTCTATTAGTGTACAAGCCTTTACTTAGACATGTTTTTATTTTTGTTTTTTGAATATATGCCTAGGAGTTGAATTGCTAGATCATAGGAACTCTATATTGAGAAATTTGAGGAATGACAGACTGCTTCCTAAAGTGGTTGGTTGCTTCAGTTGAAATTTCACACTAGAAATGCGTAAGGACTGCAATTTTCTACATTCTTACCAACATTTTTCTTATTTACAATCTTTTCTTTTTTAAGCAAAATACTGAATATAAGGTAAAATCTTATTGTGAGTTTCGTTTTCAGTTCCCTAAAAATGAATAATATTGAGCATCTGTCCACATGTTCATATTGGCCATTTGTATACATTCTTTTTTGGAAATGTTTATTTATATCATTTGTTCATATTTTCACCAGATTACTTTTTATTGTTGGGTTGTAAGACCTCAATATATATCTTGAAAATAACTCACTTGTTAATTATATGATATGAACATATTTTTCCATTCTTTTCATTTTTTTAAGCTTTTATAATTTTAATCTTAATTTTTTTATTTTATGTGGATCATATTGAAAACAGCATACATTCAGGCAATGCTTGGTTCTCTTCCCCTTCTTATGTTCTTGATGGTATCTTTTAGAGCAAAAGGTTTTCAATTTTGATGAAGTCCAATTGATGTATTACTTCCTTGTTTGCTTAGGTTTTGGTCTTGTACCAAAATCATTGCTTGGTACAAGGTCACAAAAGATTTACTTTGATATTTTCTTCTAAAAGTTTAATACTTTTAGCTATTACATTTTCATTTATGATTAAAACTAAGAAAACCTTTGCATTGGTGTGAAAAAGGTTCTAAATGTATTATTTTACATTTGTATATATCTTTTTAGTTAGCATCATTTATTAAAACACTTAATGAATTGTCTTGGCACCCTTGTTAAAAAAAAACTGACTATATTTAGTGTTATATCTGGATTTTCAGTTCTAGTCTATCTTTTTTTTTTTTTATTGTGGGTCTAGGGATGGAAACTAGGGGAATTTTACCTCCGAGCTACACCTTGTGCCCTAATTTTATTCTTTATTTTGAAACAGGGTCTCATTAAGTTGCAGAGAGCCTCACTAAGTAGCTGAGGCTGTCCACAAACTGCGATCCTCTGGTCTCAGCCTCCCAAATGCTGGTTACAAGTGTGTACTACCATGCCTAGCTAGTACTTCAATTTTTAAGTCTAACCTTACATATTTATTGTCTTGATTATTGAAACTTTGTAATATATTTGAAACCAAGAGGAAGGAATCCTTTAGATGTTATATATTTAAGAGTTTAGATATGCTGACTCATTCCATTTATATAAGAATCTAGGTTTAGCTTGTCAATTTTTTGCAAAAGATTATAAAAATAGTATTTAAAGAGTTAGTGTTGACATGTGTCCTATAGCATTACTATTAATAAATTAGTTTATTAATTTTAACAATTTTGAAGCGTTTATATGTTTGATATGTAAAAATATACCATTCCAGAATTAGCAATAGTTAATTTCTTCAATTTTGTTGTGCATTTTTTTGCCTAATTGCCCTAGCTAAAACTTCCACTGATAATAGGTATCCTTGCTTGATAAGCACTCACTCTCTCATCATTATGTTAATCATGGCTTATCAGTCACTTTTTATCAGATTGAAATAATTCCCACTCAAATCTTAGGTTGTCAATTGTTGTTTATAATCATAAAAGGGTTTTAAGTTAATATGATCATGTTTATTTTATCCCGTATTTTACAACTGTGGTATATCACAATGAATGGTATTTCAATATTAAATGTAGTCTGGATTCCAGAAAGGACTTCTACTGTTTTATAGTGTGTGCTTCTTTTTAATTATTGCTGACTTCAGTTTGTTGTCATTTTGTCATGGGAAAACATGGTAATTCTGTATAGAGTCCTGAGGATTTTCCAAGTTTGGGGATAGAAAACTCACCTCAGGACCTTTGGGGTCCTGGGCTTCCATGTCATAAAGAATTTTAGCCTGAACAAGTCAGAGACAAAGACAGTGGTTTTATAGAGGGAAAGTGGGGATATATGTTCAAGGGAGAACAGAGGCAACCTCAAGAGTGTGAGAGGCCCTTGGCATCTTTGCAATAAATTTCTTATAGGTGACCCTGAGAGGGAGGGTGACTAGGGGCACAGGGCAGAATGGGGTAACATGGGATGGCTGGTCCCTTCTCTTTGAATGTTCATGTTCTCTTCATTTTGTTGGTGGGTGGTGGGTGATTCCTGGGGTTGACAAAAAAAAAAAAAGTAGAAGACTTTGTTTGAGATTTTTTTTGTTGTTGTTAAGCATCCCAGAAATTTGAGGCCTGAAGATAGGATGCCGGGCTTGCCAAAATGAGACTTTCCTTAGGATTTTTGTTTGTTTTTATCTCATGCATTTAAGGAACTCAGGTATGAAGATAAGACATTATGATTTAAATGTATAGGCCAGGACTTTTGAAAGTTGAGAAAACAATAGGCCAGATGGGCTATTATGAATAAAAGCCCGAGTGCAAGGATCACAGCCTCAACTATTTAGTGAGTCCCTCAGCAACTCAGTGAGACCCTGTTTCAAAATAAAGAATAAAAATTGGGCAGGGGGTATAGTTTGGAGGTCAAATGCCTCTGGGTTCCATCCTCAGACCCACAAAATAAAATAAAAAAAAAATAGGCCCTGTAAATTGAAATTAAGGATTATGAAGTTTTTAGCTATTAACCTGTATTTTCCCTTTCCTTCCCAATTTGTCTCCTTTCTACCTAATATTTTATTTTTTTCTATTCTACCTCAGTTTTGTTAAGAATTTTTATGTATAAATTCATAAAAGACTTTGCTTTGTATTTTTACTGTGATGTGTTTACCATTATTGTCATTAGAGTAATTCATAAAATAAATTTGGATATATCGCCTCCTCTTGTATATCTTGATAAAAATTATGAAAATTTAGTTCAAACTCTTGAAATGTTTTATAAATTTAAAATATATTAAAGTCATGCTTATTTTGTGTTATGACAACAATAAAAGTAAATATCAGCTACAGAGTAGAATAACAGAAAATAAAACAACATAACAAATTTTATGGGATGCCACAAACAATGCATATTGTGGAACTTTTTAATATGGCTATATTAAAAAGAGAAAACAAAAAATAAAAAATCTGCTGGAATTGAGTGAGGGGGTGCTTTCTCTTTTAACAGATTTTTCTTGAGCCCCATATATAACTTTAAATGGGGTTTCTGTTATGGATTGGGAGACTATGGTTTGGGGAAGCCATTCCCCGGGAACTCCTGCGAGGGTCCTGGACACACTTTCCCCCAACCCATAACAAAAACCAAAAACAACCAAAACCAGAAAATTACCACGGGTTCTTGTTCTAAGCTAAGAATAAATATGCATAACTTGGACAGTTGCTGAAGATTTAAAGAAGTTTATTAGAAAGATAGAAATACAGAAAATAGAAATACAGCTCCATACCAGACTGGCATGGAGGGGTGACTCAAAATGAATACACCAAAGGGCTTACATGTGGACTCGGCCTTTTATACCTATGACCTCCATCTTGTTTGCGTGACTCTGAAGTAGTGAGTATACCTGAAAGGTACCTCCCCTTAACCCTGAAAGGTACCTCCCCCAGCAAAGTGTGGCAAGGTGTCTCCTTTTATGAAGGGCAAGGTCAAACCCTGCTCCATCCTCCCTAGATCTTCATGTAGATCTGTCTTTAGACAAAAGCCTAGTTCTCCTCTCCTATAGACTGGTTAACTACTTTGAGCTAGGTTAATTTACATTGGAATAGCTGCAGGTTTTAGGCAGAAATCAAGTCCTTTCTTTACCCATGTCTGCTGCCATTTTGACACAATTATTTTCTTTTGAAATATATTAATAATCAGAGCTTTCCCAAATCTTCCTAGGCCATTCCAATACTGGTACAGTTTCCAAAAAAATTAGAAGTTTTAAAAGTTCCCAATTGTCTTCAGGGGTTTCAAGTGCTTGCTAGCATTCTTGTTTTTTTTTAGCTGAGATTGTTGCCTTTGGCAGCTGAGCTTGCTGTTATTTAGGTAATGCCCAGAGAATAGGATTACGATTACCTTCATCCCACATTGCTGCTACCTACTGTGTTGAGTTCTGAGTCAAATCAAATGGCTACCACACTCTGAGGGTAGAGATTTTTCTGGAGGCTGCAAGTTCAGAGAAAATACTAAATATATAATTGCTATAGTGGCTTTAACAAGCTTAAAAGAAAGGTCTATCCTCTCTGTCATCTGCAATGCCACTGGCTTTTGGCTATCACACCACTGAGCTTTCTGGGGATGGGGTAAGGAAAAGTGTGCCAAATTGAATGCTACAGAACTCATTGTTTAATAAGATTTTATAATACTTCTTATTTTTTTATTTTACTTTGTGACTTTGATTAATTGCCAGAATTATAATATGATTTTTTTGTCTTTCCTCTCTTTTTCTTGTTGTGACAAGAAAAAAGAAATTAATAAGGTTCTTACCTTGCCACTCTAGATATGAATATATCAAGGTTGGTCTTAATGTTTGGAGAAAATTATTTTTTAAGTTTAAAAGAACAGGAAATTGGAATGTTTAGTTTCCTTAGTATACCTTCATTGACCTCTAGAATTTTATATTATTTTTCTTAGCCAAAATAGTGCACTGGTCAATATTCAATTTTTATTTCTCATAAGACTAAATTAAAACAAAACTATTTCATAAGAAAAAATGAAGATGGTCACTAAAATATCACACCTACTAGCTACAGTTCTGCTTTCATTTTCTAAATAGTTTTGATTTTCTATTTTACTTGGAACCTTTTAAAATCACCTTTTGAATATTTACACTCTGTATTTTTCATTCTTTTTAAAAATTTTGTAACTGAGATTTTCAATAATGCATGAATTAATAGATATATATCTAAGAATCCTGGGTTTTACATTCTTATGACTAATTTACCTTCCTTTGCAAATTTCTTTCTATAATGTGTAGGCTTTGAAAAGTCTTTGATGATAGCTGTCACTGTCCGTTCTGAGCAAGATTAATTCTTAAAGTGCTCCTTTCGTTTTCTAAGAGAGATTTAATTTAAAGAGGCAATAAAGTTTGGGGTGAGATGCCAGTCAAAGAAGGAAGAAGAACAGTTCTGAGGGAGGGTTGGGGCAAAGAGAAATGTAGAAGCAAAGAGTGGGGGGGGGAGTTAGAAATACAAAGATATTTCACTTTCAGTTATTGTCATGGAACATGATAATTGCTTAAGGTTATTGACTTACATGGCAGAAGATAATTTCAGCACACACTTGTCAAACAAAGAGACAAAATATTTTATTTAGGAAAGTGAGGGATTCAAGGAAAAAGGCAGGTTATCTCAAGGGGAGTGGAGGGAGAACATCTCAGAAATAGTGTGTTGGAGGCTTTTTCAGTTCTTTTATAGAACCCCATGAGGAGGTGAGTGGAGTTGCACAGTGTAGGTCTGGACATCATCCCTCTTAATTTTCAGGTTCCTTGGCATTCGTGGATGGTGTCTGGTGATTAATCTTTGTCCTCCTCAGAAACCCTTTGTTTTTTAAGCATCTCAGGAACCTCAGGTGGGGAGAGGGGCCATAGTGATGAAGGGTGTGGGCTCATTGAGGCTTCTGCCTAAAACAGAACATACTTTATAGTTGGAGATTATGAACTTTCCAGATTTCAAAACTATATTTTCCTTTTCTTTGTAATTTGTCTTCTTTCTGCCTAATATCTTATTTCTTCTATTCTATGTCAGTTATAATGTAGATGATCTAAAAGATGTATTTTTTGAGGGGCTTACTTTTTCTTGGAATGAAAAAGATTAGCTTAAATAATGTTTGAATCTAAATTTCTTTTGGAGGTATTATCATACAAACAAAAATGCACTTTTTTGGTAAAAATCTCTTTCTTTTGGTCTATAAGATATATTCAAATTTCTTAGTAAGAAAATTGTAGCAGTATTAGGAAATGGCTTAAAATATTAATAAATGGCTTAAAATATTAATAAATGGTTTTGGTATTAATTATCAAAAATTGGTTTATTGACAGTGGGGTTCAAAAGGTAAAAAGAAAAGCAGTAATGGTCTGGTTGCTTTTTTTTTTTTTTTTGGTGTGGTACGAAGGATGGAACCCAGTGGCATTCTACCTTCAAGTTACACCCCCAGCCTCAATTTTTTATTCTTTATTTTGAAACAGGGTCTTACTGAGTTGCAAAGGGCCTCACTAAGTAGTAGCTGAGGCTGGCTGCAAACCACAATCCTCCTGTCTCATCTTCCCAAATGCTGGGATTACAAGAGTAAGCCACCACACCTGGCTTCTCCTCTTTTTAATGGCACTATAACAGTTACAACCATAAGAGTTACCTGGTTAGGGATAGTATAGGCTACATAGAACTATCATCTATCATTCCATTTTTGTAATAATAAACTCATTTAAGCTTTCAGCAAGAGTTCAGACTAGTGTTTATCTATACCTAGTTAAGAACAAGAACCAGTGGCTACTGGAACAGTTTCAGGAGCATAACAGGGTCCCTGGAACAGTTCCCTTAACCATAAAAAAGATAGACTTTGATACTAACATGTAATTGAAAATTTTTATATACATTTTGATGTGCTTTTCCCCCCCCAAATTTTCTGGAATAAAATGTAAAGTTATTTATAACTTTAATCTTTCTGTGTAAATATTTCCAGGATTTGTCATGAAGATGAGTTCAGTGGAGAGTAATGATATGTTAAAATAAGCATAATATACTTTTTGCAAATGTTTTCAGTTTTCAGTGGAAATGCCCAATGGACAATGCAACATATAAATATATGTAGAACTTCTTCATAATGAATAACATTGTAATGATAAAAATTAACAAAATAGATGACTTTAGATCACAATATAAAAAAAATTTACTTAACTTTGTAGTTCTAATTAAATTCATGCTATAATTGTAGGACCCTCAATCAGTATGAAATATAAATTCTTTTATGTTAAATTTTACTGAACACATTCTGACTGACCATGAAACAATTTGTAAAATATATTGTTAATCTTTTGAGTTATTTTGTAAGATAAGTAATTAACCAATACATGATATTAACAGTGTTAGCAGCTATGCATGATGGCTCACACCTGTAATCCTATTACTTGGCAGACTGAGACAGGAAGATCTCAAGTTCTAGGCCAGACTCAATAAACTAGCAAGATCCTGCTTTAAGATAAAAATAAAATAAAATAAAATAAAATAGGGCTCACAATATAGTTTAGAGGTAGAATGTCCCTGGGCTCAACACCCAGTAACAACACACACACACACACACACACACACACACACACACACACACATACACAACAACAACAACAGCAAGAACATCAGCAGCAACAACAACAACAACAACAACAACAAAAGTGTTAGTGGACAGACAAAAGGTAAATTTTTATTATACCAGTATAACTTGTCATGGGAAAACACAATAATTTCTGTGGGTTCTTGGCTTCAATGGCAAAAAATATTTCAACATGTGCCAGTTTGAGATAAAAACAAAGGTTTTAATTAGGAAAAATGAGGGGTTAGAGGGGGAAGGCAGGCCATCTTAAGGAGTAGAGGACATCTCTGCCATAGCAAGAGCAAAAAGGCAGAAAAGGCAAAAGGACAAAAGGCAAAAAAGGGAAATATGGAAAGAAAGGGTCTTTGCAACTTTTTCATTTTTTTTATAAAACTTCCATGAGCTGATGGGTGGGGTCCCACAGTGGAGGTATGGACTTCCTCTTAATCTTCAGGTTCCCCAGGCAATGGGGAGGGATAGTGGGTGTCTGGTGTCTTAATCTTTGTCCTCCTCCTTCTGGACTCTTTGTTTATTATATGCCCAGAAATCTCGGGTGGGGTAAGGGGTCATTGTGATTAAGAGTGTTTTGGGCCATTGAAGTTTTGGTCTGAGACCCACCCTAAAATTATGTTCTCCTTTTCTTTCCAATTTGCCTTCTTTCTACCTAAAATTTTATCCTATCTCACCTCCCCTGCAACCCGAAAATATTTTATGTAGCTATATAGCTCTTACTAATTTCATGCTATATTTGAAGGATTCTCAATAAATGTAAAATATAAATTTTTTATGGTAAATTTTACTGAACTCACTTTGTCCATGAAACAATTTATAAAATATATTGTTAACCTACAGGGTTAATTTGTAAGACTATGAAACAATATATGATATTAACAGTGTTTGTAGCTGGAAATAATGGCCCACTCCTGTAATCTCATTACTTGGCATGCTGAGAAAGGAGGATCTCAGTTTTTAGGCCAACCTCAAAAATCTAGCAAGACTTCTTGCTTTAAAATAAAAATAAAATAAAATAAGACTCAAAGTGTAGTTCAGAGGTAGAATGTTCCTGGATTCAATGCCCAGTAACACACACACATACACACACACACACACACACACACCACCACCACCAAC
The DNA here is from genome assembly GCF_963383645.1 of Muscardinus avellanarius. Classification (NCBI taxonomy): domain Eukaryota; kingdom Metazoa; phylum Chordata; class Mammalia; order Rodentia; family Gliridae; genus Muscardinus; species Muscardinus avellanarius. The sequence goes on from NC_137787.1 coordinate 152,692,834, forward strand.
AACAACAGCAACAACAACAACAAAAGTGTTAGTGGACAGACAAAAGGTAAATTCTTATTACACCAGTGAAACATTCTGAGCTAGCAAATCAAGTCAATATAGTTTTGAGAATATCTAATGACATCCTTTACTAAAAATTTTTACCTTTATCCTTTATTATCTAAAAATCTAGTTAATAAATCCTGACTAAATGCCAAAAAATAAGTTATACTTATTTCTTTAATTCAAGTGCTATTATCTAAAGTAAATGGAAAGTCATGAGAGATATTTTCTTGCCTTAATAATAAAAAGTAATAAGTATAGTTCACCAAGCATTTATTTCTGAAATTTTTACATGGGTAATTTCAGTTAATCTTCTTTAAAATATATTTTAGTGAAGATAAGTAATTATGCAAAATCACACAAAAAATTATAAGAAGCAAATTTTAAGTCATTTTAAAACTTTTAAAATATTTATTAAGTATGTGATATTTTTGTCACAAAATAGAATACACTGTACATAACTTTAAAAATTATAGTAAAACATGTATAAGATGATTTTTTTCATTTACAAATGTGATACTCAGTGCTATTTATTATATTCACTGCATTATGCAACTGTCACTCTCATATAGCTATTGTTTTGTTATCACTCTAAACAGAACTATTACCTTTAAGAAATAATGCTTTATTCCCTTTTCCCCCCATTTGCCCTTGTAAGCTCTAATTTACTATTTTAAGCCTACAAATTGATCTAGTCTAGACATTTTACATAAGTAGAATAATTCATTATTTGTCTTTTTTGTATGGCTTATTTCACTTATTTGACATAACATCTTCAATATTTTTCCAAATTATTTCATATATCAGAAATCTACTCTTTTATGGTTGAATAATATTATATTGTATGTATGGATCACATTTGCTTATTGATTCCTTCTTAATAAACATTTGGATTGTTTGCATCTTTTGACTAAGGTGAATAAATGATGCAATGAATATTGGCTTATAAGTATTTTTTTAATTCTGTTATGTTTGAGGTCTGGAATGTCCAAAGGTTCATGTGCTAATGTCTTGGCCCCCAATGTAGCAATATTCAAAGGTGGGGACTTCTTGAAGATGATTGAATTATGGGGCTCCGATTTGATCAAAGTGGTAATCCATGGATGAATTTATTTGGTGGCATTATTGGGAGATGGTAGAAATTGTAGGAGTGAGGTCTACTTGTATAAAGTAGATTACTGGGGACATGGGCTAATTCTCTCTCTCTCTCTCTCTCTCTCTCTCTTTCTCTTTCTCTTTCTCTCTCTTTTTGCTTCCTAGCTTCCATAGAGCCAGCAGCTTTGCCCTTCTTTCATGATATTCTTGCCTCACTACAGGCCCAGAAAAAAGGGAGTTGGCCAACCATGGAGAGAAACCTCTGAAAACATAATCCAAAATAAATGTTCCAAGCTTTAAATTGTTTTCCTCAGGTATATGTCTCTGCAATGAAAATCTGAGTAATACTAAACCTCAGTGTTTTCTTAAAGTGCACTGGGTTTTCTTAATATAGTTGTTTCAACTTCTCGGAGACTCCTCCTATACCAATAGTTATATGTTCGGTTTCTGGCACCTTATTTCAACTGTTAGGTGAGGTCATGGTTTACTGAAGGTTCTTAATGTTTGCTGGCATGTTGCAGCATCATGTGGGATTTGAAGAATTAGATATTTAATTTGGTCTTTCTAATATGTTTTTGTTTGTATCTGTCTATCCAGAAATTGTAACCCCATTGCTTATTTTCTCTGAACCTATACTCATTATATTATTATTATTATTATTATTATTATTATTATTATGTCTATGTGTGTGTGTGTGTGTGTGTGTGTGTGTGTGTGTGTGTGTGTGTTTTACTGGAGATTGGATCCAGAAGTATTTTACCTCTGAACTACAAACCCAGCCCTTTTCCATTTGTTGTTATGAAAAATGGTCTTGGTAGGTTTCTAAGAGTCTTGCTACATTACTTAAGTTGCTTTTGAACTTTGTGATTCTTCTTAATTAGACTCCCAAGTACTAGGTTTACAGGTGTGTGCCATCCCACCTAGTTTCACTATCAATATCTTTTTGTAATACTCAGGATTGAACCCAGAAACACTATACATCCGAGTTACACCCCCAGCTCTATTTGTAGTCTTTATTTTGAAAAAGAGTCTCACGAAGTTGGATAGGACTTCACTAGGTAGCTGAGGCTGGCCATGAACCTGTGATCCTCCTGTCTCAGCCTCCAAAGTACCAGAATAATATTTTAACACTGAATGGTACCTAGGCTCAGATTTGCCTGGAGTCTGCTTTTATTGTGTTATCAGTATTTCAGCACTAGAGGGTGGTCCAAACCTAAGTTTATACTAAATATTCATAACTGTTGTGTTGTTCCAGCTGAACCAGATGAACACTAGGAGTGTTCCATCTCCAGGGGCCTTTCATCAGTGTCTGAGAAGGCCCAAGTATCTTGTCCACTGGCACTGACCTTTGATTAGTAACTGGGATTCTCCCTGGCTCTGGGTAAAATCACAGTGATGAGCACAGTACCATATTCTTATGCTAAATCTGTGGGCACCAATGATATCAATCTGTGTCAAAATCTGGGTCCAAAACCTGCTAAGTACATCACAATGCTGTGGAAGGACTGAGGTACATGCTAGCTACTATAACTAAGTTGGGTTTATTATCTAAGACTGATGCAGTCAGCTACAGATAATGCTGCCTGAAATAGAAGTCTGACAGACAAGAGCCATGTGTCTTTCCCTGGGATGCCTAATTACATTAGTTCTTGTGAGAATAATTTAGTATATGTATAATTGGTCAACATGGTATGTCTGGGGGAAGATGATCACTGGAGCATCTTAGCTGCCATCTTGTAATAACCACCTTAGTTAAAACTTTAACTCTTTGAATATATACCTAGTTTATAAAATTACTGGGACATATTGTAATTCTATGTTAGACATATGTAGAATAAGCAAGCTATATTCCATAACAGCAATACTATTTGAAATTCTTACTAAAAATATGTAAGGGTTCCATGTCTCCAGTTACTTGTAATTTTGTATTATCATTTTTATTCCAGTAACTGTGAAGACATATTTTATTGTTTTTTAATGAGTCTTGATGAGTACTGAGAACAAGCTTTTGGCTTTTAACAACTGAAAAAGAAAATAATAATACACATGAAGCCAGGGATGGTGGCGCATGCTTATAATCCCTGCGCTTGGGAGTCGGAGACAGGAGGATCGCACAGGTTGGAAGCCAGCCATGCTGGATTAAGAGACCCTGTTTCCAAAAATAAATAAAGTATAAGAAAGGTCTGGGAGTGTAGCCCATTGGTAGAAGTATTTCCAGGAACCCAGTACCGCCACAACCACCAAAAAAAAAAAAAAAAAAATACACATGAGATCCTCATTCCAAAAATATATTCAGTTGAAATAATACATTATTAGGAAAGGACAACTGTATAAATAAGTAACTTATCTGTATGGTAGGATTTGAGGTTTAAATACATTGGTCTTCATTTTTAGTTTAATGATTTTTAAACATTTGTTCTAACAAAAATAACAAAAACTTATTGGAGGTGAGGACAAATTGAAAAAAATAAAGAAAAATAAAGAAAGAAATATTTCTGTAAAGTAGGTTACTTGAGCCAGGCGTGGTGGTGCACGCTTGTAATCTCCGCGCTTGGGAGGCAGAGACAGGAGGATCCCACAGGTTCGAAGCCAGCCATGCGCGCTGGCTTAGGAGACCCTGTTTCCAAAATAAAAATGCAAAAATAGGTCTGGGAGAGTAGCCCGGAGGTAGAAGGGCTTCCAGGAACCCCAGTATCACCAAAAAAAAAAAAAAAAAAAAAAAAAGTAAGTTACTTGAAAGTATTATTTTGCAATGAAGATCCAAGTGGAATTTTATAGAGAAGGGCAAACTTGCATTTGATTTTCCATAGAAGTAGTATTAGCTTTTGGGGTATGACAATCTTTTCTTATTTTGACTTTCCCATATTGCAGATCATCTAGTTTTATTAGCCTTTGCTACACTGAACTCCAACAGTGATTCCTCAGATACTGTGATAAAATAAAATTTTCACTCCTTGTACTTGGAGAAAACAAAGTAAATTTTGAATTAGCTCTTAGATGGTAAAATTCAAATGGTTAATAAATGTATAAAAATGCTCAACATCATTAGCAATTAGAGAGGTGCAAATCAAAACTACCCTGAAATTTCACCTAATTCCAATTAGGTGAATTAAAAACACAAACAACAATAAATGATGGCAAGGATGTAGAGAAATTGAAACTCTAATATATTGTTGGTTGAATTACAAATTAGTAGAATCACTCTTGAAAACAGTATGGAGCATCCTCAGAAGAATAGGAATGAACCCACCCAAAAGAATGGAAACCAAACTACCAAAGTAATGCATGCATATCTATGTTCATAGCCACATAATTGACAATTGCCAAATTATGGAACCACCAAGATGTCCATCAACAGATTAATACATTACAAAATTATGGGATATGTATATAATGGAATTTTATTCAGCCATTTAGAAAAACACAGTTACATCATTTGCAGGGAAATGGATGGAACTGGAGAATATTATGCTAAGTGACATTAGTCAGTCACAAAAAATAAGAAATCACATGCTTTCCCTAATATGCAAAAATTAGGGAGAAAATAGGTCATAGGAGGAAGTTTAGATGAAGAAAGAAATACTATAGATGAGCAAATAACTGAGGGGATGGGAAGGGAAAAGAGGGGATGGGAAGGGAGAAGAGGGAAATTCTCTATTGTTCATGATGTACATTAACAAACATCAAAATCAATCATTGGGCCAAACATAAGAAGAGAGAGGGGGGAATGAGGCAGGAATTCATAGGAGCTAACTGGGTGATGTGTGCATGTATGCTTTCACCATCTTGTACTCCATTAAGATGTATGACTAAAATGCACCAATTAAAACAAAAAACAAAACAAAAAAAACAAACAAACAACAACAACAACAAAAATTCTGGGACAGAATCTTGATGGGAAACTGCCATCAAAAGTGGAGGATGAAAAATAGTGACTGTTAGTCTTACAGGAAATATTTTTATACCGAATTAAGAATGTATTACTTAAAAATGAGAACAACTGATAAAATAAGAGCTTTAAGGCAAGGTTAGTTATTTAGGCTTTTCTTCACTAAAAAGCCAGAATGGGATTCTCTAAATAATAATAGTAGGTGTAAATTTTACTAAAAATTCTGTGAAAGAGGGTGTCATAAAAAGATTTAAAGGACTAGTGAGTTATATAGACTAGAGCAGCATTATAATTTGTCTTTCTGTTTCAATCAACTTTCTCACTGCTGTAATTCAAAACACCTGACCACCATATAACTCAGAAGAAGGAAGATTTATTTACTTACAGTTCTGGAGATTTCAGGTGAAGTCTGCAGAGCTCAGAGAATGGTAGCAGAAGACAAAGAAAGAGAGAGAGAGAGAGTACAAGTGCTCTTTCCTCACATTATGGAGGCCAAAAATAAGTGGGAAGAGGAACCATATATATAAACAAGGCCACACTCCCAGGAACCCTTCTTAGCAACCAAGCCCTCCCTCCAACTTGGCTGCCTTGTTTCCATACGTTCTAGAGAAATATTCTAAATAAAAACCATAATACTTTCATTACTATGAGGGCAGGGAATTCTTCAAATGTTTTCATTTTTTTGTCTTTAATGAATAGCAGAATGCTTGAATCATAGTTAATGCTCAATGGAGAAAATGATCACTAAATGTATGTGTGAATGAACAATTAATGGGCTTAAATTATTAAAACTAGCTTATAATGTCTAATTTCCCATTTTCAAATATTTATTTTGCCAACTCCTCTGGACATGTAAAACGAATCATTCTTTCCTATTTTCTGCATTCTTGTAAATTTTATTTATTTATTTATTTATTTATTTATTTATTTATTTATTTATTTATTTACTTTGGTGGTACTGGGGTTCCTGGAAGCCCTACTACCTCTGGGCTACACTCCCAGACCTATTTTTACATTTTTATTTGGAAACAGGTTCTCCTAAGCAGCGCGAGCGGTTGGCTTCAAACCTGCGCGATCATCCTGTCTCTGCCTCCCAAGAGCGGGGATTACAAGCGTGCACCACCCCGCCCGACCTTACTTTATTTTATTTTATTTTATTTTATTTTATTTTATTTTATTTCATTTCATTTGCGGGTCTGGAACTCAGGGGCATTTGACCTCTGAGCTACACCCCCTGCCCTATTTTTTATTCTTTATTTTGAAACCGGGTCTCACTGAGTTGCAGAGGGCCTCACTAAGTAGCTGAGGCTGCCCGTGAGCTGCAATCCTCCAGGTCTCCAGGTCCCAGACTCCGGAATGCTGGGATTACAAGCGTGTGCCACCAAGCCGGGCTCTTGTAAATTTTGAGTGAACCACAAAGTATACGTTTTTGTCTTACTTTTAGAAATTTTCTCTTTAGGTTTTCGTGTACTCAGTTACTTTCAGGTATTTTCAGAAGTCCCAAGATATCATTAATAACATGAGAAGTATTTTTCTATTCTTCTCCAATGAATCTTAAAGCTTGCAAATTCAACTCAGGTACATTGGAAAGAAAAACTTTAGCGATAAGTGACAGTTTAATTTTAGAGTCCTGTGGGATGTGTGTGTGTGTGTGTGTGTGTGTGTGTGTGTGTAAGCTCACGAGTCTAAACACTTGAGGAAACAGTTGATATAGAAAGGGAGTTCAAAGCTTATCTAGGTTAATAAGAGAAATTTAATTGTTTATTTAAATGTAATTATATTTAGCTTCTAAAATGCCAGCATATAAATTTTTTTAAAAATATATTTTAAAAAGATTGAGCAATGTACCTAAAAAGCTGCTTGATTTAACATAAAATACTATTGTAGACCCAGTTTGGAGAGTGGAAGTCTATAAAACTAGATCACTATTCCCACCCCGGCACAGAAAACATGCCAGTGGTCATGAATTTTCTCTTCCACTTAAACAAAATTATAAAGTTGTCATTCAAGTGTGTTATTTTTCATACCATATTTTAGAAAGTAGATGTTCACAAAATGATCACCATATAGTTCTACTTTAACTGGGTTTGGCATAGCAACATTTTCTTCATAAAAAGTATATATATTTGCTTTAATTGATATTTGATATACTGTCATATAGCCAGATATTGTCTTTTATAATTTTCATTTTTTGTTTTGTTTGCATTATTTTAGACTTACTACTAAAATATATTTAATATAATTTGTGTTCTACCTCTTCTAATAGTTAATCTATATTATAGTTAATCTATATTTACTATGAAAACAATCTCTTCACTAATTGCAAGGTGAAGTTTCAATGTTTTATTTTTTATTTTAGCTAATGTTTAAGTTCTAACACTGTCTATCTTTATTTCTAGTCTCATATTTCAAATTTGTCAGCCTGAAAAAGCAATGTAGCAGGTTACACAAAAAGCATTCTTTTTGAAAATCTCCAGTAATGATAAATGAGTGGGCCAATTCCAATAAAATAAAGGAATTCATACAAAGGGAATTTCTTTGGAGTAGGTATTATTTTACAGTTATCCACACCTCCACAAATCTTTTCATTTTGAGATATATAAAATCATGAAACATATAAATAACAAATAGTTAAGACACTATATAAAAGTCTTGATATTCACTTTCTATCATATTTGTCTTGAAATATAGGCTCGGATTAGCTCATTAACTCTTATATGCAAAATCTAATTCAAAGTGAGTCTTGTTAGATGAAGTCATAACATTGTGCTATAAGCTCTGGATATCACCCTCTGAAGACATATTATTAAATGAACTGCAAATCATTTCTTGCTTACATGTCTTTTGCTTATGATGGATGCACAAAGTATTTTCTCTCACTGTATATATATATATATATATATATATATATATATATATATATATATATATATATATATATATATATATATATTGCATGTGAGTATGGCCAAAATTAATATAATTGTTATTATGGTGCTTTTGAAAGTATTATAAAATCATCATACAGAGCTAGGTGGACTTTTTTGTTTTGTTTTGTTTTTGGTGGTACTGGGGTTCCTGGAAGCCCTACTACCTCCGGGCTACACTCCCAGACCTATTTTTACATTTTTATTTGGAAACAGGGTCTCCTAAGCCAGAGCGCGCGGCTGACTTCGAACCTGCGGGATCCTCCTGTCTCTGCCTCCCAAATGCGGGGATTACAAGCGTGCGCCACCACGCCCGGCTTAGGTGGAAGTTTTATCAAAGCAGCAAATAATAAAAATCTGACCAAGAATCTGAACAATAATCTGTTTTGTTTTTTTTTTTTTACTTATCTCAAAGCTGTTTACTTGAGCAAATTATGCCAGAAAATATTCACAACTTTGCTAATGTAAATATTCACTCTCTGGAGCCGGGGTGGTGGCGCATGCTTGTAATCCCAGCATTCGGGAGGCTGAGACCGGAAGATCTCGGTTCGCGGACAGCCTCAGCTACTCAGTGAGGCCCGCTGCAACACAGTGAGACCCGGTTTCAAAATAAAGAATAAAAAATAGGGCAGGGGGTGTAGCTCGGAGGTAGAATGCCCCTGAGTTCCATCCCCAGATCCGCAAAAAAAAAAAAAAAAAAAAAAATCACTCTCTGAAATTTATATTATTATTTTCCACATTTGAATTCACTTATACTAATTCATGTATGCAGTTAATAGTATGGTAGAAAATAATATTATGTTATACAACATAATATATATTCATCATCATTCTAATTACTAAATTTGACTCATGTATTTCTAGGGAATAAAAATAGTGTTCTCAGAGCACCTAGAAATTGATGTTTCCGTAGTTAAGAAAAAAATGTATAAATATTTAATTAGTTTAAGATGTAAATAAAACATTTGTTCTTCTGGGGAGGGAGATACTTTACATTGTAACACATAAAATAATACATCTAGCTCAAAAATAAAGTTCAGTTTAGTACATTTCCCATAATATTTTAGTTTATTTTAAATTTTGTACAGTTCTTTAAGAAAATACACTTTTTAAGTTTAATTACATGCTATCAATTTGATTGACAAATATTTTCTTAAATTGTGTTAACTCAGTTTTTTAATAATACTCAAAAAATTAACTTACTAAACTTAGATCATTTATCTGCCCTTGAATGATGAAAATAGCATATTGAAGATATTTGTGAAACTATTGCTAAGCAACTCATAATAAACTTTAGCATTTGAAGTTAAGGTCCATTAGAGAAAGATTGTTATGTAATTGTACCTGTTGCAATCTTTAAACTGAGTTTTAGTGTTTATGTGTTTTAGCACCAAGTACAAGAATGTTTTAAGTTTTATTATTATTATTAATAAACTTTAGCATTTGAAGTTAAGGTCCGTTAGAGAAAGATTGTCATGTAATTGTACCTGTTGCAATCTTTAAACTGAGTTTTAGTGTTTATGTGTTTTAGCACCAGGTACAAGAATGTTTTAAGTTTTATTATTAGTATTATTATTATTATTATTAGTAGTAGTAGTAGTAGAAGTAACAGTAGTAGTAGTAGTAGAAGTAGTAGTAGTAGTAGTAGTAGTAGTAGTAGTAGTAGTATTTAATAGAAAGGATAATTTTTTGTGTGTGTGTGGTGCTAGGGTTCGGGCCCAGGGAAATTCTGTTTTTTTTTTTTTTTTTTTTTTTTTTTTTTTGTGTGTGTGTGTGTGTGTGTGTGGTACTGAGGTTCCTGGAAATCCTCTACTTTTGGGCTACACTCCCAGACCTATTTTTTATACTTTTTTTAAATTTAAAAACAGGGTCTCTTAAAGCCAGCGCGGCCACCACACCCGGCGGAAATTCTACTTCTTAGCTACATGCCCCACTTTATTTTAGTTTTATTTGGAAACAATATGACAGCCTGGCTAAGTTGCTGAGGCTAGCTTCTAGCCTGAGATTTTCCTGTCTCAGCCTCCAAAGTGCTGGGATTAAAGAACTGTACCACCACACCAGATTAAGGGAATTCTCATATTATTATTGTTTCAAAATCAATAAAATGCCTCTGGCTGGAAAATGCTCTGATCCCTACTAAATAAGTAAAGTTTGACTACAATAGTAACTGGACCCTGGGAAAGAGCCGTGTTCTGTCCTGACACTGACAACTTCTATGCCTGCTGCAGAGGAGAAAGAAATGGAACAACAACAACAACAAAAAAGTTGGAGAGTTCTGTAAGCATCATATTTTCTATTTTGAAGTCAGCATTATTTTATATCAGAAACAGCTAGGACAAGTTCATAAAAGTACATTTTTTCTGATGTACCAAATGAAGCCACAGTCTTTAATCATTTGAGGCTAGTGATTGTAAATATTAATTCCACAGTCAGACTGCCTTGTAAATTACAGCTTTAGCATTAACTATAATTTTTGGCAAATTATTTACATTCCCATGTCCTAGTTTTTAAAAAATATTTAAACAGAGAATAAGAATATTGTGTAATAGCATTGTGTTGATTAAATGAGTTATTGCAAGTTGAATACTCAGTGTCAGCCACATAGTTATTATTCAATAAGTATTGGTTATTATGACTGTATTAAGGCTTTTCCTTTAAACAACACATTGAAAAGAAAGCTTTCAGTTTGTTCTATATACAATGCTTACTAACTTTTTTTAAAAAATATAAACTCTTAGTAAACTGAATGTTAGTGTGCTCCTGTGATTGACCATTAGTTTACCATGCCATTTCATTGCTAGGCTTTGAAAACAAGTATTCTTAACCTTGTTAACAAACCAAGCTATCATTTGCCATTGAAAATTTCTCTGAAGTTGTGAAATTTAAATCATTACTTTATAAACTCATTTTGGTGAATTTATTTATATTTAGTATAATAAAATATATAACCTTATATTTTTTATGTTTATTTATTTCCAGCAATGAGATACGATTTGCAAATAAAACAGAGAACTTTTGCCTTTTGACATTTTTTATTATTTATAATAAAAATGTGAAAATATCTATATATGTTGGCCTGTTCATAGTTCCAATTACTACATGAGCCTGAGCTAAATTCTGTTGTTTTTATGGGATATGTAATAACACATAAAGAAAAGTAAAATAAATTTTTTGAAAAAAAAGTAAACTCTTATTTTTTGAGGAAGTAAAAGAGTCGATAGCTAATATGTAGGTATTTTGGAAATTGCCACAGTAAGCATATGAAAACCAACAAGCACACTGCTACAATTTCTGGCACTGGAATTTTAATTCAGATATAGGAACTAAAAATGTCTCTCTGGTTCCTAAAATTGAAAGCAAAAACAGCTACCTGTTAATGTCAAAGCGTATTTTAGTATCGATTCAGAACTTATACTCCAATCTTCAGAATTTCTGCCTGGCTCGTTAGGCTGGCATATTTGAAAGAACAATCATTCAGTTCTCATTTTACATGACTGCATTTTTGGATACTGTTCTGTATGTTATGAAAGTTTATTGAATGCCAAAAATAAATGAATATTCTTTTTTATTTCAATAATGGATAGTCATTATTTCATCAAACATTTAAAGAAACTACAAGGAAATCATGCTACTTAACTTTACCAAAGCACCAAAGGAGAAAAATAAAATATATGCATTCATTCACTGTTGGATATGTACAATGATAATGAGCAAGTATATAATACCAGACATATTAGAGGTATGAGATATAAATGAACAAACACATCTTGTTTCAGTAAAACAATCTCTGAAAAATTGCCAGTATTTAAAATTATAGTGGCATATATTTCAGCAGAACTTAAACATGACAATTATTTTTAAAACTTTGAATTTCATCACTGTATAGAGGAGCAATTACCTCAGAGACTATTATAAGAAATTTGAAAAAATAGTCCAGAAAATAAATTATACAATATCTTGGAGAAGGAATAAAATGGTACAACTAGTATACTCCTAAAAAGTCCTGGTATGATGTAAAAAATATACAACAACAACAAAAAAAAATATATATATATATATTTGGTACTGGGGTTCCTGGAAGCCCTTCTACCTCTGGGTTACACTCCCAGACCTATTTTATATTTTTGAAACAGGGTCTCTTACGCCAGCGCGGTTGGCTTCGAACCTGCGTGATGCTCCTGTCTCAGCCTCCCAAGCGCGGGGATTACAAGCGTGCGCCACCACGCCCGGTCAAAAATATTTTGATATATTGTTAAAATATATTTACAAAATGTTAAAAAAAAACTTTGTAATAAAAACAATTAAAAGTAGAATCAACAATGTTGTGGTAAGTACCATATTTGGTAATTTTTTGATCAGCGATCACATCTGAAAGAAAAATACCTAAGTTATACAACATCTATTTCTCCCAAATATTCTTCTGGTCTTTTTTTGAAGCATGATGTACATTCTCCTTAAATTATTTTCTTAGTAAATTATCTCATGCTAAATTTAGAATTTAATTATTTACTATAGGAAGATTTTATAAACCTTAACTTTATGTATTTTAAATCATGTGTACATATATCATATATTTGTTATGCATTTGTTGCTTTGAAATATGTATACATTTTGATAAACCTAAATCGAGATGCCTTTATTTTTCATGATATGCAAAGTATTATTTTTGACATTGAACCACAAATACAAACCATAAGAAGGTCTTATTTGCAGAAAAATTTGATACTAAGAATTAATATATTTATAAATTGAACTTTACTTATTTACTTATTTACTATTCAATTTGGTATTGAAAATTGAACTCAGGGGCATTCTACCAATGGGTTATATAGCCCTTTTAAGTCTATATTTTATTTATTTGTTTGTTTGTTTGTTTATTTATTTATTTATTTATTTATTTTTGTAGTACTGAGGATTGAACCAAGGACCATTCTACCTTTGAGCCATATCCCCAACCCTATTTTATTTTTATTTTGAAACAAGGTCTCACCAGGTTGATGAGAGTCTCACTTGTCTCAGCCTCCCAAGTACTGGAATTACAGGTGTGTACCACCATGCCTGCCCTTTTATTTAATTAATTATTTTTTTTTAAGTTTGAAACAAGATCTTGCTAAGTTACTGTATGCTTAGTACATAGGCCTCGAAACTGAGATTCTTCAAGTATTGGAATTACAGGCATGTACCACCAAGCCCAGTTCAACTATTTTTACTGTTAACTTTTAGTCTTATATTTCTTTAGTTTTCATATTATAGAACAGTGCTTTTTTGAGTTTAAGTAAAACTTAATTTTAAAAATTTCTCTGGCAACATACTCCAAAGACATAGTGACCCTACTGTTAGCTGTAGGGCTGAAATTACCAATATAAAGATTATACTTAAGCCAAGTACTTCTAAAACATTTAGACTACTGTATTATCTGAATGCACACTGTTATCAATTTGTGTGTATGAGTGTTTAGTAGGTATCATTATCCTTAAAAAAATAAGAAAATGATACCTTAGGGCTACCTAATTTTTTACCACTAAATATAATGTCAATACTGCAGGGTAAAGCAACACTGGTATAATAGCAATGCTTGCATTCTTCTTAATACTGCTAGAGATCAATACTTGTTTGCTATTCTGTAAGGCATTTGTATTCCTTTCACAGAAATGACAATGAATATACACTTTTTCTACAATGGAGAAGAGAGTGTTCAGTTATATTTCATATAAATTGATATAATTCTGCTACCCCCTGAAAAAGTTACTCCTTGTTTTTTTTTTTTTTTACCAAATTTGTATATGATAAAATGTATGCCATGTGTAAGATAAATCGTAAGCACATTTATGTGGAACAGAGTTTTAAAAGTTACCCAGAGTTCTTAAAACAGATTGACTTTATTAGTCTTAGATACATACTATACTTAAAAGGTGTAGGTTTTGTGATTATGAGTTTATAGAAAAGAATTCTTAAAGAATTCTTAGTCACAAAAAAACAGAAGTTGATTTAGACTTATTTAAGTATTAGAAGAATTTGATTATTTTGTAGTTCACAAAATTACCAGTAAAACAGAACAGTGAGTCTTAGAAAATGGGAAAGGGGAAAATCAGGGCTAAGGTCCAAATCATACAGCAGAAGCATCTCTGAGTACCACTCTGCCACATTGCCTCAAGTCAGCCCAGATGCTTCAACTTGCACCAAGTCAAAATCAATTATCTCAATCAACAGTTATCATCTTTATTAATTTCTGCTGGCTCAGAAGTAGAAAGTAATAAAATATTTAGAGCGCAATTTCACTTTACACTTAAAAACAATCACTGAGCCAGGCATGGTGGCACACATGTGGAATCCCAGCATTCGGGAGGCTGAGACAGGAGGATCACAGTTCACGAACAGCCTCAGCTACTTAGTGAGGCTCTCTGCAACTTAGTGAGACCCTGTTTTAAAATAAAAATACAAAATAGGTCAGGGGGAATAGCTCAGAGTTCAAATGCCCCTACATTCTATACTCAGACACACACACACACACACACACACACACAAATAAGTATAAAGAATCATTGTGCATGTCTTCATTTTTGAGTATTACATATTTATTTATTTATTTATTTATTTATTTATTTATTTATTTATTTGTGGAACAGGGATTGAACCCAGGGACATTCTATCTTTAAGATATACCCAAACCCTATATTATTTTAATTCTTTATTTTGAAGCAGGGTGTCAGTAAGTGGCAGAGAGCCTCACTAAGTTGCTGGCTTTGAACCTGAGATTCTCCTGTCTCAGTCTCCTAAGTACTGAAATTTCAAATGTGTACCACCCACCAGGCTTGGCTTTGAGCATTACATTTTTAAACATGAAGAACCTAGAATTTTGGTGAAAGAAAATGAGTTTTCATGAGGGACTCAGTATGAGTGATAGTGAGAAGTACCAATTTCATCTCGTATTTCTTGAGATATCTACACATATATTCTAGTTATTGACATAATACTTGGGCTCTATACCATCTATTTATGGGCAAAATCTCATTTGGAAAAGATAAATTATTCCTTTAAAAACAAACCTCTGTCTTTAATAAGCCATTCCTCATTTCAATATGGTTATATTCTGATTTTTAGAAAAGAATCACATCCTTTTTAACAATAAATTGAATTGTGTGCGATACCATTATGGTGAATAACACAGTATTGTTGTCAGAAAATCACAGGCTATAGTAAGTCATCTTTCAGACGGCTGCAAATTTTCTCTTTCTGGGACATGGATATCATTGTACCACTGAAGGACAGTATCTATTCCTTTCCTCCATTTGTCTTAAATAACTTTACTATCTTATAAAATGATATAAAGTAATATCTTGGACTCCTTAGATGTATTCATAATAAGCCTGTGGCTTTTGCATAGACTTCTCAGAGTGCATGCATCTAGAACACGGGTACAATTGATTAGTCACAGTTGACAAAGACCAAACACCAAGAAACGGACTGTGAAAATCCAAGGTATGTAGAAAAAAAATCTGAGAAGTAGATCAGGGAGAGAGTGAGGAATGGAGAAATGCAGGGGTCAGGGAGAAGATACTAATGAACACTGAAGAATCAGATACGTGAATGAAAAAGCTAAATTGGAAATCAATACTCCAGTAAAAGCCACCCAAGTTGTTGCCACATGACAAAAAAAGATGAAATTTAGAAGAATATTTACATAGATAACTACATTAATAATAGATTAAAATAAAATCTAAGTATAAGACATCTTCTCATGAAAATATGTCACTGGCCCTACACTGAATGAACAGTTTAGCGGAATCTGTTTCCTATCAAATGATCTCCTTGTCCACTCTGGTCTATGGAACCACATCTGCTGTCAAGCAGTTCTCTCCCACAAGCAACTTAAGCCCTGAGAAGTTCTGGTAATTATAATAATTCTAGTATAGGTAATCTATATTTTTTATTTCTTGTACAGTCTCCATTTTTGCCATTTTCTTTCTTTGTTTATGAGAATATTAAGTAAGCTAGGCACTGAAAATGACTGACATCAACTTTACACTTGATTAGTTTCTATAATAGAGTTCTACAAACAATGGAATTCACCTAGATCAAAAATATTCCTATAAATCAAACGTGTTTGAGTAGTTTTCTATAAAAATATTCTCCTTGCACTTATTACCTGCCCTCCAGTCCTATTTCTTCTAAGTTCTTGTTTACATCCTGTAGTTACTTCTGATGCATCCATGTGGATGCTTATCTTTATCTTTCCCCCAGAAAAAATACATAATAATATATTTTGTTTGTAAGTATATATTTTCCCTTGATAGATCAACCTTGAATTGAATTGAACCAAAACAACATCTTACAGTTGTTTTCAGCATGTCATGAAAAATAACCTATGCACCAGATGCTAGTTTTTTTTAGATTTATAAAAACTATTTTAATTTTTTTCACTACCCTTAAAATTTTTGGAATAATCATACGCAAATGCTAGAATTTCTCAAACAAATAAACAGTAAGAAAATTTATCAAGGTGGCATATTCTAAGTTTTATGGCTTTCTTCTAGCATAAAATTATTTTGTCATAGCAATTAGAAACTAACCTATAGGTTCAAATAGCATTATTTATCATAAATATATACAGTAATGTTTTGTAGATCTTTTTACGACAAAGGTATTTGAACGTACAATGGTGAACTTTGAGATCATAAAGGTGATGTTTATTGCTATGTATTTCAAGTAAGTTGGCAGGTTGCTTTGTTTTGGACTAAATATAATGTTATTTTCAATCCTAATAAATACAAAATTATTGCCAGAAACTGTTTGTTATGCTGAGGCAATTAGTTCTCCTAACAAATAATAGCTGTAATTGCATTTTCAGATGATGAATCTTAAAATAATACAGCTCCATTCTCTAATGCAACCTACCCCTTTTACTGGGAAATAGAAATGTGGATTAGGTAAGAATCAATATTCTTCAACTCTACAATCCTTCATTATGACACTAATCATTGTAATTCCCTTAAAGTTATGTGATCAGAAAAGATTTGCTATTTATTACTTTGGTAAGATGTAGGAGTATCAATTCTTTTCACTGACTTTCTATTATCATGATAACCATTACTTCTGTGTTAGGATGACATTGTGGGTGTTCTGCCACTTGGTAAAAATATTTATCACAAAACACACAAGATATGTGGGGAATCAATATAGTTGACTGAGAGATATGATCTAGATGCTGTGTGGTAAACTTAGATCAAAATGGAATTTATCACCTTATTCCGGTAAGCTTACTCTGACCCATGAACCATGAATACATTTTGGGATCTACAGAAATTAATATTTTTTGCACTTAATGTTCAATAGATCTAGTGAACGTTAAGATCTATGTGTAATTTTACCTACATGCTATAAGCCGTAGCTATAAAGGAGTTGTAAGAAGTAGCAAACTTATTTGTGGAGATCTTGAGAATATCCATTTTTCCATCTTTAACTATTAGTCTAGGGTACTTGTGATAATTTTTCTTCCCATATTATACTTTATGTAGGAATGGAATTAGGTATGTACTAATAGAGTTTGGTTTACAGTATCATCTTAAAATTTGTAAACATAGCAATTAAAGTAAAAAATGTCTATATCAAAGTAATAGGGCCTAACTTTTGATAGTTTCCAAATAAATATGTTTTCAGAAATTATTTTGAAAGTATAGACTTTATATATTTTTTTCAGTACTGAGGATGGAACCCAGGAGCATTCTACCACTGAGAGATATCCCCAGATATACCTCTGAGAGAAACCTCTACCTTTATTTTTATTCTTTTTTGAAACAGGGTCTCACTGAGTTGCATAGGACCTCACTAAGTAGCTGAGGCTGGCCTCGAACCATGATCCTCCTGTCTCAGCTTCCTAAATGCTGGGATTACAAGTATGTGCCACCACGCCTGGCCTTGTAAAAACCTTATTGAGAAGACATATGATTTATTGATAAAAAATATCTAAATTTAAGAAGTATACTAGCCTTCTAAAATTGTTATTTTTACTATGAATTATACTAATTTTACTATGAATTATACTAATAAAATTATTATTGTATTTTAATTAATTATGTTCAATTCCTTTAATAGCTATGAAATTCAGAAATGACTTTGATAATTCAAAAGATGCTAAAGTTTCTTACTGAAATGGCTCAGTAGAATTCAAAGATTTCTGTTTTGCTAAATATATTTTGCGGTGCCTGCATTATTATTATAAACCATTTTGTCACTCATACACATTTTCACTGCAGGAACATGAGTATAAATATACTGAGTATTCTCTAGAGTAATTGCAATTAGTGCTTGATAGGGACTTAATTAACAACAAAGAAAACATATATTAATGACACAGGCTGTTTTTGATTAATATCTAATCTATGTTAATTATGAACATTATATTATTATTCACTATATATTGTTCAACAATGTGACTAGAATTTAAAAATGGGTAAGAAGGAAGCAATGTGTTGTACTTTAAGTATATTAGTCTAAAAACCAAAAATAAACACAATAAATTAAGACATTTAAAGTTTAATTATATCAACATTAGTAGTAAATATTTCAATTAGTCAATTTTTATTTTTCTTATCTATAGCCTGGTATATCACATTTATTAAATAGCTGTGTCATTGAAGAGACTTTTCTCATATGAAACATAAAATGATATTTGATCTCCATAACATATAAATAGTGTTAGGTAAGGAAAGAGCTACCTTAAGACAAATATTTAAGTGTACCATATTTTCTCAGATTATTAAATAATAGAAAACACATACTAAGACAGCTCTTCACCACCTTCTTCTTCTTCTTCTTCTTCTTCTTCTTCTTCTTCTTCTTCTTCTTCTTCTTCTTCTTTTTCTTCTTTGGTGGTGGTACTGGGGATGGAGCCCTTATACCTCTGGGCTACACTCCCAGACCTATTTTATATTTTATTTTATTTATTTTTATTTATTTTTATTTTTTATTAGTGCATTGTATTTATACATAATAATGGGTTAAAAAAAACCTTGTGCAGACATAGATCTACACATTACCCAGCCAGCCCTGAACCAGTCCCCACCTCACTCCCTCCCATCTCTCTTTCCCATGATTGGTTTAGTAGTTGACTTCAATATAAATAAGTATATCATGCGCTTTAAAGAGTTTCCCTTTCCCCCACTCCCATTCCCACAGTTAGGTTGCCTTATTTGCTCCTCTATAGGATCTCCTTTTTCACCTGGAGCTTCTTCTATGACCCCTTTTACCCTAGGTTTCACATATTAGGGAAAGCATCCAATTCTTTACTTTTTGCGACTGACTAATCTTGCTTAGCATAATGTCCTCAAGATCCATCCATTTCTATGAAAATACCACAATTGTACTTTTTTATGGCTGAGTAATATTCCATTATGTACATGTCCCACAGTTTTGTAATCCATTCATCTGTTGATGGACATCTTGGCTGGTTCCATAGTTTGGCTATGGTGAACATAGATACACATGCATTAGTTTGATAGTTTAGTTTCCATTCTTTTGGGTAGATACCCAGAAGTGGTATTACTGGATCGAATGGTAGATATGTTCCCATTCTTCTGATAATTCTCCATACTGTTTTCCAAAGTGGTTGCATTAATTTGCAATCCCACCAACAATGTTTTAGAGTTCCTACTTCTCTACATACTTGCCAGCATTTGTTGTTGTTTGTGTTTTGAATGATTGCCATTCTAGTTGGAGTTAGGTGAAATCTCAGGATAGTTTTGATTTGCATCTCTGATTGCCAATGATGTTGAGCATTTTTTTATGCTTTTATTGGCCATTTGAATTTCTTCTTTTGTGAAGCATCTATTTAGTTCGCTTGCCCATTTTTGATTGGATGATTTGTTTTTTTAATGTTGAGTTTCTTGAGTTCTCTGTATATTCTAGATATTAGTCTTCTATCAGAGGAATAGGTAGCAAAAATCTTCTCCCATCCTGTTGGCTCTTGATTGCGGTTCTTGACAGTTTCCTTTGCTGAACAGAAGCTCTTCATCCAATACCACATACTGATTTGCCTTTTAGTTTGTTGTGCCTTTGGGGTCTTGTTGAGAAAGATTTTATCTGTCCCTTGTGTTGCAGTATTGGACATATGCCTTCTTCAAGAAGCCTCAAGGTCTCTGGTCTAATTTCCAAGTCTTTGATCCATCTTGAATTGACTCTTCTGCAGGGTGAGAATGTGAGATTAATTTCCAACTTTCTGCATATGGTTAACCAGTTTTGCCAACACCATTTGTTGAAGAGGCTGTCTTTTTTCCAGTGTATGTTTTTGGCCCCTTTGTCAAACGTCAATTGGCTGAAAGTGTGTGAACTTGTTTCTGGGTCTTCCATTCTGCTGCATTGGTCTATGTATTTGTTTTTGTGCCAGTACCATGCTGTTTTTTATGACAATGGCTTTATAGTATAGTTTAAAGTTAGGTATTGTGATTCCTCCTGCATGGTTTTTGTTGATAGACAAACCACTAGCCAACCTAACTAAAAAAAAAAAGAGAGAGAGAGAGAGAGAGAGAGAGAGAGAGAGAGAGAGAGAGAGAATCTACCCAAGTTATGAAGATAAGAGATGAAAAAGAAGCTATTACTACTGACAGTGTAGAAATCCAGAGGATTATCAGAAACTACTTTGAAAAACTATACTTCAACAAAATGGAAAATCTGGAGGAAATTGACAACTTTCTAGATAAATACAACCTTGCTAAACTGAGTAAAAAAGATATAGAACACTTAAACCAACCAATAACAATCAAAGAGATTGAAGCAGCAATAAAGAGCCCACCATCAAATAAAAGCTCAGGAACAGTTGATTTCCCAAGTGAATTCTATAAAACCTTTATAGAAGAGCTAATACCAATACTCCTCAATCTATTTCATGAAATAGAAAAAAACCCAGAACTCTCCCAAATACATTCTATGAAGCCAACATCACATTAATACCAAAACAAAGAAAAGACAGTTTAAAGAAGGAGAACTACAGGCCTATATCTTTGATGAATTTGGATGGAAAACTGCTAAACAAAATACGAGCAACACACATTCAATAACACATAAAGAAAACCATACATCATGACCAATTAGGCTTCATCCCAGGGATGCAAGGCTGGTTCAACATATGAAAATCAATCCATGTAATTCATTATATAAACAGAACCAATGACAAAAATCACATGATCATTTCAATAGACTCTCAAAAAGCATTTGAGAAAATTCAACATCCATTTATGATAAAAACACTGTAGAGAATCGTAATAGAAGGAACATATCTCTACATCACAAAGACAATCTACAATAAGCCCACAGACAAAATCATATTAAATGGGAAAACTTCAAGAATTCCCCCCAAAAACAGGAACAAGACAAAGATGTCCATTATCACCACTTCTCTTCAATATAGTACTTAAGATGATAGCCAGAGCAATAAAACAAGAACAGGAAATCAAAAGAGTACAACAACAAAAAGAAGTGTTTGATACCAAATAATCAGACTTTATTTCAATTTTTCAAAATAAAAGAGGACCTAGTAGAGAACATGATATACTTATGAACCTTTATTGTAATAGCTTCTGAAATTTTCATCACAAATCCTGAGGTAAATACACTCACACCAACAAATATATAATACAAAGAAAATCGTAAATATTTTGTTCATGTTTAGAAGCATGTTGAATAAATTTAGATGTTTTAATTGCTTTGGTTGTTTTGTACCAAGTATTGAACCCAAGGTCATTCTACTTCTGAGCTATGTTCTTAGCCCTCTTTATTTTGTATTTTGAAAGAGGTATTGCTTAATTGATGAGGGTTTTCCTAAGTTGTGAGGCTCACCTTGAATCCACATTCCTCCTGTCTCAGCCTCCTAAGTACACAGCCCCCAAATACCAAGGAGTGTACTACCATGCTTAGCTAAGATGTTCCAATTATGATGCCCGAATTGTATCATACCTCCAGAAGATTTGTCATTTTTTAAAAAATATTTCAATATCATAAAATATAAAAGATAAAAAGTAAAACAAAATACTTTTCTTCAATACATGTAAAAAAACTGGTTGTATTAGCCAAAAATACCAATGCAATTATCACATTTTTAACTTTTTGCTTTAAAACAAATAAAACACTAAATTAGAAAAGTGTTTGTAAAGAAAATTTATATTTTGTCATTAATACTGGAAATAGGCTTTGAAAATTTAGCACAGTCATATGCATGTATAAATATAAATAATCTATGTGTATTGTTATATTTCAGTTGTTTTTATTTCAAAATAAAGCATCTATGTTTCTGTTGAAATAAAATGATATATCTTAATATATGATGTGGTATTTGTGAAAAATATGAAACAATTTGGTATAAGGACTGATGCTAATCATAAAATTAGAAAAAATGAACAGCATACGTCTGATTATAATAATAAAAACATTATTAATTTTATTATGGACAGATTATTTAAACTACAAAACAGATTCATGTTTTTAAAAAATATCTTTTGAATATTGTGGTCTGAAAACATTTTGGCTGAGAAAATCAAATTACTAAAATTGTCATTAGTAAGCACTGGAAAATTTTATTTTCTTATGCAAGAAAATAATTTATGAAAAAAGATTATTTTTCATGGTAATGATTATTGAATCCAAGGGCATTCCACCTCTGAGCTATATCCTGAGTCCTATTTTATTTTTATTTTAAAACAGGGTCTTCCTATGTTGATGAGAGCCTGACTAAATTGCTTAAGCTCTCCTTTAATCTCTGATCCTCCAGTCTCAGCCTCCCAAACACTGGGATTACAGATGTGCACTGCCATGCCCAGGAAAAAATGTTTGAAAATAATCTATTGTTTTTTAGTTATTCAATAAATTATTGAAATTATATGCAGATTTTTGGCAATTCTTTTCAATCACTTGTTTCTTAGAAAGTATTTCTAAAATAGAAAAAAATAAAGACATTTTCACCAAGGACAATAAAATTGATTGTTATTCTGTTACATATGATAATGTGAATCACATTAGCTCGGGCAAGAATTTAAAGAAAAATTATTTTAATACTTATGAGTCATGTAAAAATTATAATATTTCCAGTAATATTTTTCTCTAGTTACTAAGTGGGTAATTATGGAAAAGACAAAAGAAACAAAATAAAACAAAAACAAAAAAGAAAAAATTTTACCATGTCAAAGCACCTTAGGCGTTCTAAGTAATAATACTTAAGATTGTTTACTTTGTAAAGTGAAGATTATAACTAATTTCTATAACTAATTTCTGAATTTTTTATTTGTTGGATTACTTTTCTTTAACTTAATGAAAGCTTTTTATTTTTTACCATTCACAGGAAAACCAATAAAGTTTTGTAGTTTTTTTTTAATTCAGCTTAGGAAATAGTAATGTGGAATGAATCTAATATTCATTGAAGGTGACTTGGATAGAGCTTTAAGGAAATAAAAAATGTATACATTTATATATATAGCTTCCTTCCTTCCCCCTGTGACAACTGCATGATGTTCCCATAAATTACAATCCATTCATTTCATCAATGCGTGAGTAAAATGGTGTGAGAATGTTCATTCATTTGGGAAATCAAATTGACTTCATAACACCATAGTGAAAGAGTGGGAAATGCTACAGTTACTGTTTTGAAAATATATTTAAATTTATGTATGCATTTGCAGAAATAGTCATCTCATCTCTCTGCACATATAATAAAAGCAATTTATTCCAATATAAATCATTTTTCTGTCACTCCAATATCCTCAGGAAATATTCAAATTTAGTTGATTTTTTAGTATTGGAAACTGAGGCACTAAGAGGATATCACAAGAGCTCAATTTTCCTTCTGATATTTGTTTTAAGGAATTTCTTGAATGCACAGGAAAATAAGTAACTTACTGTCATCAGTATTAACCTGTGCTGTTTCAAAACACTTTTGCAGACATTCATTTGAGAAAAGCCTAGGTATAATTTCTATGTGTGCTTTGAAGTATTAGGTTAGTGTAATATATAAAATTACTCACATTTTTTAAACAGAGTAAACACGTTGGAAAATGAATTCCTGATCCTTCCCTTTAAAATCTATGCTACACAGTTGTTTTCTTGTTAGTCAATAGCAGCTTTATTTTAAAAGTTTTTCAATAGAAAAAGAGTACTGGAATCATCCTTGAATCCTTTCTACCTCTCACATGCAACACACTACTAGTAACTCTTCTTGAGTTTACCTTCAAAATATATCCAGAATCCAAACTCTTCCTACTAATTCAAGATTGTCTCATGCTAAGGAAAATAAGCCCAGGAATAGCTGATAATTTAGTAAGTGCAAAATTTCAACTAGAGCAGTATATAAAAACAAAGTCTAATTTCTAAGACTATTAAGACAATAAAGAGCTGATTCAATCCTAAAATTTATGATGTTTTTATTGTTACATTTTAAGGAAGATGATAGATGAAACTCATTAAATTTTTTTCACATCTATCTAAGCAGAGAACACCTGACTTATTTGCATTTGATGTGCTTCCTAAATACTAACAGATATATTTTAGCTCAATATCTTGAAAAACACTAAATCCTTAAATATTGGCATGAGGATGCTTATATATAATGCCTCTTTTCTCACAAATACCGTGAAAGTTGACAATGCTGTTTCCTCATTCATTATAGTTAAACATATTAAAATAAATAAAAATAACCGGTTACATTGGTATTGCATAATGCTGATTATATTAAGATATGTTAACAATGATATTTACTTTTCTACTTTTTCTATATGTAAGCATATGCCTTGATATAAAATTATGCAAAATTCTCAGGTAAAAGATTCAGGTAGTAAATATCATTACTGGTCTGACCATTCAGTCTCATTTAGCTCTTCCAAGTTGTCTCCTGTTCCCTCCTATTTCCCCCCTAACCCTAACTCTGACCTCCTCTCCTTTCCATGGTCAGCGCAGTGATTGAATTTGATGTGTGTGTGTGTGTGTGTGTGTGTGTGTGTGTGTATCATGACCATTGAGGTATTTTCCTTCCCTCCATTTCCTTTATTTAAGTTTCCTTCTTCACTCATCTGAGTTTTCTCCTCCTTTGTCTGGAGTCTCTCCAATGTCCCATTTTTGTCCTAGCTTCTGCTTATTAGGGAGAACATCTGACTTTTCACATTTTTTGTGACTAATTTCATTTAGAATAAAGTTCACCAGTTCCATCCATTTCCCTACAAATGACATAATTTTGTAGTTCTTTATGGATGAATAGAATTCTCTCTCTCTCTCTCTCTCTCTCTCTCTCTCTCTCTATATATATATATATATATATATATATACCTATTCATCTGTTTATGGACATCTTGGCTGGTTCTGTAGTTTGGCAATTGTAAATTGTGCAGTTCTAAACATAGATATGCATTCATTACTCTGTTGTTTGATTTCCATTATTTTGGATAGATACCCAGGAATATAATAGCTGAGCCATATGGTAGGTTCCTTCCCATTCTTCTGAGGATCCTCCACACTATTTGCCAAAATTGTTGCGGTAATTTGCAATCCTATTAACAATGTATTAGAGTTCCTACTTCTCCACATCCTCCTCATCATTTATTGTTTCTGTTTTTAATGATTGCCATTCTACTTGGGGTTAAGTGAAATTTCAGGGTAGTTTTGATTCAGATTTCTCTGATTGCTAATGATTGCTAATTAGTTCTCTTGCCCTTTTTTTTTAATTTTTGGTGGTACTGGGCTTCCTGGAACCCCTTCTACCTGCGGGCTACACTCCCAGACCTATTATTATATTTTTATTTGGAAACAGAGTCTCTTAAACCAGCGCATTGGCTTCAAACCTGAAGGATTCTCCTGTCTCTGCCTCCCAAGCGGGGATTACAAGTGTGCGCTACCACACCTGGCTACTTGCCCTTTTTTTTGACAAGATCCTAAAGGGGCAAGAAATTAAAATCAGGATCAATACTTGGAATTGCATTAAACTAAAGTACTTCTGTGCAGCAAAGAAAACTATCAAGAACCTCAACAGAGAGTTGACAGAATAGGAGAAGATATGTGCCAGCTACTTCAATAGAGGACTAATATCTAGAATATACAGAGAACTCAAGAAACTCACTGCCAAAAAAATAAAAAATAAAAAATAGAATAACTTTAAGAAGTCATTATTTAGACACTATACAATTTAATAACTTAAAATATATAAGTTAGCTGGGCGTGTTAGCGCACGCTTTTAATCTCCGCTTGAGAGGCGGAGACAGGAGGGTCGCACAGGTTCGAAGCCAGCCGCGCTGGCTTAAGAGACCCTGTTTCTAAACAAAAATATAAAAATGGGTATTTGGGAGTGTAGCCCAGAGGTAGAAGAGTTTCCAGGAATCTCAGTACCACCAAAAATGAATAAATAAATAAATAAATAAACAAACAAATAAATAATAAAATATATAATTTATTGTTCATTATTTTTAGAAGATTGTACAAACTTCAACTAAATTCAATGTAAAAATATTTTATTTCTCCTAAAAACGATCTTTATTTTTTTGTGTTGAATAATATTTTAAAACATGGATATGTCACATTATCTTTGTCTATTTTTTAGATGATAAATGTTTGGGTTGCTTACTGACTTTGGCTGTTGTGAATAGTGTTTCTGTGAACGTTTATGCTCAGATTATTGTGTGAGTATAGGTTTTCAATTTTCTTGTGTAAAATCTAGGAGTCGTATTTCTAAGTTAAATGGATGTCTAACTTTTGAAATAAGCATATAAAGATTTTGCATAAACTCAAATAACTTTACATTTCTACCAGAAATTATAAATGTTCTAACTTCTCCATCTCTATAACTCTTGTTCTTATCAGTCCTTTTATTATTATTATTATTATTATTATTATTATTATTGGAATGAAGTCTCACTGGGGTTTTGACTTGAAATTGCTAATAATTTAAAAACATTGAGCATGTTAAATACTTATTGGTGATTTGTATATCTTGTTTGTGGAAATAACTTTTCAAATTCTTTAATCACTTTTGTAATTATTTCTCTTTCTATTATTGAGTTTCACAAATTTCCTATATATTTTCTATATAAATTTTAAATCAGGTATGATTTGTAAATATTTGTCTTTCTTAGTTTATATTTTTATTTAGTTTTTTTTTTTTGTTTTGTTTTTTTTTTTTTTTTTTTTTTGATGGTACTGGGGTTCCTGGAAGCCCTTCTACCTCCGGGCTACACTCCCAGACCTATTGTTTTACAGTTTTTTTTATTTGGAAACAGTGTCTCCTAAGCCAACGTGGGCGGCTGGCTTCGAACCTGCGCGATCCTCCTGTCTCTGCCTCCCAAGGGCAGGGATTACAAGCGTGAGCCACCACGCCCGGCTTTTTATTTAGTTTTAAAAGTAAATTTAATTGATATATAATAAAAATAAATTGTACATATCAGTAAAGTACAATGTGATGTTCTGATACATATATACAGTGTGTAAATAGATTAAATTTATATGTGTTCTCAAAAATTTACTGCTATTTTATAAAAAAACATAAAATATTTTCTTTTAGTTTTTTGGGGAATACAGTACATAATCACTCTCTATCGTATCTACACACTAGAACTTCTTACACTTATCTAAAAGCAATTTAGTACCCATTGATTAGCCTTTCTCCATTTCTATCTACCTTATTCTTTCCAGCCTCTACTTAAAAAAAATCAGAAAATTCACCAAATATCTACTTTATCCTTTTGAAGAACGTCAAACACACACACACACACACACACACACACACACACACACACACACATACTCATATATATGATATGTATTAATGCAAGTGTATGTGTGTATGTATATATATATATATATATATGTATATATATATATATATATATATATATGTCAGCAAAAAGCTTAGTTTATCCCCTTTAAATTTATTTTAGGATACATAATTAGACATGTCCATTAGACTTATGAAAAAACTATTTAACTGGCATTATCTGCTATAACTTAAAAAAATGATATTTCAAACTATCACAAGTTTCAATTTTATGAATAGTTTAGTGTAAATGTAACACTTTGTTATGGCATTATATCTAGGCTACATCTTGGTCTAATTTTGACTACCAAGTTCGAAAAATAGATGTAGAATTTGATTTTACATGAAAATTGACAAAATATGTTAAATATAAAAATATTCATACATAACTTCATTTGTAAAATATCTATTCTTGAACAGCTGACATTTAATTATATTATTTATGTGTTTGATATGCTGTAACTAGAGGTGTATCTCTCTGAGTGCTAATTTTGATTATTAAAGATGATATAGGCACCACATATTTATTTTTATTTCATTTTTAATTTTTGTGGTACTGGGGGTGGAAACCCAGGGGCTTTTCCACCTCCAGGCTATCCTCCCAGACCTATTTTATACTTTATTTGGAAACAGGGTCTCACTAAGTTGCTGAGAGCCTCACTAAGTAGCCAAAGTTGGCTTCCAACCTGTGTGATCCTCCTGTCTCAGCCGCCCAAGTGCTGGGATTATAAGAGTGCACCACCATGCTGGGCTCCGACACCACATATTTACATGCAAAAGAGCATTACAGCTAAATTTAAAAGCTTATGAGTAGTAAAAAAAAAAAAAAAAAAAAAAAAAAGCTGGCTGTTTATACAATACTGGGGAAATAGCTTAGTTACTATGTTTCAGTCCTTTACATACGGTATACTTTTGAACTGTATTGTATATGATTTATATTGGAAATCTAGGGTACTAAATTCTTTTAATTCAAAGATTTTAGCTATCCAACTTCAAAATTGTTTTCTTCAATATCTAAATTTTTTAAAATTATTTTCCAAAGTCTATGAACAAGATGTATGATGCCAGTTTTGATATTGTTTCTTGTGTATTATTTAACAAAAAATTAGTGTGGAATACTTATATAGTTTTAGAGTAAGAAACAAAGTATAATACAAATTTAGCATACATTTCATCATTAAAAACAATCCTCAGCTTTAATAACTATTTTCTAATTTGACTTTTACATCTTTAGACATAAAGTTTATGCTACCTGAATTGTGTACTATTTACTTTCATAGCAAGTATTAACCTTATACTACCAAACTAATTGAGTTTCCAAATATAATTTACATTTGAATGTGGTTTTCAAAGATCACATTTGATGCATTTCTTACTGTATTGTTAAATTTTAAAGTATAAAAAAGGGAAAACTTTTTATCTTAAAAAAGAGTGAATTACATTTTCAGAGCACTTTGTAAAGTTTGGGGATGAATTTTTTTTCATCTCTTTCTAATTAAAACATGCATGATGATGCTGGATCTGCTGGTTATCACACGCACAGTACAGTTCATGTGGACAAAGAAGTGAAGTGAGGGCATGGTTGAGCCTGATAAGCTCCTCGTGTGAGGGAACTCCAAGGGTAGCAAAGAAAGGACTGAGGGAAGATGATTGCCCTATGA
Source organism: Muscardinus avellanarius (assembly GCF_963383645.1). NCBI lineage: Eukaryota > Metazoa > Chordata > Mammalia > Rodentia > Gliridae > Muscardinus > Muscardinus avellanarius. The sequence continues at coordinate 152,722,219 of NC_137787.1, forward strand.
TAACTTTCTAATTGTGGATGCTGAATTTTTTAAAATTTTTCTTGAATTGGGTTGTGTGACATTTTTATTTTCTGTGGACTAAGTTGCATTCCCCCTAAAATCCATTTGTTGAAGATCTAATCCCATGGGCCTTTATCTGGAGATATATTCTTTAGAGAATAGATGTGGTTAAATGAGGTGACAAGATTAGGGTCCTAATCCACTGTGGGAGGGGAGGTGACTTTATAAGAGGAAAACACCAAGAATGTGTCATGCCGAAAAGCGGCCATTTGAGGACACAGCAAGCGTATGGTTAGATGTACCCCAAGAAGAGAGACCTCTGAAGAAATCAATTCTGCAGGAATCTTGATTTGGGAATTTTAGTGAGAAAAAAAAATCCATTGTTGTAGCCACCTAGTTTTCGTGTTTTCTCGTGGAAGCTCTAGCTCACTAATACAACTACTGGATCATGTATACATGGGAAAGTACATTAATTAAAACTATTCCTTGATACATATTTTATAGAATGTAATGTATGAAACTACTCTACATATTAAGATATATATTCACCAGCAGCTGCAGAAACTCCATCAGGCATCTTACTCGGTTTATCCATTTGTCCATTTGTCCACCCTAGAGTATTCTCTAACAAAGGTAATCATTTGTTTATACTACAGTATTCTCTTCTCTCTCTCTCTCTCTCTCTCTCTCTCTCTCTCTCTCCATATATATATATATATATATATATATAGGCTGATATATATATATATATATATATATATATATATATATATATATAGTCTCCATATATATATATAGGCTGGCCTGGAATCTGTGATCCTTCTCTCTCTCAGTCCTCTAAGTACTGGGATGACAGGTGTATGCTACCATGCCTGCCTTTTCAGCATTCTTTATGAAAGAAACAGGCCAATACACACACACACACACACACACACACACACACATATATATATATATATGCAATTATATATGTATATGTATGCATGATTACATATATGTATATGTATATGTATGTACAATTATAAATGTACATCTAGTTATCTATCTGTATACATAATAGCTAGTCTTTTATCTCCAGCTTAATTTGACTTCTGAAATTGTTTTCTGTGGTGCATACTTGCATTCACTCATTATACCACCCATTGAAGAATATAACACAATAAAGTTATTAATTGTATTGTTAATTGGTATTTGGGTAGTGTCCAGTTTGAAGTGATAAAAATGGCATTTCTATGCATATTTTATGCATGTATTTAACTGAGCATTTGTACACATTTCTATTGGATATACAACTAGAATTGAAATTACTGGTTTTGTTCATTCAGTGTGAGGAGATGCTGCCAGAATATCTGCCAAGTCGCTTGTGCCAACTTGAGCTGCCTCTGGCTCTCTATGAGAACTTCGATGTTCCATAACCTTGCTTGCATTTGGCATTGTCAGGAATTTTAACTGTCGTGTTGTGGTGAATGTCTAATGGTATCCGAATGTGATTTAATTTACAATTTTCTATACCTACTGAAGTTGAGAAACTTTCTTATGTTTAGCGACCTACTTCTTTTAAATAGGGTGAAAATATTTCATGTACTAAAACTTCCATGTAGATGTTCACTTGACTGAGATCAAAGCATAGGTGCTCTACTTGTAACCATAATCAAAGCAGAAAGAAGAGACAGGAAGAACAGGTGTTTGGCTCTGAGAATTTTTCTGAAATGTTACCCTAGTTCTTCTTAGGTATACTTCTGGTTCTATTGTTTTGGAGGTGTTAGAGAGGAGGTCACGTTTGTATCAAATATAAAATAAACCCACATACTTGCAGAGTTTTAGAATACAGAAATGAGCCATGCAAGGATTTCAGCTTTTCTTTATTACCAGATTCTATATATTTGTTTTCAAATATTTCAGAATCTTATCTTGCTCATATAACTAAATAAAAATATACCAGTATTGTGCTATTAAAATGCATAACCATCTTTCTTTCTTTCTTTCTTTCTTTCTTTCTTTCTTTCTTTCTTTCTTTCTTTCTTTCTTTCTTTCTTTCTCTCTTTCTTTCTTTCTGTGGTACTGGGAGTGGAACCCAGGGGTTTTCTACCTCCGGGCTATACTCCCAGACCTATTTTTTATATTTTATTTGGAAACAGAGTCTCACTAAGTTGCTGAAGCTGGCTTCAAACCTGCACAATCCTCCTGTCTCAGCCACCCAAGTGTAGGTATTACAAGCATGCACGCCCACGCCCAGCTCATCACCATTATTTTATTAGTGTTTACATCAATTTTTGAGGATAAGGTAGGAGAAAGAGCCGTATCTCATAATTCAAAATTATAATATATTATTTAGAAAAAAATAATGAAATTTCTCATCTAGAGACCTGATGTTAGGTCCTTTGTTTTACGTACATTATTTTTAGATCTTTATCATCTCTTAATCCTAACCATTTTTCTCACTTCCTTTCACATGGATGTGTTCCAAGTCTCTTTATTCATATGAACATCACATTTTCTATCTAAGATAGTTTAAACAAATAACAAATACTAAAAAGTTTTATTGTATTTTCTATGCTTCTCTGTTTTCCCAAAGAATTTTCCCTGGGTCTACTATTTTCTCTGTATCATTCTCATAAAACTATCTATATACCGCCTGTCATCAGATGTCAGTGTCATCTTTGATCTTCTTTTTCAGTTTTAATGTAATCTTTAATTTGTCTTAATCTGGTTCTGTGAAAACTGCTTTTCTCCATTGGTTTTCCATTTAATTTAAGACATCTATAACTCTCACTCCTTTGACTGTAGTATATGTGGACATTTATTAAGGCTATTTGTAATGTGTCTTTTTTTTATCTGTTATTGCATACTGAATTTTGTCTTTCTCACTTCTCTTTAGAATTTAAATGTTGATTCGATGTGAAGAGTACAATATTTGGCACCCACTTAAACATCTAAAATAGTCATATATTTTGTTCATATAAATAAATTCTGTCTTCTTATGGACATATCCAGCCATTGAATATTAAGGCCACACATTTGTTAATCATATCTGCTTTTAAGTAGTTATAGATGCATAAGCTTTAACACAGAATATTTTTGTTGTCTTTTAACACCTGAATGATCCTAAGAAAGCTTCCTTGATTAAATCACACTTTCCCCATTTGTGATAATTAGAGAAATAACACCTGGTACACGGTGTTGGTATACATGCAGTGAGTATGCATTGCTGATAACATCGCAGAATAGGACCAGCAAGTTCCTGAGAGTCAGGTTGCAAGTGAAATTGTAAACACTATAAAAATACTTATTTCCTTTCTCTCCTCATCAACATCAGTAATAAAAAAAAATGCACCTGGAGCTTGTCTCACAGTCCAATAGGAAATTGGAAATACACAGCTTTCACTTTCCCTAGATGCTGTAGAATTTATCTTTTAGAAAATGCAAGAACTAGGGAATGGGCTCGTAGGTATATTGCAGAATGAGTGCAAAACTTATCTTACATGCAGCCTGTCGCTGTGACTTGAGATGTGACTCTTAGAAGTACAGCAATGTATCTTTCATTATGAATTGTCTCAAGGGCATTATGGTTTTAATACATTTCTGAGTACCTACTTCAAGATTTATGTTCTATTCTCTTCATTTAATTTGAACTGATTTGAGTATTACAGCTTTTAAGTTCGAAATGCAGCACATTTGTAAAATTGTTATGTTATGACAAATAATCAAACAAGAATAAAACATCTTTTCTCTTTTATAAAGAATTTTTTTCTAGCTTAACTCTGACATATTACATGATTACCTGTCTAAAACCTTTATCTGTTTATATTATGACTATTGTTCTAAATTATGAAATAGTTGAATCCAAAGGAATATAATAAAAAAGGATTTTGTATCTCATATGTATTTGTCTGCTGCTTTTGAAAAGGAAACTTCATGTTGATAAGCTAACATCCAGATCTAGGAATGAATGCTGAGCTTTGATAACCTAGTTATTTGACTTTAAAGTAGAAAGCCTATCACATACTCATATTGGGATTGCAATCTTTAAAGTTATCCAGGGACCTGGAGTGTCATTTCATGGAGCAAAATGAATTTTTTTCTCTGTCCTGAATGCATTTCACACGGCAGTATAAGTTACTTTTTTCTCTTAAGTGGACATCTGAAGTGTATACACAAATTAATGTCCTACTCCAGAGAGCAATTGCTAAGCAGTTTCTTATTAGTCAATTTATTCACTTGATTAAAGATGACTAATCACATTGTGTTTTGAAGAACTTAGTTATTAACTCAAGTTGAAGAAACAGGATTGCCAATTCACCTCTGCCACTGAAATTGTATGCAGAGGATTAGACAGTGCACACTGTCATGCCTGAGCACTGATTGAGCTTGGAGAACAAATATCAAGTTGTCACGGTTGGAGTCTATGGAGGTGCAAATGCAGGTAAGATCATGATCTTTAAGGCATACAGACCTCCTTTCAAATGCTTATCTTAAAAAGTGAATGTATGCTGGGCATCATGGCACAAGGTTGTAATCCCCGCACTTGGGAGGCGGAGACATGGGGATCACGCAGGTTCAAAGCCAGCCATGCTGGCTTAAGAGACCCTGTTTCCAAATAAAAAAGTGTAAAATAGGTCTAGGAGTGTAGCCCAGAGATAGAAGGGCGTCCAGGAACCACAGTACCACCAAAACAAACAAACAAACAAACAACGTGAATGTAAAGGTGCGTTCTGAAAGAAAATCAATTTTTTAAAAAATAATCTGGATTGTTTTGACTTGGGAAGCATTGAGATAAAAGAAACTTATACTAGCATCATTAGATTGTAACTTGGTATAAAAGTGTTTTGTTTTTGTAAGAGATATGCAATGTAACATGCTATGCTTAATTTGAAGTGCAACACTTTTTGCTGGTAAGCTATTTGCATAGAATGTATGACACATATAAGACAGTTTTATCATTATACATCTCAAAAATATTGTATTATTTCTGCTAAATTTTCAACAAGTTAGTAGGTGAGCCATAGTATCTTCAGAATATCTGTGGAAGTAGGTTTAGGGTTAATATATGTGGAGGAATTATCTTAAGTCTGTTTGCAGATTATTATTGTTAAGAGAACTAGAAGAATGTCATCTTTTAAATTGTATAATTATTTACCTAATTAAGATATGTAGGAAACTTTTAGAATAAGTTTTTAAATCAACCCAATTCTAATTCTCAGAAATACCAATATATAACCTTAAGTCAAGCAGGTATATTTTTATAAATTTATTCAGATGGACTAAAAGAAATGCTTTTCTGAAAACAAGATCATATAATATCTTCTATATTTAATTCTCAAAATGATGGATAGAAGCAATCGAAGCTAGACTCAGCATCATGACCACTTGCTTGCTTGCTGTTCCAGCCTACTGCAATGCTGAGTACCAGTCACCCTCCAGAAGTTCCATCATGATGTGAGTAAAGTTGAGGGCTCTGTTTAAAGGAAATGGTTGGCTTCACAGAACCCAATTTTCCAGCTGTGGAAAGCCTTGAATCAAGAGTAAGATAATTTTTTCAGGAGATGCTTTGGTGCTTCAACAAGAAAAAAAGTAAAACAGCTTGGCTTTAGTGAATGTCTCTGGAAGGACATGCTGACATCTCTGAGACCTGTGATCGCATAACCATGAACCAGGTTTGGCTTTCTCTACTTCTGCAGCTGTTAACAATGAAACTCTGCAGGTTAGGGGACAGGACCACATTAGTCACTGTTAAAGACTTCCAGTAAATTTATTAGTTTCAATGTGTAAACATTTTATATATGTCCTTTGATACATACTTATAAGCGTTTACATAGGATAAATATACTTAAAAGTAAATTATAGACAATTGTAATACTTCTTCAATTACCTCCTTTTTATTTTAAGACAAAATCAGAATCCCTGATAATTGCTTAGGAACACAAATAAATATACACTTGAGACTACTTTTCATCCATGTTTGACTATGAGACTAAGTAGTAGTCAAGAAGAACAAAGAAAACTACTAGTTTATCAAATTAGATGCCTAAGAAAGCAGAGACCTTACCCCCTTTTAAGCTTTACTAGTAATTTTGAGTACAAATGTAATCATAACGTGTTGTAAAAGAATGGTCCAGGATGTTCAATATAATTTCCAGGATTATTTTTATGTAATCAGACTTGCTCTGGTCCTGATAACATATGCCAGAGCTAAGGTGTATAGCTGCATAGCTTACACAAACGTGAATAATCTCAGCCATGAAATATTTCTATTTTATAGTACTATTCAGAGAGTCATAGTATAAATTTTGTAGAGAACTATTGACAATAAATATTTTAATTTAATTTATTTATTTTATACTTTTATTGTTGCATTAGTCTTACATTGTAATGTAGCTCATAGTGATAGTGACATACAATATATTTTGTTTATTTCTTATAAACAGTCTTAGAAAACCTGCTAAGCACAGACTCCTAAAAGTGTCCCATATGTTAGCAAATATAATTAGCTTGCTTGTTAGGAAATCATGATTAGTATACCTAAAAAATCATTAAGATAGGTCACCTGCCTTCTTTATTTCCTGAAATGCTGATTAGATTTTCAACTAATTTCTTTCCATACCTTCAAGCAGAAGCAGTGCTTCTAAGTTCCAGGCAGTCTAGCTTTAAAATGGAAGGAAAATCTCCCTTTCTCCTTCCAATCAGAGCGTGGGTGTAATGAATGGACATAGACCAGCCACTGTGTCCCCTTATATAAACTTCAGAATGAAAATTTTCCAAGTGCATGAGCAGATTAAAGAAGTTTCTGTCAGTATAGATTTGAAGTGACATATTTATAGATTAGATTAACATGCCTACTTTTAGCGTTTCAACATCGTACAACACTAAACTTCTGTCTTTTTTAAATGCCAGTTATTTAAAACATTTTTTTTTTGGAGTACTAGGGATGGAACCCAGGGGCATTCTACCTCTAAGATTATTTTTTATTTTGAAAAAGGGTGTCACTAAGTTGCAAAGGGCCTCACTAAGTAGCTGAGCCTGGCCACGAACCTGTGATCCTCCTGTCTAAGCCTCCCAAGTACTGAAATTACAAGCCTGTGCCATCATACCAAGCTATTTTAGTACATTTTGAAACTCGCCAGTGACTCTAATCCTAGGTAATACAATTTTGGAATTTATAAGTAAAGTGCTATGTACAACAAAACCATAAAATATGTGAATTGAAATAACCTTAGCAAATGGATAGCAGGACACAAGTACTCATATTATTGTGGGCTGGACACTTGATGGTGCTTGTCGGTAGAGTTCAAAGCAGCACAGGGGGAAATAACTGAAAATTAAAAACGTAAGTCTTAGTTTCCACCTTTTGCCATTTTTATTAAGGTCAGTTAAGAGGAAAATACAAGGGAGAATTAGACAATTGGATCTAGAGATGGTGGCAAATGTTTGTAACCAGTACTTGAGAGGTTGAGTCAGGAAGATCATAGGTTCAAAGCCAACCTCATTAACCTACCAAGACTCTTAGCAACCCAGCAAGACCCTTTCAAAACAAAATATAAAATAAAGTCGGGGATATAGCTCAGTTGTAGAATGTCCCTGGATTCAATTCCCAATATCATACACATGCATAATAAATAAATAAATAAATAAATAAATAATTGATATTCAAGTTGGACTAAAAAGAATGTAGTCTTTGATGACTGATGTTACTGGTGCTGGTATTATTATTATTATTATTATTATTATTATTATTATTATTATTGCTAAAAAATAAGCATGCTTGATGATTATATTTTATATAAGTGTGAACATTAACAGATTGTAAATTCAATGAATATTTCTCAAGCCATAGCATTATAGACTGTGATTTTCAATCAGAAGTCCTCAATAATATCAAATTTAATACTTCTGACTTACTTCCAGCTCTATGTGATCATCTTACTAAATTGTGCCAAAGGAATGCAATTAGACCTATGATAAATTTCTGAAAATTGTTCTTCTGTGATAGGGACATTAAACTTTTGTCTTTTTTAAATTAACTACTGGTTGGACATACATTAAATTCTTCATAGACCTAGAAAACTCAGTCATGAATTTTATATGGAGAAAGAAAAGACCCAGAATAGCCAAAGCAATCCTCGGTAATAAGAACCATGTAGGAGGCATCAAAATCCCTGACTTCAAATTATGCTATAGAGCAGAGCAATAGTAGTAAAAATAGCATGGTATTGGCACAACAGACATACAGAAGAGTGTAAATGAATAGAAGATACAGAAACAAACCCGCACACCTAGAGTCAATTAATCTTTGACAAAGGGGCCAAACTCATATGGTGGAGAAAAGACAGCCTTTTCAACAAATGTTGCTGGAAGAATTGGCTATCCATTTGTAGAAATATGGAACTAAATCCTTACTTCTCACTGTGCACAGGAATCAATACAAGATGGATCAAAGAATCAGAAATTAGATCTGAGACTGTGAAGTTATTAGAGGAAGGCATAGGCTCAACACTCCAACATATAGGCACAGGCAGTAACTTTCTCAGCAAGACCTCCAAAGATCAGGAAATTAAAGTAAGAATTAACAAGTGGAATGGTATCAAACCAAAAAGTTTCTCTTCATCAAAGGAACCATCAAAAACCTAAAGAGAAAGCTTACAGAATGGGAGAAGATCTTTACCAGCTACCACTCTGATAGACAGCCAATATCCAGAATATACAAAGAGCTCAGAAGACTCTACACTAGCAAAACAAATAACCCAATGAAGAAATGGGTAATGGAACTGAATAGACAGACACTTTACAAAAGAAGAGATACAAATGGCCAATAGATATATGCAAAGAATGTTCAACATCATTAGCCATTAGGGAGATGAAAATCAAAACTATGCTGAGATTCCATCTATCCCCAATCAGAATGGCAAGAATAAAGAAGTCAAATACAACAAATACTGGTGAGGATGTGAGGAAAGAGGAACTCTTTCACACTGTTGGTGAGAGTGCAAAGTAGTTCAGCCACTATGAAGATCAGTATGTTGATTCCTTAGAAAACTGGGATTGGACCCACCAGATGATCCGGCTTTACCACTCCTGGGTATCTTTCCAAAGGGATTGAAATCAGAGAACTATAGTAACATATGCATACCCATGTTCATAGCAGCACAATTCGTAATAGCCAAAATATGGAACCAACCTAGGTCTCCATCAACAGATTAATGGATTGCAAAATTATGGGAAATACACACAATGGAATTCTACTCAGCTATAACAAAGAACAAAATCATGTCATTCTCAAGATGATGGAAAGACCTAGAGAACATTATGTTAAGTGAGATCAGCCAAGCACAGAAAGAGAAAAGCCATACATTTTCTCTAATATACCCAAATTAGTGAGTATTAGGAATAGCAGAAGGACTCCAGATAATGGAGGGGAAATCTTAGCAAAGCTTGAATGGAAAGGAAGGAGAGGAAGAAGGCTGAGGTTGATTAGTGGAGGAACTACTTTCAAATATGTGTAAAAGTATGAATGTAGCATGGTCAATCTGAACACTCATTGTTGGGAGGGGGGAAGGAGAAGTAGGGGGAGTAGAGGGCACTAAGTCCAGTCTGAATGTATGCCATTTTCAGTATGATCCACATAAAAATAAATAAATAAATAAATAAATAAATAAATAAATAAATTGCTAATGCACCAATAGCTGTTTTGGGACTAACATGGTCTTGGGGTTGAAAGCCCTATAGGACAAAGAAATATGGCTGAATATGCCTGTAACTTTGACCAAATGGAATGTCACAGCAGCCCTAGTGTTTTATATGTTTTGTGTGAGAGAGCGCATTTAATTCGAATTAAGAAGCTTCTGTCATTTGAATTGTTTCTTATACCAGCAGTAAGTAAAATGCATCCGTGAAAATTTTTGAGATGTAAAGTGTTGACATTAGGAAGAAGAAAGGGAATATTAAGATAAATAAAACAAAAAAACCACAAAAATTAAGAATGCATTTATATACATGAGAATTTTGTACTGAAAGCATAAAAGATAAAATTATATACTGACAAAGGACTAAATCCTTTTTCTCAAACCATTACAAATCATAAACAAATACACGTTGGAAAAGTAGATTAAATGATTAAAATTGGAATTAGTTGAAATGTGAACTTTTGTCTCTGGAAGTATGTTTTACTAAATATTGTGAAAAATGTAAAACTAAAAATGTTAGGAATAAACAAATACAAGGGATTAAAATCAAAGTAAAATTAGAAATTTGAGTAGTCAATCAGCACCTAAACCAGTGTGTATTATGATTGTCTGATGAGTTCTAGATATGTTGAACTTTTATTTTCATGACTTTTCAAGGTATACAAGACCGAATAAAAAGACTAAAGTCTAGGTTTCAACCAAGTTTAATATTATAACTGAGAACTAGTCAGAATTTAGACTCAATGAAATATACCCTTTGCAAAAATGATAAATAAAAATTCATTCATACCAATAGGATAGAAAAAACTTCCCACTCTCTGTGGCTCTGGATATGAATTGGTCCTGGTGCATCTTTAAGAGCAATGTATAACCCCAAATTAGAATTCAGAGGTTCCTCTGGCCTTAATTTCATGGCCAAAACACTTCATGGGTAGAATTTAAGGAAAAAGATTTATGGGTTAGTAGTTCTTCCAATGCCCAATAGTTCTTCCAATACAGCTCCTTACTGGAAGAAGAAAATTTTAAGCTAAACCTTAAATACTTCCTAGGACAAAAGGTCAAATAAATATTAGCACATTGTCAAATAACTCAAAATAAACAGAGAAACAAGACATTGTATGAGAGAATAAGGATGTGATGGTCAGACAGACAAGGCTACAAGAAGAGGCAAAGAAGAGATAACCAAAATTTAAGGATTTCATATTCACAAGTCCAAAGAGGCAGGCCACTGCATTTGATGCAGGGACTTGTGAAATATCAGGTTTTGTTCACTGGGCAGAAGACAGGGACAAGCAGGTCAGATGGAGCAGGTACAGCTCTAGATCATTAATTTGCTTATTCAAAATAAACTATTGTTACAAATGTCCTGAGCTTTTCTTATTTGGCTCTATCTTCAATATGGAGATCAATTTTCTGCCAGTTGCAATGAAATAATTGTTCTTCAAAAGTGTTCCTTGCCTACATTGCACCTATTCAAACTAAACAAACTCAAAATGATTATATTATAAATTCATGATTGGAATGCCTACAATGCTAATGAAGTATTTTTTGAAGAATCATTCTAAAAACCAACTCCTTAATAGCGACTTCCCTGAACTCAACATCTGGACACATATATACTATCCCCTATAGCAATTCACATATTGTCCCATTAGTCTGCACTGTTGGAGCTATTTGTTTACAAGTCCATTCAATCATCTGAGCATTAGTGACACTATTGGATCCACTGTGAGCTTTGGATTGAGGAAAACACTGGGTAAATAGATAACAGCTTCCGACACCAGGAGGTCTAATGTATTCATTCAGCGCTGTGCTCCTGAGGTTATGAGAAGAGAAATACAGAGAATTGTGAAGAACATTCTCAATAAACAGACACTGATAACAATTGCAGAATTAACATTTTATTTATTTTTCTATGTAAAGAAACCCAACATTTAATAATGCAATGCATGCATTGGTGTCTAGTGCCAAAACAAAATGTAAATTTATAAACAGTGATTAGAAAATATAGTGTTAGGGTTTGATATACAGCCATTTAAAAGGAACATAATATATAGCAGAAAATTTGAGAAAAACAACATTATAAAAAGTAAAAAAAAAAGAAATTATTGACATAACTATTCTCCAAAGTGTTTTCTTAAAAGGGAGTACATAACTATATAAATGTAATATGTGTGTTTATATTTTTATGTATGTGTATGTTTGTGATGATGTGAGTGTGTGAGAGAAAGAGAGGGAGAGAGAGAGGAGAGAGAGAAAGAAAGAGAGAAAGTGAGAGAGAGAGAGACAGACAGATAGACAGACTAAACTTTTAGAATCACTCCATGTGTTCTCTGTCAAGACAATCACAGTGACCTAGAAATATTTTGATATTGCATTCCACCTAAAACATGAACTAACACATGCAGGCAATACTAAATTTAACACTCATTATTTGGGATGCAAACCTGGGATATTAATACTGTAGTTAATCCTTGATATTAGAATAGATAGTATGCTTAATTTTTATACAAATCCAATAAACTGATGAGTCAAACTCATAATTATAAAACATCTAAATGAAAATACTCTGAAAGGGGCACTGTAGTATTTTATACTTATTTTTCCTTAAGTCAGTGAGTGCTGTAAGGATAGCGTAAAAACTTCAGTTTCAAAGTTAGACTTGTGTATGTCCAGCTGATGCAAAGCACTCTGAGTCTCAAACAGTCTTCAACACCCTGGAACAATGTTGAATGTCTCTGAAAGTAAAGTGGCTCTTAAGTGTGCTATGGACACATGTATTATTCTGAGGAGGTAGAAAGAAATAGATAGAGCTGGAGGGCCACTGTAAAAAGACTTAATTTCCTGAGAGACAACAGATGCTAACTAACTTCCCAAAACTCCTAAAAAAGACCAGATCTCTTGAATGTCAAGTGCTAACATGATCAAAAGACTCCTGAGAGTAACCCGGTGTTTACAAAACTCTAGTTGTTCCTGACAATACAATACTAGGAAAGGAAACTCAAATAAGCATATAAACCTTTAGACAAGCCATCTAAACAGTAACCTCTAGGGCTGGGTCTCTCTCTCGGTCTCTCTCTCTCTCTCTCTCTCTCTCTCTCTCTCTCTCTCTCTCTCTCTCTTTCTCTCCCTCTCTCTCCCCGTTCCTCCCTCCCTCCCCCTCACCTCTCTCATTGTCTTGGCTTTGAGAGACAGCAGTATGTAATTGGCTCTGGCAACTTAGACACCTTCTGGACACCAAGGCCAACTGAGGCTCCTAAGTGTGGCTTACCCCTTTCCTCAGCAGGTTGTGCGGACTTTGGGAGAAAGCAGTTTGCAACTGATAGTGTGTGGTGTGGACTACTCCCAAGTAGTGTCCAGAAGGCAGCTGCCGATGCCAGGGTCCCCACTGCCAGAAAGGTGCTCTGCCTCTTTTCTCTTCCGTGTTCTCTTTACAATAAACTCTCTGTTCGCCTTTGTGTTGTCTGTGAGTGACCTTTTTTGTACTTTATTGATGAGAACCTTGGAAGGAAAAAAACATTCTTTTCAATCTTTATCAAAATTTAGCTAGAAAAAAAACTTTCTTGAAGAACCTTGGATAGCCAAATAATGCTTCACACTCACTAGCCTAGAAAAATTCTCAAAATTTTTTTCTCCATCTCGTATTTTCAATTGTGAGATTTTTTTTGCCAAGTGGATTGCCATTTTTTTACACATGCACACATCACTAATGCACACACACTTCCCTAATTCCCACCCCATTCCCTCCACCCTCCCTCCTCATGTTTGGCTTGGTAGATTGACTTTGAATGTTTATGAAACCGAACTACCAAACTAATGCATGTGTATCTATGTTCATAGTTGCACAATTCACAATTGCCAAAGTATGGGTTAGCGTTTTATTTGGTGTGTGTGTGTGTGTGTGTGTGGTACTGGGATTCCTGGAAACCCTTCTAACTCTGGGCTACACTCCCAGACCTATTTTATACTTTTTTATTTTTGGAAACAGGGTCTCTTAAACCAGAGAGGCTGGCTTCGAACCAGCGAGATCCTCCTGTCTCTGCCTCCCAAGCTCCGGGATTACAAACCTGTGCCCACCACGCCCTGGCTGGATTAGCATTTTTATAAGTATCTTTCAAACATGCACTCCCCTAAAAGACTGAAAACAAAGACTTCTCAGTCTGAACTGATATAACAAGGTCCCAGAACTGCATGGTGTTAGCAACTGATATTTCTCACAGGTGTGTGTGTGTGTGTGTGTGTGTGTGTGTGTGTGTGTGTGTGTGTGTGTGTGATTTCAGCACTTAATTTTCACAGTGTGGAAGGCTAGAATGTTTGAGATTAGGTATTAGTAGATTTTGACCTTGTTGAGGACTCAATTCCTGGTTTTCTGATGGCTACTTTCTTGCTGTAGCCTCAAAAGACAGAAAGAAGAAGCTCTGATATTTCTTTTATACAGGCACTCATCCTGTTATGGGGCTTCACTATGATCTTCTCATCTAAACCCAATTTTCTGTTACAAGGCCACTCCCAAATACCATCACATAGTGTTTGAGTTTTCAGCATATAAGTTTGGGGGAAGCCAAACATTCAGTCCATAACAAATTTCACATTTGTTTATAAGTATAAGCAAGCAAACTAAATGAAAATATACAACTCCTAAATTTACCTGAAATTATCAATATACTTCTTACTACAAGCACTTTGTAGAATATAGTGTTTATCCATTCACATATTAACTAGAAAAGAAAAATGTATACTAAATAAGCAGTCATTTCTTCATTATCAAATCAACTTTTTCTTTTGCTTAGCATAATTAATGAAGTGAAATTGTTCCAAGCATAACATTTTTATGCAGTGCTCCTTGTCTCTTAAGCATTGATTCACAAAATGTTGTTTCTTTATTGAATTGAAACTCTATTCATTTTTTCATTATTATGAACTATATTTATAAAGATCACATAATTATGTAATATGCTATGGATAAAAAAAAACAACTCTAAAGTCAAAATAAAGGTTTGAATTCAAGTTGTTCTATTTATGTTTAGAGTGTATATTAGTTTCTTTACTTTTAAAATAGAGTCAGATGTGGTGGAGCACGCATGTCCTCCTAGTACTTGAGAGGCTAAGACAGGAGAATCACAGGTTCAAGGACAGCCTTAGCAAGTAGTGAGACTCTTACCAACCTATCAATATCCTGCTTAAAAAAAATATAAAATAGGGCCAGGAGTGTAGCTCAAAAGCAGAATGCCCCTGGGTTCACTTCACAACATCAATCAATCAATCAATCAATCAATAATAAAATGGAGATAGTAATAATTCAAAACCTAATATAAGAATTTGGGAAAACTAAGCATAGACTAGATTTTAGGGTTTCCTATTATATAATTTAAATATTTGAAGTGATAAAAATACTAATTACCCTGATTTGATCATTATACATTGTATACATATATCAATATATCACACTGTAGCCTCTCACAAATATATATATAGTCTCATTTAATGTCTTCTTTGTGTATAGTATTAAGGAGTAAACCCAGGGGTGTTCTACTACTGAGCTGCAGATATTTTTCTTTTATTTTTTATAATTAAGTTTTTTTTTAGTAATGGGGGTGAAACGTGGGGACATACCACAAAGCAATACAGTTTTATTTTCTATTTTGAAAGAGTCTTGCAATGTTACTGAAAGCTGACTTTTATCCCTTGATCCTGTGATCCTCCTTTCTCAAATTCCCGAGTACTGAGATTACAAACCTCTGAAACTACATTTAACTTTAATTAAGACTTTTTTTTTTTTTTTTTTTTTTTTTTTAGAAAAGCCCTGAGAGCTAGGCATGGTGATGCACACCTGTGATTACAGTACTTGAGAGGCTGAGATGGGAGGGTCACATCAGCAACTTAGACTCTTGGTAATCTGATAAGACCCTGTTTCAAAAACAAAAATATTTTTTTAAAAAGTCTGTGACTATAGCTCAGGGGTAGAATGCCCTGTGCTTAATCCCAGTAACACAATAGACACACACACACACACACACACACACACACACACACACACACACACACAGTGAGGCCTTTGGCCTTTGCATTTCAAGCAGGTGAGGCAGGCTATATTTGTTCAGAACTAAATGACAGGTGCTCTGCTGTTCAGATATGGTTGCTAGTACATATGGAAGCTTGGTGCTGTCTTTATTCCAATCCACAGGGCTGCATACATCGTGCTAGGCTGGACCTCCCCTCACCAGCTCATCAAAGAAGTCCACTAATATGAAGAGAACTATTCTGCGATGGAAGTACAGACTTTCACTTTTCTTAGCTCTTGAAAATGTATTATTCTTTTGTTGAATGCAAAAAAGAAATGAGCACAAAATATAATACTACCCTAACAAATTTTAATTCCATGAAGTTATCTTAATCAAATAATTAATAAGTTTGATTAGAACTCACATATATAGCCAGAGAAATCTTTCTGTCAGGTCAGATCATGTACATGTAAACATACTTACATACTCTTTATTCAATTCTCTAACATTTTGGAAAAACAGGGTCATTTAAGGCTATGTCATCATGCTTTAAGTTCTAAATCTTTACTAGATAAGGTTAAACTAGATTTTGTATTCAATTT
Source organism: Muscardinus avellanarius (assembly GCF_963383645.1). Taxonomy (NCBI): domain Eukaryota; kingdom Metazoa; phylum Chordata; class Mammalia; order Rodentia; family Gliridae; genus Muscardinus; species Muscardinus avellanarius. The sequence goes on from NC_137787.1 coordinate 152,738,500, forward strand.
ACTTAAAAGGTTGTTAAGAATAAAAACTAAAAACATTCAGAGCAGATCTATGTATTTTCACATTAGCCTAAGGTCAAAATCGAGAAGGTTGATATTGTACTGTTTTTAAATCTTAATGCTTTAATTTTAGAGTGTATGCTTAAACAATTGCTTTTATGGATAAACTGAGGTCATAAACAACCCTGCATTATAAACGGCAGCTCCTTTTTCTATTATGCACACAAATTTTAAACGTTGAGATCATAATTTCTTATTATATTCCATGAATAGGTATTCTAACAAGTAAGAATTGCTTATGCAAGAATCTTTGTAAAATTAAATATAATTTTAATCAGTTTTCAGTAGACTCAAAGTATATATTTAGGTCTTTTCATTGCTATAATCATTCAAATATATTCTTGCTATAATCCAGAGTAATATATTGATAACATACCAGTTAAAGCGCTGCCCCCTCTATGTTGCATTTAATATTTTCAACAACACTGAAGTTTGGTAATGATCTTTCTTTTACACTGTTTTACTTATAAAGAAATTGAGATTTGGACAGATGAAATGACAAAAGACATAAAGTATAAATCTTTAGAATTTAAGAGTCTAGGGCTCTGTGTCCACTCTACAGGTCAATACTTCACAAACATACATAGTTACTTCTCCCTTTCATGAGAATAGCTGAACTCACTAGGATAAGTAGGTTTTAGTAATTGGGTCTGGAACCAGATGTCCCTTAAAGACAACTTTTTCTGGCCTCTTGAAATCCTAATAACTGGTAAAGCACTACATCAAATAGCAAAAAGACTCCCTCATTCCTTGGAAACAAGCTAAAAGAAATAAGGAGAGTTGGGTGTGGTGGCACATACCTGTAATCCCAGTACTTGGGAGGCTGAGAAAGGAGTATCTAGCCAGCCTTAGTAACATAGGGAGGCTCTCAGTAACTTAGCAAAACCTTGTCTCCAAATAAAAAAATAGAGCTGGGGGTATAGCTTGGAGGTGGAATACTCTTGGTTTCAATCCCCAGTGAAAAGAGGAGGGAATTTATTTTATTTTATTTATTTATTTATTTTGGTTGTACTGGGGTTCCTGGAAGCCCTTCTACCTCTGGGCTACACTCCCAGACCTATTTTATACTTTTTTTTTAAATTTGGAAACAGGGTCTCTTAAGCCAGAGTTGCTGGCTTTGAACCTGTGTGATCCTCCTGTCTCTGCCTCCCAAGCGCAGGGATTACAAGCGTGCACCACCACGTTCAGCAAAAGGAGGGAATTTAAAAAGGAAACATATCGCAGGGCATGGTGGTGCATGCTTATAATCCCCGCCCTTGGGAGGCAGAGACAGGAGGATTGCGCAGGTTCGAAGCCAGCCGTGCGCGCTGGCTTAGGAGACCCTGTTTCTAAATAAAACTGTAAAACAATAGTTCTGGGAGTATAGTCCGGTGGTAAAAGGGTTTCCAGGAACCCCAGTACCACCAAAAAATAAAAAAATAAAAAGGAAACGTATCTTTTTTATGTAAGAGCACAACAACATCCTTATTCCTTGGAAACAAGCTAAGTAAAACAAAGGCAAGACCTCAGGAAGACTAAGGGAAGGGGAAGGACTTTTAAGGGGTAGACTCACAGCTATATGTACTAAGTAATAAAAGTAAATAAAGTTCAAATTCCTTGGTGTCTGATTTTATAAACTTATAGCTCTAGAATATAGACTGAAAAATAACTTTTTGTAACAAATAAAAAGGTAGATACAGATTCCTATTAAAGTTGAGAATTTAATAATGTATTAGTTTGAAGTTACTGGACTATAATCATATTGATTGCCCATTAAATGTAATATTGATTACCCATTAGCATAGTCATATTACAAAAGAATAAGAAGGAAGAACAGAGGGGAAAAAATCCAAAGAGTCTATATCAGAAAAGCTACTGCATTAAAATTTATACTTACTACTCACAGAAAATATAATTGGTAAGTACTGTTATGTTCACTTTTGAGTTATTGATAAAATTTAAGAAAATTAGAGATCTGGTTCAAGGTTAGAAGTTTAGAATAGTTGAAATAGAAAAAAAAAGAAATAAATAAGAATTTAAATGTAAATTGTTTGACTCATATAAGTATGGATATCTAGAAGACTTTCTAGTTGTTAGTAGCTCCATAGGCAATATTTGCATGGACCACTTTACTATCTACTTTAAGAAAATAAATGGAAAAGATAATTTTTATTATGATAAATTTATTTATTCATACATATATTTGTTTTTGGTGGTACTGGGGTTCCTGGAAGCCCTTCTACTTCTGGGTTACACTCCCACATCTATTTTTAGGTTTTTTATTTGGAAACAGGGTCTCTTAAGCCAGTGCTTCGAACCTGCATGATCCTCCTGTCTCTGCCTCCCAAGCGTGGGTATTTCAAGCATGTGCCACCACACGCGGCTATTATGATAAATTTAAAATTTGATTTTTTTTTAATTGGCAATGTGTAGACATGAAGCCTGCTCTTTGGTGTAAATTTTTTCTTTAGGGAAAGAGTGAGTAGCCTAATTTAACTCAGTTATCAATAGCAAGACCTTGGAAAGTGAAAGGTGTATATCAAGTTGAAATTATTTATAAAAGCAACAATTTATAAATTATAAGCATTTATAAATATATGTCAATGAAATTTTATATACATGTTTCATTTAATTCATTTATGTATTTTTTCTTCATCTATATGTTGATATAGTGCTGTGAATCTTAAGCCCAGATCAATTAAAATATTGACCAGATAGTTTTGAGAGTATCTAGCTCAATCTAATACAGTAAATGAGAATCCTTATTTTTCTTTTTCTTTATATTTTTACTTGAGATTATGTTCGCTTTATGTTACAGTTTTCAAAATTAGATTCTATGAAATCCCTGGTATTTTTACTGCATACTACACAGGCAGGACTTGGCTGGTCATGTCACACAATATAATGAACTAGACACTATTAATGGACTAATGTCAAATACCTCAAGATTCTTCCTTTTTCTTGGAGTCTGAGGCAAATTCATTCAAAATTATATTTTATCTCACTGATCTTTAAAACTGCTGGGATACTACATATTTTATTTTTATATCTGGTATGTAAATATATTTTATCAACTAACAAGAGTTTCCCATTGATCAATCTCATTGAAAGTTATGGACATCTAGCCGGGCGTGGTGGCGCACACTTGTAATCCCCTCACTTGGGAAGCAGAGACAGGATAATCATGCTGGTTCGAAGACAGCCACCCTGACTTAAGAGACTGTTTCCAAATTTAAAAAAATATATATATAATAGGTCTGGAAGCGTAGCCCAGAGGTAGAAGGGTTTCGCGGAACCCCAATACCACCAAACACACACACACACACACACACACACACACACACACACACACACACACACACAAAGGTATGGACATCTTTTATTGAAACAGGATTAGACAGGCATGAAGGAAATTCATTCTAGAGTTTGCTATTTTCAGGTAACAGGCTGGCAAAGTTTGTTTAACTTGATGAAAATCACACATGACCAGAAATACAACAAAATAGTTATCAGTATTAGATAGAAAATAAGAAACGCATTATCTCAGTATGTGAATATATCTTAGTAATAATGAGTATAGGAGAGTAATAGAACCAGGAAATGAACATTAAAGATTTCTTTCAAAAGACCAGGATACTGTTTGTTACTTACCTGTGTTTTTAAAATATTTTTCTTGATGAATTATAGTCTCATATCATAATATAGGTCGTAGTGATAGTGACATACATGCACACAGCACTTAGGGAGTTTTACCCCGAATCTCGTCCCGCTTTTCTCCTTTCCCACACATGATCTTGAGTTTGACTTTGGCATTCGCACATAGGTACATAATGTAAATGGGAATGTTTCCGCTATGAATTCTTCCTCTCCCCATACCACCATCCACTGACCACCTCCCTAGCTACACTGGAGTTTCTCCTCAATTATCTAAGATCCCTCTGATATCTTAATTACTCCCTTGCTTCTCCATCTGATGAAGACATATGGCTTTTCGCTTTCTGTGACTGGCTAATACACTTGATAAAATGTTCTCCAGATATATCCATCTTCCTGCAACATAATTTTGTTCTTTATTGCTTAGTAGAATTCCATTGTGTATGTGTACATCCCATAATTTTTGTAATCTATTTGGTTGTTTTGGATGGTAGGTTGGTTTCATAATTTGGCTTTTGTGAATTATGCTGTTATAAGCATGGGTATGCATGTATCAGATAATATCTTGATTATTTTTTATATTATCTGATACATACTTACTCAGTAATTCTCTAAAAGTTCTGGAGTTTGTTTTTTTTTTTTTTTTTTTTTGCAGGTCTGTAAATGAAACCCCCGGGCATTTGACCTCCGAGCTACACTCCCTGCCCTATTTTTATTCTTTATTTTGAAACAGGGTCTCACTAAATTGGGGAGGGGCTCACTAAGTAGCTGAGGCTGGCCACAAACCATGATCCTCCTGTCTCAGCCTCCCAAATGCTGGGATGACAAGCGTGTGCCACCACACTCGGCTTGGAATATTTTTTTGAAGTACAAGGTTTTGGCTTTATATATTCTTGCATCTATATTTCTCTATATTAAAAATGACCGTGCTGAAAATAAGGTGAGAAGATTCTTGAAAATGCCAATAGTGCTGGATTGGACAAATTAAATAATTAGATGAATTTTAGGCATGTTTATATTTTATCTAGAAAAATGAGGCTGAAATGAGACACGGGTATGGTTGGATTCACAGAAAAAGAAATAGTAACTCTTCCAGGGAAAATAAATCCATTAATTATGGAAAGATAAAATGTTGATAAAACAAGATGACATTTTATGAGATGAAACTAGTATAATCATGATACACCGAGGTCCTGGACCACATCTGGATGAAAGGAATGGATGCAGAATATATTACAAAAAGCCTTTTCATGTCAGACAAGACCTTCGTAAGTGACTTATAAGCTGTATATGAATTAACATAAAAATGATAACAGCACAATTTTATTATTATTTTACTCTTACTGTCAACCTATTTCTCACTTTCCTGTCCTTTGCTTGACTAGTCTGACTTATTTTCTCAGTTGAAATCTCATTTCTGAGTCTAACATGTAAAGAGAAATAGCTCATCTCTTTCTGTCGCTTACATTAAGGATTCTTGTTTGTAGCACTCACTACAGTTATGTTCCAGTATTCAAACAATAAATATAACAATAAATTATATTTTACATGAATTATATAGATAATGATAAACAGATTAATGGATAGATAGAAATTAAAACAAAAAAAGTGTAAGAGTGGGGGAGAAAATAATTGTATCAAGAGGCTTGTTTTTCAAACATTGGATCAGTTATTCCAAGGCATTTATATCAGAGTTTTAGTAAATATTTTTGAATCACTTAAAATATCAGGATGAGAGACATGTTCACATCCTCAGTATTTAGATGAGTACTAATTATTTAATTACTATTTCCTACTTGTAGACCTGAGTTAATCGAAAATAACAAGATTGCCATGTCCATTTCACACGCAGAGTCTTCCTAGAATAAACAATGAGATGGCAAATAGAATTGAAAAAAAATGATGGCATCTCAGCTCTTTTCAGAAAATAAATATATACCCAGAGCATGTAAACCCTTTGTCACTTCATATAGTAGCAATCTGAACTAAAATGAAGATGAAACAGCTTTCCTGGCTGAAATGAAGATATCAACTGCATTAAATTAGATTTTTTTGGTCCTTAAGTGAAAGACAGTTTTTCCAGTATGTGAATTACCTGCCTCAAATCACTTCATAAATTGGACTAAACAGTATTGAGTTTTGGGGTTGTTTTTCTATTCCCTTTGCTTGACACAGAGTTCAGTACTCCATTTCTTCTTTAACTATGAGAGAGGCTTTAATAACAGATGCTACATAAGTAATGTTGAAATGAAATGTTTCAAATTGCATTTGTGTCCCCAAAGTCTACTTCAGACTTGTCCCAAGAAAAGCACATGTTTTTAAGCAGTTTTAAAGGACTCTTTTTTTTTTTTGAAAAGATAATAGTTTTCATGAGACACACATTTATTCTTTTGAAAATAGAAAAATAATTTCTTTGTTCACTTTTCAGTATAATTGTCTAGAGAATGTTGATATTTTATATAAATTGCTTAGAGAATATTGAAATTTTTATATAAATTACTCCAGTGTTTAGTTTAATCACATATATTTTTTATCACTGGTGTGTATGTGTGTAATTGTTCCTCTTCTTTTAAAAAGATATTTATTATCTTTTAACCCAGTGACATTCTGTCTCTGATCTATACCCCAGTCTTCAATTTTATTTTAAATTGAAAGGGTCTTACAAAGTTTCTGAGTCTGCCCTGGAACCTGTGATTTTTCTATCTAAGCCTCCTAGTACATACTAGAATTACAGGAGTATACCACTGGGCCTAGTTCCTTAAATTTTTTTTAATATGAAAATGGGACTAGTTCTCTACATCTAAGTTTATAGATCTATTAATAACATTGGGAGAAACAGTAGTGGACTCTTATAATTTTTTATATTCTCAACATCTATTTTGAATATAAAACACACATACACAAATTAGAAACAGGGCTCAGTCACTCACGACACCCTTACCAGTTCTATTTCCCCCAGTTCCTCAAGCTGGATCAATAGATCCAGATACCTGCCTTTTCAAATTGCCTTCTGATGACCACTTTCCTATGGGGTAGCTTGAAACCATCCACTTGACTACTGATCACAGCTTACAATAACTGTAGAGATATGTCACAGCGATTACCTCTCAGTCATAGAATGCCATTCTTGGAACTCATGCCTACTTGGTTTAAATCACCAACTAAAATTCCCTATGGAAAATATGAATAATTCCTCAGACCCCAGTAATCAGTAACATCATTGGACCATGTGATACTCTAGCATTCTCCACAAGCTTTATGAACTCCATTTATTCAGCCTCTGGGTATGCAGTGTAAACCTCAATATCTATAAGTAATGAGATGTTTATTTCTGCTTTATATTCATTCTAATTATTGAAGAGGTGTTTTTCACATTAATCTTAAGTTAAAACAACAGAAACAGATATAACTATATACAGATAAATGGCATAGCAAAAATAAAAATGTAACAAAAAGTATGAATAATGTATTTGATATATATGTTATCCATTAAAGAATATTACTGGAAAATATAACTTAATACCTAATAAATATATTTTAAATAGCAGGAATAGTTTTAAAATATCAGGGTATTACTAAATTATAACTTTTTAATAGAAATTATTTGAATGGAAATGACACTAAACAAATCTTTTGTTGTAGCAGCTAAAATACTGACATAGAGAACCAGGTATGGTGGAGCATATTTATTATAATCCCAGCATTTGGGAGGCTGAGACAGGGGTATCCAGTTTCATGGCCAGTCTCAGCTACTTAGGCCCTCCACAACTTAGTGAGAACCTGTTTCAAAAATAAAGAAAAAAAAAAAAAACAGGGATGGGGTTGTAGCTCAAAAGGGTTCTAACCCCATACTATAAAATAAGTAAATAAATAAATTAAATTAAATACTGAAATACAAACACTATATTTTGAGAAACTACTAATTGTGAAATGTATAAGTAGTAATTTCTCAATTGATAACTATGGAATCAAATTTATTGTAAAAACACGTTTGGAAATTGAAGAGTTAATACTACATTGTTTTGTTGTGCCATGAATCCTGCTATTAACTTTATATCCATAAATTATATTTTTCATTATTTAAGATAAGCTCTGTTTTTAAAGATTTAGCAGCTTGATCTCAAGCTACATATTTTCTCTCTTGCATTCAAAGTTTAAAAAAAAGAAAGAAAAAAGAAGAAACAAGATACCCAGACATCCAATTGCATCTTTATTGGATTAAAGTGGTACTTAATCAATAACATTCTAGTTTAAAAGAGGCTACTTGTTTGTCAAGATATTTAATTAAGGCTATATTCCATTAGCTGGAATAATCTAAAGTTGCTTGATCTATTGAATCTTTTTGATCTTTTTTCAGTTCATTCACTTCTGAAGATTGCTGATTTGGTTGTTCCTCACAGGCCCCTCCTTACAGTGTTTTAATTTCCCATGAGATACCTGATAGACTAGATTGTGAAGCCACATTTTACTCTTATTCTTAGCACTGGAATATAGAAATATGTAATGAGATTTTCAATGATGTAGTAAACTCTTTTTAAAAATCAACCTGTTTGAATAGTTACACCAACATCAAAATCAAGTTTCACAACAGTGAATCTGATCATTCATCAGATCTCTGTGTTTTATTACCTCCTATTAAGCTGATAAAATACATGATTACACATGATGTGCAAGCACAATGGACTGCACTGAAATTGAAAGAGCATAGAGAAAAAGAACAGAACTATATGGTAGTAAGAAAGCAAATTTCAGAAATACATCAATACCTACATAATGATTATTTTTAGATGGTGATGTTTTGTTCTACTGACTTGATTTTGTTTATATGCTTTTTCTAATTTTATTTAGGATCTGATACCATATTTATCTGTGCTTTTAATAAAACTAATAATGCATAATTCCTAATAGAATTTGTATCAAAATATTTAATTTGATATGCATTAACAATATCTGATATACAATAATTATTTTATTAGAAGGATAATTTTCATCTTCATCTCTCTTAGTACTCTTGAGGAACTGAATTCAATCAAGAACCACCTGAGTGAACCCAGCACCTCTACCTTCAATGGCGCCTTAAGATCATTAGAGATTCTCCTGCTGTTTCAACTGCAGCTTTATATGAGACTCAGAGTCAAATAGCCTACATGTAAATCATTTCCTGATTCCTAACCCACAGAAACTGTGGCAAAGTAAATGCCGGTTGCTTAAGATTTAAGGTTTGTAATAATTTTCTATGAAGCAATGATAATAAAACAGAGAATATAAATGTTTCCATCAGCATTCTCACTGCTGTAATTCAAAGCAACAGACAACCAGACCACCACTCTTAAGAGGAAGGAAGATATATTTGCTTATAGCTCTGGAGATTTCAGAGGTGCAGTCTATGTTAGGCTAGGTCAATGGAGCTCAAGGCATGATGGTAGAAAGGAGAGAGAGGCAGATAAAGGAAGAGAAAGAGTGATCTGCTTTTATGCCATGGAGGCTGGAAACAAGAGTTAGCAAGGAAAGGAGTGACCATATGTAATCTACAAGGACATACCCCAAGAAACCCACCTCCTCCAGACACACTGTAGCAGCCTAGGCTACCACTCATAAATCCATTATAATGTATTTTTCCACTGATGAAATTACAGTCCTTATGACTTAATTATATCAATTCTGAATATTGATACGTGAGTAATTTCAGAGAAAATTCCATGTTATATATAGATTAAGTTTTATAGATTTTAAAATTGTAATGTGATTGCAAATTAGTATATATAGCTTAATAGAAAGAAAAAAGCAAGGTGAAATAAAAAAAGTAGTTAGGTATAAATGGGCAGTTAGGAAGTAGAAAGACAAGAACATGAAAATCATCTTTCAAAATAAATGTCTATGGATATATAGGCAATGAGAAGAATTCTTTGTCACTATGAGCATAGGAAAACCTGAAAAGTGAAAAAAGAAAAAAATAAGTAGAAAGAGCAAATTATACATATTTAAAGATAAATAGCAGATTTTTAAATATTTTATTTTAATTAATTCATAATATAAAATCTTAATATTTTGTCCCATCTATTGCCAAGAAACTATGGGCATTTAAAATTATCTTGTCAAATAAATTGTATATAAGTTCTAAGTCTATGGTATTAAAAAAATAAAAATTAAAGTTTTAGAGAAAGCTACTACATATGTATGACAAAATATATACATATACATGTGTATATTACAGTTAAATGCACACAAATTTTCAACAATCAAGTATATAAAACACTATATAATATTTGAGTCTTTTTATTGCCAAATATTTTTATTTTTGTAATAAGAAAAATGACAAATTATAAGCACTAATATCTGAATATTAAAGGATGAACATTTACAAAAATTGAAAGAAAATGTGTTACCATCAGAAAAAAGTCATTTTCACAAATTTGAAAATTTTATGATGAAAGCTATGCATACTAATCCCAATACTTAAGAGGCTTCAACAAAAGTATCACAGGGTTGCAGCCAGCTTGAGCAATATAGCAAGGCCCTCTTGAACTTAATGGCACCCTGTTTCAAAATAATGAAATTGGGCTGAGGGTGTATCTCAGAGGTAGAATGCTCCTGGGCTAAATCCTCAGTGAAAAAAAGAAGAAACAAAAGAAAGGTAAAGAAAATTTTAAAATGAAATAATTTGTGTATTAACATTCACACAAATATATTACCTACATAGGCAATCACAGTTACAATGACACATAAAATGAATCATCTTTACTTTGAACATATTTCATCTTTCATTTTTCTAAATTTTTCATTTTGTAGAAAAACTATCTATTTTTGAAAATATTAATCAATTGAAAAGAATTGACAATATGATCATTAAAATTACTATCTATGAGAATAGTTTTAAAATAGTATCAATATATAAGTTATCATTCAAATTAGACATTTTAAGAGTACAAATAATACAATCAATATTTATGCCCTGTCAACATGTTTACAAGAGCTCTTGGGTTTAGAATCACCTCATAAGACTCCAGTTTCTGAACCAGTACAGATTAAAGCACACTGTATTTCCTAAGGACTCAGATTCTCCACATCTATATCCATCCACCACCGGTATTACAACTCATTCAAACTTTTGAAACTTAGAACTTCTATGCAATTAAGACAACTTAGATAATAAAGCCTAATATTTAGGGGATCTAGCATAAAAGTCTTTCATTTAGTATTATTACAAATTCATATTTTATCTTATCAATCTGCCTTAACCACTTTTCTACAATTAAACTTGGACTTTTTTCTCTGCTTTTGGCCTAGTTCATAGATTAGTCCGTGCAGCCTAGGAATAACTTCTAAATCCTTTATCAGTGACAGAATAGATCTCTATTATAATCATAATTTTTCTCTTTCATGACCAGACCATGTCAAGATATATAAACTCATAGCTTGGATCATTTTGATATTGATGAGTTAAACATCAATCTATCTTACTGATTTTTACTCATTCAACAAATATTTTGTGTTAACATCAATTCTGGAAGAAGTGATGATTAAACTCAATAAGATAAAACAAAAACTGTCAAGGAAACTACACTGAGGTGATAGAAACAGATAAACATTAATAGTTAATAGCTTCATTGAACATATGTTGTCTGAAAGGTGGTTCTTTGGAGAAAATCTTTGCAGCTGAATCCACATTTTTTGTACCATCATTGTCCAGCTGGTCATATTTTGAAGTGTTCTTATATGCCTACCCCTTGGTTAAATATGAATTTAATGATATTCCTATGATTTGACACAGATAATAGCAGATTAGACTCTATCCTTGTTACAGTATAGAGGATTCTTTGACTCTTAACGAGGTATAAGTAAAGCTAAAAATCTCCCCCATTCTACTATCTTGCCATTCCTCATAGAATATCAAAATAGATGTGCTAAACTATTAAAATATTCATCATCATTCAAAATCAAATATTTTAATGATAGAAACATGAAAATCATGAGTGAAAACCCTTGCTCTTATAATGATAATTTTCTTGTTTTCTTCATAAATTTCAGATATTTCATTCATCAAAAAGGAAATATTATCTTATTTGTTATGTGAGACAATAAATTCAAATATGAAAACTCAAAAGGATTTGATAGAGTAAAATATAATCAAAGTTCATTAAATGTAACTATTATTGTGATTGTAAACCTCATTTAAAACATCCATGCAATTTGATTTATTGTGTAAAGTGCTGAGATATAAAAATATGATACACATTAAGTATAAAAGTATAGTAATCAAATGTGAGAACTAAGTCTAAAAATTTCAAAGGCTAAAAATTTCTTAGTGTAGTAAAAACCATCACAAAATCACTCATTATTTTGTGTGAATGCACAGACACATAAGTTTTTGTATAGCATTGCATCGTGGTGCTTGTTTTTATGTATCTCTAACTTTTCTACTCAAAATATACATGTTGGAAAAATTTTATACATATTTCACTTCTGAGTATTGAGGTGACTCTAAATAAAATATAAATATTTAATTTTGTTTTAGGTCTTGATATTTAATAGAAAAAGTCCAAACATTTTCACTAAGCAATTAGTACAATATATTCTTCTTCTTCTGAAAGAATGAAGGAACTATTTCATGGAAATTTAAAAGTGGATCAAAAGACTCATCAAGAATATTCTGTAGGAAAAAGTATAACTTTGTAATTTAGAAGGGTGAAAGAGAAGGTGGATGTAGACTGTTTTACTAAACACTAAAATGGGAGGTTTGTTTGTTGACACTGCCAATAAATGTGTCTGAGTGAGTAAAAGAAATACATTCATGAGGACTGGGAGAAGATTTCCTAGGTGTTCAAAGTTACAGGATCAATAAGCATCAGATTTACTTTGCTCACCTCTGAATATTTTTAACTTGCCTTTGCTTCTATACTTTGAGTTCTTCTTTATTTTTTTATTTTTTTTGTGGTACTGAGGGTGGAACCCAGGGGCTTTCTACCTCTGGGATATACTACCAGACCTATTTTATATTTTTTTAAATTTGGAAACAGGGTCTCACTAAGTTGCTGAGAGCCTCACTAAGTAGCTGAGGCTGGCTTCGAACCTGTGAGATCCTCCTGTATCAGCCTCCCAAGGATAGGAAGTACAAGAGGACTCCACCACGCCTGGCTATTTGAGTCTTTTTTTAAAAAAAAAAAACCTAGTTCTGCCAGGCGTGGTGGCGCACGCTTTTAATTCCCGCGCTTGGGAGGCTGTGACAGGAGGATCGCACAGGTTCAAAGCCAGCCTCAGCAACTTAGTGAGGCTCTCAGCAACTTAGTGAGACCCTGTTTCCAAATAAAGTATAAAATAGGTCTGGGAGTATAGCCTGGAGGTACAAAAGGCCCTGGGTTTCACCCCCCAGTACCACAGGGGGAAAAAAAATCTAGTTACATTTAATTTTGACATCTAGTTATATAAAGATCTTTGAGGGAGGCTGCTTTCTTTTCTTTTACTTCTTTTTTCTTCATTTTGCAATACTGGGGATTGAACACAGGGAAATTCCACCTCTGAGTTGCACCTGCAGCCCTATTTTTTTTTTTTTATTCTTTATCTTATAACAGAGTCTCACTAAGTTGCTGAGTGCCTTAGGAAGTAGCTGAGGCTACTTATGAACTGTGATCCTCCTGTCTCAGTACACTAAAGAAGCAGTTTTACCTGAGAATAACTGTAAATATCACATATGCTTTTAAGGTATTAAAGAACATAACCAATCCAATATAAACATTTAGAAAATTATATCTTCAATGCATTGATGTTTGTTTGTTTCACTTTACTGGGGATTGAACCCAGTGGAATTCTACCTCCAAGCCACACCCTGGTCAGTTTTAAAAATGTTTTATTTTGAAACAAGGTCTCAGTAAGTTGTGGAGAGTCTCAATAAGAAGCTGAGGCTGGCCAGGTGTAGTGGTGCACTCTTGTAATCCCTGCGCTTGGGAGGCTGAGACAGGAGGATCACGCAGGTCTGAAGCCAGCCTCTGCTATTTAGTGAGGCTCTCAGCTACTTAGTGAGGCTCTCAGCAACTTAGTGAGACCCTGTTTCCAAATAAAATATAAAATGGGTCTGGGAGTATAGCCCGGAGGTAGAAAGCCTCTGGGTTCCACCCCCAGTACCACCAAGAAGAAGAAGCTGAGGCTGTCTATGAACCTGCAATCCTGTCACAGCCTCTCAAATACCGGGATTACAAGCATATGCCATCACACCCAGCAATACATTGAGGTCCAACAACAAGCAAAATGACATATTCTATCAATGTAGATTTTTCATCATATGGTGTAAGAATATAAGTTTGAAACAATTAATGTGATTTTATTTATATTGCTTGGTATAGACACATTTAAAATATGAAAACATTTAGATAAAGTTCTTATCATTTTATAAAGAATAAATTCTGTAACTTTCATAATCTATGTTTTTAATTTCTGAAATTCTATTTTGACAGCCATATGCTTGAGTCTGAAAATCTCTAGTATTCCTATTTAAGTTCCATAAAAATATAATATATATATATATATATATATATATATATATATATATGTAGTTTAGTTACTTGTAGTACTTCCTTATATGTTTAATCTTATTATACTACTAAAATGGTAAAATAAACCAGGCATAGTGGTGCATACAATGTAGTCCCAGTATTTGGAAAGCTAAGACAGGAGGATCACAGGTTCAAAGGCAGCATTAGATACTTAGTGAGGCCTCCAAAACTTAGTGAGACCCTGTTTCAAAATAAAAAATAAAATAGGGCTTGGGGTGCAGCTCAGAGGTAGAAAGTCCCAGGGCTCAATCTCCTGTATAGCATGCTTGGTACGCACACACACACACACACACACACACACACACACACACACACACACACAGGTAAAATAACCAAAATTAGATTTTTTTTTGTAATTTATGTTAATACTCTCCTTCAATTCCTCAGATACTCCAAAAATGGAATAGAGGTAACGTTTATGGGAAGTTTGACAGAATATGAAAATCTTTCTGAGCAATATTTTTTCTTTTAAATTTTTTGTTGGTGCAATGTAGTCAGACATATTAATGGTGTACAAGAGGATAGAAGCATACATGCATGCATCACTCATGTAGCCTTTTCTCGATTCCCATCCCCCTTCCTCCTTGTCATGTTTGGCTTAGTGATTGACCTTGATGTGTTTGTGAATATAAATCATGTACATTAGAGAATTCCCCTCTGCCCCCTCCCATCTTTCTTAGTTTGGTTGCCATATTTGCTCATCTATGGTTTCTCCTTCCTCCTCTAGCATTCCCCCTATGAACCTTTTCCTCCTAAGCTTTCCCATATTAGGAAGAACATTCAGTTTCTTACTTTTTGTGACTGACTAATCTCAGCATAATGTTCTCCAATTCCATCCATTTCCCCACAAATGACTTAATTTTGTTCTTCTTTATGGCTGAGTAAAATTCCACTGTGTACATATTCCATAGTTTTGCAATACATTGATCTGTTAATGGATATCTTGGCTGGTTTCATAATTTGGCAATTGTGAATTGTGTTGCTATGAACATAGATACTCATGCATTAGTTTGGTAATTTGGTTTCCATTCTTTTGGGTAGATACCCAGAAGTTGTATTGCTGGATCATATGGTAAGTTCATTCCCATTCTTCTGAGGATCCTCTATACTATTTTCCAAAGTGGTGCCACTAATTTGGAATCCCATCAATACTGTATTAGAGTTTCTATTTCTCCACATCCTTGCCAGCATTTGTTGTTGTTTGTGTTTTTAATGATTGCCATTCTAATTGGAGTTAGATGAAATCTCAAGGTAGTTTTGATTTGCATCTCTCTCATTGCTAATGGTTTCTTTTATTCAAATCCATGACTAACATTATGTTATGTATTGCAAATCTTTGCATTATGTCTACCCAAATGACAGATTAAAAAATGTGAATATTTTGTGGGAAACAAGAATGCAAATAATACTTGAATTAAATTGTGATTATTTCAAATGAATAAAGATATTTAAATGTAAATAGTTGCTCATTTAGTTTCTATGTTGGCACGTCAGATGCATAATTTGTATTTGCCTATAAATTTTAATGATTAGTAATTATAATATATTACCATTCCATATTTTTCAATTTCTAAATTTACAGCAACAAATAAAAAAAACCTTATAATTCATGTATTTTTACTTACTTATTTACATATTTTTAGTCTTCAAATTCATGATTTTAAAATATTGATAATAAAGACATTTTATTTCAGTGACAAAACAATTATTAGCAATTTTATGCATTTAGCCTATTTATGAAAACTTTAAAAATATTATTTTAATATACATCATCTGCAATTTAAAATAGGTGAATTTGTAAGCCATATGGACATTTCAACAAAGTATGGAACACATCTCATATTAGTAATGTTACACATAAAGTTCAAATTTTCTTGTTTCCTATCAAGTTCTATTTCTTCAAGAATAACTTAGCTATAGTACCATATTGAGTGTTTTAAAAATACAAATAATTTTAAAGAAATTTATTCCTATGATAAAATATGTACATATTCCACAAAAACAGTCATCAATTCAAAATATCCTTGTCATTTTTATCACTACCCTACAAGCCTTTTCTTCCACACACCCTATGTGCTCTTTTAACTGATTAGGACCTATGATAGGTCTTGATTAGCAATGAAAGGCCTAAAGTTATGGAAGAAAATGAGTCACAGACACCAGGACTTTCAATCTAGGAGTAAACTGATTTCTGGACAAGTAGAAAAAGTAAAATTTAGTAGACACTGAGAATAAATTAGTGACAATATGGCCTTTAAAATGTCATTGTTATTTTATTTATTACAAAAATTAAAAACAGATGGTAAATACTTTGAATACCTAATCTTTAATTATATAATCTATGTGTAAAAATTATAAATTGCAATAAGAAAGGATTAGTAGTAATAGATACAATCAGATTGGTGAAAGAAGGCCAGATTGTAGGGCATTTTTAGGTGTAGGTTTTGACAACCTCATATTTATTTAATTCCATGGGTGTCAAAAATCCGGTTGAACACTTAAAACAGATGAACATATCTGGTTTACCTTTTGAAAAATAAGGTACAGTCTGCTATTACATTAAGAGATTGTAAAGAGACACGAGCCAATACAGGAACAAATAAAACAAACCTTACAATTCATGTATTTTTACTTACTTATTTACATATTTTTAGTAAATTTTTAGTAAATTTAGTAAATTTTATTTCCTAAAAATTTAGTAAATTTAATAAATTTTATTTACTAAAAATTTAGTAAATTTAATATATTAAATTTAGTAAATTAAATTTAATAAATTAAATTTAGTAAATTTTATTTTTAGTAAATTTAGTAAATTTTTAGATTTCAACAGCCAGCCTTGATGTAAAATAGACTTGGGTGATATAGATGAGATTTTAAAAAGTTATATTCTGTGTGTACTTCAAAGTTGAATCTCACAGAACTGTAGAAACACTGGTGATAGACCATAAAAAAGTAGTCATAGTCTCAAGATTTTTAACCTAAGTAATTGGAAGTACACGGTTGTTATTTGCTGTGGAATTGGGTACATAAACATAAGACTACTATTTATGTATTTAAAAAGAGGCATTATGCACCGGGAGTGGTGGCGCACGCTTGTAATCCCTGCACTTGGGAGGCAGAGACACGAGGGTCACGCTGGTTTGAAGCCAACCTTGCTGGCTTAAAAGACCCTGTTTTGAAATAAAAATATAAAATAGGTCTGGGAGTGTAACCCGGAGGTAGAAGGGTTTCCAGGAACCCCAGTACCACCACCAAGAAAAAAAAAAAAAAAGAGGCATTATGACTTTAGAAATACATGTGGAAATAAAAAGTATGTGATATTTGAATTTATCAAGCTTGATGTTTTAAATTTTGATCAAAGACTAAAGAAGTTGTCACTGTATCTCTATTACCATAACTTACCATGCAGATCTAGATGTTGTTTTAACTGCCTTTCTCTATTATCTTCTGTGTCATCTGCTGTTAGCTAACACTACAGAATATCTGTTAGATTCCTCTCAATATTAATTTCTGAGCTTTCTTAGCCACTAGTGATATTGCCCATATGGGACAGATGTCTAATTACATTAAATATTACTATTGGACATGGTGATAAGAGATGGTCCTTGGGGATATTATGTCTTTTTCTATATTCCTTTCTATGCTAAAATTTAGCAAGATCTACATTTTAACTTTTAGAGTAAGGATTAATTATTAGACAATAATTCATATCTGACATATTTATTCAAAGGCATGTGTTGTTTAAAATGGTGTTCAGTACAAAGAAAACCAGTTGTATTACCTTATGCTTACAATCTTTTATTCATTATAACAACAGTGAACAAGCAGTGTCTTGTATTACAAAGAATAAATCACTTATTTTCAAGTAGGTTGTGAGCGTGATTGTGAGATACACATTTTCCATTTCTAGTTCTTTCTACTAAACCTATCTGTTCTGGTTGGAAAGAGAAGTGACATTCTATTAGACAGTTATTTTTATGAAAAGAAAAAATATTGTAATTTGCAATCACCTTGTCATAATAGTGAACATTTCTTTATCATTTCCAATATACTTTTAGGGCAGTCACTTCTGAAGATTAAAGTATATATTAAGGTTGATTTTTAAAATCAATTAATCCTATGAACAATACTATATTAGCATATCTATCTTCAAAATCATGTTTTCTCATAATCAGCATTGTGTATTAGATCAAATATTAATAACATATCCAGTGAACTTTAAGGTAAAGCTAACTAAAATGTGTTATGTATAATATTAATTAAAAAAATAATGTTCTTTTTAATAATGAGAAACATTACATAAAAAAATGCCACCATACTAGCTGATTTCCTGAGGATATGGTACTACATAAGATGGCTGCATGTCAAGGCAAATTGCACCTTTACTAATAATATTAACCAGGTCAGGTTTAGTAAGGGGACATTAATGTTGCTGAGCCTATGTATAAGTTTTGCCTCTGCTACAACTGTCTCTTGGTCCATGAATTCATTGCATGAGTAGGAGTATGGCAATGTAAAAGATTAGTTCACATCCATTAGCATCATTGCAACTATAATAAACACTCATACTGGACACAGGTATCACACTCCCAGAGCACTTAAGCATACCACTGACTTAACTCTTCCCCAAATCCCATTATTTAAACTCCAGTATTACCATCAATGACTTACTTAAAATATCTTCAAACTATTATCTCAGTTAGTGGACATCTTTATTTACTCGAAAAAAAAATGTCAGTGCACGATATCATTAATGTCTTCAGCCTAGAGGATTTTTCTTCTCCACTACCTTCTTAATATCCAAATATCACATTCTTTGTGAGTATTAGGAAATTAAATTGATTTATTTTTAAAGTAACTTCATTTCTTTTTTCTGAGCCAACTCATACGTGTGTTTCCATGAGGCCATTAGAAAATAGAACGATAGGGCAGGTATGTTAGGCTCATGCGAACTACTTGTCTTTCAAGAGCTATTTCAATTTCATTCCAACTATAACACTAAACAATGAATACTGCTGGGTAGTCCTCTCCTTAAATCCTTTTTAAGTCCTTACCATGGCATCAGAAAATACCCAGTCTTGATGGCCACTCAAGAGGTATGGCTCCTGGAATGAGAATAAAGCACTCACATTTTATCAGTGTCCAGAAATGCTAAAAGCAATTTTATAGAAAGCTTCACATTTTTTCCCCTAAGGGGATATAAGTCCACTCCAAAACTCTAGGAAATCCACTTTAGATTTTCTTTAATAATTTCTCAAATACATAAAAGGAATCCTACTCATATATAAGTTTCAGAGACATCATAATTAATATTATCAGGATCACTATAATTGTGAAAGTTGGGCACTCTCTAACTTCTATTGATACCTTAATCAGTTTTGAATGGTGTCCCTAGAGTTGCATAATGAATGAAATTATGGAGCTTAACCATTATATTTGATGTGTCAAAATAGTTATTAATAACAAGAAAGAATATATTTGGCAAAATATCAATCCTAGCCCTAGAGATAACTTGATATTTATCAGCCACCTTCAAACATGTCTATCAAATCATTTTGATGTTTCTCACCTTATTGTTTCTGAGAATTATTTAAAATGGTTCATCATCTTCTACACACATTCTGATCCTCCAAATGTTCACGCCTGCCTCTTTAACATACATTTGTGCTTTCCTCACTTAAGGTGTTCCTAATATTTTGGTTAAAGGAATGTTTTCTTAATTTAGAGTTTAGTTTAGGATATTACACATGGCATATGCATTCTTAAGCCTTTCATTTTAACCATTTACATAGACAAAAAAAATTACTAGATCATCCACTTATATTGTTAATGCACACATGATTCAGCTTCCCCCCAAATTATGATCATTTTAAAAATTTCTTTACTAACATACTTAGATACATCCTTTCATGTATTTTTAATTTTTAAAAAATACAGTAACAAAATACTGCCTTCCTTGATTATTAATAAGCTTTATATTATCTTCTGTGTTTAAAGATGTAATGTTATGAATTTTCTGGAATATGATTTTTGTTCAAAAAAGTTAAGGTCTAAAGAGAGTTTTTGAGTATAGAGTCTGGGAAGGATTAAATTCTCTGCAAGAAACAGCTTTGGTCAAATAATTTTAGAATTTTTTTGGTAGGGCAGGGAATGTCACATAAGCCATGTCTCAGTTGGAAATAGAGGTTGATCTGGAATCTGGGTATTTTAAGACATCTAAATCCCTCAATATGTCCTTATACCTACACTCAGTGTTTTATTCTTTTCTTATCAAAGCTCTGTCACATTTGATGTATTGTCAGACTCTTAATTCAACCTACATAAATTGGAGCCCTTAGGATGAAACTTTTACTTTGATTTTCATCTGTCTCAGCCTAGAGGCAAAAAGAAATGAGAGATACTGAAAATCCTTGGTTGTCTGTCTTGAGTTTTAGCTAAGAATTTAGGGCCTTGAGCTTGTCATGCCTTTTCTTTAAGCTGCCCAACAAAATTAAAAGCTGCCAGCCTTCCCTAGCACATTGAATTCCTTCTGCATTTCATTCTATTTTTGTTGAGAGGTAACTCCATCACTCACATTCTTGTCATTAGGAGACACTTCATTCTTGGTGACCATAGGTAATAATTTAATTAGCTGTTTTGACATCCACTGCCATGGGCTGACAGAATCCTATGTTTTCATTCAAGCTGAATCTTCTCTGCCTTGAGCCAAAAACAAATCTAGCTTTCTATAGTGTCCTTAAAATATTCTTGAACCATTAGTCTAGTTATCAATGTTTGGATCAGTCTATGATCTTAGTTGCAAATAACTCTGACCTACTCTGAATGATTAAGAAAATAAATGTTTATTTAGCAAAAACTCAGTAAATAAAAATAGTTTTGAGGGCTGAAGGCATGATTTTTTACTCATTGCAAAAAGAGGTGGCCCCCAAAATGAGATGATTCAGGGAGACCTGGGTGCCATATCTGTCACCTGACTGATACCAGCATTGAGCTGTCTGATCTGGCTGGCCAGGCAGGTTCCCTTTTGCCTCTCTCATTGCTCCATGCATGTACCTCCAGAAGATATAGGCTCAGCTGACTAGGGTTACTTGTCTTGGTAGAGGACAAATGTTCTTTGGTCAAGGATAAATAAGTAACTGAACTTTCCAAGCTGAACCTCCAAACAAACTCTAAAGGACCCTAGAGGCATCACCAGACATTAGATGCTGCAATATTTTCTAATACTTTTGTGTCAGATGTTAAACTAGTTGATTTTGACAAAGAGATAGATTAGATAGGTAGATAGATGGTATATAGAGAATAGCAATAGAAACAGTTTAAATCCAGAAGAATAAAAATTCTTACACTCACAGGACTGCTTATAAATTTGGAATGGCCTTGTTGGAAAATCTACTGGAGTTAACTAATAGCTGGAATAGAAATATGGACACTATGGTTGCTACTGTCTTCAACAGTGAGTGGCAAGGTGGATGAATGAGGAAGTCGGTAGGGATATTTTATTATCTGCATAGATCTCAATGTAATCTGTTTTCTGTTCTATTCTATACAGCTCTCACTTGGTACCTGAAATCATAAACCTGTCTGTGAATCTGTGGATTTTGTGGGCTCTCTTCTCAAAGTGAGCTCTTCAATATACATAAATTTGGCAATATCATTTCTTACTATGATTATAATGAGACATTATATGTTTCAAATATTGATGTTTTAATCATTTTTCAAGTCATTTGTTTTTTTTCAATAGTATTCTAAATTGATTTAATAAATTGTCCTTTGCTTTCTTTGTGCATTTGTTAAAATGCACCGGTTATAGAGTTTTGTTTTTTTTGAGAACTGCACTTTAAATTTAGAAATTCATAGAAGTTTACAATACATATTTAAAATTCATTTACATACATGTAGAGATGAAAATATTTAATCATGTAAATTTAATTATTAATCTGTCTAGTTAGATAAGCATACAACATTCTATGTACAGATTATAGTCACTAATTTTTAAAACTTAAACCACTTGATGATGTAAGGATACTCTTTATCATGCCATTACAATCTTCATGATAGCAATCAGATTTTTCAAAACATTATGTATCACTATTATGTTATTTTCAGATCAGAGAGCTTTTATTTATTAATAAGATTTTTTTTATTTTTATGTTCACTTTTCAATTTTAGAGACTATTATTCTTCAGATCAATTTTAAAAGATTCATAAAGATCTCTATACCTTTCAAAATAATAAATATATTTATAAATATTATAACAGTAATGAATAAATTACAAAATATATTGGGAACTATTTTGTACTGAATTTTAAAAAGTCCTATATGTATTAGTCACCATTTTCACACCTATAATCTAAAATATCTGACCTTATAACTATAGAGAAAGGAATATTTATTTGTTTTAAATTTTCTTTTGAAATATGGGGTTTACAGCCAGGCATGGTGGCGCACGCTTGTAATCCCCGCGCTTGGGAGGCTGAGACAGGAGGATCGCGCAGGTTCGAAGCCAGCCACGTGCGCTGGCTTAGGAGACCCTGTTTCCAAATAAAAATGTAAAAATAGGTATGGGAGTGTAGCCCAGAGGTAGAAGGGCTTCCAGGAACCCCAGTACCACCAAAAAAAAAAAAAAAAAGAAATATGGGGTTTACCATCTGAGGTCAGCAGCGGTGGATCTCAAGTCATGGCAGTGGTAGGAAGAGGAGAGAGAAAGGAGAGCATCAGGTTTGCTCTCACCTCATGGAGGTTGGAAGCAAGAGATAGATCATGGCAAAGAGAAACCATATATAATTCCCAAGGCTGCATCCCAAGAGACCCACATTCTCCAGTCACACCTTACTGGTCTGGGCCACCACCCAGATAAATCCATTAAAATAGATAAATAAAAGATAATTTAGAATTAACAAATATATTTGTACAAATTTATTACATGTAAGGACAAGCAAGTAAAAAAGGTAAAAATAATTTAAAACCAAATATTCAATGGTTAAAGATATATATTATTATTGATGCATATTAATTATACCAAATAATTGGTTTTATCATGGAATGTTTGTATATGCTCATATTAGTAAATAATGATCCGGGCATGGTGGTGCACACTTGTAATCCCCGCACTTGGGAGGCAGAGACAGGAGGATCACGCAGGTTCGAAGCCACATCCTTGTCAGCATTTGTTGTTGCTTGTGTTTTGAATGAATGCCATTGTCGTTGGAGTTAGAATCTTAGTGTAGATTTTGATTTGCATCTCTCTGATTGCTAATGATGTTGAGCATTTTTTCATGCATTTATTGGCCATTTGAATTTCTTCCTTTGTGATGTGTCTATTTAGTTCACTTGCCCATTATTTGATTTGATTATTTGTTAACTTAGTGCTGAGTTTCTTGAGTTCTCTGCATATTCTAGATATTAGTCCTCTAGTCTTGATAGTTTCCTTTGCAGTACAGAAGCTCTTCAGTTTCATGCAATCCCATGTATTGATTCACCTGTTAATTTCTTGTACTTTTGGTGTCTTGTTGAGAAACTTTTTATCTGTGCCTATGTGTTGCAGTTTGAACCTATGCCCTCTTCAAGGAGCCTCAAGGTCTCTGGTCTAATTTTTAAGTCTTTGATACATCTTGAATTGATTGTGCAGGGTGAGAAAGTGGGATTTATCTCCATTTTTCTGCATATGGTTAACCAGTTCTGGCTACACTACTTGTTGACTAAGTTTTTTTCCAGTGTATTTTTTGGCCCCTTTGTAAAAAATTAATTGGCTGTGTGTGATTTTATTTCTAATTCTTCTATCCTGCTCCATTGGTCTATCTGTTTTGTGCCAGTACCATGCTGTTTTTATCACTATGGCTTTGTAGTATAGTGTAAAGTAAGGTATCATAATTTCCTCTGTGGTTTTTGTTGCTGAGAATTACTTTGGCTATTCTAGGTTTGTAAAAAAATTTAAACAAATTTAAGGATTGATTTTTCTATGTCTGTGAGAAATGATCTTGGTAATTTAATAGATACTGCATTGAATCTATAGATCACTTTTACAAGTATGGACATTTTAATGATATTTATTCTGCCTATTCATAAACATAGAAGATCTTTCCATATTCTAAGGTCTTCTTTGATTTCTTTTTTCAATATTTTATAATTCTTTTTGTAGAAGTCTTTTATCTCCTTGGTTCAGTTTATTCCTAAGTATTTTATTTTTTTGTGGGAGATCCTGAGTGGACGTTTTTTTCTGGATTTTTTTTCCAGTGAATTTATTGTTGGTCTACAGAAAAGCTTCTGATTTTTTAAGATTGATTTTTTATCCAGACACTTTTCTGAATTTGTTGATCAGTTCTATAAGCCTTTTGGTTGAATTTGTTGGGTTTTCTAAATATAGGATCATGTCATCTGCAAATAGTGAAAGTTTGAGTTCTTCTTTTCCTATTTGTACTCCTTTGATTTCCTTTTCTTGCCTTATTGCTCTGGCTAGACTCTCAAGTACTATATTGAAGAGAAGTAGTGATAACGGACATCCTTGTCTTGTTTCTATTTCTAGAGGAAATTCTCAAAGTTCTTCCTCACTTAATATAATGTTGGCTGTGGGCCTACTGTAGATTGCCTTTATGATGCTGAGATATGTTTTTTCTATTTTGAGTCTCTGCAGTGTTTTTAGCATAAATGGATGTTGTATTTTCTCAAATGCTTTTTGAGCATCTATTAAAATGATCATGTGATTTTTTTTCTTTGGTTCTGGTGCTTAAACACTTTGAATGGAACAGTTTTGTATTCTGATAAGTGGGGTCTATGCAATATTTACAGTGTCACCACTACATTTAGTAGTAACATTTTTAAAGATTTTTTTCTTTCTTTGGAATCAAGATAAATATCATGCTGCCATGTCCATTCAAATTTTCCAAGAGGATTTATTGCAATTAGGTAAAGAGATAAGGGGTAACTAAACTAAAACTATTAACAGAAATAACATTATCTATTATCTATTATTTCAAATTTAAAAGTACAATGATTTATTTAGCAAGGAAGTTCAGCAAGATTTTTGAACTTAGAAAGTCAATCGTGTATGCTGTCCTTGGTCACCTGTGGGCAACAGGCACATTAAGAGCTCAGATGTCCTGACTGTAGAAGCTGTCATCTTTCCTTTTTTCCTTAGGTCAGAGTAGCCTCTGAAACAGATCCAGGAGTCACTCCACTGGTCTAAGTATACACTATCTATGCTTTTAACAGTGTCTATGCCTATAACCTGAAAACCGTGGCCAGATAAGTTAGCCCTCTTCCCTTTATTGAATAGGGAAGCCCAGTTAAAAACATAAAAAATAAAATATGATTAATTTAGAAAGTATATGAAATTACATAAGGCCAAGTAGACAGCATCTATAGCATCAGTCATTAGACAACTATGCATGCATGTGGATGGCTGCCTTGATTCTGTTTAGCTTGTACATGATGATTCTATTTTATTAATTCTGACTAATAGTAGTTTATGCATGGAGAAGAATAACTCAAGTAGAGTTGGCCACCACTGCCCTTCCTCTTCTGCTTGTAGCTCTCAGAATAACCATGTAATATACAAAGAATACATAAAATACATAATCTGAAATAAAGAAGATCTTCACAGAATAAGTCTGGCTCTATCCTTGCTTCTTTCAGAACATTCAGGATGTCTTGTAATTATTATGCTCAGTGAACTAAGTATTGCCCAGGGTATAAAACTCAAGGTGGACTTTTTTCAGATTTCCCAAGCAAAAGAGATGCAAAATAAGGCATGTACAGGCAAGATTCCATCTGCCCTCACACATGTCTTGAGCTTTAAGGGACCAGCATGCTACAAATCCTAGGCTTTTGTTAATTCCTGCTGCCTATCATTATTTGTTTTCTTGTGGGAGTTTTCCGGCTTACTGGACTTGTACTCTGGCACAGAGATTTATTCAAAACTTTTCTTGGCTGAGTTCGTGTAATACCTCCTGCCAAACCTAAAAATTGAGCTTGTGGAAAACATGTGAGACCTGAGAACCTGTGCAGGGATATAGCTGAGAACTTCCTGCTCTTCCTGAGTGCTGAGATCCTTCAGCTTACAGGCATTGTACCATGCCTTCATCTTTCTCTGCTTATGGAAAAGTGAATTCAAATAAATTAATACTTATACAGGTCCCTTTCTTTATTACCTAAGGCTTGGTTACTAAAGGAGACATCAAAGCTATTTTGAATTATATGAGCTTTAATTTTAAGTAGAGGATCTTGTATTTGCTAATGAAGCACATTGCTTTATACCTGTCTGTTGCCAACATGGAGTCTGGATGCATATTCTGGGAATCAGCTCAGAAGTCAAAAACAAGGGCTACTAGGAAATAGTCTTCATGAGCAAGTAGAAAATAAGCCCAGAGAATGTACATTATTTCTAGGTTGACCTATGTGGTTAAAAGGCAGATTTTTCTGTAGTAGACTAAAGACCCCAATGTCCTATGGTATAGTCTAAAAGTTAACACATAAGTGGTGACTAAAGGAACAACAGTCTTCACATGACCAAGAATGCAAGGTTGGTGAGTGACTTTGTTGTAGATACTAGGAGAGCAGGATGCTTATTCCTGAAGTGGTCATTGAGCCTGATAAAGAAGTATGTGACATCAGACTTAAAAGCTGACCTCACAAAGAACATTATCCATCTGTCCCTATCATTCTTGATCATATCCAGGTTCTATTACATCAACATAAATTAGCTTCTGCTTCTATCTGCAATCTAGGCCTTGTCCATAACTATTCTAAAAATTTGAAGAGGAAGAAATATTTCCAAACTGGTTTTATGAAGCCAACATTTTACTAATACCAAAGCCAGAGACTTCAAAAAAGAAATCCACAGATCAATATCAATGATAAATGTGGAGGCAAAAATTGCTAACAAAATGCTACCAAAATAAATTGAACAGCACAATAAAAAGTCTTCCATCATGAGAAAGTGGGTCTTATTTCTGAAATTAAAGGAAGGATTGATGTAAGAAATCAATCAGCTGGGCATGATGGTGCATGCTTGAAATCCCAGAATTTGGGAGGCTGAGACAGGAAGATCATGATTTTTGCACAGCCTCAGCTACATAGTGAGGTCTTTTGAAACTCTGTGAAACCTTGTTTCAAAATAAAGAATAAAAAATAGGGCTGGGGTGTAGCTCAGAAGTTGAATGCCCTTGGCTTTTATCTCCAGTACTGCCAAAATAAAGTCCAGGATTATCTCAATAAATGCAGAAAGTTGTCTGACAAAACTCAATATCATTCCATAATAAAAATATTGGAAAAATGAAAAATAGTAGGAAATCAAGTAAACATTGGTAAACTTACATATGAAAAGAACATAGCTAACCTTACTCAATGGTGAAAAACAATTTTCTGCTAACATCAGAATCACAGCAAGGCATTTCTCTCACCACTTCTATTCAACACAGTACTTGAGATCTCAACTAGAACAATTAGGCAAAAGGAGAAAACAGTAAACAGAAGATGCAGAAAAAGTTTTAAAAAGTCATCCACATTGAGAAGAAAGTACTTAAATATCTGTTTCCAGATGATATGATCATATATGTTAGACAACCTAAAGATTACACACACAGTTAAAATTAATAAATTCACCATAATTGTATGATATAAAATTAACATAATAATTCAGTTAGATTTATTTATACTAACAATCTAAAAAGAAGATTATAAAATCAATTCCATTTGTAAGAGCATTAAGAGTAATAAAAAAGTTAAGAATAAGCTTATCTAAGAAAGCAAAAGACTTGTACACTGAAAACTACAAAAAGTGCTAAAGTTGAAAGAAATAAATGGAAAGACATTCTGTACTTAATTGTAAGACTTATTGTCAACATATCTGAGCTACCCAGAGTAATTTATAGATTACAGATAATTTTTTCAAAGTCCCAATGCACTTTTGACAGAAATAAAGAAGTCCTAAGATTTGCATGGAACCACAATGAATACTGAATATCCAATATTGTATTATAAAGAAAGGTCAGAGTTGAAGATTTCAAATTTCTTGGATTAAAAACTAGTATAAAATTACAGCAGATGAAGAATTGGGGACTGTAATAAAGACAGACATATAGACCAATGTGATAGAATGCAGAACCCAGAAGTAAACACATCCCCATATGATAAATTGGCTTTTTAAAAATGGTACCATGACCATTACTATACAATAAAGAAATGGTAATGTCTTCTAAAAATTGTGCTGGGGAAACATTCTTATCATGCAAAAGAAGAAAATGAACTGTTTTTTTACACTGAAACTTGCTTGGAAATGATTTCCTGCATATGACATCAAAATCATAGTCAACACAAAGCAAACATAGATAAGTTGGAATGCATCAAATAAACACAAAGTTCTATAGTGAGAAAAAAAAACAATAAGGTAAAAACATAACTTACAGAATAAAAGTAAATATTCACAAATGAGGTATCTGGCAAGCAATAAATAAAATATATAAGAAAAATCTACATCTTAATAAAAATATACTAACCCAGTGGGACAATACAAAGCACAAAAGATTTGAAAAAATATTTTGCCAAACAAAATGACAAATTGCCAACAGCTATATTAAAATATCTTAACATTGCCATTAATAACCAGGTACCACATATTAGAATGATGTGTTATTTTCTAATACCTTTCAGAATGACTACTATGAAAACAAAGCTAGAAAAACACAAAATTTTAGAATATAAAAGGTGTTGGTGAGGCCAGGCATGGTGGCACAAGCTTATAATTTCCACCCTTGGGAGGTGGAGACAGGAGGCTCATGCAGGTTCGAAGCCAGCCACGCTGACTTAAGAGACCCTGTTTCCAAATAAAAAGTGTAAAATGGGTCTGGAAGTGTAGCCTGGAGGTAGAAGGGCTTCCAAGGACCCCAGGTCCACCAAAAGAAAAAAAAAGTGTCGGTGAGAATGTTAAAATAATCAGAACTTTTCATATAGTTGGTGAAATTATAAATTAGTGTTTCTAACAATTTAAAACTACAGCTACCATATTACCCCATAATACCACTTCTGGATAATAGTTTATCCAAATGAATTTAAAATAGAATATCAAAAATTGATTTTTCTCTCATATTTATTGCAGTTAGTCACAATAGCCATGAGGTGGAAAAAAGTTAAATCCATAGAAGGATGAATGGATAAAAAATGTGATGTGTACATACAATAGAGCATTAAAGAAAAGAAAATTCTGTCCTATTCTACAACATGGCTGAACCTTCAGGAAATTATACTGAGTAAGTTAGAAAGACAAATACCTCATGATTTCACTTACAAGTGATATCTAAAGGAGTCAAGCTCATAGAAGCAGAAAGTAGTGATTGCCAAGGGCTAGAAAAAGGAAGAAATGAGACGTAGTAGTGCAATGAATACCGTTTCTGTTGTGCAAGATGAAAAAGTTTTAGGATTCTGCTCTACAATAATGCACAATAGTTGATACTACTATACTATAAACTGTTTCAGCCAGTAATATCACTTCTATAATTCAAAACACTTGGCCACAACTTGGAGGAAGAAATATTTATTCTCACAGTTCTGAAGATTTCAGTTAATGTGAGGTGAGGTTCAGTCCTTGTGAGACCAGGTCATTAGTAGAGCTCAGGGTATAGCAGAAAAAAGCATAGAGAGAGCAAACACTCTGTTCCCATATTATGGAGATCAGAAGCAAGAAAGAGCAAAAGAAAGAGAGACCATATATAATCCCCAAGACCACATTTCTTGGAGCCCTTTCTCAGTTACCAGTCTCTACCTCCAACAAGGTTGTCAGGTTTGCCTGAGGTATAGCCAGATCATATGGTGGATCCATTTCCAGTTTTCTTTCCTTTTTTTTTTTTTTTTTTTTTTGCTGTACTGGGGATGGAACCCAGGGGCATTGTACCTCCCAGCTACACTCCCAGCCCTAGTTTTTAGTCTTTTTTATATTTGATACAGGGTATTACTGAGTTGTGAAGGGCCTCACTAAGTAAATGAGGCTGTCCACGAACCATGATCCTCTAGTCTCTTTCTCCTGAATGCTGGGATTACAAGTGTGTGCCAGCATGCCTGGTGTCTTTCCTATCTTCTTTTAAATACTTTATTGTTTTTAATTAATTACTTATTTTCCATTGTGTATCTACTTTCTAAGAAATACCAACCTAAGTATACTGGGGATATCTGGGATAAATATGAAGTCAATATGAATATCAACCCAATATTTATTCAAGACTATATTCTTGAAATCACTATTTTCACCCAACATGTAACCAACCAAGTTATTTTACCTGTATGAATGGTTAATAGTAATACTCTCTCCTTGGATGTTTTGAATTAATTTGTTCAAAACACAGATGAGACTAAATTTTAAAGTATGTTGTTATCTTTGTAACAATCATGTAAACATGTTATGGCTGGGAATAAAGCTCAAAGATAGAGTTTATGACTATCATGCACAAGATGCACAAGGCACTGGGATCGATCGATCTCTCGCTAGTATTGCACAAAGAGAGAGAGAGAGAGAGAGAGAGAGAGAGAGAGAGAGAGAGAGAGAGAGAAGAGGAGGGAGAGAAGAGAGAGGAAGAAAAGAAGAAGAAGAAGAAGAAGAAGAAGAAGAAGAAGAAGAAGAAGAAGAAGAGGAGGAGGAGGAGGAGGAGGAGGAGGAGGAGGAGGAGGAGGAGGAGGAGGAGGAGGAGGAGGAGGAGGAGGAAAAAATGTTAACATCAACTGAAGTATAAAAATTAAAATAGAACCTGAATGTGGCACTCTTTATAATATTTTAATCATTATTACAAAGATTTGCACTTACCTTTGTTTCAAAAGCTGCAACATTAAAGAACATTTAAAGCCATCATTTTTTGTTGATTTTGTTAGGTCTTATTAATATCATGTCATCTGAAAATAGGAATAGCTTTAGTTCTTTTTCTATTTGTACTCCTTTGATTTCCTTTTCTTACCTTATTACTCTGGCTAGGGTCTCAAGTATTATATTAAAAAGAACTGGTGATAATAAAAATCTTTGTCTTGTTTCTGTTTTTAGGGGAGATTCTTGCAGTATTTTCCCATATGATGTTGGCTGTGGACCTATTATATATTGCCTTTATGATGTTGAGGTATGTTCCTTCTATTCTGATTCTCTGCAATGCATAAATGGGTGTTAAATTTTGTCAAATGCATTTTCAGCATTTAGTCTATTGAAATGATCATGTGATTTTTGTCTTTGGTTTTGTTTATGTGATGAGTAACATGATTTTTTTTTTTTTTTTGTATGTTGAACCAGCCTTGCATTCCTAGAATGAACCACACTGGATCATGGTGTATAATTTTCTTAATGTGGTTTTAAATTCATGTTGCTATTATTTTGTTTAGCAGTTTTGCATACAAGTTCATCAGTGATATAGGCCTATGGGTTCCCTTCCTTGAGCTTTGTTTATTTGGTTTTGTTATTAATGTGATGTTGGATTTATAGAATGTATTCGGGAGAGTACCTTTTTTCTATTTCACAAAATAGATTGAAGAGTATTGGGATTAACTCTTCTATAATGTTTTTAATATTTATTTATTTATTTATTTGTTTATTTATTTATTATTTTTCTTTTTGCAATACTGGGATTGAACCCAGGGGCATTGTACCTCTGATCTACATCCCCAGCCCTATTTTTTAATCTTTATTTTTGAAATGAGATCTCACTAAGTTCCAGAGGGCCTCACTAAGTAGCTGAGGATGTTCATGAACTGCAATCTTTCTGTCTCAGCCTCTCATGTACTGGTTTTAAAAACGTGTCACTATGCCCAGCTTCTATAAAAGTTTTACAAAATTCACTTAGGAAATCATCTGGTCCTTGGCCTTTGTTTATGGTAGTCTCTTACTAATTTTTATTGCTATTGGTCAGTTTAAATTTTCTATGTCTTCTTGACTCATTTTAGAAAGTTTGTATGTATGTAGAAATTTAGAAATTTGCTAAATTTTTTCTAGATTTTCCATTTTGTTAGAGTATAGTTTTTCAAAAGAGTTTCTGATAATTCCCTGTAGTTTCATAATATTGATGGTAATATCTCCTTTTTCATCACTTATTTTAATAATTTGGATTGATTCTCTTTCTTTGAGTTATGTTAGCTACTGGTTTATATATCTCTTTAATTTTTTTTAAATCCTAATTTTAGTTTTATTAATTTTCTGTATTTTAATCTCTACTTCATTAATTTCTGTTCTGATTTTAATAATTTTCTGTCTTTTACTGGCTTTAAGGTTAGACAGTTCATGTTTTACAAGGGCTTTGAGGTATGTCATTAATTTATTTATTTGGTGATTTTAGTTTCCTCTTATGTGGCCACTAAGGGCTATGAATGTTTTTCTTAGTACTGCCTTCAAGGTATCCTAGAGGTTTTGATGTGTTTGTGTCTTTATTTTCATTTGTTTCTAGGGATTTCTTAATTTTACTTCTTACTTTTTCTGTGACCCGTTTCTCTTTCAGCAGTATGGTGTTCAGTCTCCACATGTATATATGGTTACTCTGAGTCTTCTTATAGTTGATTTCTATTTTGATTCCTTTGTGGTCTAAACTGTTCCAGGCAGCACATCTCACTTTTTTAATTTCCTAGTGATCACTTTGTTGTCCAGAATTTGGTTTATTTTGGAGAAGATTCCATGAAGAGCTGAGAAAAATGTGAACTCTGCTAAGGTTGGTTGGAATATTCTGTATGTGTCTAATAGGTTCATTTGGTTTATGGTGTTCTTTAGGTCTGAGTATTATTGTATTGGGATCTATGTGTGACTTAATGTCACAAAGAGTTTGTTTTATGAAAGTGGCTGCACCTATGTTTGGGGCATAAATGTTTACTATCATTATTTACTGTCACTGGGTTGTTTATTTTAACAGTAAATAATAATCTACTTTGTCTCTTTTGATAAGCTTAAGCTTGAAGTCTAATTTGTTTGATATTATAGCTGCTACTCCTGGTTGTCTTTGAGTACCAATGGCACAAATTATTTGCTCCAGCCCTTCATCATTACTTTGTGACTAACTTTACTTGTAAGGTGTGTTTTTTGCAGGCAGCATATAGATAGATTCTGGCTTTTAATCTATTTTTTCTACTATGTCTTTTTATTGAGAAGTTGAGGCAATTAGTATTCAGTGTGATTATTTAGAAATAATTTTTAATTCCTAACATTTTGAGTTTTCATTTTTATTTAAGGTAGTATTTGTTCTTTACTTAGTGTTTCATTTGATGAAAATGACTCTTTATCTGGTTCTGTGATTTATTACTTTTTTGCAGTTTTAATCTGAGTATTTTTTCTAGTGCTCATTTGGAAG
Source organism: Muscardinus avellanarius (assembly GCF_963383645.1). NCBI lineage: Eukaryota > Metazoa > Chordata > Mammalia > Rodentia > Gliridae > Muscardinus > Muscardinus avellanarius. The sequence continues at coordinate 152,772,030 of NC_137787.1, forward strand.
ACATAAATTCTTTTGCCTATGTTTCTCATGTGAGATTTGTATTTCTCTGTTAAATTGAGAGTTTTGCTAAATAAAAATTGGGGGGGCTACAAGTTGTTTTCTTTCAGAGTTTGAAATATGTTGTTCCTTTTGGCTTTTATTACTTTGTTTGAGAAGTCTGTAGTGATTCTAATTGGTCTGCCTCTGAATGCCACTTGGTGTTTTGTTTTTGTTGCCTTTCAGATTTTCCTCTTGGCTTCTGAGTTAGTCAGTTTGACTATTATGTGACATGTTGTACCTTTTCTCTGATCTTGTCTAAAGAGGGTTCTATACATTTTCTGTACATGTGTATCAACCTCTTTTTTATGTTTAAGAATTTTTTTATATGAAGAGATTGTTGATTCCTTTGGTTTCACCTTCTATTCTCTCTTTTCTACCCCCAGATAAACTTGCTGACCATATCCTCAAGCCAGCGAAAAATGGGGCCGCCGAGCATACACCCCCCTCTGGTCCTGAAGCCACTAAAAAACCTCCTGATCCCTTTGGGGATGCCATGGACTCCCCACAGCTCCTTTCCCTGGCCAATTTATTCTCCGTACCCTCCCCTCCGCCACCATATGTGGGCGAATGGGAGCTTGAGGAACCCTAGTGGAAGGGCTGGCCCAGCAGGCTGCGCCTCCCAAGCTGCCTCCTGGTGGCTGCACCTCCCTGCCAGCCCCAGCCCCAGTTTGGAACAGGGCTGCGCGCCCTGCTGCCACCCTCCCTTGTTGGCTGCTGCTCCAGGGCTCCGCCTGGTGGCTGTTGCTTCTGGTCTCAGCCCTGCTCCGAGGGCGCAAAGGGGCCTCCGTGATTATTTATCCCACTTTTATAAAAGGTATGGACCCTCAGCCCCAAAAAACCATCTTCCAGCCTGTAAAAGGATCCCCCCAATTCAAAGAACCTTTTGCCATAGCCCTAGCCCTGCAAGGATTTTTTGAGTCTATAAATTTATTGTCAGATAGTTTATATGTAGTAAATTTGTTACCTACTTTAATAGATGCTTATATTAAATTAGATGCCAATCCTGCCATCCCCTTAACCTATGGCATGCTTACAAGGATGGCCGAGCTGCATACCACTGGCCTACAACAGGCGGCCTTGCCCCCCCATACCAGAATCAGGTTAGGGCGGCTGCACCAGCAGCATGGAGAAAACTAGATGATGGGCCCGCTGAGACCCCTATTGCGGCAATCACTCAAAAGCCTGGTGAGGATCTACCTACATTTATAGAGAGAGTGTATAACAGCCTTAAGAGGCAGTTTCTGGCCAGTCCATTAAGAGACAAGTTTGTCAAAATGCTAGTGTGGGACGGGATGACAGCCGACCATAAGCTGGCCTGTGCAGGGTTGTAGGGGCATACTTTAGAGAGATGCATCGTGGCCTCTTGGTATGTTGGCTCTATGAGCCATCAACTTCAAGCCATGACAGCTGCGGTAAAGGAAGGGCAATGGGAGGGCCTACAGACTCTGAAACAGGCAATGCAGCAGTCAAGTGTTGCCCCCCCCACGTCTTTCAAATGCAAAAAAGAGGGCCATTTCCACTGAGAGTGTTTGTACCAGGCTACGCCTCCTATGGGAGGAGGGAAGAAAGGGAAAACCCCCCGGACGCTCTGCCCCAAATGCCGTAAGGGCTTTCATTGGACCCAGGACTGCCGGTCCAAATTTAACTAAAAAGGAGGAGCTTTTAACCTCCCAAGGGGGCTTCCCCCAGTCCCGGTAAAAAATGGGTTAAGACCCAAGATGGTCGTCACAAATGGAGATAAAAATTCTAAATATTTAATTGATACTAGAGCCGATCGAAAGCGAATCAGGTTCAGATCCCCAAATCGGAAGTGGCAGAGATGGTCACCGCGAGGCATCCGGTGTGGTAACGCGACCAATCCCGGAGAAGCCAGCGGGAGCCCCGGGAAGAGTTTTCTTTTCTTTGTAAAGGGCAGGGCACCCTGGAATGGGTTCACTCCAAGAGAGAAGCTTGTGCATTGGAAAGCATCACGGTTCCAGCAGCGTCCAGTGAGCTCTCGCTGGCCCTTGAAAATCCCGGGGAGAGGGTGTAAATCTCGAGCTGGGCCGTACCCATATCCGCAGCAGATCTCCAAGGTAAAAAGCCTCTGGCATGTTGAAACAACAGCAGTTAAACATGGGACAATAGGTCCTAAAAAGATGGGCGAGCACAGTTCAGAAGGGTCGGACGATGGCCTGCACAAAAGTTCAAGCCCTATCTGTAAAAGAGGCCATGGATTTTCAATTATTAACCCCATGTAAATTGGAGAGGATTAAAACACAAATATCCTTAAATCCCTACTAAGGATTTAAAAAAAAAAATTGTTTGTACTTGTAAAGCATGTCAACCCTTCCTGCAACTACCCTCTCTTCAATCTTCCGGAGTTAATCCGAGAGGCCTACACCCCAATGGATAATGGCAAGTGGATGTAACTCATTTTCAACCATTTGGAAAACTCAAGTATATTTTTGTTTCCATAGATACCTATTCCAGGGCTGCTTGGGCCTCAGCTCATTTGGGTGAAAAGACAAAACATGCTATAAGTCACCTTCTTCAATGTTTTGCTATTCTTGGTATCCTGAACAAATAAAAACTTATAATGGCCCTTGTTTTATTAGTCAACATTTTGCCTCCTTCCTACAATTATGGAAAATTATTCATACTATGGGCATTCCATATAACCCAAAAGGACAAGCTTTAATAGAAAAATATAATCATACCCTAAAAGTTCAATTACAAAAACAAAAGGGGGATTCACTATCCCCACATGATCAATTAAGAAAAGCATTATTAACCCTAAATATTTTAAATTTTTCAAAAGACTCCAACCTGTCCCCTTTTCATAGGCATTGGACCATAGAGATTCCCTTTTCCTCCATCAAAGTAAAATGGAGAGATCCCATGATGGGAATGTGAAGGGCCCCAGATACCCTCATAACTGCAGGAAGGGACTTTGAGTATGTCTTCCCCTATGATGATAAAAGACCACTTTGGGTCTTAGCAAGAGATATCAAACACCTGCCTACAATAACTGATAATTATGATTCCAGGGAAGAGGAAATCCCTGAGATTAGTCCTTTGTTTTTTATTTTAAAAGAAGATAGTCATGATAACCCTAATGTTCGTCATCCTGTCCCTGCAAATACGGTATATTTTGGCAGGCTTTGGAGACCCAGGTAAGGCAAGGGAAATATTAAATGCAGGCCTTTGCACCCTTGCCTCCCTGCTTGCCCATCCCCCCTTTAATTGGGGAGGGTGAAAAAGGAGAGCAGTACAAGCCATCCCCCTCTTAATCGGCCTGGAGATTACTGCCAGAACTGCCATAGGTGCGGCTGGCCTTGGGATGGCCTTTGAGTTACATAGGAAACTCTCCCTCCAAATGATTGATGGTATTAAGGCTGTCTCAGAAACTGTCTGATACTTACTAGCCCAATTAGATTCCCTAGCCTATGTGGTATCACAAAAAAGACAGTTATTGGATTTATTAACAGCCGAAAAGGGAGGCATCTGTTGATTTTTGCAGGAACAAGATAAGATTAAGCAGCTCCAACATGATCTGGAGATGCGGCGAGAAGATTTTCAGGAGAATCTGTTCTGGACCAGCTTTCATGGACTTTGGCCCTATTTTCTTCCTTTCTTGGGCCCCTTGCTGTTTATCATAGTTTTGTGCATCATAGACTCCTGTGATTTTAATAGATTAGTTCAGTTTCTATTAAAATCAACCAAATAGAAGTGTATTACCAAAGGCTTGCCAGCAAAGAAAATGAATCTTAGGATTGGCGCTCTGAATATGACCACCCCTCTCTCGCCTTACAGGTTTCCCAGATGGGGAAAATCGCAGCATGTTGAAGGGCTGGTGGCCAATGATGGGTAAGATCCCCATGGGCCAGGGAAACCTAAGACAGGAAGTACAGCATAGATCTGTGCTATCCAATGACGGGTAATCCCTGGTACTCAATGGGGACAACCTAAGACAGGCCCAGTCCTGATAAAATAAAAGAAAAAGGGGGATATGATGGGGTGTGTCCATACAGCGCCTAAGGAGATGCAGCCTCCCTCAGCCTGAGCGGCCTGCAGCCTAAGGCAAACTTTAAGTAAAGTTTAAGAACTTCCGCAGAAAAATGATTCAGCAGAAAAGGGGCTAAGATGGCGCCTGGAGGAAGCTACGAAAGGCGTGGTTTTCCCATTCATTATGGGTGGGGAGACTGAGCAGTTTTTCCCTTTAAAGGAGGTTCCGCACACATGAATGGCTCATGTACTGTCCTGGGATTGACTGTGAACCACATGCTAGTGATCTTTATTCTGATAGGCTAGACTATTTCCCATGGGAATTCCCCTCATGGTTTGGTGCTATATATATGATTACTTGGAGAGAAATAAACGAGATCTTGCTTGACTTGACTCCCGGCTCGTGGGTGTGTGTGTTCGAGTCATCTGTACTCATCATCTTCCAAGCCCCGCCGCTGTGGGGCTGGATCCTGACATTGCATGGAAATGTATGGAACTGGAGAACATTATACTAAGTGAGATTAGTCATTTACAAAAAGTAAGAAATCAGATGTCCTCCCTAATATGTGGAAGCTAGGGAGGTAAAAGGGTCATAGAAAATGAAAAACAAGAAACTATAGATGAGTAAATAAGGTGACTTAAATGAAGGTATTGGGAGGAGAGAAGAGGTAAATTCCCTAACGTACATAATGTACATTCACAAACATGTCAGAATCAATCAGTAGGTCAAACATCAGCATAAGGAAATGGGGAGGGAATGGGATGGGAATTGGGGAAGGGCTAAATGACTGAGTTGTACATGTATGCCTCTTACCATCTTGTACCCCATTAATATATATGAGTGTAATTTACCAATAAAAAATAATAAAAATTGAAGCCACCATTTTACTATTAAAATTAGTGTAATATATTCCATAGTATAGAACACTTGCCTTACTTACGTACTTACTTATCCTGGAGTTTGAACTCAAGGGTATTTAATTTCCAATCAATACCCCTAGTACTGTTTTTGTTTTATTTAAAAATATGTTATTGCATTTAGAGGGTGGCTTTAAATCTGTGAACCTCCTGTCTCCACATCCCAGGTACTGGGATTAGAAGTTTATAAGAGCATACTCTGCTTACTGCATGCTTTAAAATTAAATTGAGTACAAGCTATGAAACCTCAAGGTATATTAGTAAAAATAAAATAGAAAGGCATTTCTTTTTCTTTTAATAATTTAAAACAAGTATTTACTTCCGATTCGTGGTATATAAGCACTATTAGACTTTGTAAAGAATAATGATATTCCTTCTCTCTTTTTCTCTCTCTTTCTCTTCTCTTTCTTTTTCTCTTTTTCCTCATCAGGATAATGTTCACACTGGTATGGAAGTGCTAAGCCAGCTACAGTACTATGTCCCTGCCTACAAGAAAAATATTCATTTCTCTCTAGCCAGTGATGAGCACTTTGTACACATAATTTCTGCTTAACTATCATTAGCAATAACTTAGTCTTATGATCATATTTAGATATTAAGAAATATCAGAGATATCTTTACCATCACTTTACCACAGTCATGTGGCCAGGTAACACTATACTATTATGGAAGAAAACTAAAATATATTTTGGGAGACAATAAGCAGAGTCCCACCATTTAATTGAAAAGAAAATTATTTAATTCTTCTTTTAAGTTTATATTATAATGAGAGAAACATTGTTTAATTAAATGTGTTTTAAGTATAGATTTTGAGCTTAAGAATTGACTATTTTATTCTTTAGAAAATATTATGCATACTTATTAAGTACTACATAATAATCAATACCAGAAAAAGATAAAGAAATTTCTATTTAAAATACGATAAAATAAATGCTTACATTTGGAGAATTTACTACTTCTCATAATATAGTATTTGGTTACAATGATGTATTATAAGTTTCCAAATATCATATATACTGGCCAATAGTTGATTAATTTTTCTGAAGTTCTTCTTTTGTCAAAAATGAGATTTTTCTTTTAATGTGTATTATTGCCCTTTATGAATATAATATTTTACATTGTTATTCATATACATATATAAATATGATTAGACAATAGTTCCGAGTGCTGAGGTGTTAGGCCATTGCCGGGGCCAACAGCCGGCATCGGAGCCTTCCGTGAGGAAAGGCTGTTATTGAGGCCTCCGAGGCCGGTATTGGAGCCTGCCGAGGGGTTAGGCCGGTGCTGGGGCCAGCGAGGCCGGGATTGGAGCCTGCCACGAGGCAAGGCCAATGCTGGGGCCTCCGAGGCCGGGATCAGAGCCTGCTGAGGGGTTAGGCCGGTGCCGGGGACACTGGCCGGCATCGGAGCCTTCTGTGAGGCAAAGCCGCTATTGAGGCCTCTGAGGCCGGGATCGGAGCCTGCCGAGGGGTTAGGCCAGTGCTGGGGCCAGCGAGGCCGGGATCGGAGGCTGCTGTGAGGCAAGGCTGGTGCTGGGCCCTCCGAGGCCGGGATCGCAGCCTGCCAAGTGGTTAGGCCGGTGCCGGGGCCAACGGCCGGCATCGGAGCCGTCTGTGAGGCAAGGCTGTTATTGAGGCCTCTGAGGCCGGGATCAGAGCCTGCCGAGCGGTTAGGCCGGTGCTGGGGCCAGCGAGGCTGAGATCAATGCCTGCCGTGAGGCAAGGCTGGTGTTGGGTCCTCCGAGGCCAGGATTGGTGCCAGCCGAGTGATTAGGCCGGTGCTGGGGCCAATGGCCAGCATTGGAGCTTTCCGTGAGGCAAGGCCATTATTGAGGTCTCCAAGGCTGGGATCGGAGCCTGCCGAGGGGTTAGGCTGGTGCTGGGGCCAGCGAGGCCAGGATCGGAGCCTGCTGCGAGGCAGGGCCGGTGCTGAGGCCTCCGAGGCCGGTATCGGAGCCTGCCAAGTGGTTAGGCTAGTGCTGGGGCCAACAAGGCTGGGATCGGAGCCTTTCATCAGGCATGGCCGGTGCTGGGGCCTCTGAGGCCAGGATTAGAGCCTGCCGATGGGTCAGGCCGGTGCCGGGTCCAGCGTGGCTGGGATCAGAGCCTGCTGTGAGGCAAGGATGGTGCTGGGGCCTCCGAGGCCGGGATCGGAGCCTGCCGAGGGGTTAGGCCGGTGCTGGGGCCAGTTAGGTCGGGATCAGAGCAAGCTGTGAGGCAAGGCCAGTGCTCAGGCCTCCGAGGCTGGGATCAGAGCCTGCCGAGGGGTTAGGCTGATGCCGGGGCCAGCAAGGCCAGTATCGGAGCCTGCCTTGAGGCAAGGTCAGTGCTGGGGCCTCCGAGGCTGGGATCGGAGCCTGCCGAGGGGTCAGGCCAGTGCCGGGGCCAGCGTGGCCGGGACCGGAGCCTGCCGTGAGGCAAGGATGGTGCTGGGGCCAACGGCCGGCATCGGAGCCTTCCGTGAGGCAAGGCCGTTATTGAGGCCTCCGAGGCCGGGATCGGAGCCGGCCGAAGGGTTAGGCTGGAGCTGGGGCCAGCGAGTCCGGAATCGAAGCCTGCCTCAAGGCAAGGCAAATGCTGCGGCCTCCGAGGCCAGGATCAGAGCCTGCTGAGGGGTTAGGGCAGTGCAGGGGACACTGGCCGGCATCGGAGCCTTCTGTGAGGCAAAGCCGCTATTGAGGCCTCTGAGGCCGGGATTGGAGCCTGCCAAGGGGTTAGGCCAGTGCTGGGGCCAGCGAGGCCGGGATCGGAGCCTGCTGTGAGGCAAGGCTGGTGCTGGGGCCTCCGAGGCCGGGATTGGAGCCTGCTGAGGGGTTAGTCCGGTGCTGGGGCCACTGGCCGGCATCGGAGCCTTCCGTGAGGCAAGGCCACTACTGAGGCCTCCGAGGCATGGATCGGAGCCTGCCCAGGGGTTAGGTGGATGCCGGGGCCATCGGCTAACATTGGAGCCTGCCATGAGGCAAGGATGGTGCTGGGGCCTCCGAGGCCGGGATCGGAGCCAGCTGAGTGGTTAGGCCAGTGTCGGGGCCAGCGAGGCCAGAACCGAGGCCTTGCATGAGGCAAGGCTGCTGTTTGAGCCAGCGAGGTCTGATCAGTCCACCGGGTAGCCAGGCCACAACTGGGCTGTCAAGAGTGGGATCAGTATTTGCAACACAGCATGCACAGAGAAATATCGCAGAAAATTAAAACCAGATGCTTCCCCTAATCAGCAATAACTAGGAGAAAACGGGTAACAGGAAGTGGTCAAGCTATAGAAAGGGCCCTATAGTGAAGCAATTAAGGTGACCAATCAGAGGGTATGGAATAGGGGAGAATGGAGCCTCTTTAAAAAGCAGGAGGTACATAAACATATGTATCAAAATTAATCAACAAAGAAGCATGGAATGGAGGGAAGGGGAGGGAATGGGATGGGGGCTGGATGAGGGCTTATTGGATGATGTGTGCTTGTATATCCTCTCAAGTCTTATATTCCAATGTGATGTATTATTACAATCCACCAATAAAAATAAATTAAAATAAAAAGCTGTGGGATAATTACACAATGGAATTTTACTCAGCCATCAAAAAAAACCTCAATTACATCATCTTCAGGGAAATGAATGGAACTGGAGGACATTATGCTAAGTGAGATTAGTCAGTCACAAAAAATAAGAAATCAGATGCTTTCCCTAATATGTGAGAGTTAGGGAGAAATGGGTCATAGGAGGAACTCTAGATGAAAAAGAAAATCCTATAGAGGAGCAAACAAGGCAACCTAAAGGAGGAGAAAGGAGGGGGGAAGAGGAAAATCTCTCAAACACACAATGTACTTAAACATATCGAAGTCAACCACTAAGCCAAGCAGGGGAAAGAAGGAAGGGGAGGGAATGGGGTGGGAATTGGGTAGGGGTTAAATCAGTGATGTGTACATGTCTGTACACACAAGTTTTTTACCCCAATATGATGTATGAATATAATGCACCAATAAAAATTTAAAAAAGTATTGATAGTTTAACAAATAAATATTTTAAGATACAAAATTGAAAAAAATGATTTTTCTTTTAATGTTTATTATTGCCCTTTATTAATATAATGTTTTACATTGTGATTCATATACATATATAAATATGATTAGACAATAGTTCAATTAAATATTATTTAATATTTTGATTCCAGAAAATTTTAATTAGCTTTAAAACAACCTACCTTAGATAACATTTAACACAATTGAATGACATGCAGAAAATATACATTGGAAGCCATCAAAAAGCTTTCAATTTATCAAAAACTACAAGGCCAAAGACATGGCAGGAAGAAAAATTAAGTTAATGAGCTAGATGTTTGGTGATGGATTTTTTCCTAAGATATTTGTTCATTTTAAATCCTAGAAAATAAAATTAAGTCATTTTCTGGAAAATGGATAAAATTGGAGAACAACATGCTGAAATAAATGAGCTAGACTCAGAAAAAAGCATATCATATATTTAATCTCATGTAGAATCTAGAGTGAGAAATATATGAAAGTTGAAGGGACACAAATACAGTAGAGAATAAGAAATAGAGAAATGGAATGGAGTGCAATGTAACATGAAAATCTGGAAAGGAAATTAATCAAATTATGTTCCATGCATGTACCAATTCACCGTAACAAAGCTCATCACTGTATTATTTATATACATCAATAAGAAATGGCCACAAGGCTTAAAAATAGACAAAAACCACACTGTAATGCTGATACCAATATAGATTTAGTAATATCATAATTGTGATTGAAAATTGAATTTCAAGCCGGGCGTGGTGGTGTACACTTGCAATCCTAACATTTGGGAGGCTGAGACTGGAGGATTGCGGTTCATGGACAGCCACAGCTAGTTAGTAAGGCCCTCTGAAACTTAGTGAGATCCTGTTTCAAAATAAAGAATAAAAAACAGGGCAAAGGATATAGCTTGGGGGTCGAATGCCCTGAGTTCCATCCCCAGACCTGCAAAAAACAAACAAACACCATAGAACTGAATTTCAAGGCACAAGATTTGTTGAAGGTAAGAAAGCACTTCAGTATTTCAGTTTGGATTGTACAAACAAGATTGCATAAACCACACATGGACCAGATCTTTCATTGACTAGACCTTGCAACTGAAGGAAATTATTCTTCATCCTTGATTTTGATTTTATGTTTTGAGGAATAGGACAGTATACAGCATTTCAATTTAAATACATATATAGAGACATTCATATTCAATACTGGTCACTAAATTATGAAAGAGAAATTTAAAAAGTGAATTTCCCTGATGACATATGATATGAGACACTTTTTTATATGCTTAATTGCTATCTCCTTATCTTCTTTATTGAGATATCTATTAAGGTCTTTGGCTCTCTTTAAAATATTGTTGTTTCCTTTTTATGGAATTTTAATAATTATTTGTATATTTTGTACAACAGTCCAATATCAAATATGTCTTTTTAAAATTTTTATTCCAGTTTGTGTCTATTTTTTCGCATTCCTTTGACTGTGTCTTTCCCAAAGCAAATGTTTTCCACTTTAAAAATGAGTAGCTTATTAATTGTATCTTTATTAGATAAATATAATCTTTCCTTTATTGTGTATAAAAAGCCATTGAAGAACCCAAAGTCATCTATGTTTCTCTTATGTTATTCTCTAGTTTTAGGGTTTTGCAGTGTGACATTTAAGTCTAAGACACATTTCAACTTGATTGTTGAAAGGGTATAAATATCTGCGTTTGGATTTTATTTATTTATTTATTTATGTATTATTTGTTACATGTGAATGTTAAAGGGTTCCAGCATTATTTGATGATAAGGCTACATTTTCTGTACTTATTTTTATTTTCTTCTTTGTCAAAGATAAGCAGACTATATTTGTTTTGGGCTATTTGGTAGCTTTCTATTTTTTCCCTAATTTTTCATGACTACTCTTTCAAAAGTATTATACAATATCACAAAATAGCTGAAAAATGATATGTAATTCAGAATTCAATAGGCAACATTTTAATCTCTTGTTGATACTATGGCAAAACCCTCAAGACCGAGTAATTTATAAAAGACAAAATATAACTTCTCATAGTTCTAGAGGGTGAAGGTCCAAGATTAAGAAAGACATTGATATATTTGATATCAAGTGGGGGCCATTTTTTCTAAATTGTTGTTGCTATATATTTTCACATGGAAGAAGAATCAAGAGATAAGCACTGTGTTCTCACATGGCAGAAGTGATGGAAAAGACCAAGCAGCATCTGGAGACTTTTACATAAGGATATTATACTATTCATGAGAGTGAGATTTAAATAGCAACATATGGGTTGTGGAAGAAAACATTCATTCAAAACATAGAACCTGGAACTGGGTGTGATGGCACATGACTATAACCAGAGTACTTGGAAGGCTGAGATAGGAAGATAACAGATTCAAGATTAGTCTCAGAAAGTAGTGAGACTCTTAGAAACTTGAGAGACCTTGTTTCAAAATAAAAATAAAAAATAGACCTGAGGGTGTGGCTCAGAGGTATAATACCCCTGCGTTCAATATTCAGTATAAAAACCCCCAAAAATATAGCCAACAAACAAACAAAATTCAGTTATTATATACATTATACGTATACATACATTATACATATATAAAAGGAGATAAATGTCTACTTTGTAAAAAAGGACAATACTTACACTATAACAATTAGAAAACAGAATTACTGTTAAATCATATTTTAAAAAACCTTTTATATGCCGGGGGTGGTGGCGCACACTTGTAATCCCCACGCTTGGGAGGCAGAGACAGGAGGATCACACAGGTTCATAGCCAGGCTCCCTGGCTTAGGAGACCCTGTTTAAAAAAAAAAAAAAAAAAAAAAAAAAACACAAAACTTTTATAAATGAGAACTACATTAACTAAAATTATAGAAAAAATAAGCTCTTCCAAGGTGATCTAATAATCACTGTTGTCTTGCTTGACAGAATTTGTTGATTATGGGCATATAAAAAGATTCAAGATGATCCTAGTCACAGAGATTCTTACTGATGGAGAAACCAGTGACATTTTTTGTCATTATATATAAAACAGGGGCTAGCATGATAGATTAGAAACCTGAGAAGTCTGAAGGACATGGGTATTTTCCACCAAAGAACGTATGCCAAAATCAGAATTTGTATGAAACTTAGGAAACTAAGCAAAATTCCTGAACAATTACAGTGAATTATCTTTAGTCTTATAGTATATAAGAAAAGCCTGCTAAAGAAAAAGGACCTTCCACTCATCCAATCAGTTTCCTCCTTGGATATTTACATCATTTTGTCATTTTCCTGAATAGAAGATTAAATTGCTAAACTTAAAATCTCTGGCATAGCGCTGGGCATGGTGGCGCAGCTTTATTCCCCGCACTTGGGAGGCGGAGACAGGAGGATCACGCAGGTTCGAAGTCAGCCACTCTGCCTTGAGACCCTGTTTCCAAATAAAAATAATATAAGAAAATAGGTCTGGGAGTGTAGCCCGGAGGTAGAAGGGTTTCCAGGAACCACAGTACCACCAAAAAAAAAAAAAAAAAAAAAAAAAAGAAAGAAAATCTCTGGCATATAAATGTATGCTCTGGAAATCTTTTCAGTGGTCTGAAAGACACACAATCAGATATTAGAAAGCAACTTCTATCTCTAAAGATAGACAAATATGGGGTAAACTGAATGTTACTAAAGTTCTAATGTAATATTGGTCAAGGTTAAATAATTAAAATTAATTTAGGTCAGCTTTTCAAATATTAAGACAGAAGACGATCTTTTCTGCAAGTGATTTATTAAAGAAATTATTTTTGTATTTGAATGGATAAAGAATAATTAAGTAGGAGAAAAGGCAAAGGGGTAGTTTTAGGAAACATCTAGTATAAAATAAAGTCAAAATGAGTTTTGAAACAAAGTGTATCACATTAATTATCTCAATAAAAAAAAGAGTGGCTCCTGATCTATAATATCATCAATGCAAACAGCTAGAATTCTTATTATGGTATGAGAAAAGTGGTTAGAATTTCCAGAACTTCAGTATAGATCAATGATATCTGAAGCAATGTTTTATTAAGCAAATAAACAACCAGGAAGAAGTTTATATGTTTACAGTGAAAACAGTAATACAGTGATGAAAATAAATAAGTAAATAACACTCTCCATCATTTTTATGGATTTATGTTGATTTAATTTATAATAATTATTTCTGATATTTGCATTGAACAGATTATTCATTAACATTAAAAACTAAAATATAAACTTTTGATCGAATATGGCTAATTTCCTAATTCACTATTACAAAAACAACAAAACAAAGTATCTTATAATTGTATAGTTTTTTTCAGGTGTTTATTTTTGTTCCTTCATGCCATAAAATAGATAGGAAATGACCAATATAAAAGTTGAAATCTATATTTTACCCTCTATTTTATAATAAAATAATAATGCTGAACTTAGTCTGACTTTTTTTTTTTTTTTTTTTTTTTTTGGTGGCACTGGGGGTGGAACCCAAGGGCTTTCTATCTCCGGGCTATACACCCAGACCTATTTTATATTTTATTTGGAAACAGGGTCTCACTAAGTTGCTGAGAGCCTCACTAAGTAGCTGAGGCTGGCTTCGAACCTGTGCGATCCTCCTGTCTCAGCCTCCCAAGCGCAGGGATTACAAGTGTGCGCCACCACGCCTGGCTTCTTAGTCTCACTTTACATTTGGTTATTTAATGAAAAAAACCAAATCATCTGGTTTGTAGTATTCTAATTATGCCCATATTCCCTGAGTTCAATTATCTTTTTTTTTCTCTGAAAGTGCATAACAATAATAAAGCAACAGTTTTTTAAAGAGAACTAGTAAGTGACTGGAAAAGGAGAATATATGAACTTTAAATATTTCCAAGTACAAGACTGAGTCACAAGACAATAGATGCCTGATGAATTGTGTTTCTAAAGTTACTTTGAAATCATTCACATTATTGTTATGTCTGTTTATGATTTCAGAGAAAGATTTTTGGTCTTCAAAATTTTTCAGTTTTGGGAAACAGAGCAGCATTCATCTACATAATCATTACTCTAAGTCTTTAGCAATTACTTACATCCGAGGCACACAATATGCTTCCGTCACACAAATATTCATTTTCTTGATTCAAAACCCTGCTGATTATAAATGCTGGCATTTGTGTATGGTGGTTCAATAGTTGGATATGGCGTCTGACTCTCAATATGATTGTTCTTCTAAGTAATTGTTTGTTACTTTCTAACTAGCTAGGATTTGTGCTTTTCATTTGACAGATTTTAAAAAAAAAACACGGAGAGACTAACTTGTTACAAAGCACATTTTATTTTTATTTTATTTTATTATTTTAGTTTTATTTGCTGGTACTGGGGATAGAACCCAGGGGCCTTCTCTACCTCCGGGCTACATTCCCAGACCTATTTTATATATTTTTATTTGGAAACAGGGTCTCTTAAGCCAGCTGAGACTGGCTTTGAACCTGCTTGATCCTCCTGTCTCTGTGACACATGTATATGTGTATTGCTATTTGTTTGAATAATAATATACTTGAGACATAACAGCTTTTATGTAAAAAATTTTTGAATGAGCTCTTATCAAATAGTAGAAAAGTATACATTATTATTTGTATAGTAAAATATGTTTAAAAGTGAAATTATTCAATTTTGAAATAATTTTTATTTCTAAAATAGTTTAAGTAGAGAGAGTAACTTTTAATTATTATTTTAAAATACTTTTAAGATTACTGTGTTTTTAATAAATTGTAAGTACAGAAGTTTCCAAAACTGAAATAATATTTGGGATAAATAAGTGGGGATAATTACTAATTCGAATGATTTTTATTTACTTTGGTGTATTTTTATGCAAAAAATGGTGGATAGCATCTAGGTATAGCAATTGTAAAAGCTTCTATACTCATTTGGTTTTAATAATTGAATACCTAGTTAAAGCAAATATTTGTAAATACAGAAACAATTGAAAACTTTTGATTGTTCAAGATTATAATGCTTGTTTGTATTTTCTAGTAAAAAATTTAAGAGCCTTCTGTCAAACATAAATAAGGCAGGCTGCTTTAAAATTCATCCCTAGTTTATTTTAAGTTGCTTTAAAAAATCTCTCATTAAGATAAAAGTGTGATATATTATGTATTTTATAATATATAGGCATATATAAAAGGATTGTCCAATCAGATAATCATTACTTTTTAATTCTAACCATACCATTTATGATGACTTATCGAGCTATTCTATAGTCTTCTAAATACATGTTATAATGCTATTTAGTAAAAAAAAAAAAAAAAAAAAAATGGTTGTACTTTAAATTTTTTTTTTTTTTTTTTTTTTGCAGGTCTGGGGATAAAACCCAGAGGCATTTGACCTCCGAGCTACACCCCCTGCACTATTTTTTATTCTTTATTTTGAAACAGGTTCTCACTGAGTTGCAGAGGCCTCATTAAGTAGCTGAGGCTGTCCGCAAACTGCTATCCTCCGGTCTCAGCCTCCCAAATGGTGGGATGACAAGTGTGCGTCACCATGCCTGGCTCTTAAATGTAAAATTCTAAGCTTAAACTTGTGGTATAGTCATATTTTCTGGGGATATGGGGAAGAAAGAAATGAATAGAAATGTCGATATTTATACCTGTTATTTTTTACCTTTTTTTTTTTTTTGTTTGTTTCTAAAATGTATGTGGTAACTAGATGCTGGAGACTCAGTAGTGACAGTAATTTACCCTACAGTAAACAAATATTTACAGAAACTAATTGCTATTGTGCTCATTCTTTTATAAATGCAAGAAATACCAGTTGCATTAGCATATAGTAATCCTTAAGCATGTTTTACTTCCACTATTACATTACATTCCTATCTTTAAAAAGAGACATACTCCTCAGTGGTCTGCTGCCTAGCTCCTACATTCTGTTAAAAAGTTTTCATTCTGTTTTCAAGTTTTCTACACGAGGCTTAGCATTGGATTAACCTATTATAACTTTTCATTTAAATTTCAAAAAATTTATAGCATAATCAAAACCTAGTTTATTTTCTGAAGATCTAAGTAGTTTCTTTAAAGTTATTATTATATTATTGAAATGCTTAAGATGCTAAATATATATAGCATATATCTTTATATCTTCCATCAAATAGGTGATCTAAATAGAAATAGAACCTTAAGAAATGATATGGTACTGGGCTGGTGGCAAACACCTGTAATTCTAGTATTTGGGAGGCTGACAAAAGAAAATTGCACATTTGAAGCTAGCATCGGAAATTTAACCATATCTTCAATAACTTACCAAGCACTTGTTTAAAAATTTAAAAAAATAATTTAAAAGGATATAAGTCAGAGGGTAGAATTCTACTGTGTTCAATTCCCCTCCAATTTAGGCTTGTAAATCATAATTTTTTCACAAGGAGGTATTACCTGAGAGCAGAATGGAATATTGTTCAGTTACAGACCATAAAGTTATAATTATTTAAATACATATCTGGATTCATGCCAACATAAATTTATTTATTTTGCTACTCACTATTTAATTCCATGTTTAATATTTATTTACTCAGATATACGTGTAACTTAATTTTATGTTTTCTGAATATAATAATAGTTTACACATTATTTTTGTAACTAAAACAACTCTAAAAGCTTAAGTAAAATATATTAAAAGTGGCAAGTAATGGTACATATTATTAGATGCTATAAAAGCATTGAAATATCTATTACATGTCTCCTATCAATACTTTTTTATGTAATTTTTAAAACTTTTTATTCATAAGGAGTATTACATTGTACTAGATTATAATATTTAAACATTTGTATAAACAGAAGTTAGAAAAATGAACAGTAATCTTTGGTTACTTTTGCAATACATGTAAAATATTAAGAATAACTCAGTTAATACTGATAAGTGCCCTTGAGTCAGGCTCAGGAGTTGGCAGTCACTAGTGGGCATATATACCAGAGTTTTCAAAATTGATGAAAAGCAAGACCATAACTTCTGTCCTTATAAAACTAAGGTTAGAAATATGTTCTCTGACAGTAGTGTACTCATGAAGTTTGCTAGTGATTGATATATTTCATAGATAAGGCTGACTGGTGAAACCTTAAATATATGTCTGTGACCTAATGCAACAAAAGAGAGAAAATTTTCTTCTGTTTGGGGAAAATGGTACTTTATTTTAAAAAGTTAATCTAACATAAATTTTCCAACAAAGTATAAGATCTCCTGACCATTACTGAACTAGTCTTTATGGTCCACAGAATGGTGAACTTTGACTATATCACCAACTATAACTCTGGGGAAACAGAAAGTATTTGTGATTGGTTGCCTTCAATACAATAATATGATTTATATTAGTAATAATTCCTCCAAAGAAATTTTTGTGTTAATATTACACCAATGTACATACATTTATGTAGACATTACCAACTATGAAAAAAAGTGCATGTACATACTCACATACCCATATATGGTAATCATATTTTTAAAAAAGTTTCTCTCTAGCTGGGCATGGTGGAGCACCCTTGTAATCCCAGCACTTGGGAGGCAGAGACAGGAGGATCTCACAGGTTGGAAGCCAGCCTTGCTGGAATAAGAGACCCTGTTTAAAAAAAAAAAAAATAGGTCTGGGAGTGTAACCCGGAGTTAGAAGGAATCCATCCCCAATACCACCAAAAAAATTATTTCTTATTGTATAGCTATATATTATTGTTAAGTTTTATATTTCCTATTTTTGTTTGGTGTCAGAGAACCCATGTTTGGAGAAAATAAATTTATTTAAAGAAAATCAAGTTCTATATCCTAAATTTTTGGATAATGACAATAACAAAAACTAGCAATCCGCAAACTAAAAGATGTTTTATATAACTTTTCTTAATAAATGTGATGTCAAAAATCATGGTTACTTTTGGGCATAAGTAGTATGCATCAATTACAGAATGTGAAATAAAATTTCTTTATGGAAATACTAAGTAAATAGGAAATTTTTATTCTGTTTCTGTGCTGTTAAATCACAGCATTAACTGACCTCTCATACAAATTAGAATGTAAAGGAAAGTTATGCGCTAATAATGCAATTTTATCTGACTTGAGACCTAAGGAATATGGCAGAGGGGAGTGTATGTGCCCGAGGGGAAGACAGAAGAATGGAAGCAAAGATTAGGATGAGGTCATCACAGTTGATGTGCGGTAAATTGAAAGTGCAGATGAATGGACCTTGTGCGTTTGGAGACAGAAAAGAAAGTAAGTTTTAAGGACATTACTTTAGCTGAATTTTATTATCTTAAGAAAGTAAACAAAATAAATTTAATAATACTGAATTAGAGGATACATACCAAATTCATTGGCATATTTACTTGCAGTGAGCATGCGCAGGGAGAATCCGCCTAGAGGGACTACAAGAAAATCGGAAGCAGCTTGACTGTTGTTCATAGAAAACTTCTGAAGGGTTTGTGTGCTGAGCTCAGCCTGCTACTGAGACAGTAGCAAGATGCTCATATGTTTGCACTGTTCATGTCTGGTTACATTATGCAGCCATCTAATGCTGTGCTCACATCATTAGCGAAACAAGGGATATTATCTTTTTCTTAGGTCAAAGTAGAAATATTTTTCTTTCTATTTTTAGGCCTTTGAGATACCAGGAGCTTAAACACAACCCAATTTTTTATTGTATTTGTATTACAAAAGTTCATTTTTAAATATATGTTTTTATACAATATTCAAAACAGAGAGATGATGTAAAACAATTCTTTTTTATTTTTATTTTTTTACTGCCTAAAACGATACAAGATTTTCTCTTAATGGGTTCTTTTCTGTAAATTAAAAGTAAACATACTATAGAAGGGTGAGTATAAGGGCATAAAGATTTATTTTTTAATACAGAAAAAGATAGCTCCCCACACACTAGGGGAAAAGGTTTCTAAAGAAAGTAACCCTGAAGTTCTTGGGAGATGAGCTTTGATTCTTTATTGAGGTTTTCAATTTACTTTTTTGTGATTAATCAGAATTGCATCTTGGGGACCCAGTGTATTTTGCCCAGTTTTAATCCTTTGTCTGAATCTTTGTCCCAGAGGTAAGTGTCTTATCAAATCTCCATATCTCTATTCTTTTTACAGTTAGCCTCTTTTAATCCTTCATATTTCCAGATTTTCTGCCTTTCCTCAGTGTAGGCAGGGATTGGTATAACTTTAAGTTAAGAAGAAAAATATGGGTAAATTGGAACCTAGATAAATTGTCTTTAAAATAATTCTTTTTGATAATACAGTGTCCAAAGAACACAAAAATTACATATCTTTTAAATTTACTTGGAGGATGGAAGGGTTTAAAGCAAAAGTCCAATAGACAGAAATTAGTATATGCTGTGTATTTATATGTGCAAATCTTTTTGTAAAGAAAGTTGGTTGTAACTAACTTTTTCCAAAATATGCTATACATATTTTAACAAAATATTATGTCTATTTGCACAAAAATTCTCAGGCATATTATATTATCATAAAGTAGACTTCATTAAAAATAACTTAAAATCCTTTTTAAAAATAAATTTTGCAAAATGAAATCAAATTTCCCACTGAAATGTTATCATTTCCAACAAATGTAAGCAATTCTACCTTGTATCAGACTGAGTCCTAAATCAGAAACTATAAGTGCTATAAACAACTTATTCAAGCACTAATGAAAAGTTCTCAAGTCTGGTTTGTGTTATCACTTGGTGCGACGTTATAGATACAATCCAGATATAAGTTGGTGGGACGCAAATGTTTCCAGTATTTAAGGTGGCATATTTAACTACCTCATGCAGATTATTTGAAATCCCTTTGAAAAAAACACATTAACTTACAAACATATGTGCAATTTTTTCTTATATGCATACATTTATAAACTAAGCTGGTGTCACAGGGCCTTAAAGACTTAAGTAAAAATTTTAAGTTGCACACATTTCTTTTAAAAACAGCTGCTCCTGCTAAGTACAATATCATCTAGAGTTTCCCAGATGGACTATCATTAGAAACTTGGCCTTTTCCTTTTGAATCTAAAACTTTTATTAAAATATATATAGTTTTATGTTAAGTGAAATCAGCTAGACACAGAAAGAAAAGGAACATATGTTCTCTCTAATATGCCCAAACTAGGGAGTATTAGGAACACCAGAGGTGCTCCAGATGATAGAGGGGAAACCTCAGCAAAGCTAGAATGGAAGGATAGGAGAGGAAGAAGACTGTGGTTGATTAACGGAGGAGCTATATCCTAATATGTGTAAAAGTATGAATTTAGTATGGTTAACCTAGACACCATTGTTGGGAGGGGGGAAGAGGGAATAGAAAGCACAAAGAACCGTCTGAATGTATGCCATTTTTAATATGTCCCACATAAAGATTAGAAATAAAAATATAGTTTGATCTTTATGGCTGACTTAGATTCCATTGTGTACTTATCCGATAGTTTTGTAACCCACTCATCTGTTGATGGGCATCTTGGCTAGCTCCATAGTTTGACAATTGTGAATTGTGTAGCTATGAATATAGATACACATGCATTAGTTTGATAATTTGGTTTCCATTCTTTTGGGTAAGATATTGAGAAGTGATATTATTGGATTATATGGTAGGTTTCTTCTCATTCACCTGAGAGTCCTCTATAATGTTTTCCAAAGTGGTTGCACTAATTTTCAATCATACCAATAGTGTATTAGAGTTACCACTTCACATCCATTCCAGCATCTGTTGCTGCTTGTGTTTTGAATGGTTGCCATTCCAATTGGAGTTAGGTGAAATCTCATTTACAAGGAAATAGATGGAACTTAAGAACATTACGCTAATTGAGATTAGTCAGTCACAAAATGTAAGAAATCAGTTACTCTCCCTGATATGCAGAAGCTAGAGAGAGAAAAAGGGGTCATAGAAGGAAATATAGAAGAAGGAGGAAAAACCATAGATAAGCAAATAAAGAGGCCTAACTGGGGATGACGGGAGGGGGAAAGACGGAAATTCTCTAATGTACATTCACAAACATAAAAAAGTCAATCACTAAGTCAAACATGAGAAAGAGAGAGGGAATGGGGTGCACATTTGAGAAGAGCTAAATGAGTGATGTGTGCATGTATGCCTCTAACATCTTGTACATTTTTAAGATGCATGACTACAGTGCACCAAAAAAACCTTAAAAATACATATTTTGAAACATAAAACTGTAAATATGAAAGCTAAAAGTTAATATACTTTTTGATCTATTGAAGTTACAAAATTAAAATAAAATATCTTAAGTATGTTAAATAGTTTATAGTTATTTTGTGTGTGTGTGGTGTTGGGGATAGAACACAGGGGCATTCTACCTCTGACCTACACCCCCAGCCCTAGTTTTTTTTTATTTTTTTATTTTGACTAAGTTGCAGATAGTCAGTCTCACTAAAGTAGCTGAGGCTGGCCCCAAAACTCAATCCTCCTGTCTCAGCCTCCCAGGTACTAGGATTACAAACATGCACCACTATGCCCTACTCTTATTTATGTTTTAAATGAGCGCCAAATAAGACATTTAATCTCCTGATGTTTTATTTTATGAAGTAACTGAAAATGAAAAATAATCAAAATAAAGCTTAGTAATATTTTTATCGAACTTCTATAGAGTCTATGTTTGGTTTAAAAATAAAAAAAATCAGCAAGGGTAAAAGCAGATCAATTTTATTCAGAACATATAAGTTTTAGATTTTAGAAAAAAGTAAAAAATGAGCATAGTGCTGAGTGTTGTGGTGCACACCTGTATTCCCAGAATTTGACAGGCTGAGACAAGAGGATGGCAGTTTCAAGAGCAGCTTAACCAACATTGTGAGGTCCTCACAACATAATGAGACCATGTTTTTAAATTAAAAAAATAAAATAAAGTGAAAATATAAATCAGTGATAAATATCCCTGAGTTCAATTTCTAATAACACACACACATACACGCGCGCACGCGCATACACACACATGTGTGCGCATGCACACACACACATACCTGAACATAACTGTAGTTAAATGATTTTGAGAGTATGCAATACTTATATAAAGAAAATAAAAATATATTTTGTAAACAATCTCAGGGTACTAACAATAGACAAAGGGCTTAAATTTAGCTAAAAAAATTTCAAAACAAAAACTGTCATTACCGCAAAAAGAGAAAATAAATGTAAGAAAATAAAAACCAAAAACTTCTTATGAAAAAGTGAAGAAGATTGCGCAATTCTTCTAGAGAAAAAAGTATCAACAAGAATAAATAAAATACTTAAGGATTTTTAATTATCTTCTTTGTGAAATATTTTAATGTTCTAATATAATCTACCTAAAATATAATACAGTACATTCAACAATTTATATATACACAAACATCATTAAAAATATTTGTACAGCTTCTAATACTATAGAAGGAAAGATTTTTTTCCCTAAACACAAAACTCCAAATCATAAATTTCTTGAATTTTGAAAATATAACTACTCATAAGATTTAATAAGGGGGATGATTTAATTGACCTGTTACTATTTGCATTTACGTGCTGGCAAGATTACAAAACAGGATTTCTTCAGTAGAACAAAAATAATATTGTTCCATTTCTCTAATAGCAAATTATGCCAACAGACAGCAAATAAATCAAGATGAAGATGGTTAAAAATATTCCCTGATAAACACAGGGAGAGAAATGAGCTTCCAGGTCAACTCTCATCGTTTTCTTCTATCTCCTTGTAGAAGTCTATACATGAAAATAAAGTAAGTTGGTTCTCTGCTTTAAGGAATCTTCTAGGCATAGAAAATTGTTACATTCTACCCTTTATTACTATTAAGAAAGGATTATTATCTGTGCATGTAAATTATCTGAAATTACAGTAATCACTACATTTTAGAAAATCCTTCCCTACTCAATTTCTAAAGTTCAAGAACAATGATAAATTTATAGTCATTAAGGGAGTGTGGTGTTGGCTAAAGATTGGACAAATAGATCAATGGAACAGAATATAGGGCTATGAAGTAGATCCACATAAATGTAGTTACTGCTATTTGAGAGAGAAGCAAAAGCAATACAGAAGAAAAATGATAATCTTTTGACAAATTATTACTGGAACAGTGTACGTGAACATGCCAAAAAGAATGAATTTAAAGACTAGACATGGAGCTTAATGGCAGACTATGTGAGGCTCTAAGTTTGATCACAAGCATTACAAGTGAATTGTAATTACACATTATAATGAGGTATAGAATGATAGAAATATATATATGCATATAACACTTGGTGCGTTTGAAAATGAATACCACCCTGCTTTCTCCTCTTCACTGTACATATCATTGAGACTGGTATTGACAATTTTGTATATGTACATATATAAGCTGTTACCTTCTCTGTTTCTCAACTCTTCCTCTTCCTCAACTAAACCCTTTCCATTGCTCCACTGGAGGGTCTACTTTGTTTTTATGGGTGCTTTTTGTTTCCTTATTTTTCTCTAGCTTCCATATATAAGAGTAAATATACAGCAATTTGTTTTCTGACTATGCAGTCTTATTTAGCATAATATTCTAGAATAATCGTATATATTTATCTGCAAATAGCATAATTTTGTTCTCCTTTATGGTAAAGTAAAATTTTATTGTGTATATTTATCACAGGTTTATAACCCATTCATCTGTTTATAAACACCTAGGCTGGCTCTATACTTTGGCTTGTGAATTGTGCTGCTATAAACATAGATAAGCACACATGACTGTAACATTCTTATTTCAATTCTTTTGGGAAGATACCCAGGAGTGTTACAGCTGGATCATAGAGTGATTCCATTTCCATTCTTCTGAGGAATCTCCACACTGATTTTCATAGTAGATACAAAGATTTTCAGTCCACTAACAGTGTATAGGACCTCCTATTTCCCTATGCCCTCACTAGCATTTATTGTTGTTCATATTCTTTATAATTGTCATTATGAGTAGAATTATTTAATTTCATTATGAGTAGAATTATTTAATTTCTATGTGGAATGATTTATTTCCCTACAGCATATTTTATTCATATGGTATCTATTTTGTTTAAATTCTGAAATGTTTTCCCTAATAAGTAAGAAACCAAAGTGTGATTGCTCCAAAAAGCAATATGTCAAACTTTGACATTTTCAGTTAATAAAAAACACTATTTTGTGTAATAAAATGTTTATTGATTATATACATGAATGTATAAATATTACTTTTAATTATATATTACATATGCAAATAAAATTCATCTAGAGCATAAATTTGTCTCCAACTCATTAAATCATAACTATTATATAAAATTATAGCTAAGAAAAAGAGTGTAATATATCATGACCATTCATTTTTAAGACACACAGAAATTTTTTAACCCTTATATTTTTGTATACATTATAACATTTTATAAACAAGTATATGGAGGTCAGTGATTAGGAAAATTCTCTGACCATTAATTATGGTTAATTTATTTTGTGATCATGCCCTAATGTTATTTAATGTTATACAGAGTTAATTCTTATATATATTATTATCAATGGCAAATTTATAATTTTCCTTTTTTTAAAGTACTGAAGATGGATTCCAGAGGCATTCTACCTTCAAGGTACACCCCCAGCCATACATTTTATTCTTTATTTTGAAACAGGACTCACTGAATTGTGGAGGACCTCACTAAGTAGTAGCTGAGGATGGACGCGAACTGGGATCCTCTGTCTCAGCCTTTCAAATGCTTGAACTAAAAGCATGCACCACCATTCCTGGCTATAAGTTTCTACAAGAATCTTTTTACTTTACTTTTTTGTATGCTATATTAAATAAAATGTCATTTTCTAATATTACCTTTTCTATAATATTCTACACTTAAAATCCATAGGGGCTTGTACAATCCAGGGGTTGTACCTCTGAGTTACAACCACAGCCCTATTATTATTTTATTTTATTTTCTGCTTTAATTGGTGAAATATAGTCTCACATAATGATGCAAATTATGTTGATAATGATGTATGTACACAATACTTGGTGCCTCCTTGCCTCTCCATTCTCATCCCTTCATATAGTAAGCACCCAGATTGACAGTGGTATATTCACATGTATACACATAATTGATGGTAGTATTTCCATTAATGAACCCCAGGCTTCCTCCTCCTTACCCCTTCCTCCCTGGCTCCAGTGAGGTTTATCCTCCCTTATCTGGAGTCTCTCTGGTATTCCAAATACTCCCAAGCTCACCCATTTTAGAGAAAAAATATGAGCCTTCACTTTCTGTGCTTGAATAATCTCACTTAATGTAATGTTCTCCAGGTCCTTCCATTTTTTTTTTCCGCAAATGATGTAAGTTTGTTGTTTATTGCTGAGTAGAATTCCATTGTGTGTATTTTCTTTATATTTGTAATTTATTCTTCTGTTGATGAAAATCTAAGTGGGTTTCATATTTTGACTATTTTGAATTGTGCTGCTGTGAACATGGGTATACAAATATTACTATAGTTCTATGGTTTCAATCCCTTTGGAAAGGTACCCAGTAGTGGTATAGCCAGATCATATGGTGGATCCATTTTCAGTTTTCTAAGTAATCTCCACACTGATCTTTAAAGAAACTGAACTAATTTGTACTTCCAATGAACAGTGCAGAAAAGTTCCTATTACCCCACATCCGCACCAACATTTATTGTTATTTGACTTTTTTATGCTTGCCATTCTGATTGGAATTAGATGGGATCTCAGTGTAGTTTTGATTTGCATCTCCCTGATTGCTAATGATGTTGAAAATTGTTTATGTATCTACTGGCTACTTGTATCTCTTCTTTTGTGAAGTGTCTATATAATTCAGTTGTCTATTTCTTGATATTTTTTTAGTGTAAAATCTTTTAAATTCTTTGCATATTCTGGATATTAGCCCTCTATCAAATGGATAGCCAGTAAAGATCTCCTCACATTCTGTAGGCTTTTTCTTTAAATTCTTGATGATTTCCTCTGATGATCAGGAACTTTTTAGATTGATACCATTCCACTTGTCAATTCTCATTTTAATTTCTTGAATATTTTTTTAGTTATATTTTATTTGTGCACTATGGTTTCAGACCAGGCTAACTATGCTATATTCACATATTTGAATATAGCTTTTCCATTAATTAACCTCAGCGTTCTTCCTCCTCTATCCCTCCTTTCTGGCTTTGCTGAGGTTTCCTCTCCATTATCTGGAGTTAAGTCTTGTTGAGGAAGTTATTACCTGTGCCTCTATGTTGAAGTGTTGAACCTATGCCCTCCTCTAATAGCTTCACAATCTCTGGTCTAATTTTCAGGTCTTTTATCTATCTCCAGCTGATTCCTGTGCAGGGTGTGAGGTAAGGATTTAATTTTTCTACAAATGGATATCCAGTTTTCCCAGAAACTATTGTTGACAAAGCTATCTTCCCTTCAGTGTATCCATTTGGCCTCTTTGTCTTATTGCTAAAAATATAATTTTTTGGCTATTCTGGATCTTTGTTCCTCCACATACAATTTATGACTGATATTTTTAGGTCTATGAAAATGATACTGATATTTCGATAGGGATTGCATTTATTCAGTTGATCACTTTTTGCAGAATGAACATTTTGTTGATATCTATTCTGTGTATTCAAGAAAAAGAACGATCTTTTAATCCTACAAGTTCTTCAATTTCTTATTTTAGTGTTTTATAATTTTCATTGAGATATCCTTTACTTTTTTGGTTAGGCTTATTCCTTCGTATTTTATTTGTTCTGAGGTTAGTGTGAATGGAATTGTTTTTTGTATTTCTTTCTCTGTGGACTCATGTTGACAAATTAAAAGACAACTGATTTTGTATTTCACTACTTTGTTGAAGTTCCACTAGTCTTTTAGTTGAGTTTTTGGGTCTTCTAAATATAGGATTATGTAATCAGGAAACAAATATAATTTTAATTACCTTCCTTCTCTTGACTTATTTTTTCTGGTAAGAGTTTCAAGGACTATAGTAAAAAGTAGGAGTGATAGTGGGCATCCTTGTCTTATTTCTGATTTCAGAGGAAATTATTGCAGTTTTTACCCATTCAATGTAATGTTGGCTTTGGTTTTATTGTATTTTGTCTTAATGATGTTGAAATTTGTTCTTTCTATTCCAATTTTCTGCAGTGTTTTTAACATGAGTGGGTGTTGGATTTTCTAAATGATTTTTAGCATCTATTGATAAGATCACACTTTTTTTGTTTTCAGTTCTATTTATTTGGTGAATAACATGTATTGTTTTGCATATGTTAAATCAGCTTTGCTTTCCTGGGATGAAACCAACTTGGTTACATTGTACAATTTTTATATGGTTTTGAGTATGTATAGCTATATTTTGTTTAGAATTTTTGCATCTATGTTCATCAGTGATATTGGTCTGTAATTTTCTTTTTCTTGAGGTATCTTTGTTTCTGGTATTAATGTGATACTGGCCTTATAGAAAAAGTTTGAAAGAATTCCATCTCTTTCAATTTCCTGGAATAAATTGTGGAATATTGGGGTTAGTTATTTCTAAAGTTTTATAGAATTCAGCTTCAAACCCATGCAAACCCATCTGAATGTGGAATTTTCTTTGAGGGTAGAATTTTATTGCTGTTTCTATTTCTTTGCTTGCTATTAGTTTAGGGTTTCTGTGTCCTCTTGGTTCAGTTTAGGTAGGTTATATGTGCTCAGAAATATGTTGCTTTCTTCTATACTTTCCATTTTTTAGAATATAAATTTCAAAATAGTTTCTAATGAACCTCTGAATTTCCCCACTGTTACTGATGTCTTCATTTTTGTTTCTGATTTTAATAATTTGGATTTATTCTATCTTTTGTTTTGATTGGTTGGCAGTTTTTCAATATTGTTAATCTTTCCAAAGAACCATTTTTTATTTTTTTAAGTTTTTGTATTTTTAAAATTCTTTATTTCATTTATTTCTGCTCTTTTTAAAATTATTTCCTGCCTTCTGCTGGCTTTTGGATTAAATTGTTCCTGTTTTTCTAGGTCCTTGAGATGTGTTATTAGGTTGTTTATCTAGTGACTTTTTGTTCTTCTTATATGGGCACTCAATGTTATAAATTTTCTATTGTCTTTAAAGTGTCCCATAGATTTTTACATGTCATTTCTCTATTTTCTTATAATTCCATCTTTTTTTTTTTAATTTCTTCCCTCATTTCTCTTTTGACCCACTCCTCATTCAGGAGTATATCATTCAGTCTCTATGTATTAATGTAATTTCTTTTATGTCTTTATAAAATCTGATTCCAGTGATACGATAGTTCTTTAGTTTTGGATATCTTATCTAATCTCAGTCAAGATTAGACTTGGTACTCTGTAATTTAAAAAAAAGTAAAACTTATTTTTTTAATTAATTAATTAATTTATTTATTTATTATTATTATTTTTTTTTTGGTGGTACTGGGGTTCCTGGAAGCCCTTCTACCTCCGGGCTACACTCCCAGACCTATTTTTACATTTTTATTTGGAAACAGGGTCTCCTAAGCCAGTGCACGCGGCTGGCTTCGAACCTGCGCCATCCTCCTGTCTCTGCCTCCCAAGCGCGGGGATTACAAGCGTGTGGCATCACGCCCGGCAGTAAAACTTATATTTATAGTATCTATATTAAATTTCAAGTTTAGATCTCTAGGTAGTAGAAAAAAGTCAGAAAAATAAAATTAGTAGAAGTGCGGACAAGCTTCAGCAGAGCTGTGCTGTCACCAGCTGTTTTAAAGTCTGAATGTCAGTCTCAGTCAATTGGTCACTGGAGAGGATCTGGCGCTGGTCATAAAATTCATTGCTCCTTATGTTTTTCATATTTAAGGCTCTTGATTTACATTGAGTTTATGTGTGATTTGGCAAGGTATCATTCACTTTTAGTTCTTGAAGTATTTTTTAAAGAAAGAGTCACAAGAAGCAGGCAATGAATTCTTAGGGTTTTGATATTTTTTAAGACTTCTAATTCTTCCATCTGAGAAAAGTCTACTCATGTATTTCTTTATAACTTGCAAGAAACATAGGTAAAAATAATTATGCTTGATAAACAAATCCTTGATTGAAAAAAAATCAAGCTTAAGCCACATTCTTCCAGAGGCTGGTCTTCCTGTGGAGAAAAAAAATCATATAAAGAATAAATATTTAGAAAGTATGCTTTAGTATATTAATTAAACACATGAGAATAGAGAAAGAGAATAATAGTCAAGATTATAGAAAACTTAAAATACTCTGACCCAAAGCAAAAATAAACATGTGTTCTCATGAATGAAATCCTAGTAAATGTGTATGCCATCCTTAATATTATTAAACAGTATCTTCTAAAGATGATAAAACAATTGATCCAATAATATATCAACCTACATTACTAAAGTGCAAGTTCATTTACTATTTATAACAATGAAATGTAATCAGTCTGTATGTTATAATCATGATAGGGATGCCACACATCACATAAAAGGAGAAAGTAAATCTAAGTGACTTGAGGTTTACACATGAGCCTGGTCTGAGAGAGATCATCATAATTCTTGTCTTTTGTTCTAAAATCTAACTCATTACCATGAGGCTCATTCTCGTTTTTTTCTTTTATTTGGATCTTTAGTAAGAGAAAAAGAGCTTGGTTTTATTTTTATACCTCTGAATTTCTTGCAAATTTTTAATGTTCTTCTGTGAATGTTGAACTATGATAATGCTTTTATAATATTTGTTATAGTATTAATGTTTGTGTTATAAAAATTCTTTATAAAAGCTAAAAATATCATGCACAAATATGTCATGTGCATAACATTTATTTATCTTCTTAATGTGGAAATCAATAAGATAATAAAGGTGTTCCATGAAGAATTCAAAGATTGGTTTTGTATATAGCCAATGAAAGGGGAAACAAATGCTAAAATAAGATTGCTAAGTTAGATAGGACAGCATTTGTGTTATTGCTTACATTTAAATTTTTTTACATTTAAATTTGTGTGTGCGTGTGTGTGTGTGTGTGTGTGTGTGTGTGTGTGCGTGCGTACCTGGGTGTTGAACTTAGAGGCATTCTATTTCCAAGCAATACCTCAATTTCTTTTTTTTTTTAAAAAACATATCCTTGCAAGATTGTTGAGAAACTCATTACTTGCTGAGACTGTCCTCAAACCTGTAATCCTCCTGTCTAGAATTTAAAGCTTATTATCCATGAATGGCATTGAAAGATACACAGTAGCTGGGCACTGTAATGCATGCCTATAATTCCAGAGTCTGGGAATCTGATATAGGACAACCCTAGTTTTGAGGTCAGCATGAGTAATTTAATAAGATTTTTGTTTCAAAATAAAAAATAAAAAGGGCTGGTTAGAGTAGTTCAGTGGGTAACTATGGGATATGTACACAATGGAATTTTACTCAGCCATAAAGAGGAACAAAATTATGTCATTTGTGGGGAAGTGAATGGAACTGGAGGATATTATGCTAAGTGAGATTAGTCAGTCACAAAAAGTAAAATATTGGATACGCCCCCTAATATGTGGAAGCTAGAGAGAAAACGGGTCATAGGAGCAACTCTAGATAAGAAGGTGAAACTATAAATGAGCAAATAACATGACCAAATAAGGTTATAAAAGGAGGAAAGGGAAAAATTCCTTCATGTACATGATGTACATTCACAAACATATCAAAGTCAATCACTGAGCCAAAAATGAGAAGGAGGTAGGGGGAGGGAATGGGGTTAGAATTGGAGAAGAGCTAAATGAGTGATGTGTGCATATATGTCTCTATCTTGTACCGCACTAAGATGTATGACTACAATGCACCAATTAAAAAATTTAAAAACCCTCATGGATTCATTCTCCAGTATCACATATACACAAAAAGTTTATATTAATATTTTGCAATATTTTCACATTTTAAATATTCTTAATAGAATATCCAAATCCCACTTTTCCAGCTATGATATTTATGTCTTTTCATCTGAGATTTAACTAAAAATGGCTCATTCCTGCATTCTTGGCAATAAAGAAATCTTACAATTTTATCCAGTCATTTTGTGCATTTTGAAGAGGGGGGTCTCTCTAGTTTCTATGTGTTTGTTAGTCTCTTATGGTTGATATTTCCTATTCATATCAGTTTCTTTCGCCAGATATTCACTAAGTTAAACATCCTCCTCTTCAAGTATCAAGCCCCAAGGTACTCATACATATGTTGTATTTTAATTAGAAAATCTGGGTGTTTCAAATTTTACAGAAGAGTTCAACATAGAAAAATTCTGAAAACAGCTTTTATTTTACAATTTTAGCAATAATTTGACTTCCTGAAAATTTATCCTTCATTTCCATTCCCAAATTTATTACTGACCAGGCCTTCTGCTCTAATATAGGAGGTAAGTCTCACCTATAAGGTTGTTTATAAATTTGTAAAAATTCAGATTAAATTATTTCCCTTCTATATAAGCCAAATATTGTACCAAATATTTGAAAAAGGAAGAGTCAGGTTTCATCTCTTTTTCTCCAAGAATAGGAGTCACTGCTGGAGTAAATGATATAAACTAAAATAAAGTTCAACTGCAATGGATTCTACAGAGAAATTCACAGTATTTTAGAGTTGTTAAAAATATTAAGTGATACCCTATATTGTGTTGATTTCAAGAATTCAGCATAATTGGTTAAATAAAGTTTTCATGGTTGGAATAAGATATATTTTTTCAGGAACAATATATCTTTAATGTAATTTGCTCTTGATGAAGATGTTAAAAAATTTAGTAAACAAGAGTACTATTGGAGGTGTAATCCTAGACTTCTAAATTAGAATGCAAGGGTTTAAATTCAGGCTCTGAAATAAGGGTGACATGTGTACCTTTTTTAGTGTTTCTGGAAGATTAAATTAGCTCATACATGTTAAGCCTTTAAGAAAGCTGTCTGACATGGAATGATTCATGTCTTTTTTTGCTTTATTATTATTATAATTATTCAATATAATAGCAATATGTTAGAATGATCACATTCACTATTTATAAAGCAATATATAAATATTTTAAGGGATTATAATATTCAAGCTCTGAAATGAAGATAATATCAACTGCCTCCATAAAAATATGAATCTTCATCAATAGTGGAATTACAGAAAAAAGAATGTTGCTTAAGAAGCAGGAATGAGAAGAATAGAACTTCAGAGTACAGAAGGACAAACATGTGAAGGTGTTTATTCAGAAAAGTTTTAATTTTAAAGTGATCTAAACAAATTTGGATTTATTTTTCAATATTCTTGAATTCATATTAAGTAACTTCCTGTGTGTGTGTGTGTGTGTGTGTGTGTGTGTGTGTGTGTGTGTTCTTGTACCTTTATGAATCAATAATCGTGCAACTCAGATTAGTATTTTTCAAACTATTTACTATATTAAGTTAACCTTACTGAATAACATATTTGCATTGTATAAAACATATAATTAATGTGACAAGAATGATACAATGTTTTTTCATAATTGCTTTAAACAAGAATGCAAGATGTTTTCTTGTTATTATCTAATATCAATAATTTTTCTCAACTGGAAGTTTCTAAAGTTTTTTGGCCACTAAAAAATTACAATGTAGAAAGACATTATGCTTTACCACAGGCTTTAAGGTGTCCCTTCTTAAAAAAATCTAATCCACTCGATGGAAAGTAATGTCATTAGATCATTATCACACTTCTTTTCACTGTGCTAAATGAGCTGAACCTTTTGAACAAAAAAGCCTGTATTCTTTAATAGAGCATAACTAGGAAACTTCAGCCGCTGCTTGTTTCCTGTACAGTGAGTTGTCCTCGCTGTGTGTGTGTGTGTGTGTGTGTGTGTGTGTGTGTGTGTGTGTGTGTGATTATCAGATTCTTGGATTCACTCTCACTGAAGACTACACAAGAGCAGGTTGGAACTAATTTGTTCTATCAGTTTTGTGGATTTAGCTGCCTGATTAAATATAATGTACCAAAAAAGAAATGCCATCTAGATGCTTTTATTATTTGAGTTACTTTACTGTTGATGTTTTTTTTTTAAAGAACATATAGTAAGAATATTATAAGTTGCAGAGACTGCCTTCAATACTGTGATTCTGCTTTCTCAGTGTCTCATGTACTGGGATTATAGGTGCCTATCTATGCAAAATTAGTAATGCCACTCTTAATAACATGTACAGGGCAAAGGAAGCAGTGGGATAGAATCCATAAAGAAATATACCAAGTGCTGGATGCAGGTATATTCCTATCTCTGAACCTCATTATAATGTATGCATAAATACAAAGCATCAACAAAAATATATTAAAATGCATGGGCAAAGATGATATACATAAAGAGAATGGTTTAAAGTTATACATGAGCAGTTGGCATGGTGTTTAATTGGTCAGTTATTTTAAAAATAACTCTGGGTGGTTAAAGTTTTGACTTCATGATACAAATATATAGTTTATCAGTTCAACTGAGGAGCAATCATGTTTGGTTTTGCTTGCATACATTAGGCAAAATATTGGCATCTTTTTATTACCTCTGTGAAATGGTCATGAACATAATGCAAAGGAGAGTCTACTGTTTACTGTAGGAAATACCATGTTGCAACTGTACAGCACACTAAATACATTCTTGCATTAATATTATAGGATTTTTACATCATCACAATACAGTGCAACACATTATTATAGTATGTTTCAGAAAACTGAAAGCTGAGACTGGTTATAACTTGACTTTTACAGTGCAACAGGGTACTCCAGAGAATGAAATAAAAATACAAATGCCTGTCCATACCTGAAATTAACTGAATTAAAATCCCTGTAGGAGAGATGAGAATTTTTATATTTAAAAATCTCCTTAGGTACAATCATTAGGCAAGTGTGAAATCCTATTCTTTATACTGTATGGCTTTGGGTTGAGCCTAAGCACTCTAGAATGAGATCAGAAGAGCATTAACAGGGCAAACGTATTATTAGTAAGGTGTGAGTAAGAGAAACTGCAATAATTTTTTCCTTGCATAATTAGTCTCCTTGCATTTCTGATAGACATGCCTTATCAAATAATCCTTCTCTGAACTTTAAAAATAGTAAAACAACAATGGGACACAGATGAGTCATTCTAGAAGAGTGCCAAAAATAACACTCAAATCATTTACTTTTTATTTTATTTAAATAATATAAAACCAATCACAGTCAGAAAGAGCTCCAAAGAAATATAAAATCTTTCTACCCAGTAGAATTTAAAACACTGATAGCAAGACTGACAGTGGAAGCTTCTTCCCCAAGCATCATAAGCATGTGGGTTCTTTTTCCTTGGTGGTGTATTCTGGTTTACTTTGGCACAAAGATAGTTTATTTTTAATATTTTTAAAGAAAATTTAAGTCATGTGATTAAGTGCTATGAGGTAATATGTATAACTTCAAGCTTGGTCTATGTCTGGATAAAAGGAGACATGATAAAGGAAATAGTTCAAATATGTTATGTAAATATACAGATTTATCAATACCAATATTAATAACATGTATGGGTAGTGTTTTAAGAGATAAAAATCATCTTTTCTGTTGAAGCAATAAATTACAAAAAGTGTGTTTCTTCTATGTTTAATTGCCGCTTGAGCATTCATTTGTAACTGTACCGTGGGTCTATTTCTTATGTACCAGTTTGTTCAAAGAGTGTACCTTAAACTTTGCAATAAAAAAGTCAATGCAGAGTATACTCTTAACTGTGCTTCTAAACTGTGTCTTTCCTAGGAATGAGAAATCAATGCAAAATGTAACTTAAGAAATTCTTTGTGAAACTATATTTCTGTCTGTTTGACAAAATAGTCAGTCTCACAGAGTTATGAACCAAGCCCTCCCCAGATCAGTTGAGAGACAGGATCCCAATTAAATATCCAGGAATGGTGCCACATGCCTGTAATCCCAACACTTGTGTGGCTGAGACAGGAAGAACACAGGTTTGAGTACAGCCTCAGAAAGTCATGAGACTCATCAACCTAGCATGATCCTGTTTCCAAATAAGAAATAAAATCAGACTCAGGGTATAGCTTGAAGGTAGAATGCCTCTGGGTTAAATTCTCAGTACCACACAAATAAAATAAAACAAATAAAATAAAAGTTGAATAGACTTCCAACTTAGTGTGCTTGCCTACAGACTTTATGTTAGTTGCAAACCCTTCTGCAGAAGTAAATTGCCTTGCCAAGTTACTTTCAATATTACAAATTTTTATTTGTGGCTTCCCTAGAATCTATTTCTAAGATGCTTCAGAAGGAAACACACCAAGTACTGTGCACATGTATGTTTCTATCACTCTGAACTTTATTATAATGAATAATTACAATACACTAGTAAAAGCTTATTTGAAAAAAGTTATTTTTTAAAGAAATCATGTATATTTGTTTTAATAAAAGAATATAAAATACAGTAGTCTCATATGTGCTAGAAACATTATGCCCATTTTCTTGCTTACTTTTCTAGTTCAAGGTCTTGAAATCTTAATAATTCAAAGCTTTATTGTAAAACACCATCACCACTTTTCCATGCTTGAGATCTTGCATCTTGTATAAAGATTACATTCTAAGGTCTGATTTTGAGTTCCAATAAATGAGCACAGAGTATTACCTCTGCAACTGGAGAGTTACAAGATAGTAAGTAATGCATGCCTGGCTATCTGATTTCCAAATCTGAAACTTTCAGATAATAGTCATCTTAATCACCTCAGTTTAGCTCATAGCAATTTCTTTTTTTATCTTTCACACAAAATCTCTGTGTATCTTTACTCACACATTTTAGTAAATATTTTAATGTTTTCTTTAAACTATGCCTTAGGCTACAGAAGATTATTTACTTCAGATATAAAGTAAAATATTTTGATCCAGATGATGCTAATGTGATCAATTTTGATATGGTTAGACTACAAAGTTTCATAAGTAATATGTTTTGACTCAGGAGGTACTAACACAGGATATTTTGCAAACATATAATTTAATATAATGGAGTTTTACATAGGGAATTTGTCCTTTCTTCTTCCCCCATTGACCTCTCTCTCTTTGTCTGTCTAAAAATGTAAATATTTTGTGATCTTATAGAAAAACCAGAAAGATAACATTGTTATTGTTTATTAAATAGTTCATGGCAGAAACCACAGAATTATGATTTCCAGAAACATTAAGAAGTCACTGTTAACAGTTGTGTCCTAGACACTAACAAATAGGAAGTGTTTAATAAATATTTGAGGATAATAGGGACAGACTGAAAAGTTGTGATTTGGGGGATATTATATAGCTCATATGAAAATAAATTTTTCTGTCTGAAAGCATTATTAAAAAAGCATTTAATAATGAGGGTATAAAATAAATCATAATTGAGTCAGAAGAACTCTCCTGAAATTATGTTATTATGTTTATTATTAGGAAGATAATTAGTTTAGTATTACTTTTGTTGCAGGATACCAGAATTAGCTAAATACTCTGAATATATATATATATATATATATATATATATATATATATATATGCTTCAGGATGTATCAAGAGAGTATTTTTGTACTGAGTATAAATTTAGCAAATTGACAGGTATAAATACCTGATATTTAAAAATATATATATATAGATTTTCAAATTGTTACCTGTACTTTGTTAATCTGTTAGAAAGAACAAAAATATCAAGCATATTCTAGTCATTTGAAAAGCAGTCAACTAACAGAATGGACTTGAAATTACTCTGTGTCAAAGTAGTATACTTTTGCTTTGTTTAACTATTATTGTGGTTGCAAAAGCACACAAAAAATAATAATTATGTGGTTGGCTAGGAAGAAGTTTTACATCCTATGAATGCTGAGTACTTTCTATTAGTTTGCTCAGTCTTTCAAGCTATCTCTACTTACCACTAGAACCATTCTTAAAATTATTTTTGTTTATGTTAAGAATGAATGTTTCAGTCAGCATATAGAGTAATGTAAAATTATATCTACATAAATGCGAATATCTTGGATGCAAGGTGATGAATGCATTTAATTTGGATGAAGCTACAGTGTGTTAATGGCCCAAATGAAGCACTAAGTTCACCTTACTAGTGTAGTGAATGTGAGAGATGGCATTGAGTAAATGTTCCTCTTGGTGTGGAAGGATTCCACTTGATTTAAACAGTCAATATAATATAACAAGTCCCTTCGATGCATGATTGGATTATGGCTATTGCTAAGGGGCTGATAATGGCCAGCCAAAGTTCTCTTTTCCTCTATTTATTTTTTCTTCAAACTGTGTCACTTTATGCTTTTTGTCTTAATTTGCAATGAAAGGCTAAAGAGTTTACTTATGTCTTTATGTACATCTAAATCTGATATTTAGTAATGCTAAGAGAGATTGGTAAGGAGTCTAGGATCCTATTTATGTGGACTATAAAAATGACACCTCAAATGAGCAAAAGTTTTTAAACCACAGGAATAATTTTAAAAATTAGTGTCATCATATGTTAACAGGATTCAATATACAAAATTATAAAGTGTCATGATTTGTTTTCAAATTTGAAATTTTTGTTCATATATATATATATATTATATAGTATATAGCATAATATATATTATATATAAAAGTAATACATACATATTTTCCTTTAATTCTTACATTATCTAGCTGTCACCATGACAAAATAGCAGAGAAAATCATTATAAAAATGAAAGATGTTCATTAATGGAATTACTACCATCTACCATGTGTATATATAAGAGAATACCAATGTCAGTCTCAGCACTCTGTATTGGGAAGGAGTAGATGGGGAGATGGGAGGGCATCAAGTGCTGTGTACATGTGTGTCACTGTCAACATGACCTCCATTATGATGTGAGATTATAATTCTCCAGTAATAGCATATTGAAAAAGATGTATTTGGGTTCATGATTTCAGAAGTTTTGGTCCATAGTTACTTGGCTCCCTGTTTCTGGCTTGCAGTGAAGCAGCACATCTGGCAAGGAAGGTGTAGTGGAACAAAGGTGCTCACCTCAGGGAACGCTAAAAGCAAAAGGAGTGAGAGAAAGGGAACTAAATGCCAATACCCCCTTCAAAGCACATCCTCAGTGGTCCACTTGCTCTAATCAAGCCCCATCTCCTAATGTGTCCATCAATAGCACCACCAGCTGGAGACCAAGCATTTAACACATGAGCTTTTAGGGGACACTTCAGATTCAAACCATAATATTATCTAAGGCCCACATTCATCATCAGAGTTACGTGCAAAAATCTGAAATTCTCCTTTGAACATAATTTGAAGTTATTAAGATGGTATAAATATCTATTTTTTAGATGCAGTAGATTTATAATACATAATTACAAGTGCCAAATGTTAGATTTATCCTGCCATTGCTGTAGATAATTTTATTTATTTATATTTTTTAATATTTTTTGTGGTAATGGGGATGGAATTCAGGGGCATTCTGCTTCTGAGCCACACCTCCAGCCCTTTTTTTTTTATTCTTTATTTTGAAACAGAGTCTCACTGAGTTTCAAATGAACTCACTAAGTAGTAGCTGAGGCTGTCCTTGAACCACGGTCCTCCTGTCTCAGCCTCCCAAATGCTGGGATTACAATTGTGTGCCACCATGCCAGGATTTTATACAATTTTTATTTATTTATTTATTTATTTTGGTGGTACTGGGGTTCCTAGAAACTCTGGGCTACACTCCCAGACCTATTTTTGTTTTTATATTTTTATTTGGAAACAGGGTCTTTTAAGCCAGCGTGGCTGACTTCAAACCTGCACGTTCCTCCTGTCTCTGCCTCTCAAGCACGGGGATTACAAGCATGTGCCACCACACCTGGCTGTTAGAGTACATTTTTAACTCTCAGTGTATGCTCATGTTCATTATGATCTGTTTTGAAGGAAGATATTTATTATTTCTCTAAATAACCATAATGATGATAAATAATTTTATTTTCTTATAAGGCTCATGAATAAATGCAATTAAGTGACTTTATGTAGATTTAAGTGTTACTTTGTTTAATGTCATGAATACTACTCCTATATAGATTAAAATTCATAAAGTACCTATAACCTAATATTAAGTTTATACCTTTATTTATATTATTAAACACTCATTGTCTCAAAATAAATGTAACTGCTTCCCTAAAATTATCCACCTAACACACTCACTCAGAATACTTGACATAAATGTAAATGTATACCATATCTCCCTTTGTATGTGAATTGTTGCAATTTTTTATAATTATAAACATATTATAATTCAACTGATAAATGATTTCATCATATAAAGTACAAAATTGATTTTATTAAAAATTATATCAGAAGTTTAATTATATTGCAAAGTGACTACTCAGATATTCATCATAAGGCAGAGAGTCAGGTCATGTCCATGTTGGTATTTGATTTTATCATATAATGTGATTCCTGGTCATATATAATTTCTTGGATGCCAGAAAATGCTATATGAACTGAAGTAAGTTTGTGAGATACCATGATTACTCCATTTTTGAAATGTTTAAATTGTGAGATCTGATATACAAAGGTAATGAACTATTTGAGACTATTACTTAAGATATAGAAAAGCTTAAGTATTTGTTTTTTCATATTAATAAAAATAAAGGGAGGAACATGCAGGAGATCACTCAGTATAAATCTGTGACATGATAGCACTATGGCACTATATCATACAGTATAAATGATGATAGAAAAGAAGAAATAAGAAACATAAGAGGGAAGGTCCAATGCTTCCACTAGGCTGGGGAATGGAAGATTTTAATCAGGAAGTGACCAACACTGTCAAATGCTACTTTATTTTTGTGTTTGAAAAAGCAACCAGTCATGATTGTTTATATATTTATGAGTTACTCTATTTTCAGTCAATAGTTATATCTACCATTCTGCAATTCCATTACCAGCCAGATTTTTAAAGCAAAAGATAGAAGCATACAAGTCTTTCTTTTCCTTGATCATGAGTTAAGATTATATACTTGTAACTCTTGGCTTAAGAATCATTTTCATTTTTCTATCACAGTATTTTTCTTTCTTATGTCTTAACCCACTGAATTTTTTATAATATCAATGTAGTTTCAATTTTTGGAATATTTTGGAATATCAATGCAAATTTCAAATTTTGAGGATATATATGAAGAGCATTCCATTAAAATATTTTAGCTAGGCCTGGTGTGGTGGCACATGCTTGTAATCCCCGTGCTTGGGAGTCTGAGACAGGAGGATCACATAGGGTCGAGTCCAGCCCCAGCTACTTAGTGAGATCCTGTTTCCAAATAAAATATAAAATAGGTCTGGGAGTATAGCCCAGAGGTCGAAAGCTCCTGGATTCCACTCTCAGCATCACAAAAAAAAAAAAAAAAAAAAAAAAAAAAACCTTTTAGCTACTGTTTACTAATACTTACAAATACAATGATAATTAGCTTTATAATCAAGTACTAGATTATAGTCACAATACAGGCAATGCTAAGATTTGTTCATATCACCTAAATGAGTATAAATAAGTAATTTTTACAGTTATAGAAACAATAGTTCTTAATGTGAGTATTAAATGAGAAAATGTATGTTCATTGACTTGCCAGAAATAAATAGAAAATATTTCTTAAAGATTATTAAAGAGTAACAAATAAATAATATTTAGTAGTTAGTTACTTACCAATTAATACCTGGAAGTTTTAGAATCTGAAACTTTGTTTCTCACAATTTATAAGTTTTTTTGGTGCATTAGATTTATTTTTATTAAAAAACAGTTGGGAATAACTAGTTCTACAAGCCAAGCAAGGAAATGGCCA
The DNA here is from genome assembly GCF_963383645.1 of Muscardinus avellanarius. NCBI lineage: Eukaryota > Metazoa > Chordata > Mammalia > Rodentia > Gliridae > Muscardinus > Muscardinus avellanarius. Next base: position 152,812,640 of record NC_137787.1, read on the forward strand.
GCTTAGATGTTTTCAATGTAAGACATCATATTTGTAAACAAATCCCTTACCAATTATTAGATTCCTAAACAATGAAATTTAATATAGAAGAGAAGACAACACATCTGTGTGTTCCACTGTCCACTAAGTTTTTGAGAGCTTTGCCTTCTCAAATAATTAAATTCAAAACAAATGATGTCAACAATTTTATTTTAGGTTCTAAAGAGCTCTGAATTTTATTCCCTGGCTATATAAAGATAGAATTTCAGAGAAATTTGTCAGTGATAATTTATAACCCTAATTGAGTATTACAAGACTGTTTTATCTGTAGTTCACTTTTGTGGTCTGGGATGAAAATGTCAAGCACATAAGTAATATCTTAGATTTAAAATTGTCCTTAGGTCTCTCTTGATCTTTAGGAATTCTGAGAAAGAACAAAACTAATTGCCTAAAACCAAAGGCCAAGGCTGTGGGTAAAATAGAAAAAAAAACAAAGAAACAAAAAAAATCATACTTGTTTTTTTCTTTGTGTTACTTAGTAGAGCTGTTACGTTTCTCCTCTATTTTGGCTTGCATTTATCTAGTTTTATAATTTTATATACTCTGGGATTTTATACAAGTAGTTTAGACTCTAGACTGTCTTTAGTATTAAAATGTCTGTGTTCTAAAAAGTCTACTTATCTTAACATTATAAGATTGTACATAACATATTTGTAGTAACATGTTAGAAAATAAAATAAAATAAAATATTTTAGTAATGGTATATCTATTGGGAGGATTTGTAGTAGGCTGTATTTGTTAGAAAATTAGTCAGAAGGATCACAAATTCAAGACCAGTTTTAGAAACTTAGAGAGATCCTTAGTAATTTAGTGAGATCCCATTTCAAAATAATAATAATAATAATAATAATAATAATAATAATAATAGTGTTAAAGCTGAGTGTGTAGCCCAGAAGTAGAATGCTCCTGAGTTCAATCCTTAGTACCACACACAGACACACACACACACACACACACACACACACACAAAGCCTATTTCACTTTCAACTAACAAGTTAGTATAGTATACATGTATAACCTATTTAGAAATTCTCTTTACAATTTATTTTTTTCATATTGATTTCATTAGAGATTGGATTTTTCTCTTTTAATGCCTAGATGTAAATTATTAGATCATGTTCACATATAGTAAAGTACATAAATCTTTTTTGAAGATTTTTAAAATCTTACTGTAACCATGCAAACATAGTTCCCTGTTATAGTTTAATTAGACAGTAGTTACGACTGTTAAATATGCTCTATTTGGTAAAATAAAGTATAGGGCTTGAATCTATAAAATAGAAAGGTATTATCTAAATAATGTGTCTACATGAAATAACCTAACATTCTTTCTTCTAGTTTTTTATAAATGCGCACTATCTTCTATAGTTATTCTATTATGAAACAGAACTTCTTGCTCTCAACCAACTACATCTTAATCAATTAATCTTTCCCCATCTTTCCCTTCCCATATTCTCCCCAGGCTCTGATAACTACCACTCTTCTCTCAACTTCTATGACACCGATTTCTCTAGATTCCATATAGTAGTGAAATAGTAGTGAAATTGTGTGGTACTGGTCTTCCTATACCTGTCTTATTTAACTTAAAACAGTGATCTTCAGGTTCACCCATATTGTCACAAATGCTAAGATTTCATACATTTTATGTATGGAACCTGAATATATAGAATGTCATTCCATTGTTTCCATGTTTCATGGTTATTCATCAATTAATGGACAAATAATGTCTTCACTGATGTATTTTTTCTTTCTTGGACAGTATAAAAAAGCAAAAATGTTAGTGATTCGGAACCATTATGATAGCTGCTATACAAACATAATTTTCAACTTTGATTCTACTAGATCTAGTAGTGGTCACATCTAGTTTAAACTTCTTATCTATCAACCCATTCATCTAACTTGTACCTAAATTATTTATAATGATAACTTTATTTTAAAAAGTGTGTTTATATGTGTATAGAGCTGATTTGGAGTTCACAATAATACACACAAATTTCAGAATTAGGAGCACAGCTACAAAATAATGGCTGTGATTGTTTTTATATTCTAAAATAATAGCCGGGCGTGGTGGTGCACGCTTGTAATCCCAGCATTTGTGAGGCTGAGACCGGAGTATCGCGGTTCTCGGACAGCCTCAGCTACATAGTGAGGCCCTCTGCAACTTAATGAGACCCTGTTTCAAAAATAAAGAATAAAAAATAGGGCAGTGGGTGTAGCTTGGAGGTCAAATGCCCCTGGGTTTCATCCCCAAACCCTTAAAAAATTAAATAAGTAAGTAAATTAAAAAAATAGTGATATTATGTGTATGCCTCTACTTTAGAAACATTTAGCTAATGCTTTTGTTAACTATTGGGTCAGTGTTTTCCAAATACAGTTATTTCTACAGTGTTTATTTTGTCATTCTAAGAAAATTTTGCTGACCTGTTAACTCTAACATTTCAATTATTTTGCTGATGCCAAAGTGTTAATCATATAAAATTCAAGTTTTATTTTAAGAACTATCACATGTCCCATCGCCAAGACCAAGAATTTTAGATAAAAGGGCATATAAAATATGTGTAGTGAATATTTTTCACTTTATCACTAAAACTTAGCCCTTTACTAAGAATTTTAGGTTCTAGTATTTGGGTCAGTTCTGATGATTATGTCAGGAGAATGCTGTTATTTATATAACACATGGATTTACTTGATCTACAAACCTACAAAGCTCCTTTTGGTCACCAGAGATTCACTTTTTTTACCTATAGCATCATTACTTATACCATTTTCAATGACTCTTAGAGTTCTTAAAACATACATGTGCACACACACATACACCAACAAAAAATGCAGGAACATCTCTATTAGCTTAACAGTCAACAAAGGAGATGTAACTCTATTAACCCTCAATTTCTCTTTTTATGTTATTTATGCTTTCATAGTGTGTGTGTGTGTGTGTGTGTATGTGTGTGTGTGTGTGTGTGTGTGTGTTCTGCTTTTTAAGAGCTTAAACTCTTCATTTGGTATTCTGTTCCATGATAAATAATCTCTACTCAGGAGGGGTGTGGAGCACATATTTCTCCATATTAGCCAATACATGAATTATGTCATTCTAGGTAAAGTTAGACTTGTTTATGGGGGAAATGTGTCTCTCCCTTTCTAACATATATTTAGTGTTTTAAGCATTTAGAGAAAATAAGAAGAAATGCTTAGGGAAACTCCAACTAAAGAAAACACAAAAGACCAGGGAATGAAAATCAGACCTTGGCTTTAATGTGTTGCAACTGGATAATTAGTTACAAAAATTAAACATAATGCCGGGCATGGTGGCGCACACTTGTAATCCCTGTGCTTGGGTAGGCAGAGACAGGAGGATGGCACAGGTTTGAAGCCAGCCTTGCTGGCTTAAGAGACGCTGTTTCCAAATAAAAATATAAAAAATAGGTGTCTGGGAGTGTAACCCGGAGGTAGAAGGGTTTCCAGGAACTCCAGTACCACCAAAAAAAAAAAAAAAAGGTAAACATAATTAGTTAGTTATACATAGAACTAATTTGGGTTATCTAATAAGCATAAAAGAATGCATTTTGACTTATACACCCCTACTAAGATTATGAAACCCACCATGGGCTTTTGATGTGAATGTAAATAGCTATAATTTCACTAGAGGGTAATTTAGCAATTACTATAAAAATTCTCAAAAATTTTAAGAAAATGACATAGATCTTTTACACATAGGTTTTATTTCAAAATTCAGTTATGCTTATATCTAAAAGCTTAAAATTTGCTTACCTGATCATGTACTTATAAAATGGGAGATGCCTGAGTAAATAAGTTCAGTTGAGAGCAGCTGCCAGGTATCTTAAACTCTGGAAAATTTTATTTAATATATATATATATATATATATATATATATATATATATATATATATACATATATATGTGTATATATTGGTTGTCTGTCTAGTGCAATCACCTTGATTCAGGTGTTAATGAGGTAGAATAGAAGAAATAAAAATTTAGTTAGAACAAGGAGAGATTGGGAAGAAAAAGTATATAGTTTTAAATCTAGAGCTTTCATAATTTTCAGTTTTGTTTTAACAGAGCTTTTTTATTTGTTTGTTTTTTAGACAGGCCCATACTTAGGCTGGTTACATATCAGAAATTCCTGAGGTAATTATATCCTGAGAGAGCTTCACCTTTTGTCTGAGTACCATTTGCCTTGAGAAAGAGATCCCAGAGAAAGTCAACACCTTTTTGTTAAGGAGCCGACATCCATGTCAGGCCATTCCATGTTGCTCCTATTCCTGCCAGGTGACCCTGGCCATCCGCTCTCTACTGGTCCCTATGAACAAAAGAATAATCACATCTGGGAGGCTCTTTGCCTCTCTTGAGCCTTCTCTACAGTCCCTCTCATCCTCTTAAAATGGCTTGATTTTCCCCTGAACATGTATCATTGCTTTTCTTTAATTAAATCTCTCTCTTTTTCTCTAACTGGTGTTTGTTAAAATTATTTTCACCATGAAAGCCAAGAATCCACAGAAATTATTGTGCTGACCCCTGACATGAGATGTTATTTACCTAGGCTGAGTAAGTAATTATTTTATAAAGTAGAGTGAAAGGGGTTTTAATCAGAACAATAGAACTGTCATGAATCTGCACTAGCACTACTGCTAGCAAAATCTGAAGTTGGAGACATCCCAATGGTATCACAATATTTTTCTCTCTGTGTGTGTGTGTGTGTGTGTGTGTGTGTGTGTGTGTGTGTGTGTGTGTTACTGGGGATTTAACCTAGGGTTGTCTTAACTCTAAGTTATACCCTCAGCCCTATTTTTTCAAGCATGAGCAATTTTTATTATTACAAAGGTAGAAAGAAGGGAAGAATTATTAAAGTACGATATCAGAGAGATGACATAGTAGAGTGCCTTGAAAATAAGACACTGAAGTTTTTTGGATATAGAACAGTTTTTATAAAGATCCATTATCTTCCATCTTGCTTAACCAATAGTCTTCCTGACTAGACTAGGTGTGGCCTGCCCATTATCTCTGGTTCAAGCCTTTAATATGATTATGAGGATTTACTATCTCTCATCCAGCTTGAACAAAAGCCTCCTACCTGACCTATGCAGGTGTGGGCCTGCCCCTGTCTCTGGTACAAGTCTTTGTTAAGACCAAGGTGTTTTATTTGGCCAACAAAGTCAGGGGTCACATGGTATCTGCCCTCTGTGAGGAAGGCCTGTATCATCTTCTCTCATCCTTGGGAAGTTTTAGCCTATCTGCTATAAGTTATTTATTACATAAACTATAAAGAAGCTAGAGCAGTGAGCAATGATTATTTTGCTGCCTTCACAAATAAGGACTCAGATGATAGATGGCATGTTCCCACAGGGGAGCTGGCAATACCACACTCTTATCCCAAGTGGGACCCCAACATCCCAAAACATGCATGGGATAGAAATCATTATTTGTGCTGTATACAGGAGAAATTAAAGCAAGCTAAGGTTAAGCCCCTCAATTATAGCCAATTACATCAAAACCCCAATCAGGCTCCCATGACCTTTCTAGAAGAACTACAGAAAGCTACAATAAAATTCACTAACCTAACTCTGACTTTGTAGAAGGAGAGGACATCCGCAAAGTTTTTAACCTATTTTTTTTTTTTTTGAAACAGGGTCTCACTAAGGTTGTTGAGAGCTTTCCTAAGTTGCTGAGGTTGAACTTGAGCCTGTAATCTTTCCTTCTCAAATATTGGAATTATAGGTGTATGCCATCACACCCTGCTGCAATATTTTTTAGAATATGTGTATTTTATTTTATTTTTAATTTTTTATTGGTGCACTATATTCATACATCATAGTGGGATACAAACTTTTGTAGACATACATGCACACATCGCCCAGTCAGCCCCCACCCAATCCCCACCCCATTCTCTCCCCATCCCTCCCTCCCATGCTTGGCTTAGTGGTTGACATCTAGTATTATAGCAATTTATCCAAACTTAAAAATGATAATCTCACATAACAGTTTCATTTGTCTGATACCAAGCTTTTGATGACTTAAAGATAACATTTCAATATTTCTTTTTACTTTCTTTCTTACCAGAGAATATTTTTTTCTATTTTTTTGGTGAAACTATCATATATTTATATATTTATTTTTCAGGAAAAAAAAATCTATCCTAATATGGAATATGGACTCTAGATACCCACAACGATCTTGAAAAAGAACAAAGCTAGAAGATATATATTTTCTGATTTCAAACCATATAAAGCTACAATAATTGAAACAGTGTAGTACTGTTCTAAAGGCAGATATATAAACCATTGGAGATAAATACAAGCCTAGAGCTAAACTCTTCCCAATATTGTCAAGTTATTTTTGACAAGGTTTCTACGAACATTTGGTGGTGGAAATAATAATCTTTTAACTAAATATTGTTGAAAAATAATAATTACATGGAAAAGAATAAAATTGGACCCTTACCTAATCCCATATACAAATATTAACTCAAAATAGATAAAAGACCTAAATATAAATCTCAAGACTATATAAACTTTTAGGAGAAAATCTGGGTCATAAAACCTCACAACATTGAAATTGGCAGTGATTTCTTGGATATGATTTTAATGGCACAGGCAACAGAAGAGTATACAAACTCCCTAAAAAATAAAAAAAAAAATATTGTATAACTAAAGACAATGTAAACAGAGTTAAAAGTTACTAATAGAATGGGATAAAATATTTCCAAATGCTATATCTGAAGGTATATTAATATTCCAACTAGAAATCCTAAAAATTAACAACAATAAAGGCAAACAATACCATTTAGAGATAGGTAAAAGACTAACATATATAATGAATCTCCACAGATAACCAATCTTAGTTGTCTGTTGGATGGAAAACATTATTTCTCTGGTTTTGGTGTGTGTTACCTATTTCTTCTTTGTAGTTAATCTCTTTGAGTATTTTCTCTAGTGCTGGTTTTGAAGACATAAATTCCTTCAGTTTCTGTTTGTCATGGAAGTTTCTTATTTCTCCATCTAATTTGATAGAAAGTTTTGCTGGGTAGGAAATTTTTGGCTGGAAGTTGTTTTCTTTCAGAGTTTAGAATATGTTACTCCAAGCCCTTCTGGCTCTCATGACTTGGTTTGGGAAGTCTGGAGTGATTCTAATTGGTTTGCCTCTGAATGTCACTTGGCCCTTTGTTTTTGTTGCCTTTAAGATTCTCTGCTTGGCTTCCACATTGGTCATTTTGACAATTATGTGGCGTGGGGATCCTCTTCTCTGATCCTGTCTAAAGGGAGTTCTATAAGTTTCCTGGACCTGTGTATCAACCTCTTGCTCTATGTTTGGAAAATTTTCTGCTATTACTTCCTTGAAGAGATTGTTGATCCCTTTGGTTTCACTTTCTTTTCCCTCCTCTATTCCAATTATTCTTAGGTTAGCTCTCTTAAAATGGGCCCATATTTCTTCAATATCAGATTCCTGCTGTCGGATATTTTTTTCTAGATTAGAAACTATGCATTTATTTTTGGAATGATCATCTTCTAAGAGCGAGATACTGCTTTCCATGTGGTCTAATTGGTTGTTTGTGCTTTGAATTGAGGCCTTTACTTCATTAATTGTATCCTTTATCTATTTTTGGCTCTGAGTTCTTTTCTTAGCACCTCTATTATTTTTACAGTTATTTTCCTGATTTGATCTTCTAGAAATCTCTGATTTTCTGTTTTATCGGGTTCTGATGTTGTGGGGTTGTAGGCATTCATTGCTCTAGTATTATTCCTCTTTCCCATGATTTCGAAAGTTTGTGCCTTCTCTGGGTTCTTCCCTTGGGTCACTATGACTTCACTTAAGGTGTTCTGGATCTCGAGTCTATAGTATCTCAGACCCCACTACTCCTTTACTGGGTTGTATCACAGAGTCTCCGACCCAGAGAGTTGATAGAGGCTGCTTTAGACTGTGGGGCGTGCCAGGTTGCACGTTCTCCTATGGTGTGATATCTCTGCCACCACCACTCCCCCACTGGGTCAAGTCCCAGGGAGTACTGTACTGGGATTTCTCCTCTGTGGCCCGCAATTTGACTCACTGTTCTTGAGTACGCAGATGTAGCCATACTGGACTTGGTGAATTCGCTGCTGCTGCCGCCGGTGGCAATATGGTGGCGCTGCCACGCCCTCAGCCGTGAGGCTGGTGTATTTCTTCTTGGTTTTGATTTCCACTCTGAATCCCTGCAGCGTGTGCTGAGCTCAGCCACTGGGAGCTTTAGATGTTCCTTTGCCGAGAAATCCCGCCTGGCTGTTCCACAGCGGCTCACGTCGGCTTGCTGTAGCCCTCCAGTGAACTCTCCGCTGCCGCCGGCAGTATGGCACTGCTGCTGCGTCCTCGGGCATGAGGCCGGTGTATCTTCTCTGTGGCTCTGAGCTCTGTTCTCAGTCCGCTTTCTCTCTGGAGCCTGGTGATTTTTTTGTTTCTCTGGTGATGGTGTTTTCTGGCTATGAAAGGCGCTGATTTTGTGGTAATGGAGATTGGTTGTTAGCGGGGCTCTTAAGCCCCGCTTTTCTCGGTCGCCATCTTCTAGAATATGTGTATTTTAATTAAAAAATTTCTAATTTACTGAAAAAAGGACTTTTCTCTTACACTATTTTTATCTCAGATATAAGCACAGAACTAAAACATGTTTTATAAATATTTGTTGAATTATTTGATGAATAAATTAAGGAATAAATATTCTATATGTCCTACTTCTTTTTTTTTTCAAAACTACTATGTAAAATGCTTAAGGAAAATAAAGAGATCTAGAAAGAAGGTAGAACATCACAATTATATCTAAAAGGAATCTAAGAGAAAATAGAAAATGCTTTGTAATTTATATCTACCTTAACTGTGAATATTAACAAATTAGACATTCTGATTTTATTCACATACATAAAAAATGACTTAAATTATTAATAATGCTAAGATAAACTTAGAAGAAATACTGATTTTAACTATAACATTCTGACATTAAATGTAGGAATATTTTATGTCATTTTGTTAATTAACATTTTGTTAATTTTCACCTTAATATTATGCAAAAATGGAAGAATAAAGTAATGTCATAATAGTTATTAATCCCTTTGGAATTAACTGTAAATTAATAGTAGTAATATTATTCTCATTAGTGCTGCATTACTACAGTTTCTCACATAAGACCACATTTGTTAAGTTCACTTGATGTGTTGGGTTTATATAACTTTTGCCTTTTTATCATAGGGCACAGTTAAATGATACATTATTTATCGTTATTTCAATATAGTCTTCAGTTGCAATTGGTAGTATATTTTAAGAAAAATCATAGAATATTGAAAAACATAATAAATCTAAATAAAGAAAAATAGTAAAGATTGAAAATTTATCTTTAAAGTATTTCTGTAATAAATAATCTCTGTACATATAACAAAGATAATTATTTGAGTCATTTTCTATTTTTTGAAAACTAATATACTGTATATATTGTATTGCTCTTTACAGAAGAAAATGTGCTGAATAAATATAGCAATTGATAGGATAAAGTATAATAAAATATATATTTGGAGATATATATATGGGAGTGATGAAGAAAGGCTAGCTACAGTTAATTAGAAAATTTATTTATGTTAGTTTTCAAAGTAAATACAGAGAAAATAAAATATCAAAGAGATTAAATTTGAAAGAGCAATAGTGATCAGGTGTGGTAGACCATGCCTGTAATCCTAGTACTTGGAAGAAGGAGACAGGAGGATTGCAGGTTTGAAACAAGCTCAGCAATTTAGCAATACTCTCAGCAACTTTTCCAGACACTGTTTCAGAACAAAAAATAAAAAGAGATGAGGGTGTAACTAGAGGGAAGGATAGCCCTTTGTTTAATTTCTAATTACATATATATGACATAGAACAGTAATATCAGGAAAAAATATTGTGGTAGAAATAGGATGAAGAAGAAAATAGAGATGAAACATACATAATAAGTTCATGATAGGATGTAGGTCCTGGGGCAGTGAGACACATTTGATGTAGCAGAGAAAGACAGAAAATTTACTCCATTATGATGTATGAATACAATGCACCAATAAAAAAATTTTGAAAATGTTTTTTCTGACTTTTGAACTTTTATTTTTAAGTTTGAATTGTGTTAGAATTGTGCCTAACTTGGAGTTAGGCCAAGTTTTGTCAGGTCATTTCCATTTGCATAAGTTGCAGCATGGGTAGACCTTATTGCTTTTGACAAATGAGAGAAATGATGAGGGATAGGCCCTCCAACTTAGGTGATGAAAGAGAAAGCTCAAGTTGTAAATTGTTTCTTTTTTTTTAAATGTACAAATTGTTGAGTATTTAGGAAATATTGTTCAGCGTAGCATTAGTTTAGACAAAAATAACTTCATATTCATGTACCAAGAGGATAGAATGTACATCCAAAAAGTTTATTTAGAATTGTTTAGTACAACTATAATTAATTATATATGGATATTTGGAAATGATATTTTTCAGACTGTATATCTATTGAATATTTGTAGCATTAAAATGGTCCAAGTTTAATTGATTTTAATCTAAATCTATCTCTATACATGAACCACAGTTTCTGTTGAGTCTTACTGATATAATAGTCTTATTTCTTCTCCTTCTTCTCTTCTTATCCCTTCCCCTCCTTCTACTTTTCTTGTTTTATGGGGGATTGCATCCAGGGGCATTTTATCTCTGAGCTACCCTTTTTGTTTTTAATTTTAAAATAGGGTCTCCCTAAGTTACCATGCCCTCTCCTTGAACATGCCTCTGTCTCAACCTCTCAAGTACTGAGATATGCCACTGCATCCTGAAATAGATTACTGAATAAAGGTATAAATAATCCTGCAATGTTTAAAGTAGAGGGAAAAGGAAGCCAGGCGTCGTGGCACATTCGGGAGGCTGAGATCTAGAGGATCATGGTTCATGGACAGCCTCAGCTACTTAGTGAGACCCTCTGCAACTCAGTGAGACCCGGTTTCAAAATAAAGAATAAAAAATAGGGCAGGGGGTGTAGCTCGGAGGTCAAATGTCCCTGGGTTCTATCCCCAGACCCGCAAAAAAAAAAAAAAAAAAAGTAGGGGGAAAAGGAGAGAGACAGAGACAGAGATAGAAGAGAAAAAATAGGAATTAGTTAATGTGATTATGTAAATGGTTAATAGTAGAATCACATGTCAGATACAAGATTTTAAATATTCAGTTGTGATTTTTTACATGCTGGAAATTTGGGAATAGTTTAATAATCATTTGTAATTTTTCATCAGTTAGGCATTGTGTGAGTTGCTTATGGTATGTGCTCTTATTTAAGTTTTCTCCAAGGCAATAACTTCTGCTACTACTCTAAAATTACTCTTGAAAATTGTGCTGAACATATTGACACCAGTCAGTTTCTCTTTTAATGTTATATAGTTTCATGATCATGCAAAATTAAATTAGCTGCCTGCTTCAAAAATTTTCTAATTATAAAAAGACTGAAGATCAATCAAAATTTATTTTTTGACATTAATTGCTGTCTTATCATGGCAGAGTCCAATATGCTTGCCTTGTTATGGCTATCTATCCAAAATTATTACATTGTAAATTCTGGCCATTTCCAACTAAAATGGTCATTTTCATTTCTCTGAAAAATCCTTCTTAAAACTACACACACACACACACACACACACACACACACACACACACACACAGATACACAGTGAGGTATTAGCTTGATTTAGTCATTCTAAAATGTATACCTATTTCAAAAAAATATTATATATATGAAATAAATATATGCAATTTTTAATTTTTAATTAAAAATAAATATAAAAGATATACCAAGTCTAGGCTCTAAATCTCTAGATTGATCTTCATCTAGTTTCATAATTTGAGATACTCTTAAATATGTTAAAGTGTTGCTTATTCTTACCTCAATAAGGATAATGCATTTGGGGTTTTTTGGTCAACAGGTTTCAATAATAATATTATGGGAGAAAAGTATTACAACCACAATATGATTTTAATTAGTTTAGTTTATTCTAATTAGATCGACTGTGGCTCAAAAGACTATTTGCTTAGGGGTAACAGATACAGTGTTTGAGAAGCCTGAAATGAAGATATGATCTTTCATTTTACAATGGCCATTAATTTGTATATCTAGAAATTGGTTTTATGTACCAACACTTCCACTTTTACTTATTCTTGATAAAAATTCTATTGCTTTTTCATTATTTTTCTAGTATTTAACAAACTTAGACTGGTATAATATAGATTTTTTAATGGCTTTTGGGTTGATAGAATTATCAAGCATTCGGATGTGATACTTGAACAAGAAATTATATAAAATACATAAATAGTTTTTAAAATAAAGATAGGTATATTGAAAAAACTAATAAGCTGGTGTGGTGGCACTTATCCATAGTTGGGAGAATAAGACAGGAAAGTCGCAGGTTTGAAGTAAATTCCAACAACTTAGCAAGGCTCTGAGCAACTTAGGGAGTTCCTATTTCCAAATTTAAAAAAAGGGGGACAGAGGCTGGGGGTGTAGCATGGAAGAAGAGAGCCCCTAGTTTCAATTCTCAGTACCACACAAACAGCAAACACACACACACACACACACACAGGAAAGTGAAGAAGAATTTGACAAATAACATACAGAGAATATAAATCTTGACTTTATTCTGTGCCTTGGAATCACTTTATTTTAAAGTATATTTTTACTCTAAAATTAGTGTCATTTTTGAAAATCTTATGATATATTAACTGACCTCACAGTTAAGCCAAGAACTTAGAATAACCTTTTAACTGAAACTTATAACATTCATACAGAGACTCTGAATAACTTCAATTTGTCTTTGAACACAACCTTTGCAGAATGAACATAAAAAATGCTCCCAGGCTCCCTTTCTAACCCTTCATCACAGATGAATGACTTAAAGATCACATCTTCACAAGCTTCAGAAGCAGACTTTACATGAGAGGTGTATAAAACCACTGAAATCTCCTGCTTAATTTTTATATGAAGTAGGCAAAACTCTCATTGATTTTAGGGCATAAATGCATTATTTAAGTTAATTTTAACAAAACCATAACTAAGAGGAGTGATTCAAATGCGCCACATAGGATTCTTCTCTTTATGTCTACTAAAATGTTTTCTCTTTGATTTTCGGAAATTTTCAACTGAAATGATTAGTGTAATATAATTATATCTAAGTATGAATGATGTGATATCAAATTAAGAAAATAATTTAATCAACCCTCCTCTCAAATATAAAATTTCTCTAAAAATTTTTACTGTAGATATGTCCACCATAGCTGGGCATGGTGGCATATGTTTGTAATCCCAGCATTTGGGAGGCTAAGACAGAGGATCATGGTTCGTGGACAGCCTCAGCTACTTAGTGAGGCCCTCCTCAACTTAGTGAAACCCTGTTTAAAAATAAAAATAAAAAATAGGGCAGAGAGTGTAGCTCAGGGGTTGAATGCCCCTGGGTTCCATCCCCAGACTTGCCATATATATATATAATTTGTATTATATATAATTTATATTTATATTTAATATATATAATTTCCATATATATATCTTCCATATAGAAAATTATTCTGAAGGCTTTTGTTTTGTTTTTTATTAGTTCATACTTAAACTGTGGTTGGAAAATGGGAGGTTTTTAAGTTTTATTTATTGACAGAATAAAAAAAGTAAAATATTAAATTAGTTTACATAAGCTTTATTTACTAGTAGTTGAATAAATAAATGAGAATAAATGAAATTAAAACAAGCAAACACAGCATGGCATGATGGTGCACACCTGCAATCCCAGCAATTGGGAGGATAAAACCAGAGAACTGAATTGTAGATTCAAGACCAGCTTTGACAAATTAGGGACACTTTCAGCAACTTACAAGACCCTATAGTAAAAAATAAAATAGGGCTGAGGTTGCAGCTCAGAGGTAGAATGTCCCTGCATTCACTATCCAGTACCACACATAAGCATGCTCCCACCTGCCCCTACACACACACACACACACACACACACACACACACACACACAGGCAAATACATAATACTCAAGTTAAATGTTTTGCAGAAAAATAAGATAAGAAATTGTTCACATGTTGTTTTTGTTAAAGTATTCATTAAAAATGAAGTTAGACTTAAATTTCAAATAAAACTTTAGCTGATATTTGTATTTTATAGGCCAATAATGCATTAAAAGTCTAATTTTCTTTTTCTTTATATTTTTCTTAAAAGAATAAGAATTGAATATGCTTAGTAGATCACTGTGCTATTATTTGCATCAATTCAAATTTGTTTCTATCCTATAAATCTTTTGTTTAGATATGATGGATATTTTTATTGTGATTAAGGTGACTAATTGTATTGGAAGCAGTAGCCTCACAGTATCATACAATAACTGAAAATATATGAGAGAGGAAAGCTTTTTAAACTCTGTTATATAAGATATTAGACCATCATCAGATAGGTAGGTGGTGGTGATCTTCCATTCTATAGCACTCTCTATAGAATCTTGATGACTTCCTTTGCTGCTCATAAGCTATTTAATGCAATGCTATTCCATTCTTTAATCCTTGTTTTAATTTCCTGAGCTTTTGGAATATAATTGAGAAAGTTTCTACCTGTACCTATATTTTGGAGTGTTGGTCCTAAACCCTATTTTAGCAAATTCAATATTTCTAGTGTAATATTTAGTTCTCTGAATCATCTAGAGTTGAATTTTGTGCAGGGTGAGAGGTTAGGGTTTAGTTCCTTTTTTTTTTTTTTTTTTACATGAAGAGGAACAAAATTATACCATTTGCAGGAAAATAAATGGAACTCAAAATAGTATACTGAGTATATCAGTCCCAAAGAACAAGTAGATGTCTAGTAAAGAAAATAGCCAAGTAAATACAACTTACAAAATATTCAAAAGTTTCTGCTTTGGAAAACAATGTGGTAACTACTCAGTTTTTCAGAAAGGCAAAAGAAATGTATGTCTGAATCTTCGGTGTCTGTTCCTCAATAGTAAATAGTTTTAATTACCAATTATACCAATCATGTCTTAAGAATCAATCAAGATTTTTAGAGCCATTTCTAGACATAATCTGGCATTCTTTTCTTTTTTTTCTTTTTTTTAAATTTTTTTTATTGGTGCATTATATTCATACAACTTATTGGGGTAAAAAACTTGTGTGTACAAACATGTACTCATCGCTGATTTAACCCCTACCCAATTCCCACCCCATTCCCTCCCCGTCCCCCCATCCCTTGCTTGGCTTAGTGATTGATTTCGATATGTTTAAGTACATTGTGTGTTTTAGAGATTTTCCTCTTCCCCCCTCCTTTCTCCTCCTTTAGGTTGTCTTGTTTGCTCCTCTATGGGATTTCCTCTTTCAAGAGTTGCTCCTATGACCCATTTCTCCCTAAATCTCACATATTAGGAAAAGCATCTGATTTCTTCTTTTTTGTGACTGACTAATCTCACTTAGCATAATGTCCTCCAGTTCCATCCATTTCCCTGAAAATGATGTAATTGAGCTTTTTTTGATGGCTGAGTAAAATTCCATTGTGTACATATCCCACAGTTTTGTAATCCATTCATCTGTTTATGGACATCTGGCATTCTTTTCTTTATGTTTTTTATTGCATAATCAATTTATCTTCTAGTCAGACTGGAAACTAATTATTGCCAGATAAATGTGAGTGGTAACCTTATATTTTTTCTAAAAATTCAACAGGTATATAAAAAAATAGTGAGTTTAATACTACATTGTAGGAGACTACAAAAATATATAACATTTTCCTCTGAATGCAAGTGTATCTGTTTATTTTTTCCCTCTGTTATTTGGAAGATGGTTGCTTGACATATGAGAACAGGTGAAATAGAATCTTCTCTCTGGCCTACATGATTAACTTACCAATATTGAACTCGTATTGTATTTTTTTACCTTCGATACCAGGTGAAATAAATCTTGACTTTTAAAGCGACAGAAATCTAGCATTTTTACTTTTACAATTTTGGAAAATCTATAAAAAGAAAAAATAGTAAATCATGTGTTAAGTAAAGAATTTACTCAAACTGCTCAGTCTAGGAGTAAATCATTTTACAAATAGCTAGAATTAAGAAAAAGTAGTCAATGTTGGTGAAATATGAGACTTCTAAGGTGACAGAATTATTAGTTACATACTGATAATCACATTTTTTATTAAATGAGAAATTTGTAATTTTTAGCTGGTGTAAGCTTTTAAAATTTCTGGTCTTCTTAGTATTTAATGCTACATTCTATGTTTTCTTCTTTTTAATATACCTTCGCATCTCTACAAACTCTAGTGCTGTGCTTAACATGGTTTATTTTTTTTACACGTTTCTTGTCTTAAAGAAAGAGCAATCTGATTACCATTATTGTGTTAACAGATCAGTGTGTTGAAAGAATACAATTTTTAGATGTACTGTTGAAATAGAAACTAAAATGTTGAACTTATAAGCCCCCATTCAGCCTTCAGTAACACACAGCTTACTGGTATAGGAAATTGCAGGTCTGTTTCCTATCCTGACATAAATTTCTGCCATGACAAAGGAACTGGGAATTGAGAATACTGTAACCCCTAGAAAGTATTTCTTCTTGGTATCCTGCCTAGAGCATGGTTAGGGGCTCTATTTGCTAGGTTATAACACTAATTCATTTTCTTATCACACACATATATGGCATGTGCACACAAGTTTATGTTCTTTTTCCTTTTAATGGTTTGTTCTCATTTGCTTATTTGCTTTTTTTTTTGTTTTTTTTTTTGTTTTTTTTTTGTTTTTTTTTTGCTATTGGAGATTGAACCCAGGAGCATTCTACACTGAGCTATACTCTCAGCCCATTTTTATACTGTATGTATGTATGTATGTATGCATGTATTTATTTTTTGTGATACTAGGTATTGAAACCAAAGACGTTCTACCCACGAGCTACATCTGCAATCCTAGTTTGTTTCTTTCTTCTTTCTTTCTTTTTGCTTTTTTACTTATTAATTTTTTGGGGGTGGTACTGGGGTTCCTGGAAGCCTTTCTACCTCCGGGCTACCCTCCCAGACTTATTTATTTATTTATTTATTTCTTGAAACAGGGTCTCTTAAACCAGCGCGGCTGGCTTCGAATCTGCCTGATCCTCCTGTTTCCACCTCCTAAACGTGGGGATTACAAGTGTGCGCCACCACGCCCGGCTTACTTATTAATTTTTATAGACAGAAGATTTTATTTCTGAGTTTCACTAAATATTTAAAAAAGAAATAATATAAATACTTCCTAACTTCTTCCAAAAAGACAAAAACAAGGGGAGAAAATAAATTTAAGTCATAGATTTCAAGAGAAGGGATGAAATTATAAACATTTTAAAGGAAAAGAGAAAATTAAATGGCTTTGAGTTTGGAAAATTTTTTAGATATTTATTCTTGTTTTTTATTTTTATTGGTGCATTGTAAAGGGCCTCACTAAGTAGCTGAGGCCAGCCACCAACCATGATATTCAGCTTCCCGAGTACTGGAATTACAAGCATGCGCCACCATGTTCGGTTTATAAAAAAATTTTAAATCACTAATGTAGGCAGTAATTTGACATGATATCCTTGTAAAAAATTTTTATTACATATATAATACAAAAATTCAGAGATATTTATATAATCAAGATAATTCTAATGAGTCAAATATGAGACCTAAAACATCTTTTAGCCAGGCGTGGTGGAACATGCTGTTAATACCAGCATTTGGGAGGCTGAGACAGGGGGATGGCAGTTCGCAGCAGCCTCAGATACTTAGTGAGGTCCTTTGGAACTTAGTGAGACCCTGTTTCAAAATAAAGAATAAAAAATTGGGCTGAGGATGTAGCTCGAAGGTATAATGCCCCTCGGTTCCATCCCCAGTATTGCAAAAATAAATAAATAAAATATCTTTTAATAATAAAATTTTATCAACAATTTAACACTTAACAAATTACTTCCATTTTCAGGCAACAATATAAGTCGCTAAAATGTTTTATCAATTTTATAAAAGTAATTTAGATTAATTTAGATATGAAAATTTCTAAGGATGAATACTTGAATACTTGAGAATATTGGGATAAAGATAAGAGGACTGCTTAGAATAAAAACTAAAGAATTAGCCGGGCATGGTCACGCATGCTTGTAATCCCCACACTTGGGAGGCTGAGACAGAAGGATCATGCAGGTTCGAAGACGGGCCCAGCTGGTTTAAGAGACACTGTTTCCAAATAAAAAATATAAAATAGGTCTAGAAGTGTAGCCCGGACGTAGAAGGCCCCTAGGTTCCATCCCCAGTACCACCAAGAAAAAACAAGAAAAAAAAAAACCTAAAAAATTAGAGACAAGTAAGAAAATCTCAGAAAGTGGTGAGGAAAGAAGAGGGAATTCTTTCCATATAATCTTGGAACATCTTGCCTGTGTGTAAATTTAAAAGGCATTTTTAAAATTTTTATTTATTTATTTTTTGTGGTACTGGGGGGTGGAATTCCAGGGCTTTCTACCTCCAGGATACACCCCAGCCTTATTTTATAATTTATTTGGAAACAGAGTCTCACTAAGTTGGTGAGAGCCTCACTAAGTAGCTGAGGCTGGCTTCGAACCTGTGTGATCCTCCTGTCTCAGCCTCCCAAGAGCGGAGATTACAAGTGTGCGCCACCATGCCCAGCTAAAAGGTAATTTTAATTTAACTCGTGTCAATGGTAAGCAGTCTCTCTTAGAATATTCCACCCTTCCGTGTTGTAGAATGGTACCCAACCCTCTGCTTATCTTTAGAATGTTTTTTCTTTCCTTTATAGTTATTTCTAGAAATCATGCAATTTAGTGATCTACTTAATTATAACTCAAGTGCCACTTTCATTTTTAACTTGAAACTTCATGTATAATTGGATCTTTCTCTTTTTTACACTTATATATCACTACTGTGAAAAAAAGCAGTAATGTGCAGCTTTTACATTGATTAGAGTAACAATGGATTATAACTAATCCTGTGCGCAGCAAAATATTGGAGTTATAAGTATTTCATTATATTATCTTTATAACTATAACCAATCAATATCTACATCATGGGGCTTAGATGTCCTAATGAACAGCTTAATGAAGTTAGAATCTGTACTAAAAAATAGTTCAGGTATGACAATACAAATTGCAAACTGGATGTGATGATGCACACCTGTATCCAAGTACTTGGGAAGCTGAGACAGTAATCAGCAACTCAGACCCTCAGCAACTTAGGAAGATTCTGTTCCAAAATAAAAATAAAAATTAAAAAACATTAGGATTGTAGAAGAGAGGTAGAATGCCTCTGATTTCAATCCACACTGCCATATATATATATATATACACACACACACACACACACACACAGATGTGTATCATATATATATATACACACATATGTATCATGTTCATTTTTATTGGTGTGTTGAGACAGGAATTAGAAGCAGTGAAGATTTTTATCAGGAATTTTGTCTTCTGAACATGTCATTTCTCTTTGATTTGTAAAAAAAATTAAATATTAAAGTATATAGTCATATGACTTAAGAAACCTTTTTAACTAAATATAAAAGTAAGAAGTTTCAAAACAATATTCTGTTACTAATCTATTAAAATGTAATTTAAAAATAACCTCTTTTTATTTTTATTTTATTATTATTATTATTATTATTATTATTATTATTATTATTATTATTTTGGGTGGTACTGGGGTTCCTGGAAGCCCTTCTACCTCCGGGCTAAACTCCCAGACCTATTTTTACATTTTTATTTGGAAACAGTGTCTCCTAAGCCAGTGCGCGCGGCTGGCTTCGAACCTGCGCGATCCTCCTGTCTCTGCCTCCCAAGCGCGGGGATTACAAGCGTGCGCCACCACGCCCGGCGTAAAAATAACCTTTTTAAAATTATCATTGTGTTTGTTTGTACTGGGGATTGAATTTAGGGTTATTCTACTTTTAAGTTACATTCCTAGCCTTATTTTATTTTTGATTCTGAAACAGGGTCTCATTAAGTTGTTGGGAATGGTTCAAACCTGTAACCCTTCTGTCTTAACCTTCCAAGTACTAGGATTATAGACATGTACCACCACACCTGGTGTGATTGGAGTTTTTATTAATCAGATAGACCACATGAAATAAAATTGTCATATACCTATTTAATAGAATGCCTGATTTTCTGCACAGTGGTAATGCATAATCACTCAACGATATTTTGGAAGCTTACGAAAGATCTGGCACTTCTCCACTTTTTCCCTGGGAAACTCAATAGAGATAGTCTCTAACATTATTAGAAAAACCATCTGGAGAAAAGAGTTTCAAATGTTATGTTGGTTGTTATTGCCCTGTTCTCCTAAATAAAAGCGTGCTGTGATCTTCTATAACATGAAACTTCCATTCAGTAAAAGGAGAAAGAAAAGGTTGGAGTCAGGGTGAGAAGAAGATTAAAAATGGAAGCTTCAAGGTCACTTTCTCCAGTGCACTTGTAGAGATGAGCCTGTCAAATATATCCCATGTGCTTATTGATTATTACTTCCCCTAGAGCTTGTTTCCAGTTGATTTATTCCAAATCTATCTTTGCTTTTTATTTTTTTCATTGCTTGTTTTAGCATTCGTCTTTCAGGTTTACCTGCTGAGTTCTCTGCTAGTTTATCTTTCCAACTTCTGGAGATGTTTCCGATGGCCTGAGTTCTCCAGCATTTGACTTTACCTTGCCTTCTAAAACAGTAAATTCCCTAGGAAGGCTTATCTGTGCTTGGGTTCACTAAACCACTTATACTCTATATGTCTTGGGGAGAAATAGATATTCAATATATGCAAAGCATTGTGAATTAGTCATTATTTTTTATTCTTTTTACAACATTTATAATGTCAGCTGGCATGAAATGTGACATAAAGTGTTCTTCTTTTAGAGATATGTTGGTTAAAATTATCTTCTTATAAGTCAATGGGTACTCACAGATTCCTATTTTTTTAGTTCTTTTAACTTTAAATGACATTTTATTTCCTTATCATAATAGCCATGTTAAGTCAGTAGGGTTAGTAAATATAACATTATATATACTTTAAAGACAAAGAAACTAAGAAGACAGTAAAAAAAAGTTTGTTGAGCAAGGCAATTCCAAATTTAAGTTATATTAGGTATTTCTTTACTTTTATAACCTACTATCATGGTTATAGAGCCATTTACAGACCAGTGCTAATAACGAATAAAAGTATGAATAGTATTTTGGAAATGTATATTATTTTAACTATCTATAGGGAGTCGTGAGGTGCTCTAAAAGACACATAATGAATAAGAAATAATATAAAACAATATAAAGACATAATTTTTTATGCCAAAATGTTTTCTCTTATTTCTGTAAAATAATCAACCACCAAGTATATTACCAAATATAATGAATAAAAATTAAGTGAATATGTAGGTCTTGCATAAAACTTTTTTGTTTTGTTTTTGGTGGTACTGGGGTTTCTGGAAGCCCTTCTACCTCCAGGCTACACTCCCAGATCTACTTTATACTTTTTATTTGGAAACAGGGTCTCTTAAGATAGAGTGGCTGACTTCGAACTTGCACCATCCTCCTGTCTCCACCTCTCAAGCGCGGGGATTACAAGCATGCACCACTATGCCCAGCATTACATAAAACTTTTAATAAAATACTTGTATAAATATACTGAAAATTTGATGACTATATATAATGTTTATTATAGTGTCAATATTTAAAGATAATTGAATCTATTTGATCTATTTTATTTAAATAACATGAAAATTTAGATAACATGTTTTAACAGAGAGCTAGTAGTGTTTAACGTTCTCATTTGTTTCCAGTAAAATATTTTCTCTCAATCTTAAAGAAATTTCTTATATTTTCACCCAATGTACGCACATTTCTCCTGATCTTCTTGCACTTCTTTGTACTTATATTTTGATGATTTTAATATTGCATCAGGTTGAGAACTATCTTTTTCTTTTCCTTTGAATATATGTCTGTCATACTCTTGAGTGTTTATTGCACAGTTTTGAACTATACTTTATATATTATTGATACTTTTATAGATTTCAGATTCTGTTATAGCTGTAAAGAACGTTGTTAGTTTTTGTCTTAAAAGGCAATTAACCTGGTTGGAATCAAATTGTATATTTTATTTCTTTAGAGTAGTTAAAGATCAGGTATTAGAGTTTTATTTTATTTTATAGCTATAGGTTTTTGTTTTTGAATAAATCCCAATCCCGGGTCATTCTTATCTTTAGATTTATCTGTATATTAACGGAGTTTGGGGTTCTTATGTTTCACTTTTTTTAGAACCCCCCAGTATTTTAGTGTTTATTTTCCCCAGTGTCTATCCTCTGGTTATCCAGGTTGGACAAATGACAGTTTTCTAGTAGAAATTTAGCCCCTGCTTTTCATGATGTGATCATTGTCCTCAGGGTAAAGCTGTAAATACAGGAACATCACTCCATATTGGTCAATTCCTTCTCTATTTTGCCAAAATAAAAGCTTTTTATTTATTTATTTTTATTTTCACCATCCATGCCCTTTAGTTTGATGTGCACCACCAGTGTTCTGCTTTGCCATCAGGAGGAAATTCAGCCTTATAATAAGCCTACTGAGGCACAGTGTAAGTAAAATAATTCATATTTCCCTTAGTATTTTCACTA
Organism: Muscardinus avellanarius; assembly: GCF_963383645.1. Lineage (NCBI taxonomy): Eukaryota > Metazoa > Chordata > Mammalia > Rodentia > Gliridae > Muscardinus > Muscardinus avellanarius. Next base: position 152,835,320 of record NC_137787.1, read on the forward strand.
TCCAAATATAAAATCGTTTTTCTTCTTTGAGACTGAAAGAATTATGCTTATAGATATGATTTATATATGGTAATGTAGAATACAACTCATTCTAAGAAATAAATCCAGCAATTATATGAAATAATTGAAAGTATAAAACATGTCTTAATATTTTATATAACAAGAGCCGTTCGGGATACAACTTTTGGTGATGAATCAAATGTGTATTACATAAAAGGAATGCATTTAAAAACCATTAACAAAATTGTGATAAAAATTGGATGAAAAATTGCAGCAGTGTATTAGTCATAGTTATTATTGCCTTCCTTTTTCTATTTAAAAATTCATTGGAGATTCACCTTTATGGTGTAAGCCTTATGCTGGTTAGTTGAATAGATTCATTCTTTGCTTTAGTTCTAAGCTATTCAGTATCATTCAATCAGCAATATTTATTAGATCCTTAAGAGACTTGTGACCCAAATCAGTCTACTAAAATTTTAAGATATATATGCTGCTGGATTTTAGGCTTAAATAATCACCTTTTCCTTTTTGTGGTAATCAGACATGTAGTAGAACATTGCTGTAGGCTTTTGTTCACTATCAGAGATAATAATCTCAGAATGAAGCAGGCAACCCAGGCAGCAGAATAGAAGAGATTCCATCGAGCATCTGAATAAATATCCACGACCTGTTAGCACCCCAGTTACAACATTCCTTGTATACCAGCAGTGTTTTTCTTTTATTGTTCTAAACAATTTGAGGTTTCTTTTCTTATTGTTAATCACACATAACACATTTCAACTGACACACATTTTCTAGAGAGAAGATGACAATATTGTATTCTGTAATACAATATTTTTATGTGCTCAAATGTGTTTCTGAATTATACAACTCACCTAATTGTAGAAAGGCAAATTATTTTGCATTTTACCTTTTATTGTTTTTCCTCCCGGAAAACACAATTAGCAATATTTTAATTTCTGCATCACCACTCATAGCAATCTTCAATAGAAGACTAATAAACGCTCATTGAATGAAAACATAAATTGAGTATGAACAAGGATCAAAGAAAACAAACATTAGCTGTGGGCTGTCTTCATGTGCTTGTATGAAGCATATATTTTTTAAAAGGCTTCATTCATGCCGGGTGTGGTGGCACACTCTTGTGATCATCACGCTTGAGAGGCGGAGACAGGAGGATCGCGCAGGTTCGAAGCCAGCTGCGCTGGCTTAAGAGACCCTGTTTCCAAATAAAAAATATAAAATAGGTCTGGGAGTGTAGCCCGGAGGTAGAAGGGCTTCCAGGAACCCCAGTACCACTAAATAAATAAATAAATAAATAAATAAATAAATAAATAAATATAAAAAATAGAAGGCTTTATTAAGGCCAAAGGAGCACTTAACTCCTAAAGCCCCTTGGCATGTTTCATGACACTCCAGTGTAGTGCACAAGCATAAGTCAGCACACACAGGTATATGGAGTGAGCAATCGTAAGTCAACATGCACATATATGGCACAACACACCCAGGGTATCAGGGGTAACACATAGGTACCAGGCTCAAGGTGAAATGCCTAGGCATGATGGGCAGTGCACAGGCACAAGGCCTGCTGACCGGGAGCAGCTTGACCACATCGAATCCCTAGCACCTGAGGACTATATTATTTCTGCCAAAGAGCCTTGCCACCTTGACATGCATCTCACCAATAATGAAGCTGAACTATGATCTGATCAGCTATGCTGGTAGCTATTAGGTGACTCCTCTTCTTCAGTTCTGGTTAATCACTGGTTAAGATCAGGCCTGAAGACTGAACTAAACTGAACGCCAAACTAAAAACTAACCTAGGCCTAAAATCGTAACATAGCCATCTGAGCGCCATCATAAACAAACTGCCCAAACCCCTTCCAGGTTGTACTAATCACTCTCTCTGCCCTAAAATATCATAAGTTGCATAAAATTAGCACGAAATGTTAGCATATAAAAAACATCTCTTGGTCACAATTAAAATAAACATTATTGAAAGGACAGAGAGCATGTGTTGGTGGTTTTTCACAGTTTAAGTCTGCTCAGAACAGTGGTAGACTGAATCCTGTTCACAAATACCCAGTTGCCTTCACTGTGAGAGGATCATACATCCCTGCCCCTCAGATTTACTCTTGGTTATGCGACTTGTTTTTGTGCAGAAACCATATGTGGAGGTGGCGTCACTCAATTCTGTGCAAAAATTTTGAAATCCCAAGTACAGTTTACCGTGATATATTTTCCTTATTTCTATAACTGTTTAGTCTATTTCTTGCCATTGCAACTGAATACCTGAGGCTGGATGATTTGTAAGGAATGGATTTGGGGTCAGGAAACTCAGACTAGAGGGAGGGGCTCACATGGATAGGGCCTTCTTGATGAGTCATCCTAGAGTAAAAGGCAAAAGTGTAAGACTGCACATGTGCATGCAAGAAAGAGAGCAGAGACGGGAATGGGGTTGAGCCAAGAGGACCCTTTAATCAGGAGCCCACTCCCACAGTATCATCAATCCATGAGCCCTCAGGACCTAATCACCTTTTAAGGATTTCACCTTCATTATCACATTAGGATTAAGTTTCCAATATATGAACTTTGGGAGAAAAGCTCAAACAATTATAGTGGCCCTGAAAGCACATGAAAGGATAAAATTATAATTACCTGGGTCTGGGAGGAACCAAATAGACCGGTTTGCCAAACTAGGAAGGGCACGTAATATGAGACAAGCGTGAACTTGGTTGTTGTTACAAATGCTTTTCAGTCTTTTGCTACCACAACATTATCATGTCTATCATGAGAAAACGTAATGAAAAACAAAAAGCTTCCTGGAGAAACTGATAAAACATTAAGTGTTATGGCTATAAGGCATTCGTGCACAGTGTCAATTCTTATGAACTAAATGCTTAAAATATTAATAATACATATTCTTGTATCATAAAAGTAATTTGACTCCAGTAATGAAGTATATAAAATACTTTTTATTCATTTACTATGAATAAACACTTTTTATTCATTCATAATTGAATGTGGCCACCCATATCAATTTTTCAACTAATTGTTTAATTTATTCAATGATGAGTCTCCTGTAGCAGGGGTGTCAGACATAGTCTCAAGAGTAGAAAAGACACTTTATGCCCTGATTTATAATGAATATACATGTTTCAAAGATCCAAACTTTGTCATAAATCTTTTATTAAGGTTTTATCCACATTGATGTTTTTTAAAAATCCATTTTGATTCCCGTATTTAGTTCACTGAATTCTAACCACCTAGTCTTTCTAGTCTATTGCCTCTTAGATTCTTCTTCACCTAATGAGGCTTAAAGATGAACAAAAATAATAATGCCCCAAACCTGCAATTAGCAGGTGCAGAACTGCCATAATAAAATCTTCAATTAAGTTTATTATAAATTGGGTATATCATGATGACATCATGTTTACTGAATAAAATTGTGTTAATTAGGTGTTTATTAATGCCTATTCTGTCAGTTATTCAGATAAATAGCTCTCCCCTTTTCTCTTTCTTTTTGTCTTTCTCTGCACACACATACATGCACACACACACACACACACACACACACACACACACCATACCATATGCATATCAAGATACATACAGATACTCTTTGAAAGACTGACCACTCAGACGTGTGTTCTCAGAAACCATGTTCTCTGTATACAGAACAAGTGATTTTACAATATGAGAGAAATCAAAATGACAGACATGTACAAACATACTTTGCTCACAACATAGACTTTAATAAAATGCAAACTAGATATATTCAATCTCATGCAAGAACCAGCATTTTCAGAGATGTAAGTTTAACAAGCAAACTATCATTAATATCTCAAAATTTACTTGGGAACCTGTGGAGACACATGCTGAGCAGTTAGGTATTACTTGTTGTTGTCAAGGTAACAAGAGATCTCTAATTCCCAGTAACAGACTCCTTTTAGATTATACTAGAGATAGAATTCCTACTGCCACTCATGAGTAATGTGAATGTCTTCATGTCATACACAGGAGGAATAATCAATGTAATAGTTCTTTTGAAATAAAACTAATTATTGGAAAATTCAACAAAATTGTTCCATGTTAGTACATGTTTTGTGGTTTCAGGTGAAGATACAAGTCCATAATATAAATTATAAAAAGGCTGACAGAAAGTCACAGGATAAAATCACAAACAGATGCAACAAAATGAGAGATATTCTATATAATACTTTTCTATTAAGTTCAGAGATTAATTTCTAGGAATTAAAATTTAGAAGGAAACTGGCTTTCTGTTTCATTTAGTATCACATAGTGTCTTAATCTTTTTTCCATTGCTATAATAAAATACCTGAGGCTGAGTACTATATAAAGTAAAGAAGTTTATTTAGCTCAAAATATTTTAGCTCTAAGCAAAATGTCACTAGCATTAGTTTCTGGTGAGGACTTGATGGTGGATAGTGAGAGAGGAAGCAAGAGGAGGAGCTCATGGAGCTGAGGAAGACAAATTTGCTTCAAAACAACACACATTTTGAGTGACCATTCTTTATTCTTAAAAGTATGAACTCACTCCCATCAGAAGAACATGAGTCTTTCTTAAACTCTTAAACACTTAGTCAGTCCTTACAGGTACTACCTCCCAACATCACCCCAACTGGGTACAAAACCTCAACTTGCATTTTGGTGGGAACAAACCACTATCCAACTACAGCACATATTGAATCTCAAATCAATGGAATAAGGTAATTTGTAGGATCAAGCATTGATCTTCATAATCCACTTAAAATTTATTCATTGCAAAGGTAAGAAACTAAAGTTTGGAATGTCTAAAATAAACTGTAAATATCATCTGCCTATTTAAACATGGCAAAATCTAAAGCCTTAGCTTTATGTCTACTACTCAAATGTGCTTTCATGTATCCAACACTAAATTCCAGTAACTGATAATTGATGCTCCTAGAAAGAGATACTGTAACAGGTAAAGACTGAGACTGGACAAAATGTGTTTACATATTAATGTGGAACTAAAAGAATGAGATAAATAAAGCTATCATTCCATCTTAGATCTGACATCTTTGACATGGGATAGTTAGAATAAATACTAATTTTATACCTAAAAATATAACCAGTTTCCCTACTCTCTGTTTTTTTTTTATAATTTAATCTTATATTTGTTTCTTCTATAAGAGGTAAATAAATTATTGATTGAGAGTATTTTATAAGGAATGAGCCTATATTCTCTTAAAAATAATAATGATCATAATATTGTTCCCACATAAAATCAAATCATGCCTCTGGGCCCCAGTCCGGACCATGCGTAGCACGCCAGAACTGTGGAGAAACAGGGTGCAGTAAGACCCTGGGTCCCGGGCAGGGGTCACGCGGGGCACGCCGGAACCCTGGAACAGCCGGGGCTTGGGTCGCGGGACTCTGGGTCCCGGGCTGGACTGCGGCGTAGCATGCCAGATCCCTGGAGAAACTGGGCCCAGTAAGACCCTGGGTCCCGGGCAGGGGTCGCACGAGGCACGCCAGTCAGAGCGCAGGTTGCGGGACTCTGGGCCCCGGGCGGAGTAATGTGGAGCACGCTGGACCCATGGGGAAACCGGGCCGGGTCACAGTGCTACTGAGTGCCTGATCCCACTACCTCCTCAAACCACACATACTGTCTTCTATTATTGAAAAAGAAAAGGAAAAGACAAAGAAAAAAGAATAATATTGGAGAGGGGTTAAGAAGGCTGTGGCGGATGCCAGGATACTGGAGATGCAGACAAAACTTATCCAAATGAACTGGAACTTATGGAAAAATTCCCCGTGAAGGAGAACTGTTGTTTATATTATTAAGAATCTTGGACATCACCTCTAAGGTGAGAGTTTAGCGGAGACCAAGGAGAAAGGCAGTATTGAAAGCAGTCTCCGCCATGGCGGTGGAGACTTGTATTCAGGTGAAGCAGAAATCGGATCCTACCAAACCTTAGTTTTTTGGAGAAATTACACCAAATGTCGAATGCTACCATCACGCATGCTTAGGAACACTGGACAACATTCAGAGTGGAAAAAGAGCTTGGGAAACATTTGAAATGGTGGAGGCAGTGGCAATGGCAGTGGCCAGTATTCAGGGAAGGCAGAGAAGTGATGCATTACACCTGGAACCTTTGAAATAATATCCCCAGAGGCAGAATGCTACCACCACGCACCCTCAAGAACGTGGGACAACTGGTTGGGCGAAGAGGATGCTCGGGTTGGAGCCTGCCGAGGGGTGAGGCCAGCGACGGACACAGCAAAACTGGGATTGGAGCCTGCCTTGAGGCAAGGCCTATGCTGGAGCCTCCGAGGCCAGTATCAGAGCCTGCCGAGGGGTTAGGCCGGTGCTGGGGCCAATGGCTGACATTGGAGCCTGCCGTGAGGCAAGGCCACTACTGGGGCTTGCGAGGCTGAGATCGGTGCCTGCCGAGGGTTAGGCGGGTTCTGGAGCCAGTGAGGCCAGATCGGAGCCTGCCATGAGGCAAGGATGGTGCTTGGGCCTCAAAGACCGGGATTGGAGCCTGTCAAGGGATTAGGCCAGTGCCGGGGCCAGCGGCCAGCATCGGAGCCTTTTGTGAGGCAAGGCAGCTACTGAGGCCTTCGAGGCCAGGATCGGAGCCTGCCAAGGGGTTAGGCCAGTGCTGGGGCCAGCGAGGCCGGCATTGGAGCCTGACATGAGGCAAGGTCGGTGCTGGGGCCTCCGAGGCCAGGATAAGAGCCTGCCAAGGGGTTAGGCCGGTGCCGGCGCCAATGGTAGGCATTGGAGCCTTCCGTGAGGAAATGCCGCTACTGAGGCCTCTGAGGCCAGATCGGAGTCTGCCGAGGGATTAGGCCAGTCCTGGGGCCAGCGAGGCCGGGATCTGATCTTCTGTGAGGCTAGGCCGGTGTTGGGGCCTCTGAGGCCGGGTTCGGAGCCTGCCAAGGGATTAGGCCGGGACCGGGGCCAATGGCTGGCATCGGAGCCTGCCATGAGGCAAAGCCACTACTGGGGCCTCCGAGGCTGGGATTGGAGCCAGCTGAGGGTTTAGGCTGGTGTCGGGGCCAGCGAGACCAGAACCGGGGCCTCCCATGAGGCAAGGCCGCTGCTTGAGCCAGTGAGGTCTGGATCAGTCCACCTGGCTACCTGGTGGCTACCCGGTCATCAAGGGTAGGATCGGTACTGCATGCACAGAGAAATATCGCAGAAAATAAAAATCAGATGCTTCCCCTAATCAGCAAAAACTAGGAGGAAAGGGGCAACAGGAAGAGGTCGAGCTATAGAAAGGGCCCTATAGTGAAGCAACTAAGGTGATCAATCAGAGGGTATGGAATAGGGGAGGACGGAGCCTCTTTAAAATGCAGGAGGTACATAAACAAATGTGTCAAAGTTAATCACCAAACAAGCATGGGATCGAGGGAGGGGGAGGGAATGATATGGGAGCTAGATGAAGGCTAATTGGATGATGTGTGCTTATATATCCTCTCAAATCTTGTATTCCTATGTGATATATGATTAAAATGCACCAATTAAAAAAAATCATGCTGTTCATGTATTTTCTATTTTTGAGATGTTTAAAAACTTTATAGGTATTTGTTATTAAAATTTGACAGGGATAAACATTAATTATTTAAGAAAGATGAGGAAAATTAATGTTCATTGAGTAATTCCTTTTATACCAGAACATTTTACTTGACATTTTATACCATATTGCTATTTAACAATCACAATTAGTAAAAAAAAAAAAAAAAAAAAAAAGTCATCAAACAATATGTGAATCAGCAATTTGGAAAATCATGCCAGTCGTCAAAATTGAAAAACTTTTATTATTTATGTAAGTATACTATTTTGAACTAAGAATATAAATATTTTTAAGAAAAATATTTTATAAAGATTTTAGGAAGTATGAACAGAAATTTTAGTATAAGTAAATACTTATTGACATAAATTTGTATAAATGAGGAGTTACAGAGCTATTTTTAGATAATGAATACAAAGAAATGTGGTAAAAGTGAAATTGGTGTAGAGCAATTCAAGAGATACCAGATGGATCTATAGAAAAGCAAGAGTTTATGCCTGGCATGGTGGCGCATGCTTGTAATCCCAGCATTTGGGAGGCTGAGACCCAAGGATTGCAGTTCCTGAACAGCCTCAGCTACTTAGTGAGGCCCTCTGCAATTTAGTGGGATCCTGTTTTGAAAAAAAAACAATAAAAAATAGGGCAGAGGTTGTGGCTTGGAGGTTGAATCCTCCTGAGTTCCATCCCTAGACCCACTAAATAAATAAATAAATGAATAGAATAAAAAATAGGGCTGAGAATGTCGCTCAGAAGTAGAATGCCCTGGGTTCTATCCCCAGTACCACAATAAATAAATAAATAAATGAATAAATAAATAAATAAAGTATAAAAAATGAAAAGCAAGAGCATATGCGAATACAAATTTCAAGAATCACTAAAATCAAATTCAGCAAAATTAAGCATTTAGTAATTTAAAGTGAATGAAAATAATTTAGCCCCGATGAAGGAAACATTTCAAATGATGATATTTATGTACAAAAAATTATCAAGGCCAATCTCAGTATAAGGTACAGAAAAAAGAAGGGAGTTAGTTGAGATTTCCAGGGGAAACTCACCAAGTACTGGGTGCATCTATGTCCTCGTCACTCTCAACTTCGTCATGATGCATATTACAATAGAGCAATGCATGCATACTAAAAACAAAATATAAACATCGTCCACATATTTAAAAAGTTCTTCATCTATTCTTAGAAATTTCAGGGAGGCAAGAAGAATCGTGTGTGTGTGTGTGTGTGTGTGTGTGTGTGTGTGTGTGTGTGTATGTGTTTGTGATACCGAGAACTGAACTCAGGTGTATTCTATCTCTGACCTATACCCCCAGCCGAATTGTATTCTTTATTTTAAAGCAAGGACTCTAGATGAAGAAGGATAAATTCTAGATTAGCAAATAAGGTGACCCAACTAAGGAGGATTGGGAGGGGATTCCCTAATGTATGATGTACATCCACAAACATAGCAATGTCAATCACTAAACCCAACATGAGAAGGAGGGAGGGGAGAGGGAATGGGTAAGGGATAATTGAGTGATATTTGCATGTGTGCCTCTACCATCCTATACTCCATTAAGATGTATGACTACAAAACACCAAAAAAATGGAAAAAATAAAAGTAGAAATCACACATTTAATGCACATAAAAAATAAAGCAGGGACTCACTAAGTTGCTGTGGGCTTTGCTAAACTGCACTCCTCCTAGCTCAGTCTCTCTAGTAGTAGGATTACAAGAACATGCCATCAAGCCTGACTAAGAAGAATCTTAAGAAATATATGTATAAGTTCTGTGTCCTTTCTAACTGCGTCCTTCTCTTTGAGCATTCAGGATCTAAGGAGATGTGTCATAACATCAAGATTTCTACTCTAACTTTGATCATTAAGATTCTCATCCTGCAAAAATCTCCAATTCTGTTCATATGAACAAGGAATAACTTGACTAGTTCATTTAAATTCTACCAATGAATATGTGTATACCTTATTTTTCTAAATTGATTTTCTGTAATTAAAAGGGAAAATAAAACACTATTTCTTTTTATCTATTTGGAGGTTATTAGTTTTAAGCTCACTTCAGGTAATTTTTATTCTTAACCTTTTCAACAAATTTTAGATGCAGGGATCATGAAGTGACACGGTAATTAGAAAAATAATGAGAATGTTTCATTATCCAAACAAGGTAATGAGTTGGTTTTATTTTGTCTCCTACTCAGCTCAGTAGAGATTTTTTTTTAGTTCCTGCATTGTTCAGTCAATATCCCATTTAGCCTTAGGCTAACTCCTTGTTTGCAATGCCCTCCTAATAGGAGAGGATGCTAGAATTACTATAAATAAATCAGTGCATTTGGCGATGCAGGGAAAACAGGATAAAAGAATCTACTCCTATTTCAAGTTAGTCATGGCCTCTCCAGGCAACATATTAGCAAGAAGTTGTTGATTCTTTGTGAAATTCATTCTTTATTGGAAAAAGCAGAGAAAGTCAGGGTTTCAGTATCTACTTAGAGAATTCTGGCGATAACAGGAAATTTACTTGAGAAAACTTTCATCCTTCCTAAATATTGAGATCATAAGTTTAGGATCCTCTTGTCATTTCACAGCATAGTTATAAGTATCTGTCTTATGGTTATGAGCTGGGATTGAGAGAATAAAGGTAGGTAGAAGAGACAAAAGTGAAGAAAAAAGATGATAGCGCTAAGCCATTACAAGTTTGGTGATTAGACATACTGTCCCAACTTGTGGTTTTTCCCAGACTAGTTATTCCCAAATTTCTAAGAAATTCATAAACATATGATAATGAAAATTGGCTCATCTATAAAAATCACCTCATTTTAGTTAAAGCTTTTATGTGTACTGTTTGACTATACAACATGTTTTTACATTTGATAAAGCAGAGACAGATGTATTTTAAGAAACTTAGAATATAGGCACATTCCCAACATTAGGTTTGATGTCGACCTGAAGATCCTGGAGAAGACTGGCCCACCATAAACATCTTGGTATCTATCACCAAAGAACTTAGCTCACCAGGATGACATCATTTCCCACTTACCTTCTCCTGCCCACTCCACACAAAATATCAATCAAAAGATGAGTCTGAGGCCCTCAAAATGCTTCTCCCTCTGGAAACAGCCAACATTCTGCTCTGAGAATGCATATGTTCACGTTTGCTTTCTACTAAAGCTCTTCTTTGCTAAAACCTGATGTATATTCACATTCTTTTCTGTGATGGGTTGAGAGCCCAAATGATTCAACTAGAAGTCTCCTTACAGTGGCAGGTGGAAAAGGACATCTACTCTTTAGGGACAGTGGGAAGAAGACAGGGACTAAAGGATGTCAGCAGGTGCTGACAGTGACATAAACAGAAGTGTTGATTCTCTCAGGAGTGCTGTAAATTCAAACACTGGTAAAATGATTCCTGTTAGTTTAAAAGGTAGGTCCACACATTCTTGATACCTGTGACCTCAAGAGGTGAAGATAATTTTCCTTCTTCTGGAGTGTGGTCTAGACTTAGTTGCTTGATTGTAGTCAACAGAATGTAGTAGAGGAAGAGTGGAATCTCCAAATGAGCTTGTAATAGCCAGGCGTGGTGGCATACGCTTGTAATCCCCGCGCTTGGGAGGCAGAGACAGGAGGATCGCGCAGGTTCCTAGCCAGCCATGGGCACTGGTTTAGGAGACCCTGTTTCCAAATAAAAATGTAAAAAATCGGTCTGGGAGTGTAGCCCGGAGGTAGAAGGGCTTCCAGGAACCCCAGTACCACAAAAAAAAAAAAAAAAAAAAAAAAAAAAAAAATTAGCTTGTAAAGGACCTCCCTCTTGAATTCTCTCTCTCTCTCTCTCTCTCTCTCTCTCTCTCTCTCTCTCTCTCTCTCTCTCTCTCTCTCTTATCTCTCTCTCTCTCTCTTTCCCTCTCATCTGCGAGGAAAGCTAGCTGTTAGCTGCAGGGCTCTTGGGCCACCTATGCAAAGCCTGTATGACCAAAAAAAAAAACCCTGCAGCAAATATTTAACAAAAATGGTTTTATAGGTAGCTGCCTTGAAGCCTGCCAACAAGGTATGAACTTAAGGGAGCATTCTCCTTCAGTTGAGGTGGAAGATAAGTGACCCACACTTTGATTATAAATTTGTGAGATAACTTAGTCTATGCTTATTCAACTAAGCTATCCTAGAATTCCCATTCACAGAAATTAAACTCATAAATGTTTATTGTTTTAAGTAGTACATTCAATCATTTGCTACACAATAATAGACAACTAAAATAACTTAGAAAATACTCAAGCCAAATGAAATAGGGATTTCTTTGACTAAATATTATTGTTTTATAATTTCAAATTTACTACAGTTGAAATGAGATGCTTTAGCTATGCTTAAATTTTTCTTTTAAGCTAGATTATACCAAAGAAACTCTTACTTATTAATCTAATATGTGGCATGTATATGGCAACTCAGCTAAGTTCATATTTATGTGAAAGTAAAATAATATATTAGGACAATATATATAATTATATATATACACAAATAAAATAAAAGTTTTATGTAGTTTATTAAATTTAAATTTAAGAAATAGACTTGTATTTTCTCTGGTCTTATAATCATATCAGGAAATCAAAATGTTATTCTAAAAGAAACATGATTTTTCATAGTTTTTACATTCTTTATTCCCATATCAAATTTTCTTTATGTTTAATTATCTTGGGTTATATGAAATACTTAAATATTTTTAACTTTTCACCATGTAAAACTGGGTATAAAATCAACTATTTATTGAAAAACATCAGATATTTTATCTGAGTCTAATGAGAGGGCAACTTAGGTTCTTTCATAAAATAAATGAGAAGATAATACAGTACAATTAGTAATATGGAGTTTGTATGATAATTATAATTTATTTATTGATACTCTGTGGAAATTATTACAGTGAGAAATGCAAATACAAATTGTGTTTTTAAAGGAAACTTTTAAAGGAAAAAAACAACAAGAAAAAAAATCACTGTTTTTAAGGTTTATGTAAAAAGTTGTGCAGGGATGCTTATTATGCAGAGCAGACAAAACAGACATACGATTTACTTGTCTCAAGATGGATTTGAAAATGGAGAGTTCCATTAAAAACAGAGAACAAAGATCTTTGCAGCCAGGGCCCTTGAAGCATTGTGGGTGTTGGTTTTCTGTTCTGTTTTTCATCCTTTTTGTGTGCCTATGGTCTCTTCCCTCTTTTATGTTTCTGAATGCTGATGAGATGATACTTAGTGTAAACACCCTCAGGCAATCATTTTCAGATGAGAAATTTAGGATCTGAAAGCATAAGCTCTACTTTTATGGGTGCAATTTGAGTCAGGTTGCCCAATTATATAGGATAGCCATGTGGTTCTTGGTATAGAGAAAGAAGAACAACTATGCTATGACACACTTAATGGATGTATGGGAAAAATAATGATAAGAGGTCATAGAAAATAGTTCAAAAGAAGTTCCAAGAAAATTTTACAAATTTTATATGCAAAGTAACAAAATGCTGTGATATCTTACTTAATAAAAATACAAGTTTATATAAGAGAAAGAAAATTGTTATACATTAAATACAGTGGAGTTATATGGGAAAATGAACAAGTTAAGTAAAAGATTAGCTTGAAATTTTACATTGCCATTGTCCAATAATATGTTTTCCAAATGCCACTCACTGTTTAAAATATTTCACAATAACATAAAACGAATGATATTTGCTCTTTCTAAGTGTTTATTTAAAGATTAAATTATGTAATTTACAAATTATGAAAACTTTAAATTTAAGTGACTTCATTAACCCAGAAATTAGACAAGTTTATTCAGCACAATAATGTTATTTTAAAAAATTATAAGTGAAGCTTTATATGCACATAGTTTAAAAATGGCTGATGATGAAAAGGGGCTAAACCCTAATCCTTCCCTTCATGTTTCTATACCTCCAAGAAGCAAACTATTTTTCCCTTATTAACTGGCATCTAATAACATTCTGTACCATGGAAGATGATTTACATTTTTCATAACAATACTTCTTTGAAATCACTTTTGTTCCTTGTTAGAAAAAAGGCTTTCCAAAGGGGTTGAAATTAGAGAACTACAATAACATGTTTATATCAGCACAATTCACCATAGCCAAAGTATGGAACCAAACTAGGTGTCCATCAACAGATGAATGGATTACACAATTATAGAAAATACACAAAATGGAATTCTACTCAGCAATAAAGAAAAACAAAATCATGCCATTCTTAAGAAAATGGAGAGACCTGTATAACATTATGTTAAGTCACATTAGCCAAGCACAGAAAGAGAAGGAACATATATTTTCTCTAATATGCTTGAACTAGGGCATATGTGGGATAACAGAGGGACTCCAATTAATGGAGGAGAAATTTCAGTTGAGCCAGGGATGAAGGGTAGGGGAGGAAGAAGGATGAGGTTCATTAATAGAAATGCTACCTACAAATATGAGTATACATGTGAATATAACATTATTAACCAGGATACTCGGTATTGGGAAGGAGGGAAATAGGGAGTCAGGGATTCAGAAATCGGGGAACAGCACCATGTACTGTATGAATATATGCCATTGTCAACATGATCTTCATTTTTATGTGAGACTATAATGCATCAATGAAAAAAAAATATATATATGCAAGGTGGTGAACCCTTGTATTTATACTATTTAGGAGGCTGATACAGGAGGATACAAGGCCAGCCTCCACAACTTAGTGAGGCTCTATACAACTTAGTGAAACCCTGTTTAAAAAAAAAATGAGACAGGAGGATTACAGTTCATGGGCAGCCTCAGCTATCTAGTGAGGCCCTTTGCAACTCAGTGAAACCCTGTTTCAAAATAAATAATAAAAATTAGAGCTGAGGGTATAGCTCAGAGGTAATATGCCCTTGGGTTCCATCCCTAGTATCGCAAAAAATAAATAAATAAAATAAATTACTAAACAATATGGCTAGGGTATAGTTTAGAGGTAGAATGCCTGTGGGTTCCATGCTCAATAACATCCCTCCCCCCTACACACACATAATAAAGATTAGAGTCACGCAGGTGGAAGTCAAGGATAACTGGTGGCACAATGAGTTGAAGTAATAAATGAAAGATTCTTGCTTAGGGACATGGCAAGATGCATGTTCCCCAGTCTTTAATTTTGAACTTCTGGCTTTGATAATTGTGAGAGAATGCATTTGTGCTGTTAAGCCACCAAATTTGCTTTTCTGTTAAACTAAAATAGTAGGATAAAAAAATGTTTATAGAAAATGTTTTCATCCATCATTTTATTTTAAACCTTTATTTTGTTTTAGTAGTATTCAGTATTGATTTTGAAAATCAAGCATATGTAATTTTTATCGATTTACATGAAACATAAATTTTATTTTGTCTTTATTTAAAAGCTGTACTCCATTTGTTAACTCTTGCTGTGAAATTTTTTACCAATACTTTGGAAATAAAATTATTATGTTTTATTATACATAGAGGTCTAAACTCATTGTATGCTTTCAACTAGAGAACTAGAATTCATTCACTCTGGAAATTTTATTTTTATTTTTATAAAAATAATCTCCTAGATTTTTTGTTCTGTTACACCTTTCCATCATCATTATTATTTTTAATTCTTAGAACTGTTTTCTAGAGGACTTCCAGGAAGATGACGACCAAGAAAGGCAGTGTTTATGAATCCTGGTAAAACTTGATCTCTGTTGCCACAAAATCAGTGCTTTTCATAGCCAGAAAACACCATCAGCAGAGAAATAAAAAATGTAAACACAAGGGACAGTGAAAAAAAAAAGACTAAAAGAACAACCAGAGATCAGAAATCAAGCCCGCAATGTGGCAGCAGAGCCACGCTGGTGCCATCTTCCCTCACAGCACCAGGCTCCAGAGAGGAAAGGTAAACAAGGAGCTGAAGTGAGCAGATGCAGATCATTTCGGTGTAATTCAGCAGTTCTTTCAGCACAATGAACGTCTAAAACTCCCAGTGGCCAAGCTCATCACGCCTTTAAGGGACTCAGAACGAAGCTCAAAACAAGAAAAGAAATACACCAGCCTCAAGGCTGAGGGTGTGCCAGTGGCACCATATTGCCAGCAGCACCAGCCTCATGGCTGAGGGCATGACAGCGGTGCCATATTGCCAGCAGCAACAGCAAGTTCACTGCGCCCTGCTACAGCGCCAGATCTGCACTCACAATAACTGTGAGTGTAATTGAGGCCCTTAAAGGAGAAATCTCTGTACTGCACTCCCAGGGACTTGCATAGCTTTGATAATCTCCTTGGGTCAGATATTTTGCAGTCCAACCCAGTGAAGGAGTAGCAGTAGCAGAGATACCACACCCTACTCGCAGATCCTCGTGGGAAAACGCCCAGCCAAGCACCACCATGGTCTCACACATCCTCGATTAGCTTCCTGGGTATGAGACTTTGCAATACAACCCAGTAAAGGAGTAGTGGCAGCTGAGATTACCACAGACTTGAGATACAGAGCACCCTAAGTGAAGTCGTAGTGACCCAGGGAAGGAACAAAATTCTGAAATCATGGGAAAGAGGAACAATAGAGCAATGAATGCCCACAACCCCATATTATCAGAACCTGATAAGACAGAAATTCAGAGATCTCCAGAAGAACAAATCAGGAATCTAACTGTAGAAATAATACAGGACTTTCACAAAGAATTTAGGGAGAGTCTAAAAGAAATAAAGGAAGCAATCATTGAGGTAAAGACCTAAATTCAAAGTATAAACAATTGATTAGACCACATGGAGAATAGAATCTTGCTCACAGAAGATGATCACTCCAAAAACAAATGCATAATTTCTAACTTAGAAAAAAAAATCAAGAGCCGGGCATGGTGGCGCACACTTGTAATCCCAGCATTCGGGAGGCTGAGACCGGAGGACTGTGGTTCACGGACATCCTCAGCTACTTAGTGAGGCCCTCTGCAACTCAATGAGACCTGGTTTCAAAATAAAGAATAAAAAACAGGGCAGGGGGTGTAGCTTGGAGGTCAAATGCCCCCGGGTTCCATCCCCAGACCCGCAAAAAAAAAAAAGAAAAAAAAAGAAAAAAAAATCAGACAGCAGGAATCTGATGGGCCCATTTTAAGAGAGCTAACCTAAGAATAATTGGAATAGAGGAGGAAAAAGAAGGTGAAACCAAAGGGATCAATAATTTCTTCAAAGAAATACTAGAAGAAAAATTTCCAAACATAGAGGAAGAGGTCGATACACAGGTCCAGGAAACTTACAGAACTCCCTTTAGACAGGATCGGAGAAGAGGATCCCCACATCACATAATTGTCAAAATGACCAATGTGGAAGCCAAGCACAGAATCTTAAAGGCAACAAAAACAAAAGGCCAAGTGACATTCAGAGGCAAACCAATTAGAATCACTCCAGACTTCCCAAACCAAGTTATGAGAGCCAGAAAGGCTTGGAGTAACATATTACAAACTCTGAAAGAAAACAACTTCCAGCCAAAAATTTCCTACCCAGCAAAGCTATTCATCAAATTAAATGGGAAAATAAGAAGCTTCCATGACAAACAGAAACTGAAGCAATTTATGTCTTCAAAACCAGTGCTAGAGAAAATACTCAAATAGATTAACTACAAAGAAGAAATAGGTAATGCACACCATAACCAGAGAAGCAAAATTTTCCATCCAGCAGACAACTAAGCAAAGAAGAATATATTCATGTGTTTATAGGTAAAAATCTTTGGAGATTCATTATTTATTTCAGTCTTTAACCTATTTCTAAATTATATTGTTGCCTTTATTGTTGCTAATTTTTAGGATTTCTATTTGGAATATTAATATACCTTCAGATATAGCATTTGGAAATATTTTATCTCATTCTATCAGTAACTTTTACTCTGTTTACATTGTCTTTGAATGTACATTTTTTTATGTTTTAGGAAGTTTGTTTATTCTTTTGTTGCATATGCGTTTGAAATCATATCCAAGAAATCACTGCCAATTTCAATGTTGTGAAATGTTATGACCCAGGTTTTCTTCTAAAATTTTATAGTCTTAAGATTTACATTTAGGTCTTTTATCTATTTTGAGTTAATATTTGTATATGGTGTTAGGTAAGGTTCCAAATTTATTCTTTTTCATGTAATTATTATTTTTCAAAAATATTTTGTGAAAAGATTATTATTTCCTTCATCAAATGTTCTTGGAAACTTTGCCAAAAATAACTTGACCATATATGGGAGAATTTATTTCTAGGCTTTTTATTTTACTCCACTGATTTATATATCTGCCTTTATAGCAGTACTATACTGTTTCAATTATTGTAGCTTTATAAGGTTTGAAATAAGAAAATGTACATCTTCTATCTTTGTTCTTTTTTGAGATTGTTTTGGGTATTTAGAGTTCATATTTCATGTTAGGATAGATTTTTTCTGAAAAAAATTAAAATTAAACAATAGTTTTACCTTACAAAAAAAGAAAAAAATATCCTCTGGTAAGAAAGAAAGCAAACAGAATGACTGAAATGTTATCTCTAAGTGATCAAAAGTTTGATATCAGACAAATGAATCTGTTATGTGAGATTATCATCATTAATTTTGGATAAATTGCTATAATATTAGATGTCAACCACTAAGCCTAGCATGGGAAGAAGGGATGGGGAGGGAAAGAGGTGGGAATTGGATAGGGGCTAACTGGGTGATGAGTGCATGTATGTCTACACAAGTTTTTATCCCATTATGATGTACGAATACAGTGCACCAATAAAAAAAAATTAATAGCTAAAAAAAGAACTGTTTTCTAATTGTATTATTATTATATTTTACTGGTTTGTCTTTTTTCTCATTTTATTTTAGATTTTTAGATTGTTTTTTTCCCCACAGGTCTGGGGATGGAACCCAGGGGCATTCAACCTCCGAGTCCTATTTTTTATTCTTTATTTTGAAACCGGGTCTCACTGAGTTGCAGAGGGCCTCACTAAGTAGCTGAGGCTGTCTGCGAACCATGATCCTCTTGTCTCAGCCTCCTGAATGCTGAGATTACAAGCGTGCGCCACCATGCCCAGCTTATTTTAGATTTTTAGAAAATTATGAGTTGTATTCTTCAAATTTGACTATTTAATTTCTTCCCACAACCCTGTGTTCAACCCCAAGTACAAAAACAACAACAACAACAAAAAAGTAATTTTCTTTAGGATCTATTTGATTAGAAGAAATGTTTATTTCATATTCTTCTCAAAATCATTTTCACCTCTGATAAGTTATCTCTTGCAATGCCTTTCATCCAAGGTTAAGCTGTACCTCATTTATTGTGAAAAATAAACTGTTTCCAACATACTTTTATGAACATAATAGATTCTATACAATTGAGTGATGAACTGTGAGAATATAAGGATTGTAGTCCACAAATTTTAAAATTAGAACAAAATAATATATTAACAAAATATGTTTCAGTATAAATTAGCTAATATCTTATTTTAAATATAATTCTACAATACATAAATCTGAGAGAAATATATGTTAATGAAAACAAATATAGTTTAAAATAACTGCTTTAAAATAAATTAATCTAAACTCTTCTAAAAGGAAGATACTTATATTATTAGGATTCAAGATTTCAGGCCAGGTATGGTGGCACATTCCTGCAATCCCAGCACTTGGGAGACTGGAACAGGAGAATCTCAGGTTTGAGGCCAGTTTCAGCAATTTTGCAAGACCCTATTTCAAAATAAAAAATAAAATAGGGCTGGGCATGTAGCTCAAAGGTTAAATTTCTTTGGTTTCAATCACCAGTATGAAAAAAATATTTATGATGTACAAATGAATTTAAAATTTGGAAAATGATGTTTATTATGTGTTTTAAGAGTAGTCTTCTCATAAAGTCTTGATGCATAGTTTAAGATCTGAATAGAAGTTCAGTCTAGTTGTAACAAAAGGGCTAATTATATCTTAGTATTTAATATCCATCTGAAATTAATATGAATTCATTATAATCAATAATGGAAGGTATGATCACTTGCATATTAACAAATATTTGTTTTGAAATGTTAAGTATAAAAATACTACACAAAGAGAAATAGATTCAACACAAAACTCTGATAAGATTTTTCTGATGATTCTAAATATAATGGATATGTTAGCATGAAGAAAATTATCACTAAGCACCAGGCTTGGTGGTGCACGCTTGTAATCCCCGTGCTTGGGAGGCAGAGACAGGAGGATCATCGCGCAGGTTCGAAGCCAGCCTCACTTGCTTAAGAGACCCTGTTTGCAAATAAAAATATAAAATAGCTCTGGGAGTGTAGCCTGAAGTTAGAAGGGTTTCCAGGAACTCAAGTACCACCAAATATAAATATATATTTAATTATTGTGTGTGTGTGTGTGTGTGTGTGTGTGTGTGTGTGTGTGTGTGTTACTGGGGATTGAATCTAGGGGCATACTATCTCCAAGCTATAATATCCTTAGCCCTTGTTATTTTACTATTTGGAAAGTGGGTCTCACTAAATTGCTGAGGCTGGCTTTGAATCTGCAGTCCTCCTGTTTCAGCATCCTAAGCACTGGGATTTAAGAACATGCACCAGCACACCCAGCTTCTAACTATCCTGTTTCAAAAAGGAATATGAAATTAATGAGAAACCTGTTTTGAAAAAAGGAAGTTTTCTGAGAAAGTGAAAGAATAAACTGAGTGAAATAGTTACATTAATCATATAGACAAAAAAGAAAAAAATATGTTAGCTTTCATTACTTAAGCTATCATAATATCAAAAGCTCAATAAGAAGATAATTCTAGCCTATTTTTTCACAATAGATTCATTTTAGCCAATAATGACAAGGGTGTGGATTATATCTATTTAAGACCAGCCAATAAAATATTTACTAATGTCATGAAATAGTAATAAAAAATTCAAATTTGGCTTAGATAAAGCAGAGCCTTGTGGATATAAAACTGAATGAAGTCTAACAAACAAAATGTCAATATACTTAATAGAGTGCCACAGGGATCAGTGCAAGGGCTGATCTTATTTAACAACTTAATTAATGATTTGGAAGATGGAGAAAACAGTATGTTAATGAAATTTGTAGCTGATATCAAATTGGAAGTTATACCAACACCAATTAAAATACCAAGATGATTTTTAAAAAGAAGTTGGAGTGGTATTATCAAGGAATAGAAAAAAATAATGTATCTAATCTTTTAGAAGGAAACCAATAAACTTTGGAAAAAATGGGTAATGCTTACATCTAAAATAGTACAAACAAAATAAAAGTATAAAGCGTTTTAAAGCTAAATTTACTATAAAATATTAAATAAAATTTGGATGCTTCTTTATAGGCCAGATACTCTAAAATGTGTAAAACTTTTATAGATGATAAATTGATATGCTTAATATTAATGTATAAAAACAATAGAAGTGAATTTCAGAGTAAAATCAATGCTGAAATTTTGTGTAACATAGATCATTATGATAGAGAACAAGAAATTTGGAAACATTAGTAACAATTCATTCAGTTTATCATAACCATTCTAATTTTATTTAAAGCTGAAAAATAAACATATTTGTATAAATGAATAATTTGACATTTACACGAATACAGTTACTCTTATGTAAGTCCCCCAAATTGTTTGTTTTCTTAAGTATATATTTTATTATCTAATACTGTATACTTTGTTGAGGAATAGAAAGATAAAATGCTTCAAGTCATAATTTCTGTACTTGTTTATGGAAGTTGGTAGCCATCACAAGCATCTTTTTCCTCTGTAACTTGAACAAATATTCAGATTTATAATACTGTTATAGGATTAAGAGAGGTACATTAAAGTACCAAAGATTATGCCTGTCAAATTGTAGGTTCTCAATAAATATTAGTTCTCCAAGTTCAGAATTTATCCCCACAGCAGAGCCAATGAAGCCCATGAATTGCAAACTAAAATAGAATCATTTTAGAATCAGTAAGGATTGTGTAAATTAGTTTAGGCTTAAAGAAGTATCAGTGTTGAATGCAGTGCACATTTTCAATCCTGTGAACAAAAGTCAACTGAATTCCACATGTTAACAAAGAAAACTTTGCTATTTCTGAGAGACAGAAAATGAGAACTGGAATACTAGTTTTCCTTCTGGTTGGAAACAACCACAAAAGCATTTCTATAATTTCTGCTATAAAATGATTAGAATGTAAACTTCTCTAAAGGATATTTCCTTCAAATAAAACCAAAATAACATGGTATATCAGTTTATTCGGTAAAATTTGAGTAAGTATTTGGATAAAACACATTTATGGAAACATTGTAAACTAGGAAGAAATAAAAAACTGGCAGGGGGTGGTGGCACATGTTTGTAAACCCAGTACTTTGGAGGCTGAGACAGGAAGATTGCGGGTACAAGGCCAGTCTCAAATACTTAGACCCTCCACAACTTAGTAAGACCCTATTTCAAAATAAAAAAATAAAGTGCTGAATCCTAGCCACTAGACCACCAGGGAGAGCAGAGTGTCTGGATACAAAATCAATCTTAAAAAAATTAGAAGCTTTTCTATACACCAACCTGAAAAAGAAATTCAGAAAACACTTCTACTCAGGATCTCCCACAGAAAAACAAAATACTTAGGAATAAACTTAACCAAGGGGGTAAAAGATATCTACAAAGAAAATTACAAAACATTGAAAATAGAAATCGAAGAAGATCTTAGAAGATGGAAAGATCTTCCATGTTCATGGATAGGTAGAAAATATATCATCAAAATGGCCATGCTTCCAAAAGTGATCTCCATATTCAACACAATACGCATTAAATTACCAAGATCATTACTCACAGACATAAAAAAAATCAGTCCTTATATTCATTTGGAACAACAACAAAAAGAAACGGAACAGCCAAAGTCATTCTCAGTAACAAAAATCATGCAGGAGGAATCACAATACC
Organism: Muscardinus avellanarius; assembly: GCF_963383645.1. Classification (NCBI taxonomy): domain Eukaryota; kingdom Metazoa; phylum Chordata; class Mammalia; order Rodentia; family Gliridae; genus Muscardinus; species Muscardinus avellanarius. The sequence goes on from NC_137787.1 coordinate 152,857,768, forward strand.
TGACTTTAAACTGTTCTACTAAGCCATTATAATAAAAACAACATGGTACTGGCACAAAAACAGATACATAGACAAAAGAAGCAGAACAGAAGACTCAGAAACAAATCTACACACTTACAGGCTATTGATTTTTTAAAAAGGGGGCCAAAAACATACACTGGAAGAAAGATAGTCTGTTTAACAAATGGTGTTGGCAAAACTGGTTAACCATATGCAGAAAAATAGAAATAAATCCCACTTTCTCACCCTGCACAAGGCTTCTTGAAGAGGGCATAGGTCCAACACTGTAACACATAGGCACAGATAAAAACTTTCTCAACAAGACCCCAAAGAAAACAAAGTAAAAGGCAGATCAATATGTGGGATTGCATGAAACTGAAGAGCTTCTGTTCAGCAAAGGAAACTGTCAAGAACCTCAATTGAGAGACAACAGAATTGAAAAAGAGTTTTGCCACCTACTCCTTTGATAGAGAACCAATATCTAGAATATACAGAGAACTCAAGAAACTCAACACTAAAAAAAAAATAATCCAATCAAAAAATGGGCAAGGGAACTAAATAGATACTTCATGAAAGAAGAAATTCAAATGGCCAATAAATGCATGAAAAAATGGTCAACATCATTGGCAATCAGAGAGATGCAAATCAAACCTACCCTTCAATTTCACCTAACTCCAGCTAGAATGGCAATCATTCAAAATGCAAACAACAACAAATCCTGGCGAGAATGTAGAGAAGTGGGAACACTAAAACATTGTTGGTGGGATTGCAAATTAATGCAATCACTTTGAAAAACAGTATGGAGTATCCTCAGAAGAATGGGAACAAATTTACCATTTAATCCAGCAATACTACTTCTGGGTATCTACCCAAAAGAAAGGAAACCAAACTATCAAACTAATGCTTGCATATCTATGTTTATATCTGCACAATTTACCATAGCCAAACTATGGAACCAGCCAAGATGTCCATCAACAGATGAATGAATTACAAAACTGTGGTATATGTACACAATGGAATTTTACTCAGCCATAAAAAACCACAATTACATCATTTTCAGGTAAATGAATGGAACTGGAGGACATTTTGCTATGTGAGGTTAGTCAGTCACAAAAAATAAGAAATCAGATGTTTTCCCTAATACACAAAAGCTAAGGAGAAATGGGTCATAGGAGGAACTCTAGATGAAAAATGAAATCCTACAGAGGAGGAAATAAGGCAACCTAACTGAGGGGATGGGAGAGGGGAAGAAGGAAACTCTCTAAAGCACATGATGTACTTAAACAAACATATTGAAGTCAACCACTAAGCCAAGCATGGGAAGGAGGGGTGGGGAGGGGATTGGGTAGGGGCTAACTGGGCGATGTATGCATGTATGTCTACACAAGTTTTTTTTTTTTTTATCCCATTATGATGTGTGAATCCAATGCACCAATAAAAATATTTAAAAAATAAAAAAAATAGGGCTGAGAGTTTAACTCTGAGGTAGAATATCTCTGGGTCATTAAATAAATAGATAAACAAACAAATGCCAGAGCAAAAACAGCCTCTGTCTTCCCAGAGTATATATTCTAGAGGAGGGAAACAGCCAATCCAGGAGACAGGTTCTGCACATTTAAAGTTGTAAAGTCCACAGAAAAACAGGAGTATAAAAACGAACTGAGAGTGTGGGGAATAGGCAAGATGGAATGATGAGAGGGTGCTCAGGAAGACCTGCAAACAGAGACAAGGAGTCAATGAGCAACTCTACAGAAATTCAGGGTTTCCAACCAAGACCAGTGCCAGGGCTAGACCCTGAGACAGTGTGAGGAGGAGGAAGAGGAACAAGATGTGAGGTAGAACAGCTCTTGCTAACTCTAGTGATAGTTAAATATCTATGAGAGTTAAATATTACTGTTGATAGATGTCAATCTGAGTGCACAGCAAAGCCATTGGATGGTAGCAAATTAAAGAGTAAAATTATATCCCTTGATTTATTTTATACTGGCAGGAAGGAGCATAGTTATTAGAGTAAAGGTTGCAGGAGAAGGACCACTCAGGAATCAATTGCAATAATCCCAGTGTCAGAAATGATGGAGGTAGCAAGAAGAGATCAAACCCCCAAAACTTTTAAAAGTAAAATTTAATTTTTTACATGCAGAGGTTGAGAAATAATTAAACCTCATTCCAGAAATTTAGCATGAGAAAATATGAATAGAGGTTCTGTTTATTATTTTTGTGATGCTGGACTGTGAGTGTAGGGGCATTCTACCTCCAAGCTACACCCCCAGTTCTATTTTTGTCTTTGTTTGGAAGCAGTGTCTCACTAAGTTGCTGAGTTTATGCTTACACCTGTGGTCCTCCTATGTCAGCCTACCAAGTATTTAGCTTACATGAGTGTGCCACCACACTCAGTGAATTTCTGCTTATTGAAGTAGGTTAGACATCAAGAGGGTATAAACAGATCTATTGCTTATAAAAGAGTATATAAATTAGATTTTCGGTTTTGTGTGTGTATGTGTGTGTGTGTGTGTGTGTGTGTGTGTGTATGTTATAATATATTTGTTGTTTTAAGTTACCCAACTGAATATTTAGAGTAGGGAGTAAGATATACTAATCTGGAGTCTAGGTTAAAAATGATCCTCAAGATATAAATTTGAGTCCGGCGTGGTGGCGCACGCTTGTAATCCCCGCGCTTGGGAGGCATAGACAGGAGGATCGCGCAGGTTCGAAGCCAGCCATGCACGCTGGCTTAGGAGACCCTGTTTCCAAATAAAAATGTAAAAATAGGTCTGGAAGTGTAGCCCGGAGGTAGAAAGGCTTCCAGGAACCCCAGTACCACCACCAAAAAAAAAAAAAAGATATAAATTTGAACCATCATCATATAGAAAATATTTAAAGTTGTGATCCTGATTAAGTATGGTTAGATGCTGTAATTGTTCAGCATTTGAGAACACAAGAGTATGTAAGTGAAGAGGTGAGATGGTACCAGAAAAGAAGATTCATATCCATGAGAAAGTCTAGCTCTTTGAAAATATGCAATTTCATTACAAATTATGGGGGGGGGGATGCTTCCCAGAGGCCTGATGAAACATGAAGGAATAAATAATCAAACAGTGATTTTAAGCTAGAATTCGAGGAATTAGGTGGGGAGAGCACTTTTAATAAAATTTTGAATGCCTTTACTATAAATGGGAGCAAGGAGGTGGAGCTAGAGGGGAACATGGCTTCAAGAGAGTTTTGCTACACAATGTGATATCAAGGTGTTGTGTGATCATTACTGTGATTCCAGAGGGAAGGGACAATTGATATCTTAATTTAGAGCAAATGTATCACTTCTGGAACTGGGTGCTCTTATAGGAGGAGAGGAGGACATGCAGGTAGCATATATGAGTAAAAAATTACATATATTTGGAAATATAGAAAGATATTATCATCAGAAATATAAATATGGCAGTGCACTGAAAGTTTGCAAAAAGATGTATTTCACCTTGAATAAAAATGATCTTAGGAAATGAGATATCATTGTCCCAAAACTTTATTTAATCACAAATTCAAGTTCTAATCAGCAGGGATTTATCATTTACTTCAGCCTCACTTATCTTCCTCTGTGTAGTTTTCACAGAGCAGAACTTAACCAGGAATGTGTGAGAGATGATAAAGTGGTCTGGATATTAAGAACATATTCAGAACAGTTTTTGTAATGTAGCATAAATTTTGAAAAACATAAAAGAGAATAATTATGACAAGGTACAGCAAGGCCTTCTGTAGCTTTAGCAAATCATATTCTTATTTTTGTACATGTCCATAGATGTAGAGTAACAAACATATAATAACTATGCTGAGTGCTATTTAGAACTGAATCATTTTTATAAAGGTTAATAACAATAGAACATAATTTGTAATACTGTCCATGTGTTTGTTATTAGGAAATACCAGCTGGGCTCCCCAGATATGCCAATTTTACAAAGCACCCCTGACCAATATTCCAAACCACTGGAACGTGTACACCAGACACTTACAAATCAATTTACTCTGAGAAAACAAATGGGGCAGTTCTAAAATGTAGATGCCCCACATCACTACAATTTTGAATCCTTTATTAATATGTTGGTAAGCCTTGCTAACCAATACGCTCCATTTCATATGCATATCTATGATTTTGAGGGATAGAGAAAAAATGTAAAGCTTCCTAGTTCAATGCATTAGTCAAATAATTGTTGGAATTGAGGTATAGGAGAAAATGTTTAGCAAACTGGCTTAGGAGAAAGGCATAAAGATGATTTTTGGAATTAGAGGTACACAGTTGTTGGTAATGACAGTATCTGTAGTATATCAGTGGAACAGATAGAAAAAATTCCTGAACAAAGTCTTTAAATGTGAAAAATTCATAAATAAAGTGTTAGATTATAGGGAAAATCAATGATAAAAGTACCAAAATCAAATTTTGTATTGTTTTTATTTTGGCAGTAGGTATTTAATTCAGAGACATTTTACCTCTAAGATATATCTTCAGAGCACTTTTCATTTTTTTGTTTTGTAGAAGGGTTGGGCTAAGTTTCTGAAGGTCTTACTAAACTACTTGAACCTATGATCCTCCAGTCTCAGTCTCCTAAACATTGGGACTACAGGTGTACACCACCATGCCTGGCTTGAAATCACCAAAAGTATCACAAAAAATTCTAAGAGAAAGTTACAATGAGCCAGGTGACTGACTATATATTGAAATAATGAGAAGGAACAATTTGAAAATGTTCTCGTTATACAAGGCACAGAGTTTAAAAGCACAAATATCCATTATATGTGTGAGAGAGGTAAGAGTAGAAATAATCATTCAGAAATGGTGAAAACAAGCAAAAGATAATCTATCATACAAAGCAATGCTGCAGAGAACAGCTATATAGGAAAAAAAAAACTTTAAAGAAAATGTGCTAGGGAAGAAATATTATTTATTTAAAGAAGGGAGAAGAAGCTGTTTACAATGGAGTTGGAAATAGTGAGAATTTAAGGGTAATTATCTGAGTTACCAAGAATTCTGTGAATGTTTTGGGGGGGTTGAAGTTGGGTAGATAATATGGGAGGTATAGGAAAAATACAGACATTAGTGAAGAAGAATGTCTTGGGTATAAAAGACTTCTTTTGTAAAGTAGAATGCAAAAGGGATTGTAGGTATGGGATTAGATATCCATGATCTCATATATTCAGGTATAAGATAAATTATATTTACTAGAAATTTCTTATATCACAGATTACCTGATAAACCAACTCTGCAGGTAAGATCAGAGTGAACATTTATTGGGATATTTCTTAGTGATCAAAATCTGTAGAAATAAAATGAAAGAAATACTGTTGGGCAGAAGGAAAGGTTTGGCTGCAATGTCTCTCATGAAAAGGCTTCAGTCATTTATTTAATATACATTTTGCTATTAAAAAAAAGCCTCTTGACTCCACTGTAATACTAGAGCAGGATATTCCCTTGATAACCATTCAGATTTAGATTTGGGATGCAGATTAGGTCCTTCCAAACCTACCTTGATCTGTCATTGGTTATATGGCTGCCCCATGGAGCACTCTGAATTGTGCAGAACATCTGCCTTCACATAGGAAACAACTGGAGAGGGCTGACAGATGAGTATCATCTGCTGGCAGAATTTTCTACAGTTGGGACAGCTGGAAGATCAGTCTTTAGTCCAGAAGGGAGATCTGAATGATGTAATGCTGCATCTGGCACATCTGATTCTGGGGGTAATGCCCCATCGCGTCTGGATGTGATATTAGAAAGATAAGAGAAGGCAAACTAGAAGAAGCTTTTGATTTGTGACATCTTACATGTAGAAGAAAACCTACTTAGTGTCTCTCTGAATTCCAATGGGTACTGTGGTTTACATGATAAATATGTTCACAGTATCTGTTGTTAAGCAACCTATTATTACTTACTGGAGGAAATGCTAGGTGACAATGAAAACTACAACATTAATACTATAACAGTGGACTTATATTTTCACCAAAATTACATATGTTATCTTGATAATGATAGTGAGTTTAATATTAATACAACTTAGTCGCCCAAATTATAAATTTTTATATTTTCTTTATTGCATTTTCCTTTTGCTTTTATCTGATTGATAAAAGGCCATTCACCCATGGGAGCCTCTGCTGGAACTAATAACTATTTTTTGCAATGCTAAAATATAATTTAAGATCTCTCTTTAAGGCTAATAATTATGTTGATGAATCTCATATTTTAATTTATGATAAAATTATGGCTCAATTCCCATTTTATACTTGCATATCAGATTCCATGTATTTAACAAAAAGGCAAAAAGATTACTGGATATCTTAGGCATTTTAGTTTTGAGAAATAGCAGATATTAAACTGATATGTACTTATATGTGTTTATGTTGTATTGCATTTTTCCTGAAGAAGTGGGTCATGAAATTTAAAGAACGTGTTCAATTTTTCTAAGATTCAAAAAGCATACTTATTAATTTTAACTTTTCAAGACAGAGCATTTACAATTAATATTGCTTTACAAATTGCAGAACGTTTTTCAGGAAAATAACATCAAATTTAGTTAGTTTCAAATTATCTATGGAAGGTGTTAATATAGAGCTAGCTGAAATTTTCATTTGCAATGAAGTACTCATCCATCAAAGTGAATTAACTTTTCAGCTAAACAAGTACCCTTTAATCAATGGTGTCTTCTGAACATCTGTCCAAGTTGGCTTATAATACATAAAGAGTTTTTTTTTTTTTTCCCGGTCTATGTTTGCAAACTCATAAAAAAGGGACCGTGTGGCCACGTGCCAAATGCTCTACTTTCTGAGCTTAGCCTGCTGCAGTCCCTTTGCTTTAATCTCAGTTACTAAAGGCTAGTTTTCTCTTCCAGTTTGTCTCAAACCCTTTGAGTCAGCCTGATTAAGGTTTGGTCTTCTTACTTCAAATGCAAATCTTTCTTTTGTGCCTACATTTTCCCAGCATTTCTGCCCAAGATTATTCATCTGTTACACAGATACTTATTACTGGTAGTATTTTAACACTGAAGATGCAATGTCACTTACTCTGGAGAGCTTAAAGACCACAGGGAAGATAGAAATGTAAATAGAAAACTAGAAGTAAGCAGAAGATGCTTTGGAGCAGAAAGGGCACTGGACTAAATACAATTTATCTTCATCCCTCTAGGCATGTTTCATAGAAAAGATGGCCCAATCAGCATTCTTTAATCTTGATAAAACTATTGAAAGTCTTTTTAAAAGAACAATTAGATTTAGGGAAAACGTGCTTCAGATGAATGAAATCTTCTGACCATATTTTCTTTCATTTTTCTCTTTTATTCATTTAATGAAAATGGATTTAATAAACAAAGCTTTATCAACCAACAGCACAATTCTCTTTCTGGGAAATCATCTGCCTAACTGAGATGATCATGCTGGGAAATACTATTTTTTTCTATTCACTACTAAACATTCACAGAATGTTTAGTACTCAAGAGATATTGAATAATAACTAATTAATATAACATAAACAATAAATAAATGGAATGTTCTCCTTATCTTAAAATATCTATATCTGTAGTTTTCATATGTAGACCAGCATAGGCACAAATATTGCTCATTTGAGATCACTGATTTAGACAAATAAATTCTTCAAGGTTTTTATTCAAAACTTTTTGATGTTTCTCTCCAAAGTTTTTTTTTTTTTAAATTGGAAAGGTCTGAGTAATCATTTAATTACCAGATAAGGTTGCATTATTCAATGATTATATAGCTCAATTTCAGTTATATTGACCCTACCAAAATGAGTTTAAAAATTTCAGCATAGTCTGATTAACACAATACCAATACTATTAAGTATATATAATATTTAGATACAGTATGATCACTAAAATAATAAGATGTCTTTTTCCTTTCTTCTTTTTCTTTTTCTTATTTATTTATTTATTTATTTATTTATTTATTTATTTATTTTGGTGGTACTGGGGATGGAACCCAGGGCTAAACTTCCAGACCTATTTTATACTTAATTTGAAACAGGGTCTCACTAAGTTGCTGATAGCCTCACTAAGTAGCTGAGGGTGGCTTCGAACCTGTGTGATACTCCTGTCTCAGCCTTCCAAGTACTGATATTACAAGCATGTGCCACCAAGCTCGGCAATAAGATGTCTTTAATATATCAAATATTTTTATGTTTAAATTATTTTTAAATGGGTATTTTTTGTTCATTCAGAAACAAATTAATTACATAGGTAGCCGTGTTACTCAACCACATTTAATTTTAACTCTAGAGGTTTTCTTACCTGTTGTACAATTGTACTCTAGAAGCAAAACAAGATTGCAAATAAAGACAATGAGGCATATCTGTATATATTGGATAAATGCAAAATATTATTAAAAGTTTCAAAGAATCTTAATGTTTCTATCCTATAATGGATGAGTTCATTAAATCACAAACAAAAAAAATGAATTTTTTATTTGTTAGGGTATAGGACTTTCTTAGTTCATAAGTAAGTAAAACTTAAATATTATACCGTATCTAATGCCAAAGTCTCTAGAATATCTGTCCCTAAAGTGTTTCACTTTGCTGAATTAAGCAAAATAAACATGTAGAAAATAATGGAAACAATGACATGAGAAAAGTTTTGCTATTTTGAAGATTCAAAACATCACATGCTGAGGCAGGGAAAATATTTTTCCAACAAGAGCAAAGGATGCATTCTTTGTAAGAGTCCTTTTTAGTTAAGCAATAAAGAAACAAAAAAGAAAAAATACCAAAGGTGAAGTAGAGAGGCGAATTAAAAATAAAAATTCAAAACTAAGTACTAAGGGAAAGAAATATGTTTTAGAGCACTGAAAGTGCTATAATGAAATGTATATTTTGGAAGAAAATAAGAATCCCTTTAACAACAGTAACTGAGATAGATGACAAAATGTATCAACAGAATGACTTAAGTTATGGAAAGAATGGTTGGTGAATACGCCTTTTCTTTTATTTGGAAACAGGGTCTCTTAAGCCAGCGGGGCAGGCTTCGAACCTGCAAGATCCTCCTGTCTCCACCTCCCCAGCGCAGGGATTACAAGGCTGTGCCACCACGCCCGGCTGCAAAATACATCTTTTGATGGAACATACTTTCCTGTTGAGTTCACTACTACATGTCCTAACTCCAAATAGCAAAAGAAAGAAAGAAAGAAAGAAAGAAAGAAAGAAAGAAAGAAAGAAAGAAAGGAAACGGAGAAAGTGTTTTTGTTTGATTTTTTAAACTTATATTTCTAATCTACTCACTTTTTTGAAGTAATACTTTTTGTATAAGCTAAAATTGGTGATAGCAGTGTCAACAAAATATTTTGAGTATCATCCCTTGTTTTTGCTTAGGAAACAGTTTTATTTATTGGAATTCAGACTTAATTTATATCTCAAAATTGTGATCAAGACTTTTAGAGAATCCCTTGAGCTCTCTAAATGTCTTCCATGTAGGAACTGTGTTCTAATATGCTTTGAAAAGTTAGAAAAGACACTTTCAAGGCTAGAGAAGGTAACTGATTTAAACTGAAAAGTTCTGTGAGAAAAATATCAACTCCACAGGAAAAAAAAAAAGTCTAGAGTATAAACCTCATGTAAAAAACCTAGGGATCTCTTTTACAAATGAAAATCTCAAGCAGTGTTGTTACAGACATTCATAATTTGAGATACCTTACTCATCACAGGTTCATTTCATATTAAAAGAGAATAATATTTTATAGAGCAGATACTCCATGTTTCTTGTTTTTTGAGTGATGATACCCATTTGAAATATTTTAATTTTTAACTTTATACAATGATAGCTGAATAACTCCTATTGAATATGATATAAAATATCAGAGTATTAAAAGTTTGGGCATTCAGTGAAAAGAGCAAAACATTGAGAATTGGGAATAAATCTAAGAAAATGATGCAAAAATATTTACCAATGCAAGGGAAATTTAGAAGCATAGAATGACTGCAAGGGAACTATATAAGACAAAATGGAAAACTTCAGAAAACAAGTTTAAACATGAAGCTCTTAATCGGATTCCAAATGAAGGCACAGCTTTCTCATGATTCAGCCTTCTAAATGTCCCAATAAAATATTTTGAGAATCAGTAAAAAATTACAAACATTTTCAAATATCATTGTCCTACAGTCTAAAAAGTAAATATTTATTGCTTTGTAAAATAAACAGCACCTAGAAATCTAGCCATATTAGACTATACAGACAAACATAGATTTTTTCCCCTTATATAACTTACATTTATTTTGTATACCTGTCAAATGTCTCCCTTAACAGTAGGTCCCTTTTGTGACATCAAGTGACGTTCCTGTGGCGTTGATGTCTGCAGGTGCTCTAGTTGTCAGGGCGACTTTCAGAAGGTGTTCTCAGGGTGTCATTTGCAGACATTAACTTGTGATATTTTCTGCGCATTGACCTCACAACCTGCTTGCTATGCACAACGCTTTGGTCTGTCTTCAGAATTTGTTGTTTGAGAATGCCCTTGTCTCATGTCCTCTCACTTCATACACTATAGCTTTGGAAGGTGCATTATTCTTTTTGATGGGTTTCCTAAATTTTTTGATAGGCTCTATGAATTTGGATGCTCTTTTTCTTTCAAGTGCAGTTTAATCTTCCTCAGTGTTGAGAGACTAAGCTCATGACACACATTCTCAAGAGTAACTACTGTATATAATTATACATGAGTTCCTACTTTTAGAGTCATTTATTTATACTTTTATTTATTTTACTGTGCTGCATCAATAATGACCAAGAATAAGACAAAGGTGCAGCTCCTAAGAAAAGTTTATATCAAAATAAGTAAATTAAAAATATCATAATCTCAACATTTGAAGAAGTAAACCTTTAGGTTTAGTATTTCAAATTGTACATTTGACTGGAAACTTAAATTTAAAATATCATGTTATGACTATAGGTTTATATGGTAGTGTTTAAATGAATTTTTAAATGAGTTTGTTGCTTTTAAAATCATGTGAAAAAGAAGAAAATCTCGTTTCAGATCAGAAAGAAGAGATTAATTGTTCTGAGGTCACATGAATTGTGAACTGCCCAGTGGATATTTTACATCACTCTTTTATATCATTCCCTTGCTCTGCTATCCTTACAGCCTGTACTGGTTCTTTTTTATTCCTTTTCAGACCTGGATTTATAGCACTGTGTTTTTGTTTTTGTTTTATTTGGGGGAGCACTGGGGATTGAACCCTTATACCCCCACCTCATTTTTATTTATTTGGAAACAGGATCTCACTAAGTTGCTGAGAGCCTTGCTAAATTTTTGAGACTACCCTTGAACCTGCAATCTTCCTGTCTCAGCCTCCCAAGTACTGGGATTACAAGCATACACCACAACACCCAGCCATAGCATTGAGTTTTACATTTTAAAGTCTATTTTTTGTGGTACTGGGGGTAGAACTCAGGGGCTTTTTTACCTTTGGGCTATACTCCCAGACCTATTTTATATTTTATTTGGAAACAGTCTTACTAAGTTGCTGAGAGCCTCACTAAGTAGCTGAGGCTGCCTTCAAACCTGTGCGATCCTCCTGTCTCAGCCTCCCAAGTGCTGAGATTACAAGTTTGTGCCACCATACCCGGCCTACATTTTCAATTTAGTTGTCCTGGTTTACAATTATATATTTTCAAAACTGTGTATTTGACTGTACATTGGCTACTAGATCACAAATGGATAGCTTAAGAAAAGTTTGCCATAATAGTATCTTTCGCCTTCAACTTAGTAGTGGACTACTTTCCAAAGTTAATGCTGTTATGGATTATGGTCAAGTTCAAGAAAATTATTAAAAATATTTTAAAGAAGTGATCTATATTTATATCTATGACATTTGAAGTAGTATATGTAACTTACATAAAATAATTCCTGGCGCATATTATTGAACAAGTTGTTATTATTAAAGGCAAAAAACTTGTTTTCAGGCATCTGTATTATTATATAGAAATGTTTGTGTATGGTAAATATTGAGTCCACAATCTTTGAAATAATGCACCAGATTCAACACATTATATGATGAATAAGTATAGTCATTGGAACATGATCATAATTGTAATACCAAAGCCTGAATACATTTTATCTTTTTCTTGATGTGGATATAAGATATGCTTGACCCTTTGCTACTTCTTGACTCTAATTAACTTCATATAGCAGCTCAAGTAAAAGAGCCACAGGCAACTTCTCTAAAAATGTTGTGGATAGTGACATTTATGTAAATCAGACTAGCCTGAGCAAATATAATATGAGCTTTGGATCTGCTTTTTTTTTTAATCTTACAGATCATCTTTACACTAACATATATTTCTGTTTTTAAAGGTAGGATTATCATTATTTTACAAGTAAAATAATTTCTACCAGCTTATTTACAAGTAAATCTGATATTGAAAAATTACAAGGAAGTAACCTAAATAAATTATCAAACAATTGACTAACATAGAAAATAATAAATGGGTATATGTTTTGAATAAGGTTTTGTTAGCTTTATTTATTTGGGACACAAAAAGTCAGCTCCCTTATATTGAAAATATCTAATGCCCAGGAAGAACACATCTGCTTAATTAGGCTCATGTTATATCTCAGAAAAGCCTCAAAGTTTATTTCTATAACCATTTCTCACATACACTCTTTTCATATACAGATGGTTCATATTTTTATTTTAATATGATCTATATGATGGATAATTTTGAGATAAGCTAGTGAGTTTTCTTTTAAAGCTAAATTCTATTTTGAGTAAAAATATTAATAAAAAAATTTTAATAACCTTTATTGAACCAGGCATACTGGTTCATGGCTGTAATCACAGTACATGGGAGGTTGAGACACAAGGATGGCAGGTTCTAGGACACCCTCAGTAACTTATTGAGACTCAGCAATCTAGTGAGACCCTATTTCAAAACAAAAATATTCAAAAGTATGGGATGTCACTTGGATGTAAAATGTTCCTGATTTCAATCCACAATACTATCACCACACACACACACACACACACACACACACACACACACACACACTAACCTTTATGGTTTGGCTAAGTAAATATACTTGTCAAATGAAAGCCTTAAACCCAAGATTTTATTTTAAACTTGTGTAATATATCTTGGTCTTCAAAGGATGATTGAGGCTTGGAATTAAGTAAAACATGTTTGTTTTAAAAGAAAGATGGATAAAATGAGTGCGTAGTGTTAAAAAAGGATGTAATCCCTGCTTTGTTGGAAGGATTCAAGAAGACAGAACTAATTAATAACTGCTGTATAATTTCTTCATGTGTCCATAAACGATCCAATCAGCAAATGATAAAAGGCACTAGGGCTTCAGGCAGAAAATATGCTAAAATCACACAGTGATAATGTTGTTCCCAAATATAAATGTATTCTCAGCCTCATCATTGTCTGTAAGCAAAGTAGAATCAGAATGAAAAAAATTGTTTGCCCTCTGATGGGCAAGAATATATAATACATCAGGAACAAATTCAGGAGGACAGGACACGGAGGAACATTCTTGACTTTATGAAGAACAAGAAGTAGGGACCAAGGAGACAAAGAAGAAACTTTACTACAAACTGAGCCAGAGCATGAATGTTTATATCCAGCTGAGCATAGTAGATGACTTCCCTAAAAATTTAAATAAGCTCACAGATAATCACTCCTGAATAACATAAATTTTAAGCGAGATAATGTGTACCACCTTTAATACATTTCAGCACTAATTTCATATATTTTTCTCCAGTTAAGATTGTACTTGCTAAAATAATAGAAAGTCCTATTATAGTGATTTAAACAAGTAAGCATATTCATTTATCTCATTAGAAAAATAAGTCCTGAGTCAGGCATCACAGGGATGATAAAGTGGTTAATGGTTGATACAGAAAATCCAAATTTTTCCTTTTTTCTTACATCTTTATTTATGTCTAATTTTGTCTTCCACATTACAAGATATCCACTGCTGTTTTATGTTTATGAAGAAAGAAAGCAAAAGGAATAAATTTCTTATGACCATACATTTGCTTTACTCATAAGGTATACCTCACGATTATACACTTGCATAATATTACACTTTGACTAAAGCCAGGTAGCATGGCTACCACTAATTCCAAGGACAGATCGGGATAATTGCAGGCAGAGTTTTAAAATCAGGCTTCAGTCACATCCTGACACAGCACTTGTTCTGTTGTGCTAGTGTCCTCAGGGAGAATTTGCCAGTCTTGATTCACTCGCAGAGGTATCTTGCACTCCCACTAGTTCCCAGATCAGAAACATGTCCTAACTTGAGTCCTAGAAAGTTTGGTTTGACCTTCCTCTTCAGTATCAGGGAGTTGAAACTTGCCGTAGCATGTTGTAACTCTTCTGTTTTCAAGAACAAAACAAAAACAATCAAATAAAAAATTAAAATTTTGGCTTCAAGACCCTCACTTTCTATTGTACAAACACAGTATAAACTTGTTCCTTCAGTATAAGCAGGATCTGTGAATATGGGAGGATAGTTATTTTCTTGATTGCTTTCTCCTACAGGAGGGCCTTACTTGCTTTGAAGAAGGAAGATGCTGAATGGAAAATGATCTTATCATGACCTCTAGTTCCTGAGAATGACCCCAAACCAAGAGAAAACAATTAATGGGAACTACAGTCCTATTGCCAGAAGAAACTGAGTTCTATCCATAACATAAACAAACATAGAGGAAGAACCTCAACGCTAGATGAAAATACAGCCTGGCCAAGTTCTGATTATGTCCACATGAGAGTGTGAGTACAGAACACAGTTGTACTGTGTCCATATTATGACCTGTAGAAACAGAGATATGCCTGCTTTAATCTACTATCAGAGTAGTAATATGTTAAACCACAATAGATTACTAATACAGGTATCGAGTTCCTTAACAAATATATAAATATCTCAAGTAAAACTGATTTATCAAGAGTAGAAGAGAATAAATATTGGGAAATTTGTTGTTCTGTTGATAGACATCTTGGCTGGTTCCATAGTTTGCCAAATGTGAATTGTGAGGCTATGAACATAGATACCCATGCATTAGTTTGGTAGTTTGGTTTTCATTTTTTTGAGTAAATATCCAGCAGTGATATTTGTGGATCATATGGTAGGTCCGTTCCCATTCTTCTGAAGATCCTCCATATTGTTTTCCAGAGTGATTGCACTAATTTGCAGTCCCACCAACAGTGTAGTAGAGTTCCCACTTCTTCACATCCTTGCAAGTTGGTTGTTGTGTTTTTAATGATTGTCATTATTGTTGGAGTTATATAATATCTCAGGGTAGTTTTGACTTGCATCTCTCTGATTGCTAATGATGTTGAACATTTTTTATACATTTATTGGCCATTTGAATTTCTTCTTTTGTAAAGTGTCTATTTAGTTCACTTGCCCATTTTTTAATTGGCTTATTTGTTTTTTTAGTGATGAGTTTCTTTATTTTATCTTCATTTTTCTGCATATGGTTAACCAGTTTTGTCAACACTATTTGTTGAAAAGGCTATCGTTTTTCCAGTGTATGTTTTTGGCTCCTTTATCAAAAATCAATTGGCCTTAAGTGTGTGAATATGTTTTTGAGTCTTCTATTCTTGAGAAGTAGTTGTATGTATAAAATACTTTGCACAATATTTGGTTATTTCATTCACATGTGTAGACCAAATAACTAGCCTTTGCTAAAAATTTATTTATTTTTGTGGTACTGGGGATTCAACTTGGATGCATTGTACCTCCAGGCCTATTTATTTTATTTTATTTTATTTTATTTTATTTTATTTTATTTTGAAACAAGTCTCACAATGTTGTAGAAGGCCTTGCTAGGTTCCTGAGGCTGGATGCAAACTGCACTCCTCCTGTCTCAGCATCCCAAGTACTGGGATCATAGGTGCAAACCATCATATCCAGCTTGAAATTTAATTGTTATGATAATAATTTATGAATATTTTAGACTTATGTTATTTTTTCATTTTTACTGGTATATATTACTTGTACATCCTAGTAAGATTTAGAGTGATAGAAATAGAAATGCACACAGTCCCACCAGATTTCATCTAACTCCCATTAGAATAGTAATAATCAAGAAAAAATATAATAATAAATTCTATGAGTATGTGAAAAGGTAGGAAACCTTACACACTGTTGCTGAGATTGCAAATTAGTACAGCAGCTATAGAAATCAGTGTGGAGATTGTTCAAAAGCTTGGGAATGAAACCACCATAGGAATCAGCTATACAACTCTTTGGGATCTTCCCAAAGGAATTGAATTCAGAATATTATAGAGCTACATACATATCCATGCTTTTCCTTCATTTTTATAATGCATTTCTTTCTTTAAAATTTCACTATAGCACAGTCATGTTTTCACTAATGTTATATTTTTCTATTTATCTCAGTTTTTATGCCCTATTTGCTTATTTTCCATATATATTGCACTTTCACTAAATGAAATGAGTTAACTGAATAAACAAATAAGTGAAAATTGAGAATAATTACATGAATTATTGGAAAAATACAGTATGCTTAGGATGTTCACCATAAAATGGCTAAGCCTTTAGTAGATAGCACTCTGTAAAAATTAGGGTCAATGGTTGATTTCTTTTTGCACATCTGCCATCATTTTAATAAATAATATTTCTTAATGACTGGCATAAAAACCTTTAGTAGAAGCTTTGAGTTATAAGCGACATTTGTTTTCCCCTTATGAAGTTCAGCAAGGATCACTCTGGTCCTGAAGTCAGGTGGGAATGTTTGCCTCTGTTAAGGAGAAGTGCAGCTGGAACTCTTGTAGTGGTTAATGTAGGGCACCTCCAATTTAATTAGTTTAACCACTTGAGTCCTGCTGAATGAGCCTCATACATGGGGTTAATCACTTATCAGTGGGAAAGGATAAGACACGTGTGCAGGTATAGTACTACCAGCCAGCAGGTGATAGTCTGAATTATGTGTTCTCTCCTGCCCACTGGGTGGCAGGGCTAGTGAAGCATTCAGCCATTGAATTTTCTGGCTGCTTAAATGAGTCACATCATACTTAGGACATATTAGCCTTAGCCTTGTGGGCTGCTTCTGCTACTTTCCTATAAATGAGTTTATCTTATTTGTTATGTTTTGCTGTTGTTGCTTAAAGACTGATTTTCTCCCAGATTTCTAAAGGCATTCAATATTTCATCATAAGAGAATAACAGACAAACCGTACTGATTTCTAGGAGAATGCTATATAGGACCTTTTTAATTAATATTTAATTTCAAGTGGTCACTAAATACAAATATATAATACTATATTTTATTTTAATACTGGAAAACTAATGAGCTCCCAAAACACTTACTCAGCTTTTAAATTACTGGTTTTGAAAATATGGCAGACTCTTTATGTTCCCAAGATTGTTTCGTTAAGAGTCCCATGGTTGGACAGGACAATCACTGACCAACACCTCCTATCCATGACAAGAAATGCAAAGCTACACAACCTCATCAGATGTAAATACTAACACACTTAGTCAAATATTATGGTTAATTCCAAAACACCAGTTTATATTTAGTTGAAGGACTTATTCATTCCAGAATTGTTAAAATTGTTTTAACTAAATAATATCACCTTCAATATGTATATTTAAGACTAAAATATCTTAGAGCTTAAGAGAGACCCTGAACTCTTTATTTATATTGAGATTGATTTATGCACTATATAAATCTTCTCTAGTGACAAAAATTGAGTTTCATCTATGGATAATCTTGTCAAAGACAGAAGCTAATTGGAAATAAAGCTTGTGATGATAAGTGTTAGTCCCAAGTAACCTCCCTTTAAGTTCATCAGAGAGAGAATATTGAGTATAATTACATAGAATGATTTTTTTAGTATGATGCAAAATCTTCTCAATATGTCTCACTTTCATAAAGAGAGAATAAATAATTTTTAGTAAAGTAAAGGGATTCCCTACCTGAAACTGAGATAAATTCAAGTGGCTTTCCAATATCCATCAATCTGTACCTCAACTGTAGCAATGAAAACTATGCATCACTATTTCCTGTAATATTCTTTTGTATTGATTTTCTTGGCCACAATGCTTACATGCTATTATCATACCACTGGCTATAGATAAATAAAAAGTGTGAAGTAAGTTGTGTCACTTCCTAGTGGAGGCATTTAATCATCAATATTTGATGTTTTTCTTTTCTTTCCCCTGATACTTTAATAGGGGAGGTCATACATTAGAGTTCATTTAGTTACAGTATGGTGGAGTTTCCATCAGCCTGGATCACTGACTCACTGCTGAGAAAGCTGTTGACCTGGATGTCTTCCAAGCCCTCAACAGACTTCACAGTACTCAGGAATAATCCTTGTTGTTACTGCTTTTATGTAACTAAACTTTTGGACTTGTTTCTGAGTGTGTGCTACTGTAAAATAATCTATTTTATTCTGACTGATAAAATATTAATTTTCTACATAATTATTTTTATTTTTTCTATAGGAAAAATTATGTTTTTCACAATGGAAAATTTTATTAGAAAATCTCCCCAACCAGTTTCATATCTATTCATTTTAAGAAATGTGGCTTATATTTTTATTATTTAAAATTTTACGTACTACTAATAATTCAGCATGTATCAAACATTTTAAAAACCACTGCTGAAGTATTATCCTCCTCTCAGCTGCCAGAAAAGAGTAATGCTTGACAAGCCATTATTTTTTTTATTACTTTTCTTGCATTGAAAAGGAGACATAAGACTAATTCTTTATGTATTTAGATAAAAATACCCTTGATCAAATCAAGCAAATTCTTAGTGATTGCTTATTATATGCCTTTAATCTAATTTTCCTTTTTATTCATTATTTACCAAGGTTTTACTGAGATCCTATTGTCACAAAATGTTTGTTATTGGAGATATAAATAATAAATGAGATTGACGAAGTTTTCAATTTTACTACCTTATGTAGCATATTTATCTTTGCACACCAAAACATCAGAATTCATTGCAAGTTCCCAGAGAAGGAATGACTACACTTTGAGATGGCGTATGTTTGCTCAGTATGAAGTTGCCCATTCCACACTTGCAATTTAAAATGACCTTTTTTTCTTTCAATCACTGCTTCTCTACTTACAGAATTGAAGTACTTTAGATATCTCAGCCATTTTTCAGTGAAAAGATTTTATAATTAGGAATTAGACATAGCTTTGGAAATGGTTCAGTATTTATTTGTTTCCCACCCCTTGCCTGAGTAAAAATTGAATGGCATATCAGACACTCATTATGATTCCAAGGGCTTATTGTACTGTACGTATCCAGTCATTTCCTGAATTTTCCTCTTTGAATTTCATTTTGTCACAATATCAAACTGTTATCTCTCACAGATATCATAGTCTTTCATTGCCATTTATCTCAGCCCAAGTTGTCACTTCTCCCATAATTTCTAGCCTTTTATGAGCTTCCCATTTTCATCCTAACATGGTCTCCCAATAGAAGACTTGTTAAACCATCAGGTAGAATGAAGTACCTTTTTTATATTGCTGCTGTCCTCTAAGTATTCATTTATTACAATGCTCTTATAAATACAAATCCATTTGCTTACATGTTTGCTAAATCTTAGTAGATTATAAACATTTTAGAAAAAATACTTTTCTTAATTATTTTTATGTTTTTGAATAACATAATATCTAGATGTAATTTTTGATAAAGCTCTTACTTGATAAAAGCCCCCATTTTAAAGGTAAAATATCATCTGGATGCAGCAAATTCTGCAGCCATGCAATAAATTTTAATGAGAATGGTTAGTCATTAAAATATGAAAATCCTAGCACAGCAGAAACACATTTTTTAGCTTTGACAAGTCCTTATATAGTTTCAAAGGTATAATAACTGGGAGTGGAAAAATACATATTAAAATCAAAAGACCTGAGAGTTGCTTACTATCTTTTTAGTAATTTTAATGTCTTTGAGAAAAAATCATTTTACCTCAATGGTTTTGTAAAATGAGAATAATAGTAATAATACCTAATTTGAATCCTGAGCACATAATTATATATGAAAGCATATGAGAATCACACTTAAAACATATTAGCTTTGCTAGGTATAGTTATAATAAAGTATTTGGGAGTCTAAGACAGAAGGACCACAGGGTTCAAAGCAGCATGAGGCAATTTTGCAAATTATTTTATTTTACAAAGATAAAAAAGGGCTGAAGATGTAGCTCAGTGGTAGAATTGAATTCAATCCCTAGTACCACAAATTTTAAAAAATGCTAATTTTTTCTTAAAATTTAGAAGATGGTATGAATATATAGAATACCAAAAATAAAATTTAATACAAATTTAATATTAAATTCTCTCATATTGCTCCTAATTTTAACACATCTACTTTATTGTTTTCTTATAATATTTTATAAGCTAGTATTTTAAATTCATCTGTTTTGCAAAACATAAAAAATCATCTATGTTCCTCTTTTTTTTGTACAATACAAAAAGTACTGTACACCTACATATAGATAAAATAGTAAGGGCTGGTCATGTAGCTCACTGGAATAGCATTGTCTTGCAAGTACAAGTTCTTTGATTCTATCCCAAACACTACAAAAAATAAGAAAAAAATCTACATACTTACTTATGACATTTGACTTTGATCACACATTTTATATAGTTTTGTGTTGTCCTTTATTCCAAAGCAATCTGATCTATTTTTTTTTTTTTTTTGTCATTGTGTTTCCTTAGTTATTCACAAGGTGGCAGCCACAAACTCTTGTTATTGTGGAACACTTCTTGAGCCATGGAGATTCCAAAATGTTTCCCAATGTTGATTCCTTTGGCCCAACAATTCCTCACAAAAGAGAAGCTCTTTGTTTAACTAATATTTAGCACTTTCTGAAGAATACATCATCACAATAGGAAAAGATGTTTATGGCTATAACTTTCTGTTAATTATTCTATTCCTACCCTTTTCATCCTAGAACTTATCGGCACTGGATGAATGCAGATTTAGTGTATGTATGGTTTTGTGGTCTCAGTGATATCAAAAAGAAATCTTCCGGAGAGCTGGAACCACTACACCTATTTTCTGGAATTTGGATATGGGTTGCAGTAAGAGCCTACTGGGATAAAATTTCTTGACCATGCATAATATATTTTTCTACTTGGGTTTCTATGCTTTCCATTCTCCACTGAGTTTGTCTGGCATGTTACAATAAGTCTGGACAAAGTATAAGCATACCCCATCTGGCACTCAAACTCCAAAGAATGAGAAAAGTTGGAGTTCCAGGGACAGTGCCCCAAATTATTCCCAAGACTTAATAATCTTGAAGGTAGAAGCATAGGCTTTGTGTCTGCTATGTTCCGCCATTATCAACTTAATAACCATTGATTGGTACACTTTGACAAAAAGACAATTTATTGGTAATTTAATGAGTGTATTAACTATTGATGTGTACCAAATTATATTAAAACATTATGATATAAAACAAAAATTTATATTTATTATCATAGACAGTTTTTGTGGACCAAATACTTCAAGAAGGGCTTCGTAGGTAGTTGTGGTTCATTGTCTCCAATGAGGCTTATTGAAATCATCTGGATACTTGACTAAGAATGATGAATCTTCTTCCAAGTTGGCATAGTCACATGTCCATTGGCAGGAAGACTCTCCTTACCAGGTGGGTGTCTTCATATGTTCATTGAACATCTTCATGTCATGGCAGGGAGCTTCTGTCAAAGCAAATGATCCAAGGTGTGATTATATTTATGAAATACCATCTCTTCTTTCTTTATTTATTTTTTAATTTTTTCTTTATTTCCTTTGATACTGAAGATTGAATCCAGGGAATTTTACCTCCAAACTATACTCCCCAGCTTTTTTTTTATTCTGATTTTTAAAAATTTATTTATTTTTAACAGGGTCTCAGTTGCTGAGGATGGCCTTGAACCTACAATTCTCCTGTTTTTGCCCCCTAAGTACTGGAATTCAGAGGTATGCCAATATACATGGCCCATCTTTTCTTTAATTTCCTATAGTTTATATGTATCAGATCTCTCCAGTGTGAGAGGATATTACACAAGAACATAAGTAACAGGGAAAAAACATTGATAGTTCTTTTGTACACTGGTTAACTCAAAGGTTTTAATTTTTTTTTCCTACTGCCTTTAACAGCAAGGTCTTCATGAATATGGGATTGCTGATTGTACCAATAAGATAAATTGGTCAAATAGAATATTATTTTTATTTATTTTTTATTTTAACTCTTGTATTAGACAGATTTTGAAATATGTTAAATCATTACAGTTCTACTTCTTAACCTAGATAGTGCTGCAATGATCAATTCTGCACACATTTAGATTCTTTTACACATATTCTTTACAGCACCTCACCTCTGGTCTGTACCACAAAAGTCTTACTTTACAGTACCAGACAACCTTATTTGGACGTTTTAATATTATTACAACATGCACGAGGGAAACTTTAGGAAGTTATTCATATTGCTTTTAAGTTTTAAGTTTTAATTTTATGGGGGGAACTTGACTACTCTTAAAATACAAGGATCAGCGTTACATAAATAAATGTTTTCCCCTTTGGTTTTCCTGGGAAGACGCTTATAAAATTCAATTCTGTGGACTTTAGAGTCTTTTCCGAGGTCGGGTTTGAGTTGACCATACTGCAAATCAGCACAGGGGCAGATGCTATGCTAAATACTTCAGAAACAAAGCATGGATTGCTTCATAGTATTGCTTTCTGGTAATTTATTGATGGATACTTCTCTATAAATTATTCTTAGTGGAGGAAAGCTGTCTTACTCAAAACATGTCCTTCATTTTGGCAGAATACATCCAGTGAATATAAAGTCACAGAAGTCCATATACCATGTCTGATATGGAAAAATTATGAGAAACCATTAAAGCTCCAGAGTTCACTGTTGGATCAGCGGAGACCTTGGTTGCAAGTGAATTATAGTTCAAATTCTTCTCCCTCTGCAAAGTCCTCCTTTGCTAATCATTGACCAATAAAACCTACATGCACCTTTCAGAATTTTACCATCCATTTTTCTAGAGTAGTCTGAGAATCCAGACTTTTAAATAGAAACTGGATCAAACACTGGATAGCTGGTGATGACATCACTTCTAAAGCAGGTAGAAATCTGACAATTTTTGATACATGATTGAGTTATATCATTAAAACTTGAATTGAAGATGAACTTGGATGAGCTATTAGCTGAAAGGGATATCCTAAAAGGTAAAATATCTCATTATTTTGAGAAGAACAAAAAAAAAGGTATTTCAAAGGATTATGGCATTGGATGACTATTATCACCATGAACTGAAATTCCATATGCCCACCATCTTAGAGGACATATCTACTTGAAATTGCAAGTCAAAAAATCAAAAATATATTTAAAATTTTTCACCTTTTACTCTTAATATTTTGTTATCAGCAGTCCAATATTTTCGTAAAAACATTTTAAGGTCTTGAAAGCCCAAAGTGTTATTTTAATCCTTCAGTGCCAGCAGTTTCCTTCTTAAGCAGTCAACAAATTATATTTTAAAGTTTCTTGAACTAATTATTCTAGCAATTTTAATATGTCATTATATCTTGCAAAAAGTTATTAACAATTAATGCTTTTAAAATAAATCTAAAAAATTTAAGCATTAATTTGAAACTATGAGAATGATAGGCAATTTTCTCCATTAAAGAATAGGTGGAAAACCCTAGACTGTGGTGAGCATTTTTGTAAAAATCTCTGCTCAACATAGTAAATTTATAAAACCAAACAGTAAAATATATGATATTTTTTTCTATAGATATTTTTAATATTGGTCCAGGTATTTGTCATTGCCAATATGAACCAGAAATATAAAAAGTCTCATTTATAGTAGCACAAATATGAAACTATCGAGTATATTTATAGCTTTCCAAAATTTTCTGAATATCTAGAAATTCAAAATAGATAAAAAGAGATGAAAGTGTAGTTTAGAGGTAGAATGCTCCTGTGTTCAATCCCCAGTACAAAGAGAAAAGAGTGTATCTTTGAGTTGCTGTTTGTTAGCTTACTTTTGGATATGTAAGTCTAGGTCCAAATACTGGGAGAAATTTGAGAATCTAGGTTCATCACTATCTAGACACATAAGTTTCTAGAAAAACATATGTCCAAGAAATTGTTTTGGAGGCATTTAAGAAAAAATTAGTCACTAATTTTAGGATTACTTAAGACAAAATAAAAAGTAAATATGCATGAAATTGATAGGTTTATTTTATATAGAATATGCATATATCAAAATAATTCCATTAGAAAAAAAATAATTACTTTTATATGGGACAATGAATACACATATTAGCTTAGGAATGAGGGCATTGAAGAACTGAGGACATTTATGAATTTAGATATCTTTAAAAACATTTTATTTTCTGTATCTTTTAAATATTCTTTTTTGACATATTTTAATCAAAAAAGTTACTTGTGCACAGTAATGTAGTAGTTTTAATGAAAAACTCTGATGTCTTCTACATACTTTAGTTCTACTAATTACTACTCAAGTTAAGAGTTAATAAAATATAAACTCAAAATATTCTGCTTAAATTGATGTTGAATAAAGTTTGGAAAATGAAGAGTATACATACCTCAATTAATTATTTTTTTAAAAATTTTATTGGTGCATTGTAGTCATGCATCTTAATGAAATACAAGATGGTGGAGGCATGCATGCATACAACACTCAATTAGCCCTTATCCAATTCCTGCTCAATTCCCTCCTCCTCCCTCCTTCTCATATTTGGCTTAGTGATTGACACTTAAATGTTTGTTAATGTACATCGTGTTCATTAGAGAATTTCCCTCTTCCCCTCTCCCACCCCTCAGTTGAGTCACCTTATTTGCTCATCTATAGTATCTCTTTCTTCCTTTAGAGTTTCTCTATGAACCTTTTTCTCCCTAGCTTTCACATATTAGAGAGAGCATCCAATTTCTTATATTTTGTGACTGACTAATCTCACTTAACATAATGTTCTCCAGTTACATCCATTTCTCTGTAAATTATGTAATTGTGTTCTTCTTTATGGCTGAGTAAAGTTTCATTGTGTACATATCCCATAGTTTTGTAATCTGTTGATGAGCATCTTGGCTGGTTCCATAGTTTGGCTATGGTGAATTGTGCAGCTATAAACATAGATACGTATGCATTAGTTTGGTAGTTTGGTTTCCATTGTTTTGGGTAGATACCCAGAAGTAGTCTTGCTGGATTGTATGGTAAATTCATTCCCATTCTTCTGAGTATTCTCCATACTATATTTCTATCAAAACTGAAAACTTTGAACTGCTTCATTTTTATGGCTTTCTATGAAGAAAAGTAAGACATCTGAACACCTATTTATATAGTCCTGTTTTGGACTGGAAGTGTTTATTATCCCAAACTTTATATGTTGAAGCCCTAATCTCCAAGATAATAGTAATATAATTTGAGACTTTTGAGAGATAATTAAAACTAGAAGAGTTAATAAATATAGGACCTTTGTTATATTATGAGTAGCCTTATATGAAGTGATTAAAGATCTCTCTCCCTCATTCTCTCTCTCTCTCTCTTGCTTTCATTCCACATTGTAAGAATGAATTAAGAAAGAGTTCTTCACAAGCCAGAAAGAATGTTCTTACCAGATATGACATGCCACCTTGATATTCAGGTTTTTGCCTCAACAAGTGCAATAAAATAAATGACTGTGTCTGAACCAAGTATATGTTGTGATATGGCAGCCTGAACTAGCCACTATTTTTCCTGTTAAATAAATATCATTTTATTATCTATACCAGTGTAATAAGTAGAATTGAAATGGAATAAAACTCAGGATTATTCTATATAAGTATATACATACATGTGTATATCTTACAAGTTAGCTATCTAACTCTTCTATTGAGCCAACCAAATATTTATAATTAAATTATTAAAACAAAAAAGATAATAGTGGAGAAAAAGTTACTAAAGTTACCACTGAATATAAAACTACAATAATACATTTAAAAAAACCTTAAATATACACAGCCTGAGGTACTGGCCTAAAAAGTAGGAAGAGATTATTAGTCCCTAGCTTCTCTGCTGGCATTTGAAAATCAGAGAATGAGAAGATTCATGCTGATCTCTCAGTGGGAGATGATGTAAATCAGCAGTTCCCTCTACTCAAACACTATATTCAGAATGTCTTTGGAGCTGTTGTAGCAATCCAATTTTCAGAAGCTCTCTAGGACGGTTGAATAGAAGTAGCAGCATAAACAAGAAGGACTGTGGAAGTCTTTATCCAGGCAAGGTAATATCAATTGTGTGAGGGGTATCAGGTACATCCCAAAGAAAACATTATTTTGACATAAACCCCACATACCGTGTTGTTGCTTGTGTATCATTTGATTAGGAGGCATCTTTAACACCATAGGCTAAGCCTGAGGTAGGAATGAAATAAGGACACACAAAGGCAAAGAGAAAATGGTAATGGATGGTATCATTAAAGGAATATGTCTCAGTAATGTTTAATAATTCATTGGATTAGAGCACTAGAGGGCATGAACAAAAAGATTAGATGGTGATTGAGGAGTAATATGACTAAAATTAAGGCTACACAAGAATCTCTTTGTTTAGAGAAGTGTTTTAAGTTTGATCAGAGGAGAGAATGACTGAGACAGAATGGATGACAACATCATTAAGAGAGAAGAAAGAGGAAGAAGTGATTGTGGTGGGGATAGTATAGAAAAGAATGAGAAAAAAATAAATCAGAGGAAAAAATCCAGTGATTTTTGAAAGATTGGCTGGATATTAAAAATTTCCAATAATTATGAAGAAGTACAATGGAAAAGGGTAATGATCTAGGGATTAAGTTGTTTATAATAAGAGAAAGTGATGCCGTTTTCATAAGATGAATCTTTAAGACAGCTGTAGTGCATTGAAGTAAATGGAAACATACTTGCAATTCCAAAGTATTTGATGTCTTACAGGGAAAATAATACATTCCATATATTTGCTATAGGGCTTTCAGTCCCTCTCTTAGTGACAATAAAACACTTTCTAACCCATAGGCCAGGTTTACATTGTGACTTGCTTTGGAAAAAGGAATGTGAATGAAAGTGAGTACAGCTATCCAGGATTGGTAGTATATTCCTGTAATCCCAGTAATTGGGATGCAGAGACTGGAGGATCACAGGTTTGAGATCAGACTCAACAATATAACGAGATTTTCAGTAACATAGTGACACTTTGTTCAAAACAAAAAAAAAAAACCCCAAAATTATAAATGTCTGGAGGTAGACCTTGGAAGTACAATGCCCCTGAGTCCAAGTCCATTCAAGAGTTAACATCAAATTTCACAATGATTACTTTAACTAAGAAAGGGACTGAAGAAAAGTGTTCATTCTTGATGTTTTTATTTTGTTGGAGGTCCTACACAGTGAAAGGTTTTTCTAAAAAAAAAATAACATAAAGATATTTTATTCACATATGAAGAAATTATATTAATAGAAAATCATATGGAATCTAGAAGTATACTGCAAAAGTAAATTTAGTAAGCCAAGAGTTATAAGCTCAATATAGGAAAATCATTTGTTTCTAGTTACTAAAAAAAAAAAAAAAGGAATAGTATATGTTTATGAGGGAGATAGTGGCTGGAGAAAAACAAAAGCAAAATTTCAGTGTTAGGGTTAGGGTTAGGGTTTCAGGGTGGTAACACTGTTCTATGACATCATTCATCTCGTAGAACCAAAGGTAGGTTCACTTAACAAAACTCATTGATAGTTTACACATAAGAGAGACTCATTTTACTGTTTTATATGCTAAAATTGCTTTTCTCCTGGAAACTACCACAGTTATCAAACAGCATTTATTTTAGAACTTAACAAGAAAAATTATAATTCTCACTTCCTGAAAAATAAGTGTGCAAGGACAAGTATGCAAGAAAATTATGAAAAAGATACTTGATATATCTGAGATTTAAAAATTTTTGCAATTATTACAATTATTTGCAAATAGAATTAGATATTTTTACAACATTTGCAAAGTGGTGAATAACATCCCACAAAAGATGATCAAGGTCTTATGACTTGAAAATTTTAATGTTTTCTTAGAAGGCAAGAGAGTTTGTACATAAAATAAATTTAAAGAAATTAAGAAATAAAGGTATTATTACATTTTTGGGGTGGATATAATATAAATAAAAATGTCTTTATAAGAAAGTCAGGAAAATAGAAATAGTCATATTACATAGGATGAAGTAAGCAAGAAATGAGAAAGAAGCTAGGATGGAGACAAGAGTTAAGGGATGCTGATTGCTACTAGAACTTGGAAAAAGGAGGAAATGGATTCTTCCCTGAAGCCTCTATGACAAATGCAATTTTGATGCTATCTTAATTTTATTTAATTTTTTAAAATTGGGGCATTGTAATCATATACCACATTGGAATACAAGACTTGAGAGGATATACAAGCACATATCATCCAATTAGCCCTCATCCAGCCCCCATCCCATTCCCTCCACCTCCCTCCATCCCATGCTTGTTTGATGATTAATTTTGATACATTTGTTTATGTACCTCCTGGGTTTTAAAAGGGCTCCATCCTCCCCTATTCCATACTCTCTGATTGGTCGGTCACCTTAATTGCTTCACTATAGGGCCCTTTCTATAGCTTGACCTCTTCCTGTGGCCCCTTTTCTCCTAGTTATTGCTGATTAGGAGAAGTATCTTGTTTTTATTTTCTGCGATATTCCTCTGTGCATGCCACGTTGCAACTACCGATCCCACTCTTGATGGCCCCAGTGGTGGCCTGGCTACCTGGTGGACTGATCCAGACCTCGCTGGCTCAAGCAGCGGCCTTGCCTCATGGGAGGCCCCGATTCTGGTCTCACTGGCCCCGACACAAGCCTAACCCCTCAGTTGGCTCTGATCCCAGCCTCGGTGGCCCCAGCACCGGCTTAGCCTCAAGGCAAGCTCCAATACCGGCCTCGGAGGCCTCAGTAGCGGCCTTGCCTCAAGGCAGGCTCCAATGCCAGCCTCACTGGCCCCGACACCGGCCTAACCCCTCGGCAGGCTCCAATCCTGGCCTCGAAGGCCCCAGCTCCAGCCTTACCTCAAAGCAGGCTCCAATGCTGGCCTCGCTGGCCCCGGCACCGGCCTAACCTCTCGGCAGGCTCTGATCCAGGCCTTGGAGGCCCCACTAGCGGCCTTGCCTCACAGCAGCCTCCAATGCCGGCCATTGGCCCTGGCACCGGCCTAACCCCTTGGCAGGCTCCAATCCCAGCCTTGGAGGCCCCAGCACCGGCCTTGCCTTACAGCAGGCTCCGATCCCAGTCTCGCTGGCCCCAGCACTGGCCTAACTCCTCGGCAGGCTCTGATCCTGGCCTCGGAGGCCCCAGCACTGGCCTTACCTCACGCAGGCTCTGATGCCAGCCTTGCTGGCCCCAGCACTAGCCTAACCCCTCGGCAGGCTCTGATCTCGGCCTCGGAGGCCCCAGCTCTGCCCTTGCCTCAAGGCAGGCTCCAATGCTGTCCTCGCTCCCCCCAGCACTGGCCTTGCCTTGTGGCAGGCTCCAATGCCGGCCACTGGCCCCGGCACTGGCCTAACCCCTCGGCAGGCTCCGATCCCGGCCTCGGAGGCCTCATTAGCAGCCTTGCCTCATGGAAGTCTCCGATGCCAGCCTCAGAGGCCCCAGCACCGGCCTTGCCTCACAGCAGGCTCCAATGCTGGCCGCTGGCCCTGGCATCGGCCTAAACCCTCGGCAGGCTCCGATCCCCGCCTCAGAGGCCCTAGTAGCAGCCTCTCCTCCTGGCAGGCTCTGATGCCGGCCTTTGGCCCAGGCATCAGCCTAACCCCTCGGCAGGCTTCGATCCCAGCCTTGGAGGCCCCAGCATTGGCCTTGCCTCACGGCAGGCTCTGATCTATCTTAATTTTAAATGCATGACCTCCAAAACTAGATACAAGTAATTATTTGTTTTTAAACCACTAAATTTTTGATAATTCACTCAACAGTAATTAGAAACTAATACAAGAAGATTATATGCTTTAATATTTCCAATAAGCAACAAAAATGATGGTGTTCATTTTGGTAAGATTTATTTCTGTATATATTAGAGCATAAACATTTAAAAATGAAAGTAGCTAAAGCAACTATGGCAAAACTAACTACTTTAAAGAGGTGGCAAGCATTTGTGTTTTTAGTGATTGAGATTCTAGTTGGAGTTAGGTGAAGCCTCAGGGTAGTTTTGAGTTGCATCTCTCTGATTGCTAATGATATTGAGCATTTTTTCATGCATTTATTGCCCATTTGGATTTCTTCTTTTGTGAAGTATAGTTGGCAAAAATCTTCTCCCATTCTGTTTGATCTCGGTTGAGGTTCTTGATAGTTTTCTATGCTGTACAGAAGCAAAGTATTGATTTGCCTTTTAATTTCTTGCCACTTTGGGATTTTATTGAGAACGTTTTTAGCTGTGCCTCTGTGTTGCATTGTTGGGCTTATGCTGTCGCGTCCCTAAGGCTCCGTCCTGCAGAGCCCCAGGAAAGAAGACACAAACGCCGAGTCTGTTGATGATGCTTCTTCTTTAATGCTTCCTCTTCAATGCGCACAGCAGGTAAATATATATCAGTCTCATAACCCCTCCCTCATCACTCCACCAACCCCAAGCTTCCCACAGCTAGGGCATGCACATTTCTAACCCTCTCATAGGCGGGCTGGTGGTAGCACGAGGCGCTGCGTCACTGATCATCCGTAGGGCGCCTGGTAGGGTTCACTGCACAGGCTCAGGGCACCGCCAGCCTCGTGAGCCTCATGACTTGGCAACATGCCTAGGCGCCATCTTGAGCCACCGCCCCATCCCGTTCTAGCCGAGTGGACCCCGACAATATGCCCTCTTCAATGAGCCTCAGTGCTCCAGGATAATTTCCAAATGGTGGGACTGAAAATTAGTGCAACCACTTTGGAAAACAGTATGGAAGATTCTCAGAAGAATGGAAATGATTTTATCATATGATCCAGCATTACCACTTCTTGGTATCTACCCAAAAGAATGGAAACCAAACCACCAAACTAATGCATGCTTATCTATGTTTATAGCCACACAATTCACCATTGCCAAACTATGGAACCAACCAAAATGTTCATCAAAACATGAATAAATTGCCAGGCATGAAGGCGCACACTTATAATCCCTGACCTTGGGAGGCTGAGACAGGAGGATCGCACAGGTTCAAAGCCAGCCTCAGCTACTTAGTGAGGCTCTCAGCAAATTAGTGAGACCCTGTTTCCAAATAAAATAGAAAATAGGTCTGGGAGTATAGCCCGGAGGTAGAAAGCCTCTGGGTTCTACCCCCAGTACCATTAAAAAAAAAAAAAAGATGAATGAATTACAAAACTATGAGATGTATACACAGTGGAATTTTACTCACCCATAAAAAAGAAAATTAAATCATTTAAAGGGAAATGATGGAACTGGAGAATATCATGCTAAGTGAGATAAGTCAGTCACAAAATGTAAGAATTCAGAATGTCTCCTTAATATGTGGAAGCTGGGAGAAAAATGGGTCATAGGAGGAACTCTGGATGAAGAAGGAGATACTATAGATGAGCAAATAAGATAACCTAACTGAAGGGGTGGGAAGGGGGAAGAGGAAAATTTTCTAATATTAATGATGTACATTAGCAAACATATAAATGTCCATCACGAAGCCAAACATGAGATGGAAGAATGGGGAGGGAATGGGGCAGGATCTGGGTAAAGGCTAATAGGGTGATGTGTGTATGTCTGCCTCCACCATCTTGTACCCCATTATGATGTATAACTACAATACACTAATAAATAATTTTTAAAGAGAGTTGGCAAGTGTTTTTCTGTTGTGATTCTATTATTTTTCATTGAATATTTTATGGTATAATATAATTATGAATCATACAGAATATCGGCTATTTTGGAAAATGGTGGAATTCTGATAGAAAATAAAACAAATTTAGGTATGGTTTTCAGGGTTAAAAATAACTTTTTAAAAATTATCCTTAAGTCAAAGAAAGTTTGCGGATAAATTTGCTGAATTAAAAAGAATAAAAGAAATCCATCATCTCTAGATAGTAATGAGAAAAGGTAAGCATAGACAATCTAAGCAAGATAAAATCATCTATGATCAAATAATGTTAGAATTTAAAAACTGTACAGTAAGATCTGGGCTTGGTGGCGCACACTTGTAATCCCCGCACTTGGGAGATGGAG
This sequence comes from Muscardinus avellanarius, assembly GCF_963383645.1. Lineage (NCBI taxonomy): Eukaryota > Metazoa > Chordata > Mammalia > Rodentia > Gliridae > Muscardinus > Muscardinus avellanarius. Next base: position 152,889,945 of record NC_137787.1, read on the forward strand.
ACAGGAGGATTGCGCAGGTTCGAAGCCAGCCGCGCTGGCTTAAGAGACCCTGTTTCCAAAAATAAAAAAGCATAAATATAGGTCTGGGAGTGTAGCTCTGAAGTAGAAGGGCTTCCAGGAACTCCAGCACCACCAATAAATAAATAAATAAATAAATAAATAAATAAATAAACAAATAAAAAACTGTATAGTAATATATTTGAAATTATATTAAATAGCTTGTGAAGACATTGGAGAGTTATAAAAAGGGAAAGAAAAATGGCCATATTTATGTTTTATAAATTATTACACCTGCTAGGTGTTCTACCATGTATGAAGTACAGTGAATTATGGATGAAATTTAGGAATGTGTTGCAGCACTTTAATTAAGAGAAGATAGAAGTTGATATAGGACTCTGTTGGAGAAGCAAAATAAATAAAAATAAATGTGTGCACATGTGAAAAATTTGACAGTCTTTGCTGATAGATTAGACATGGGACTGAAGGGAATGGACAAGGAATAATACGTTTTTTCTGACAATCTAGCCTTCTTTCTTTAAGAAAATCTATGAAGTATTTGTTTTGTTATTACATTTTGCCTTGAATTAAAAATCAGAAGATTTTGTATTTTGTTTCTATCTTCTTTATTATTTTCTTTATTTCTTTTGTTGGTCATGTATTTTAAACAGAATTTTGATTATTATGAATTCAAAATATCTTAATGTTGAATGTATGTTTATAACCATACATTTTAAGGCATGTATGTGAAATACATAACGATGTATATAGAATTAATGTAAAATGTCTGTTTCTTGTAATTTTTTCTAGAAGTATTTTACTTTTCTTTAGTTTTAGGCTAATTATTTGGTTATTTAAAATAGATTTATAAATCTGAAATAATAAAATAATTAATGTAAAATAAAACATTTTATAAACTTTAAAATAATACATAATGACTCTGCGTCCCTGGCAGGGGTTGGGCGGGGCATGCCAGACCCCGGAACAGCCGGGGCCGGGTCGCAGGACTCTGAGCCCTGGGCCGGACCACATGGAGCACGCCAGATCCCTGGAGAAACCGAGCCCAGTCATAAGACCCTGGGTCCCGGGCAGGGGTTGGGCGGGGCATGCCAGACCCCGGAACAGTTGGGGCCCAGGTCGTGGGCCTCTGAGGCTGGGATCGGAGCCTGCCTTGAGGCTAGGCCGGTGCTGGGGCCACCGAGGCTGGAATCAGAGTCAGCTGAGGGGTTAGGCCGGTGTTGGGCCAGCGAGACCAGAATCAGGGCCTCCCATAAGGCAAGGCCGCTGCTTGAGCCAGCGAGGTCTGGATCAGTCCACCAGGTAGCCAGGCCACCACTGGGGCCGTCAAGAGTGAGATTGGTACTTGCAATGCGGCATGCACAGAGAAATATCGCAGAAAATAAAAACCAGATGCTTCCTCTAATCAGCAATAACTAGGAGGAAAGGGGCCACAGGAAGAGGTCAAGCTATAGAAAGGGCCCTATAGTGAAGCAACTAAGGTGACCGATCAGAGGTATGGAATAGGGGAGGATGGAGCCCTTTTAAAATGCAGGAGGTACATAGACAAATGTATCAAAGTTAATCATCAAACAAGCATGGGATGGAGGGAGGTGGAGGGAATGGGATGGGGGCTGGATGAGGGCTAATTGGATGATGTGTGCTTTTCTATCCTCTCAAGTCTTGTATTCCAATGTGATATATGATTACAATGCACCAATAAAAATAAATAAATAAAATAAAATCATACATAATTATTTCAATATATCATAAAGAATTTCTAGTTGTAATAGCTATTTCTGTCTAGTACCTATGTAGTGTCTGTCTAGTGTTTCTGATTTTATATTCACAAGGCATTTCTCTCAAGCATTATCTAACATTTGTGTTAATTTGAGCAGCAGTATGAAAAAGATTTTTAGTGTATTTATTATTAAAAAGAAATTCTAATTATTACCTGTTTCAATTTCCATAAAATTAAATGAAATATTGGTTTACAAATTAAAAGTTATCAAAGTTATCAATATCAATATAGTCTACTCATGGATGTTTCTGATTGACATTAGCATTTGTTCACATAGGTATGGAGAAAAATTAAAGATAGGGTCCAGTTAAAATTATCATAAATATAAAAATAATTGTAGGTGGGTATAAACTAATTTGTTCCTTAAAAGTATTAACAAGTCAGCAATTTAAACACAAATCTGACATTTGCTTCAAATACAAAATAAAAAAATGTTGATTTGGTATTTTCTTGAATTAATTATATTCATAAAATAACACGTAGATGAGTGATATTGGAATTTAAAAAGGCAAGCTTTTTCTATTACTCGTGGCTTTGCCCATGAGAAAATCCAAATAAAGTTATAGTAAGACTGTATATACTTTCCTCTCTGACATGAGCCTTCAGTATTGCATTGCGTGTGTGTGTGTGTGTGTGTGTGTGTGTGTGTGTGTGTGTGTGTAGAGAGAGAGACAGGGGAACATTACCACTTGATGTTTCTCATCTTTTTTTCCAGAGGCTAAATGGCAAACTACAACGGACAATATTTATATTTGTTTAACAGAGAAAGAAGAAGAAAAGGATGATAAAATACTAAGGCAAAAAAAATCAAACAGTATCTGTTCTGTGAAGTAGTTTCTTAAGGCAGTAAATACAAAGCCATAACCTTTATATCTGAACATAATTACTGTCAAGAACTTAAGAGTTTGACATTTTGCCCTGCTCACATGTTAACAAGTTAGCCTTTCATAGCTTGGTGGTTACTGGCAGGAGACACAAAATTCCTGGATCAGAGACAAGACTATAACTCACAGCACAGCTGGCCATTTGAATTTCACATTCCCATCAGTTATTTGTGTCTCACAAATCTTTGGGGATGATGTAAATGCAGGCCCAAGTGGATACTATGAAGGTAGCCCTCCTGTCTCACAGCTTAACATTCAGAGATAAAAAAAAATCACTCTTTTATAAAGGAACTTTAAGTAAATATACTCCCCCAGGGGAGGCCTCATTGCTATTATACTGTACAGGAAATGAATCTGCCCTATGCTCCAGATGAAGACATTAAATTTATCTTTCAGGGCTATTTACTATACAAACATTTCTAAAAAGACAGTGCAGAACAAAAGCATTCAGTGCTTCTGCTTATAATATTTGCAGAAACAAATCTAGGGAGCATTTTATCCAATAGATCTATCTATGGAATACTAAAACTTATTGCTAAATATCAATTGTGACACAGGGCTTGGTGATATTGTTTACATAGCAATGTTATCTCAAAGGATATATCTTCAGTCTAAGTTCTATTAAGACATTAGGCAAATTAGTTAAACCTTTTGAATTTTCTTTTCTTCAAATGCAAAGTGGGGGAATTATATATGCTATAACCTGTACATATATGTTATAAAAACAGTATGTGAAAAATTATATGACATTGTGTCATTTTTAGTTGTAATATATGATATTGTGCTATTTTTAGTTGTCATATAAATTAAGAGGATTTGAGCAGGTGGTGTGGTAGTGCACACTTATAATACCAACATTTGGGAGGCTGAGACAGGAGGATCACGGTTCTCAGCCTCAGCTACTTAATGAGGCCCTTTGCAACTCAATGAGACCCTATCCACTCTTTGGAATTTTCTACATAAACCATTTTGTAATATAGAACAGAAATAGTATTTTTTCTTTGCTTATTTGCATACCTATTTTTCTGTCATTTTAATTATCTAGAATTTTGAGTAGTACCAAACTTGAACAGAATAGGCAAAAGAGAGTGTCATCACCTTGGTTTTTTTTTTTTTTTTTTTTTTTTGTGGTGGTGGTACTGGGGTTCCTGGAAGCCCTTCTACCTCCTGGCTACACTCCCAGACCGATTTTATATTTTTGAAACAGGGTCTCTTAAACCAGTGCGTCTGGCTACGAACCTGCGCGATCCTCCTGTCTCTGCCTCGCAAGTGCGGGGATTACAAGCGTGCGCCACCACGCCCAGCTATCACCTTGTTCTTGATCAAAGGAAGATGGTTATTTTCTTACCATTAACTATACTAGCTATAGAATTGCTATAGGTATTCTTTATAAAGTTTAGAAATTCGTCCTATATTGCCAGTTTTCTGAGCATTTTTTACATAAATGACTATTAGATTTTGTCAGATACTTTTTTCTTAATCAAGATGGCCATATATATTTATTCAGTTGATATGATAGATTATTTTAATTTTTTGTATGTAGAGCAGCAGGCTTGTATATCTCAATAAATTCCACTTGGTCATGATATATAGCTCACTTTATATATTATTAGAATCAACTTTTTAGTATGTTGTTGAAGATGTTTTGTTTTATGTTTGTTTTTATTATTGTTTTCACAACTTTTTTCTGTAATAGCAGTCTGTTTTTTGGTGTTAGGTCTCATAAAATCATATCTCATAAGTAACTTGTTTGGTTTTGTTCTGATCTAAAAATTGTTTCTTTATGAAACAATTCAGAAATTTAGAAATTGATTTAGGAATTGTTTATTATGCATCTATTTTTGTAAGATATAATGCAGAATTGATAACACTTTTTCATGTTCCTTTTGAGCAAAACAAGAATATATGTTTCTACCCTAACCTTCTTTTGTTGGATTCTTGACCAAAATGAGCTGAATTATACTAAGGAAAAACAGGACTATTTAATCTTTTATTATTCATATTTAAGTACATTTTGTATGTCTATTAAGATAAGAATCTACATACTATTTAGTTCTACTAATATAATAACTAAACTTTTCTTTTATATTGCAATATCCCCAGTATATAGCTCACTACATAGTTGGTGCTCAGGAAATTTAATTTATACAGATATACAAAAGCAAAAATATTTTAAGACCTAAAAACTCAAGTTGATCTCTTAGTGTAGAGAGGAATAATTTAATAATTTTGTACTGCTTAATGAAAACAGAAAATTGCTATATGCAGACAGATGAGACATGATGAAATATCTAATATCAATTTGTCTTCTACAAATGAGCTGGATGATACAATTGTGAATCATAATTTTCACCATATCCTATTGTACATAAGCTGCCATACTCTTTTTTTTTGCAAAAAAAAAAAAATAAAGCATTCCATAAAATGAGCAAGGTCATTGAAAAATGATATTTGGACATTGGCCTATTAACATTATAAAAAGACCATGTTTTCTTGGAGTGGTAAAATCCTCGCTGTCATACAATAGATAACGAGCATGTGCCAATGTCACATTTAACACATTAACGAGAGAACCAGCAGAATGGCAGAGCTTATTAAAATTAAATGTGAGGAACTGGCACTTATATAGTCAGTGTGCAAAGGAATGCTGAAGTAAAATTGCTAGTTTCGAGAGTTGTGAAGGGTCTGAGGATTTTGTACTACTTCTAAGCTCTAACTTAGCTTTTCATGGATGTATGAGGAATACATGAGACTCCTGGGTCAGAAATGGAGAACTTGAGTTACTCACAGAAGTATCAGAGTACACCCTTACTTTCTTCCTCAGTTCCATGAGCTTCACTATCTAAAAGGCGATATGATGAAAGTCAAATGCATAGGAAAAAGATTAAACTGAACAGGTTAAACATGTAAAGTGAGCTTTATGTCTACAGTTTAAGGGTACAATATGCTATTTCTAAGCAAACTAATAACTGGGAGACAAGAGAATTTTGCCCGTGCAATCTCTCTTTTGGAACCAAGAGAGCCACCCTGCAAAATCCCCTAGACAAAAAGTAAGAAAACAGCAAGATATAAAATGTGGAAGAGAAATTGAATTCAATTCCACTGGAAGAAAAAGAATTTCAAAATGCTATAGTGGAATGATAGAAAAATATTTGAGAAAATAATATGGGAGATTACCAATGTGATTAGCTTATTTGACATCTAAATTTGCTAATTAATGCTTATTTAAATAGGGCCCTCTACATTCCCAGAGGAAGACTTCAACTCTATCTTTCAAAACTGTAAGTAAAATCCCTGTAATACCTAAAGAAGACACTTTCTCCTCTAAGACTATTTATTATGCAACTCTCTGGAACAAAGCCTTGTATAAAAGATACCTTATTCTAAAAATATATACTAATATAAAATATGCATGGATAATTGCCCTTCAAGCCAAATTTGGATATAAATTTGGCTAAAGGGCAAAAAAAAATCTAGTATCTGGGTTATCTTTTATGTTAGAAAAAATAAACATACCTTATAAGATTTTTAAATTAGTGAAAACCTTTCATAATAAATATTGACAAAAATGTTTCCCCGAAAGTTGCATCACGCTTTGATGAGTTTGTTTGTATATACTCTAGTATGAAAAAAGATCATATATTTACATTTTTTTTCCAGATTTCCTATTTATCCTGAAGAAACCTAGATTGTAAACAATCTTTAAACATTACTTCTGGTCACAAATAGAGCTGGTTCACTCTATTTCTGGCTAAGATCATTTAATAAAGAGTGGGCTGTGGATGTAGTTCAGTGGCAGAATGTTTGCCTAGTTGTGTGAGGCCTTTGGTTTGGAACATATCATGGTAAAAAGTGTTTTAACTTTATTTCACACAATTTTTTTCTATAAGTAACAAAAGTTAAACAAGGTTGGGATGTAGTTAAGTGGCAAAGCATTCACTTTGCAAGTGGAACATCCGGCTTTAATCCCCGGTGCCAACAAAACCCATAAATAAATAAATAAATAAATAAATAAATAAATAAATAAAGTTAAACGTAGATTCAACTAATAGTCTACATACAAAATCAAAATTACAAAGAGCATAAGTATACGCAAAACAATGGGCACTTCATTGATAAAGTGATAAGTAGTCTTTGTATTTATGACAACATACTACATATATTGTTCTACCTGACCAATTCCTTTACGGATGTAATAAATTAGATTAACTATTCTACTTGTGTTGTCAGTAAGTAGAAAACCAGAGTATTAAGGTTATAGGGTCAACTGTATCTTGAGATATTACAAAGCAGAGAATGAATGTTATTTTACCATCTCTAAAAATAATAGCAGACATCAGCTACATCAGAAGACTTTGCAAAAAGAAACCTCAGTTATTCTACCTTAACAGTAGACAGTATCAAATAAAGCTGAGAAGTACATTTAAATAAATGTTTTACACATGTACATAATTATGTATTATTCTTATTTAGTTAGGCCTATGGACTAACTAAAAAAGTCAGGACACATTTTTAAACATATAAAGGGATCTTAGTAAAAGCTCTAATAAATATCGGGCCTCAGAAACAATACCCAAAAGTGTGATGCATTGCTGAATACTGTGAACCAAAGGAAAGCTTAAAGTAAGATCTTTCTTACCTTTTATTGCCACTCCCTCCTGCTCCTCTATCTCCCCCAAGGCTGATTGTAGAAATAGAATTCCTCTTCTTCAAGGCCGATCATAGCAATTATATTCCCTTTCTCTTGAAAGCAGCTAAAGAAATACTAAAGAAAACAAAAACTAAGCTGGGCGTGGTGGCACACGGTTGAAATCCCCTGGTTTGGGGCTTGGGAGGTGGAGACAGGAGGATCACACAGGTTCAAAGCCAGCCTTGCTAGCTTAAGAGACCCTGTTTCCAAATAAAAATATAAAAATAGGTCTGGGAGTATAGCCCGGAGGTAGAAAGGTTTTCAGAAACCCTAGTACCACCAAAAATAAAATAAAATAAAACCCTAAAACTTTGACTCTAACCTGAGTAAGAGATGGCCTTGTTAAGTTAGTATAGTTAAGTTATTATGCATAGTTAAGTTAGTATGTTAAGTTAGTATGTATAGTTAGTAGTCGGGAGTGGTGGTGCACACTTGTAATCCCCATGCTTGGGAGGTAGAGACAGGAGGATCGCACAGGTTTGAAGCCAGCTGTGCTGGCTTATGAGACCCTGTTTCAAAATAAAAATAAAAAATAGGTCTGGGAGCATAGCCCAGAAGTAGAAGGGTTCCATCCCCCAGTACCACCAAAAAAAAAAAAAAAAAAAAAAAGATGTGTAGTTATAATGCACAATATTTTTTTTTAAAAGAAGTTTTCTAACTTATCTTGTCTAATAACAGGCTGTAAAAACCTCATTCCAAAGGGACTATGATCTGTATATAGGAGAGAGGTGTGTCATACAGAGAGCCACAGAAGATTCTGAACAAACAGAACTTGCTGAGTTTTCTATATACTCCATGACAACTTACATCATACCCTTTCATCCAATTATTTTTCTGCACAGCTTATCTATTCCTCATCATAATCTAACCATAAACATGGTTTTTACTAGGTGTTTGAGACTTTATATCTGAAGACTTCTGTGTCATATAAAACTTTGATTAAACAAACTTGCTACACATTCCTCTTGTGCACCTGCCTTTTGTTAAATGGGTGCCATTGGGGATCATTTGAAAGGCATAACACTTTTCCTCCCCTACATACGTTGCTGAACCTTGTTCTGAGTAGATGACAAGTAAGGTGAGAAATTAATGTCTATATTCTACTGAGTCATTTTTCACAATCACTGAATGTTGTCTTATAATTTATTTTAAGATTTCTCATATTTCACAAATCCTGAAGAACACACTGAAACCAGATATCATCAAAATTGATTTCACTGTAGTCTTCAAAGACATTGTCTGCTATGCTGGGATGAATGAGAAGAAAAATTTTTTTCCCAAGTACCCATCAAATAAGATTATTTAAAACAATGTCATACTCTTTATTGGAGCCTTGCATCATATATGACAAAGAATGGAATGAACAATGGTCCTTTCAAAAAGGCCATGGCCATGGGAGGCCCATTGGCTGCACCCTCTGTGCCTGCTGAGTGCTCAAGGACACAGTCAGTAAATGTTCATCACTGAAACACACTAAAGGCCACAGCTGTCATAGACATTTCCAAAACAAATATTTTAATGCATATGAGCTTCCCAACCTGTATGTGAACCTGTCTTCCTCGGTGAGTTGTGTTACTCACAGCAAGGAAGCTAATAACAACTCCCATGAAGCAAGAAAAGAACCAATTCCCCTGATCTGATTTAGACTTTCAGGTACTGCCCCCTCTGACCTCTGTGCCCAAGGTCTTGTTAAAACTTAAGTCTCTCAAGACTGAAGAAAAATTAGACTCTGGGGGAAAAAGCATGGAAATTATACTTTGTAATAAAAATAAATTTAAAATAAAACAAAACAAAAATGTTTTTTAATCACTTTTATTCCTTCCTATGTGATTTATTCTAAAACCACTGTATCTTATATTCTGAGTCTGTTTTCACAAAGTCAGCTGTTCTTAAAAAAATAGTCCTTGAAGTCTTCACTCAATTCCCTTTTCTCAATAATGGGGTCTTGTTTACAGTAGCAACATTCATTTATAACAGTTATGTATTCTCTGAAGTACCAATAATCAATGGTACATGCTATAGTTTTATTTTTATGCCTTATTTTGATACTTTCTACCCAGAAATCTCAAGGCATATGTTAAAGTGACAAGCCAGCAAAAATGAGAAGTCAGCAAAAATAACCTCTTGATGACCATAAAAACAGTTGAATGTCTATGGTTAAAATAATTATTTTTAATCAATCTATATCAACTTGGAGAATAGTAGATTCCTAAATTGATGGAATGAGTAATTAATTTCAAAGTATTTGGACAATAGATATAATTAAGCCCTTGACAAATATCTAGAGTTTATTAAATTTTAAACCTATGAAATATGTTCTACTAATAATCTACTTGTATAAAATAGACATCTTAGAGGAAGTCTTTCTTTTCTCTCTCTCTCTCTCTCTCTCTCTCTCTCTCTCTCTCTCTCTCTCTCTTTCTTTCTTTCTTTTTGCAATATTGGGAATGGTACCCAGGGACATTCTACCTCTGGGCTACACCCCTAGGCCTATTTTTTTTTTTTTTAAACAGGGTCTCACTGAATTGCAAAGGGCCTCCTCACAAAGTGGCTGAGGCTGCCTGATAATTGCAATCCTCCCTTCTCAGTCTCCCAAATGCTGGGATTACAATACTGGGATTATAAACTGGGAGTGGTGGTGCACGCTTGTAATCCCAGCATTTGGGAAGCTGAGACCGGAGGATCATGGTTCACAGGTAGCCTCAATTACTTAGTGAGGCTCTTCACAACTCAGTGAGACCCTGTTTCAAAATAAAGAATAAAAAATTGGGCAGGGGTTGTAGCTCAGAGGTTAAATGCCTCTGGGTTCCATCCCCAGACCCCCCCCCCCCGCCACACACACACACACACAAAAAAAAAAATACTGGGATTGTAAGCACGCCCCACCATGCCTGGCTTGAGTTTTTCTTTTAAATTCAGAAATTTTATCCTGATTTGAATTGAGTAGATCATATGACTAAGAAAAAAATCATTGGGCATAATGGTACACACCTGTAATCCCAATAATTGGGAGATTTGAGACAGGAGGATCACAGGTTTGAAGCCAGTTTCAGCAAATTAGTAAAGTTCTAAGTAATTTAGTAAGGTCCTGATTCCAAAATAAAAAAATGTTAAAAAAAATAGGATTTGAGTGTAACTCGTAGGCAGAATGTCCCTGGGGTCACTTCCTCGTATCACACATGTACCCACACACACACACACACACACACACATCCAGGAGAGAGAGAGAGAGAGAGAGAGAGAGAGAGAGAGAGAGAGAGAGAGAAAAAGAGAGAGAGAGAGAGAGAGAAAGAGAGAGAGAGAGAGAGAGAGAGAGAGAGAGAGAGAGAGAGAGAGAGAGAGAGAGAGGGAAAGAAAGAGAGAGAGAACGAAGAGGAGAAGAAGAACAGAAGGGGGAGGAAGAGGAGGAGAAAATAAGAAACCTACACAAATCTTTCTAACTTTTCTCTTGTTTCTGAGGAAGTTAGCATGATAACAGTGGAGGGAGTAAGCTTTTCATAATTTGGCCACCTAGGAAGAACAAAAGATTACTTTGGGTGCTAAGAACTCATTGGCACTTTAATTTTTTCTGAATCAAGGGTAAAGCAAAAGAAACAAGAGATAAAGTTTCCTTATGAGGTTAAGGTGAAGCCACATGAATGGTTATGTGTTAGTAGCCTCATTAAAAGTAACAGTCTTCAGCTTATGCAGAAGTGAGAAACTTCTGTTCATATTTTTCAAAAATAATTTAAAAGCATGAAAAACCTCACAAGAAATTAATAGGCTTTTGAAATGAAAAACTATAATAAGAAAAAAGTCTCTACTATCTGGACAGGTCACATAAAATGCAAATAACTTTAAAAATATGGCACAATATACATAATATTTTAACCACTTTAAGTATATAGTTTGATAGTGGTAATCATATTTACATTTTTTACAACCAATCTGCAAAACTCTTTTTTCAACTTGTAAAACTGAAACAACACACCCACTAACCATGAAGTCTGCATATCCCCCAAATCTAGACCTTGCAGCTATCACTATACCTTTTGACTGTATGAATTTAGTACCATAAGTGAAATCACAAAGGATTTGTCTTTTTAAGATCAGCTTGCTTCATCATGCTTAATATCTAGAGTTAATCCATGTTGTAGAATATGTCAGCATTTCCTTTATTTTATAAATAATATTCCAATGTGTGTTAATGAAAATTACAGTTTATCCATTAATCTGTTGATGGATAGTAGAGCTGCTTTCACCTTTTGTCTATTGTAAATAGTGCTGCTTTACTGGGTATACAAATATATTTTAAAATTTTTGCTTTTAATTCTTTTGGATATATACCCAAAAGTGAATTGCTGCATTAGGTGGTAACACTATTTTTTTATGTTTTCCATATTGGCTGAATGATTTTCTATTTTACCAACAAGAGTTTCAGTTTTTTTCTTAGCACTGTTATTTTATCTTTCTCTCTCTCTTTCTCTCTTTCCACACCACTGTTAACTTTTAATTTTAATTTAGCAGCCATCCTAATGGGTTTGTGGTAGTATCTCACTGAGTTAATAATAACATTTTACTACTAGTTATTAACATGCAAATCAAATAGTCTAAAAAAGTTTAAACTTTCTACTACACATATTTAAAAAATTATTAACTTTAAAAAGCTTTTATAGCTGGGCATTTTGGTACATGCTTATTATTCTAGTACTTGGGAGGCTGAGATAGGAGGATCACAGGTTTGTAGCCAGTTTCAGGTAATTAGTGAGAACCTCCACAATTTAGTGAGATCCTGTTTCAAAAATAAAAAAAAAATTAAAAATAGGGCTGGAAGTATAGTTCATCGGTAGGATGCCCTTGGTCATCCTACTGAAAAAAAAATTTATATTATCATTTTAGCACATACACACACACACACACACACACACACACACACACACATAAATATATACCCATGCATAAATTAGATGACAATATATTTAAAGCTTTTAACTTTATTAAATATAAAGTTATATATAAATGCATCAATTATATAATTATAAGTAAAACATAATTAAACATATATAGCATAAAGAAGTATATTCTCAATACATGTACAATCTATATAAAGCAAATAAATACACTGTTCAGTGACCTATTACTGTTTTTTTATGAGTTTAAGTTTACTTATGTTCTTTTTATATAATCAAAGATTCTCATTAATGAACTCATTTAAAATATTAACTAGAGATCTTAAGGGAATTAAAAGATCTAGGATATTATATTTAAGTTTACATATAAGAAAAGCACAACCCCTTGGTAGAGTAAGCATATGTTAAGGGGATGACCATGAACAATTCAACACAGGGAGTCTGTGACTTAGCTAAATTAATTAGAATTAATTAGTTTGATATAGATAACCCATTTTGCAAAGTCAACTTAATTGCACACATATGTTTACATTTTGAGAACTGTAAATGTTTGGTAAGAAAAATTGATAATTTCCCTGATCTGTGAAGCCAGTGTGGAAAAATACAAAAGTTCTAAATAATTAGTATTTTTTGTTTGAAAAAAATTAAATGCATAGGCATATTTTAGATTCAGATATATTAGAGAAATACATTTAACACCATTGTAAATAAATTATTCAACAAGTCTTATTTATGAAATAATTAACTTCATTTAAGGTTATTACATAAATTTGCATCCAGATATAATTCTGCATTAATTAACTGAGACTTAGAATGCTTTATTGTAATTTTTATATCTTTCTGTCCGGGCCTGACAAGAATTCAGGATCAATGAGGTCCTTGGCTTCCTTGGCCAAAATGAATTTGATCACATACCAGTCAGAGACAAAGACATAGGGATTTTTTTTTAGAAAAAGTAGAAGATACACATTCAAGGGAAACACTATCTCAATAGGTAGAGAGCACTTGGTGTCTTTATAGTTTTTTTAATTTATTTTTTATTTTTATGTGAAATATATTAAAAATGGCATATATTCAGACTGTGCTTAGTTCCCGCTCCCCCATCCACGCTTCCCCTCCCCACCTTCCAACAATGAGTGACCAGGTTTACCATGCTACATTCATACTTTTACACATATTCAAATTTAGGTCCTCCATTAATCAACCTCTGCCTTCTTCCTCTCCTATCCTTCCATTCTAGCTTTGCTGAGGTTTCCCCTCCATTATCTGGATTTCCTCTGATATTCTTAATACTCCCTGGTTTGGGGATATTAGAGAGAACCTATGTCCCTTCTCCTTCTGTGCCTGGCTGATCTCACTTAACATAATGTTCTCCAGGTCTTTCCATCTTCTTGCGAATGACATGATTTTGTTTTTCTTTATAGTTGATTAGAATTCCATTGTGTGTATTTCCCATAATTTTGCAATCCATTCAGGTTTATTTTTATTTTTATTTTATAGAGGATACATGGCAGGGATGAGGTGATCAGTCTTCTTTCTTTGACTCCTCAGGGTCTCACCATTCCACTGGTGAGTGCTAGATGATACCTGGCTTAGACAAAAGGTAAGATTTCCTTTTGGGGAGTTGTTTGCTCTCCAAGCATCCCAGGAAGTTCAGGTGTAAAGATAGGCCATTATGATTAAAAAGTGTGGCCTATTAAGGGTTTTTGCCTAAGAAAGATATAATATCCTGTAAGGTGATGTTAAGGAGTAGGAAGTTTCTCGATTTTAAAACTATAGTTTCCCTTTACATTCCAGTTTGTCTCCTTTCTACCTATAATTTTATTTCTCCTATTCTACCTAATTACTACTAGTTACTAGCTTGATATATTTATATTTATATTCTATTTGAACAAGGATGTCTTTATGGAAATTTGTTTCTATACAATAGATGAAGGACAGATTTGGATAATTACATGATTCCCCATAGCATTCCCCAGGTCTGTCTAATGTTTCATATGGTTGCAATTATGCATACGCCATTATAATTGGCTATTTACTTTGCTTTTTGAGAAAGGGTTAAAGCCTTTATTCCTACACACAACAGAAAACTGGCAGCAACTTTAATACATACAATAATAAATATTCGTGCAACACCAGTAACAAAAATAAAGATAAACACCTGTAAACAGAAAAAACCTGAAGATGGATAGATGTCCAATTTGCTTATGTGTATTTCTCCATTTTTTCATGCTCATTAATAATAAATTGCAGATTTCTTGGGCTTTGCAGTGCTCATACCACTGAATTGCTCAAATAAAGTGACAGTAAACAGCCATAAAACTAACAATCTTATTATTTTATTAGTCTGCATTTGAGTTGTTTTCCCCAAATTGTCTTCCTTGAGTTAACCTAGTATCTGGAGTCATATTTTGTTTCCACAGCTCCCACAACTAGGTCTCGAGGATGAACTGTGACTGAAATATAGTGGGCAGAGGCCAGGGATTCTGCTGAATATCATAGACTATTCAAAAAATAAAAGGATAATAAAGGATCCATTATGCTGGTATGATGCCAAGAGAGTGAGTTAGCATGCTTTATTGTGAGGCACACAGACTTTCTATTGATGAAATTTAATTTAAATAAAAATGTTTTATGTAATAAAAGATATAAATGCTTGTCGCCATTAAAAAATCTTTTGTTTAAGCTGGACTCCTACTACTCAAAATAGCACAATATCCCATTTTCTATTCTGTTGGGCAGATCTTGAATATAGAAATTAAATTTTAAAGTGTGACTAATGCACCACAGTCCCGTTCTGCCTGTGCTTCAGTCACACTTATCATCAGCGTGCTTCTGATTTCTCATCTCTAAATATAACTTTAAATGTATCATGATTTGCAGAAATATTTATTTTCATTTTTTTTGAAATATTCAGAATGAGGATAATTAATTATATATTTCTGGTATTTGCTTTTAGAATTCATTTCTTTGGGGCACTCTTGAGAGGAAGTTTTACATGATACACAGTTAATATGACAGAGAAATATTTCACATCATCCTTTTCCTTTTTCACATGCACACATTAGACTAATTTAAGGAAAATGTTTTTTATTGTTGTTCACATGCTTTTCCTCCAGGTCCTTGAAAATGTCACTTAACTTTTAGAGTTCAGTGTCACACCTTCTCTGGAACTTGCTGAGCCTGGCAGCCTTAGCAAGAATCTTTGACAGCTTGTCAAGCCCAAGGCTAATGCATGTAACCTTCCCTCCCAGTAATTAATAATTAATTATTGCTCATTAATCTGTAATGAATGGTGGTTTGTAATAATGTAGTATTAAAACAGAAAAGTAGAACAAAGTCATCATTATTTCAAAAGGACTATTTTAGTTCAGAACTTTTACAAGTCAAGCTAATTCTGAGGCTAATTGTGAAAAGCCGTGAGATAAGGTAAAGCACATATATTTGCATGAAACTGTCACACAGTGGTCAGAGCACCTCAAATGCTTTGTCTTAGATAAACTCTGAACTTGTTCTGATGTTTAAATCATGAAGTATACTTACCTTCTGTGGTTAAAAAGAAAACACCAAAGCAGTAGCTTTTTGTCCTACAATGGCATATTTGTTCTTAAAAATCTAAAAGAAGTGGCTTTCTGCAACACTGGCATGTGGTTTCTATTATCTACAATGTCAAGAGATTTTTTTCCCCTCAGCAGTAAGTATTTTCTGGTAAAAAAAATAAATAAAAATAAATGAAATAATAAGAAAAGGCTGATAAAATCATTTTAATAAATGTGAATCATTAGATGTTATTTGTATTCAGCTTTGTTCTCCAGGTATTCACAGTGTCACCAGCTGTAATGACAATGTGTTGAGTACTTACTTGATGGGGAAAAGCTGAAACACCTTTTTTTTGACACTTGTAGAAATGGTGAAAAGAAGAAAAAAAAAATGCCCTTTAAAACTATTGAAACTAATGACATTCCTTAGTGCTGGGGAGATAATGCTCTTTTTGCTCATGTGGAAATCATTTCAGAATTTCTCAGTGCAGGAGGAAAATAATCCCTTTACAATCACTCTGGGCAAATAACAGAAGAAGTAACTAAGCTCATCATACATATATGAATACGGGTCAAGGCTTGCAAATACAAATGTACAGAGTTATTCATATCTTTTCCCGCTAACATCATATTCGATGTTACATCGCAAGGCACAATTCTCTGAAGTAAAGTTGAACTAAGTGGAAGGATTAAATCTTTCAGGCTCTCCTTCACCTGTCCTCCTACCAACTCCCTCTTAAACTTTAGCACATTCAGTTTTCCATTGTGATGTGGTCTCCTCCAGCTTTGCCAAACTTCTTTTTGTGGATTCTCACTTCCAAGACCGTTACTCTCTGCATTTCTCTCTCAAGTTTTGCTTCTTTTGACAGTATAAGTCACAATGAAATCTTTATCATTGATTAGGCAATTTCAAGCAGAAAAAAACTTTATATTGCTTTAAATACAATGAAATAAATTAAAAATAAATAATGTCATAATATATTATTTTACTCTAATTTAAATGAAATCTCATTTTATTGTGTAAGTCTTTATCTTCTTTAGAAAAATCTTTTGTACAGAGATACATAAGGCTTTAGAATATTAAAGCCTAGATCATATTTAACAATTTTTTTAGAGGAAAATATATTAAAGTTTGTCATAGAAGTTTGACAATATGAGTAAGTATTTTTGGACATGAAGAGTTTAAAGTAGATAGTTTATGAGGAATGAATATGAATTATTGGTCAGTTCTATATCTAAATTATTCTAAGGTAAAGACCAAATTAAACAAAATTGTGTATTTGTTGTGAATCAAATATCTGCATGTTTTTCTAACTCTGGTACTTTATTATATTTTGATATTTGGAGAGGGCATTAATAAGAATAATACCTTATTGTGTATAATTTATTTACATCCTTAAATCTATCCCTCAAGTCAATTTCATGTCAAAAATCAGGCGAGAATTCTTGATATTTCTGTAATTATATATTTTGGCCAACCTTAATGTTTCAGATAATATCCTTCCAGTGTCTTGGATAATCTAAAATAAATTCCACTGCAGGCATTTCCCAAACGATCATTATTCTCATACTTCTCTTATTCTTGTTAGTAACTTTTATTGTTTCATTATAATTATACATCATAAGTGAGATTGAAAGTGATTCATTTATACAAGCATTATAACATGGTGTCTTTCTCTCCACATCCATCCTTTTCCCATTTTCTACATTCCTACACATATTAGTGAGATTTATGATGATACTTTTATATATGAACATAGTATTATTTTAACTTTCTCAAGCCTCATTTTTCTCCTTTATACCTTATTTTACAACCCACTTCCACTATTCTGCTGGTCTCAAATTAATCTAAAGTCCCTTTTGTTTCCTATTTTCCCTATAACTTACATATATGAGAGAAACCATATAACCCTTGACTTCAGAAGACTGACTGATTTCATTTAGCATAATATTCTCTAGATCCATTTATTTCCCTGCCAATGATATATTTTTGTTTCTTGTGTTTGGGTGGAATTTTATTGTGTGTGTATGTACCACAATTCCTTTATCTATTCATCTGTCCGTGGACAACTAGGTTTGTTCCATAAGTTGTTTGTTATGAATTGTGTTGCTAAAAACATTTATATGCATGTATCACTATAGTATTCTAACTTTAATTCTTTTGGAACAATACTGAGAAGTGGCAAAAATGAGTCTTAAGGTGTTTGCATTCTCAGTCGTCATCCTGTACCTGTATAAGATTCCTTTTTCTTTTTTTCCTAAATGGTCTTTTATTTTTTATTTTTTTATTTTTTATTGGTGTATTGTAGTCATACATCTTAATGGGATAAAAGACTTGTGGAGACATTCATGTACACATCACCCACTTAGCCCTTACCAAGTCCCCACCCCATTCTCTCCACCTCCCTCCTTTCCATGCGTGGCTTAGCGATTGACTTTGATATGTTTGTTTAAGTACATCATGTGCTTTAGAGAGTTTCCCTCTTCTCATCTTCCATTCCCTCAGTTAGGTCACCTTATTTGCTCCTCTATAGGATCTCCTTCTTCATCTAGAGTTTTTCCTGTTACCCATTTCTCCCTGGCTTTAGCATATTAGGAAAAGCATCAGATTTCTTCTTTTTTGTGACTGACTAATCACACTCAGCATAATGTCCTCCAGTTCCATCCATTTCCCTGTAAATGATATAATGGCAATCATTCAAAACACAAACAGCAACAAATGCTGGCAAGGATGTGGAGAAGTGGAAACTCTAAAACATTGTTGGTGGGATTCCAAATTACTTTGGAAAATAGTATGGAGGATCCTCAGAAGAATGGAAACAAATTTACCTTTTGATCCAGCAATACCACTTCTGGGTATCTACCCAAAAGAAAGGAAACCAAACTATCAAACTAATGCATGTGTATCTATGTTCATAGCTTCACAATTCACCATTGCCAAACTCTGGAACCAGCCAAGATATCCATCAATGGATGAATGGATTACAAAACTGTGGGATATGTACACAATGGAATTTTACTCAGATATAAAGAAAAACACAATTACATCATTTACAAGGAAATGGATGGAACTGGAGGACATTACACTAAGTGAGATTAGTCAGTTACAAAAAAATAAGAAATCAGATGCTTTCCTTTTTCTTTATAGGAGTATATTTGCAACTATTGTAATATATATATATATATATATATATATATATATATATATATATATACATATACACATACTTATTGGCTTGGATCTCTTGGATCTCTTTTCTTTTTTAAATATTTTATTTGTGCATTATAGTCAGGCATACATGCACACATTACTCCTTTAGCCCTTCCCTGATTCCTTCCCCATTTTCTCCCCTCTCCCTCCTTCTCATATTTGGCTTAGCGATTGACATTGATATCTTTGTGAATGTACATCATGTATATTAGGAAATTTCCCTCTTCTCACCTTCCATCCTCTTCAGTTAGGTCACCTTATTTGCTCATCAGTAGTTTCTCCTTCTTCATCTTGAGTTCCTCCTATGACTCATTTTTCTCCCTAGTTTGTATATATTAGAAGGAGCACCCAATTTCTTACTTTTTGTGACTGATTAATCTCACTTAGCATAATGTTCTCTAGTTTCATTCATTTTTTCTTAAGTATCTTTGAAAACTAGTATATTTTGGAATAAAGAGCATGTCATTATAATAATGATGAAAACAGATTCATTTTTTATCATTTGCAAATAATTTGGTATTTTTACTTGGAGATAAAAAAAACACTTTCTTTTCCTTAAAATCAATGTGTTTATTACCAGTTATAGCCTTCAATATAAATTTTCTCCCAGAATGGTATATACTCTTTTCAGTATGTACTTCCCAAAAGTCTTTTATTCAGAAAAGTTTTCATGAATTTTAGTTTATAGTATATATTATTTTTTCTATCTATTTTATTATTTTTCTTTGAAAATTCTTATTACAAATATATATTATTTTTCCACTTGGTATATTTATCTTCTTCAAAGAACTTATCTACTTGTATATTTTCTGAAAATAATTATAAAACAGAGGGCAGTAATGAGAAATGAACGCTGAACTATAAAAATATACAAACTGTAATCTCTTTGTACATGTAAGACAATTCTCAGCAAAAGAAATCACACTGAACAATAAATATAGAAAAATATTCAACATCATTAGTAATTAGAAAAAATACAAATCAAAACTACATTGAAATTCCATCTAACTGTTTAGAATGGTGATTATCAAGAATATAAGCAATAATGAATTCTGTAAAGAATGTTAAGAAAATAGAAACTCTTTTATACTGTTGGTGAGATTGTAAATTAGTGTAAACACTGTGAAGATAAGTATGTAGGTTTCTCAAAAAGATTAAAAATGTGACCACCTTTGATCCTCAGTATTTTTTAAAAAACTTAAAATTAGATATATGATAACAATACATGTATAACCATGTTTATGGCAGTGCAATTTATAATATCCAAATTATAGAATTAACCCAGATGTCATTTAGCAGATGATTGCATAACAAAAATATGGTGTATTTTATTCAGCAAAAAGGACAACAAATTTATGTCATGTGCAGGAAAATGAATGAAACTAAACAATATTATACTAAGATTAGCTGATCTCAGAAAGTGAGTTTTTATGTTTTCTCTCATCTATGGAAACTGGAAAGAACATAGGAAACATAAGGGACTTTAAATAATGTAGAAAGATACCTGTAGGGTAGTGAAAAAAATTGGTGCAAGAAGATAGGAAGATGAAGAGTGAGGACTGAGAAATGAGAGTTCATATAATACTATGGTAATATGGGAAGGTACCATTCTAATTTCATTAATACTCGTGCACAGGGAGGGCAGAAGGGGACCAAGGTGGGACACAGAAGAAAAGACAGCAAGAGCCACGTGCATGCATGTTTGTGCCACATTGAACCTCACTAGAATGTATAACAGCAGTGCAGTGATAAATTTATATAAAATAATATAAAAGAGCTGACAATAGAAATGGAAGACATGGGAGAAAGATTTGATAGTTTTCGAAGTCTAGCTTCTAACAGTGATGAAAAGAGAAACCATAAGAACTCAGGAACCAAAACTGCACCTCTTAAGCAGAAGGAGAAAATCCTACAGCAAAGGCTGAAAGGAGACAGAATTTGTATACAGGAATCTAAATTTTTAGAAAGAGACAATATGTAGAAATAATTTGTACTTAATGGCTAGTAGGAAAGATCATCTCATGGTCTATGCTAAAGAAGATAGATGAATGGATGAATAATTTAAGGAGAGTGATGAAAATTTTGCTTAACTAATAAAGAAATTGAAACAATAATTGGAAGAAGAAAAGCAATTCTCAGCAATAAGAACCATGCAGAAGACATCACAATTTCTGATTTCAAATTATATTACAAAGCTATAGTGATTAAAACAGTATGGTGTTGACACAAAAACAGGCACACAGATGAATAGAACAGAAGATGCAAAAACAAATCCACACACTTATAGTCAATTGATCTCTGATAAAGATGTTAAATAATACTCTAGAGAAAAGATACCCTTTTCAACAAATGGTGCTAGGACAACTGGCTATACATTTGTAGAAAAATGGAACTAAGTTTTTACCTTTCACCCTACACAGGAATCAACTTGAAATGGATCAAAGACCTGGAAGTTAGACCAGAGATTGTGAAGCTATTAGAGGAGTGCATAAGTTCAACACTACAACATATAGGCACAGATAGTAACTTTCTCAACAAGACCTCAAAACTCAGGAAATTAAAACAAGATTTAACAAGTAGGATGGTATTGAACTAAAATTTTTTGCTCATTAAAAGAAAATCATCACTGTGCTTGGTGGCGCAGGCTTGTAATCCCCGCGCTTGGGAGGCGGAGACAGGAGGATCACACAGGTTTGAAGCCAGCCTCGCTGGTTTAAGAGACCCTATTTCCAAATAAAAATATAAAATAGGTCTGGGAGTGTGGCCAGGAGAAGGGTTTCCAGGAACCCCAGTACCACCAAAAAAAAAAAAAAAAAAAAAAAAAGAAAGAAAAAGAAAAGAAAAAATCATTAAGAGTCTAAAGAAAAGCCTAGAGAATGGGAGATCTTTACTGGCTGTCCCTCTGATAGAGGGCTAATATCCAATATATACAAAGAGCTTGAAAGACTATACCCAGCTGGGCGTGGTGGCGCACGCTTGTAATCCCTGCGCTTGGGAGGTGGAGACAGGAGGATCGTGCTGGTTCAGAGCCAGCCTCGCTGGCTTAAAAGACCCTGTTTCCAAATAAAAAGTATAAAATAGATCTGGGAGTGTAGCCCGGAGGTTAGAAGGGCTTCCAGGAACCCCGGTACCAGTAATAATAATAATAATAATAATAATAATAATAATAATAACCTAATTATGAAATAGGCAACTAAATTAATAGACACTTCACAAAAGAAGAGATACAAATGGCTAATAGATACATAAAAAATGTTCAACACCATTAGCAATCAGGGTAAAAATCAAAACTACAGTGAGATCCCATCTAATTCCAATCAGATAGGCAAGCATAAAGAAGCCAAATAACAAATTTTGACAAGGATGTCTGGAAACAGGAGCTCTTCTACACTTTGGTGGGAAAACTAGTTCAGCCACTATGGAGATCAGTGCGGGAAGTCCTTAGAAAACTGGTAATAGATCTACCATATGATCTGGCTTTACCATTATTGGGTATCTTTCCAAAGGGTTTGGAAGCAAAGAACTACAGTGATAACTGAGCATGCGGTCATGGAATTCTGTTCAGCAATAAAGAAGAGCAAAATTATATTATTTGCAAGAAGATGGAAGGACCTGTTAAAAAGTGTGTTAAGTGAGAGAGTAGCTAAGTAAAGACAGTGAAGGGTCATACGTTTTCTCTAATAAATACGACTTAGGTAGTATTTGAGATACCAGAGTGACTCCAAGTAATGGAGGAGAACCTCAGTGGAGCCAGTGAGGAAGGGGAGGGGAGGAGAAAGACTGAGGTTCATTAATGAAAATACTACCATGGACTATGCGCATACATGTGAATATACCATTGTCAATTTGGGCACTTGGTATTGGGAGGAAGAAAAATAGGGAGTCTGGGGGGACACCAAGTCAATGTGTGTACATGTATGTCATTGTTAACATGATTTAAACTATGATGTGAGACTATAATGCACCAATTAAAGCAAAACAAATCTAGAACGATTTTCAAGTGGCAATAAAGATTGTGTTGCAGTTCAAGACAATTAATTTGTCCTAGAACTGACCTGTATGTTGAAGGGGTTAGCTGAAGCATCACACAAAATCTTTGCTGTAGTATCAGAAAAAAACCTAGTACAAATATAATACATTTATAGATAAAATATATGATTGTGATTGTCAGTATAATAAGTAATTTAACCTTAAATTTATTCCTAAGGGCTTTTTTTGTCATAGATTACATAGTTTATTATTTCTAAAATGTATTCTCATATTATGTATTATATATCCAACATTTATTTTAACAGCAGATTATGCTATTGTAAAATGACTTAAATAGACACCCATATTAATACTATATTTTATTTCCTGAAGAAAGGAAATTAATTGTCTAAGTCATTATTCATATGCCTTTATATAGCCTTGTAGGCTAATTATCAAATGAATCTATCAAAATGACTTCATCTCATTTTCAATTTTGAACAGTAAAAATAAGTCTTTATAGGCTAGACATAAATACAGAATATATTACATATTATAACCACACTATATTTATCTGTAGATCTATAAATATCATACTCTGTGAAATTATCACAATGAAATTTCTTTAATGATAAGTGCAGAAATGTTTTACGATTATAATTTCTCATTTAATTTATAATTAACCATAAATATGACAGAAGACCATTTTACTTGAGTGCCAATAATTAGTGATTTTATATTTATATGATTTAATAAATGGGACAGATCTTCTTGCTGCTAGTTATAACTTAATTTTGCAAATTGGGCAAATTCAGAAGTTTATAGTTCCTTCAGAGTCACTAAATACTGCAGTTTATTACTTTAAGCAATAATTTGTGCACCAAATTAGAGGACCTACTGGAACAAGAAAGCTCACTTTCAAAGAAAACTGTGGGATTTGGTTAATAAACTTAGCAAGGAGATGTGCGTACTTGGTTTTTCTTTTCACTTTTTAGCTTCATTTCTATTTGATAAGTTTTATTCACTTGAAGATTGATGATGCTCTATATATCCGAGCAACATATATATTTCAGTCTGTTACCTATACAGGGAGTCCAAAAAATATGTGAGTTGTCTTGATTTATTAAACACATATGTTCTCTATGCAGCAGAAGTTATTTACCTCGAACAAAAGTTTTACTAACCTACATATTTATTATTAACAGAGGAAATAATGTTGCCCAGTTGTTCAGATAAAAGTAGTGTGGAAAATGTTTCAAGGGTACTATAATATGTCTCTTCCTAGACATTGTATATAGTTATTTCTTGTGAAGTAGTTCTCATATATGTTAATAACAGAAATCAGTGTTTAACTAATTCTGTTGTATGTGTTTTCAGAATGACCTTGATACCTCTAAGCCTCAGTTATCTCTTGTAATAAGCATATGATGACTATTTTCTGTATAAGGCAAATAACAAGCTTTAAACTCCCACCTTATTCAGAGCTTTCATTCAGATAAATGAAGTATAATTATTAAACAATCCAGTTTATAGATGACATGCTTTCTGCACTTAATGTTGTGTTTGTAATATATATATATATATATATATATATATATATATATATATATATATATATGGCTAATCTTACTTGACATATGTTTTCCAGGTCCCTATGTTTTCTTTACAATAACACAATTTTGTTCTTTATTGCTGAGTAGAATTCCACAGCTTTGTAATCAATTCATCTGATGTTTGTCTCTGATTAGTTTTCTTTCATTTCCATATGGAGATTTTATGTCTAACATGAGTAAGTAATGCTGATAAGTCATGAGGGCACTTGGTAAATAGCCATTATTTTGTTTTAAAAACACTGATTAGCAAACAGAAACTTTCTAAATGTGCCTCTATAGTCTAAATATTGTAGAATAGAAAATGGTTAAAATATTTCATATTAGCTGTTTGAATATGGGATATATAACCATGATTGTAAATGAGCAAAATGCTGTCAGAATAAAGTGTGGAGGTTGGAGATTCCAGAAGTGCAGGAAAAGTTAGGATGTGAATATCTGGAAGATACAAATCAGAAGAGGAGACTAAGTCACTCTACCTCCTGACCTTTAGCAGCGGTGAGCAGTGGGACTTACAGAAAATCCTAAGAAACCCTTCACACCTCTAAACTGGAATGGAACGATTAGGGGAAATAGTGAGGAAATCCCAAAGTACCATCTTAGAAAACCTGCTTCTTTTATTAAAGCCAGTGCTCCTGCAGAAGCTGTCCGCTCCATGGATCAAGGCTGTTGAAAAGCAAATTCAAGAAGAAAACGTATTATAGCTTTGTTACTGATATTCATGTTTGTAGACCACAACCTGCCAAGAGTAATGATTTCTGCTTTTTTACTGTCATCTAAGTGTTGCTGGCTTCTTTTGTTGACTAAGTCCAACCTGGGACAATATCAGAAGGAATTCTGCAAAGTATTTTTTTTATCTTTAGATGAGAGTGGAAGTCCCAAGAAAAGGCAATGCTCCTTCATGATATGATCAGAGTAATATGCAACAAATATGGAATCTGCTCTCTCCTAAAGTAATGTAAACTCTTTGCTTTTCAAAAAGTACATATAAAAAATCTCAACTTGAGATGGATTGAAGATCTGAAAGTTATACAAGAGACTATGAAGCTACTAGAGGAAGGCAAATGTTTAGCACTCCAATATAGACACAGGTAGAAACTCCTTCAACAAGATCTTCAAAGCTCAAGAAATTAAAACAAAAATTAATAAATGGGATGTTACTAAACTAAAATGTTTTTGCACATTCAAGAAAACTATGAAGAGTCTAAAGAGAATGTCCAAAGAATGGGAAAAGATCTTTGCCAGATAACTCGATGACAGAGAACTAATAGCTAGAATATACAAAGATTTAACATATACGAAAACTTAAGACTTACACAAAAGCTTAAAAGACTTTACACAATAAAAAGCAAACAACCCAATCAAAATAGGCTACTGAATTATATAAAATATCTAAAAAGAGTATCTCTAGGTAAAGCAATACATAGTACTATAATGCTATAAAAAACAAGAAAAGTTGTACCATGGAAAAAATAACATCAGTAGGTTAATCAAGGCTATTGGCAGAGAGAAACCTGCCTTATCAGTAAAATTGATGAAAATTATTTTATGTAAGCTGAATTCTATGGGTCATGGTTAAAAACTAAATGCACAGGCATATTTCTCTCATTTTAAAATATTAATAAGAAATGAGATTTTACATAAATTATTATAGACCAGTAGCATAGGATAACAATCGCCAGGTACAGAACAGTTCTAGTAGTTGTTTTAAATAGTCAGGATCAGGTCAAAAGAGACACCTTCATCCTGTCAGAAGAATTGTTTAAAAAGTAGAAAATGGAATTATATATATAGACACATGTGTTTAGTTTTCACATATGTGCATAGATTAGTACAGAATAAATAATGTATTTGATTTTCTTCAAGAATATTGCTTAAATTATTTGTGAAAAGCACTTTTCTCTTACAAATTGATCATATCTACACAATACTGGTTTGAGTCACCATTGTCTCCTTTCAGAATTATTAAAATATCCTCTTAGCATTTATCTGTTTTCACTTTCCCCTTCCCACTTCCTGCCTATTTTCAGAACATCAGCTAAAGCAATGATAGTAACAAATCAAATTATGGTGTTTTTTGTTTAAAATATTACTATGTATCCCATCTCACACATGGTAAAAGACAAAGTATTTACAATAATCCACTTTGTCCTCCGCCATCCAGCCAAATCTGTCTTAGATGGATTTTTCTACTCATCTTCCATTTAGTTAATAAAGTGGCCATTCTGCATTTTGTGAGACTTTCTAGTTGTTTTCATATCTCAAGATTTTTGTACTTGTGATGTCTTCTACTAAAAAAAAAAAAAAAAAAAAGGCCATATTCAATAATCTGTTCAGGTCTCCACTCAAACATTACTTCATTCTTAGTGTAATCCAATCTGGATTTCTTAAGAGAAATGACTATCAAATACATCAGTTGCCCCAAACTACCTGATATGATACTCTCATTTGGTTTATATTTTTTCTTAGTAAATCTGACGTGCAGTATTATTAATTTTTGGTTTTTATTATTTGTTTTTTATTATTTATTTTTTGTATCATCACTCTAGACCTCTGAGTTCTGGAATCTAGCTCTTCTCATTGTGGTGACTGTTTTGTCAACAGCAGTTAGAAGAGGACCTGTTCCACAGTACTAGTTCACTGCACATCTGTTAAATGAAAATCAATAACAATTTTTTAAAATGAGAGGGGTTTAGGGTGTAGCTCAGTGGTACACCCCTGGAATCAATCTCCAGTACACACACACACACACACACACACACACACACACACACACACACACACGTTAGAAATGTAAAATTTCAAGTTACTTCTTAACAAATATTTTAAATATTAGGGGGCTGGCTAAGTTGCTGAGGCTGGTCTTGAAACTGCAATCCTCCTTTTTCAGCTTCCCAATTCCTAGGATCACAGGAATGAACCATCATGTTCAGGTGATACAAAAATGATATCTCAAAAAGAAAAATAATGCACTTAAATTAATTTTTGTTGTTGTAAAATAAGTTACTGTATCATTAATGTGAAAATATACTGGAGACTATATACTTATTTTGGAAACCAAAATATTATACACCAAAAAAGTGTTATACATTAGCTTTAATTAAGCCAAAATTATGGCATTATATAAAATTTAAAAAATTATCTCCATGTTTGGCAAAAAAAATCATTTTAGATTAGAGGCTGGGGTTTAGTACAGCTCAGTGGTACAGTGCTTGCTTATCACATGCAAAGCCTTAAATTTGATATTCAGTATTATAAAACAAATGAAATAAGTATTGAGATTTATTTTGCGCTTAAAGTGTATGAGTAGCTTCAGATACAAATAAGTAATAAAATGTCCTCATTCTAAATATTGATTTTTAGCTTAGTGTGGTGGCACATGCTTATAACCCCAGTACTTGGGAGTCTAAGAAAAGAGGATTGTAAGTTCAAAGACAGCCTCAGTAAGGAGTAAGACTTTTATTAACCTAGTGAGAAGCTATTTATTTATTTATTATTATTATTATTATTATTATTATTATTTTTTTTTTTTTTTTTTTTTTTTTTTGGTGGTACTGGGGTTCCTGGAAACCCTTTCTCGGCTACACTCCCAGACCTATTTTTTATATTTTTATTTGGAAACAGGGTCTCTTAAGCGAGAGAGGCTGGCTTTGAACCTTCGTGATCCTCCTGTCACCGCCTCCCAAGCGCAGGGATTACCAGCGTGCCACCTCGCCCGGCGTGAGAAGCTATTTCAAAAATAAAAATAAAACAAAGCTGGGAGTGTAGCTTGGAGGTACAATGCCCCTGAGTTCAATTTTCAGTACCAAAAATATACATAAATAAATAAATATTGATTTTAATATTGTAATTGATGTTTATATGTTAGCTTTTCAGTTTTCAAGTCTTTTATTGAGAAGAGAAATAAAAATAAAAATATAAAGTAATTTTTTGAAAATATATATTATATAGATATGCATCATATAGGTATTTTTAAACATAAGTAATATAAACTATAGGCACTATTAATTTTATAAATAGACTTGGTGGAAAAGAAAAACTGGATATAAGTTTAAAATTATATTCAAAGCTTCTATTTGATGCAAGCAATATCTATGTACTAGTTGTTATAGAAATGAAATTCCAAAACATAAACCTATTCAAGCCCAAGTTGCCATGTATCACTTTAAAAGCATGCCATCCTGGTAGGTATTCTGGATAGCTGAGAAGTCAGTGCATAGACTATGGGAGTTCTATGCTCTTTCTGCTCAGTTTTGCTGATAATTTATAACTGCCTTAAAAACTAAAGTCTATTTAAAGAAGAAAATCCGTAGTTCATTAAAATAATACTGATAAAATACATAATTCAATACGGAAAGGTGAAATCTCATGTTTATCAAAGATTATTTTTATCTCATGTTAAGTAGTGTTACTTTTTTAAAAACGTTTTGAAGCCGGGCGGTGGCACGTGCTTTTAATCCCCGTTCTTGGGAGGCAGAGACAGGAGGATCGCGCAGGTTAGAAGCCAGCTGCGCTGGCTTTAGAGATCCTGTTTCCAAATAAAAATATAAAAAGATAGGTCTGGGAGTGTAGCCCGGAAGTAGAAGGGGTTCCAGGAAACCCAGTACCACCCAAAAAAAAAAAAAAAAAGTTTTGATACAGGGACATTATACCTCTGAGCTACACCCCCAACTTTTTTTTTTTTTTTTTTTTTTTTTTTTTGGTGGTGGTACTGGGGTTTCTGGAAGCCCTTCTACCTACGGCTACACTACCACGGGCTACACTCCTAGACCACCTATTTTATACTTTTTTTAAATGTGGAAACAGGGTCTCTTAAGCCAGTGCGGCTTGGCTTCGAACCTGCGCGATCCTCCTGCCTCCGCCTCCCAAGCGCGGGGATTACAAGTGTGTGCTACCACGCCCGGCTTTTTTTTTTTTTAAATCTTGTAACAAGGGCTAGCTAAATTGCTGAAACTGATCTTCAATCTGTGAGCCTCCTGTTTCAGTCTCTCAAGGACTAGGATTATAAGGGTGTGCGACTGCATCAGGCTAGTATTGTTTTTGTGCATAAACTTCATAAACACTGTTAACTTTTATGAGTTCTATTTTTCCTAAATGTATGATTGTACTGTTTTCTAATGCCTACAACATTTGAAAAGTAATTCAGTATAAAATAAGCTACATTATGACATCTTATCAGTAAATGAAAGTTTAATTTTAGACTTAGAACAAGACATGTTTTTTTATGTATGAATATATATTTTTTCTTTTTCACTTAAAAATTAATCACAACACTCTGTGTTTGATTGTTTAGTGTGTTGATAATGCTGCTTAGTGAATCTAGGTTTATTTAAAGAAACACCAAAATGCCAGATACACTATATGTGTTTTTATTCTGCTTTGTCATGATTTTATTTTTATTTATTTTTACTTTTATTTATGCATTATAGTCTCACATCATAATGAAGTTTATAATGATAGTAACATACATCATGATTTTTTTTTTCTAGTGGTACTGGGGTTCCTGGAAACCCTTCTGCCTCAGTTTACACTCCCAGACCTATTTTTTATACTTTTTTATTTGGAAACAGGGTCTCATAAGCCAGCGCGCTTGGCTTCAAACCTGCATGATCCTCCTGTCTCCGTCTCCCAAGCGCGGGGATTACAAGCATGGGTCACCAGCCCGGCATACATCATGATTTTAATATGTTATTATACATATTTACTTTCAAAAATCTCATAGATCATAATGTTAAGGAATTCAAAGTGACACTAAATGAACTTAGTATATTTTTCATTATATAATAAAAAATACTAGAAAAATGTTTTAATGTGGCTATCAGAGATTTATTCAAAATTGTAAGTTCCAGGATTTCTTCCTGTAGACCATTAAAAGCTCACAACAACTAATTTCACCTTCCTTTTTTATTATTTTTTTTTTCATTTATTTATTTATTGTTGGTGGTACAGGGGATGGAATCCTTTTACCTTTGTGCTACACTCCCAGACCTATTTTATATTTTTATTTTTGGAAATAGGGTCTCTTAAATCAGCAAGACTGGGTTCGAACCTGCGTGATCATCCTGTCTTCGCCTCCCAAACACGGGGATTACAAGTATGCGCCACCACGCCTGGCTCACCTTCCTCTTTTAAATTATGAACATTTTCAAGGACATTCTATATTCATTATTGAGTTCTCAGTGGTTAATTTGATATCTGATAGAAGAACTGTGACTAAATACATACAAAGTAAAATTTAATGATTTATTTGGAATATAATTTTCAATTAATTTACAAATGTTTGTAAGTAAAGATGGGTCAGAAATATTTGAAAGTGGGAAAGAAATAATTAGGAATTCTAAATAGTGAGATGGAGAAAGTGTTAAAAGTAAGAAGTTCTAAATATCAATCATCGGTTTACTCTAGAGAATTGTGACAATAAATTCAGGAAAGCTTTAAGACTACAGAATTTAAAAATATGTGTATGCTTCATTAAAACCCATTTTTATGGATGAAATTTTAAAATAATTACAAAACGGTAAGAGCATGTATCATTTGATATTATGTATTTACTTATTAACTTAGGCTTTTAATGAATATAAAAGCAACTAAACTTTATTTCAGGCTAATGTGTTGATTTATGCTCCTAAAAGATGAGGCCAAAGCCATATTTTTCAAAGTAATATACAGAGTAAATTCACATTAGGAAACAAGCTAATAGTAATTAGAGCCTGCCTTTTTTGAATGCCTCTTAAAACCATAGTGGATGTCAATTAAAAAGGCAAAGTAGACAGCTCTAAGAGCTAGATACTTCACAGATGCACTAAAAATTCAAGCAGTAACTGTCAGAATCAAAGTTGTTAGAACTAGAGAAAACAGTAAACGGTTTGTTATAACCAATATTAAAAAAATAATATAAGTTAAGCCGGGCGTGGTGGCTCACGCTTGTAATCCCCGCGCTTGGGAGGCAGAGACAGGAGGATCGCGCAGGTTCGAAGCCAGCCGCGCGCTGGTTTAGGAGACCCTGTTTTCAAATAAAAATGTAAAAATAGGTCTGGGATTGTAGCCCAGAGGTAGAAGGGCTTCCAGGAACCCCAGTACCACCAAAAAAATAAAAATAAAATAATAATAATAATAATAACAATATAATAATAATAATAATAATAATAATAAAAATTAATTAATTAATTAATTAAAACAAGCGAAAACTTTGCAACATTACTACTTGTTTTTACATGTTCCCATCCCTGGCTTAGCAGCAGTCTTGAAAATAGCAATCTACTTTCTGAATATGGAACTCTTATTATTGGTTTTGGAGGGAACACAACAGACCTTATAGTCAACAAATTATATTTGACTTAACTTGTTTAGGGGCTAATTTAAGCAGTCATGCAAATAGATTATCCAATCACTTAGAAAAGAATAGTAACTTTGAAGAGGTATTCCTTGAAAACATTGTAAGGCAGAGAAACAACCCTAGTATGGGGACTATCAGTTAAGGCAAAAAGTAGTCACTTTCAAATGCCTATGAGAAAAAATTAGGGAAAGTGTTTTTTTTTTGTAAAATTAGGGAATTAAATGTGTATTCAAAGGAACTTAAAAGATATTTGCATTAATTTTACAGGAAACAAACACAAAAAAATACTTGTGAAGACCCTAAGCCTTCACCTTTGGCTTATATGTTTATATTCTGAGAAAGCAAAAAGTAAATGTTTTTAGAAAACAGAGAAACTAAGGTTTACAGTGCAAAAAAAAAAAAAAATCTGGAAAGTCTTAGAGAGGTTTCTAAATTAATATTTTTCTCTCTCAGTTTTCTTTTTCTTTTTTTTTCTTTAATTTTGCTCCAGGTAGTCAAAGAAATTGCAGTCAAAACACTAAGACCACAACTTAAAGAATAAAGATGTCAAAGATAATACATGACAAATAAAAAATCCCGACTTAACAAATTACTAAACAACAAAAAACTAAATTCACAATAAAAAAAAATAAAATCTGAAGTTTGAAATGAGGTGAAACTGATTTTCAGCTTCATCTCATTATAACATTTAAATTCTCTAATTTTCAATCAAAAAATTAAAAAAGGCATACAAGGAAACAAAAATGTTGGGCCCATTCAAATGAGAAATTAACAGAAACTGTTCTTGAGACAGCACAGATAGTGGATTTAGTAATGATTTTAAATCAGTCATACAAAATATGCTCAAAGAAATAACACCATAGACAAAAAACTAAAGGAAACAAGAACAATAAACAGATAATGCTAGTAAAGTAATGGGAATTATAAAAAGGAGCCAAATAGAAATTCTGGAGCTGTAAAATGTAACAACAAAAATTAAAACAAATCACCAGAAAGGACTAATAAGAAACATCAAGCAGCAAATTTAAGTAAGCAAGTTAAACAATTAGCAAACTCAAGGATAGAAACATCAAAATTATCTAGTCAAAGAAGTAGAAAAAAAGAATAGTAAAAAAATGAGGCATCATGAAGCTTATCAAAATATTCACTAAAATTGTTAAAATAATAAGAATTGTTATTATTAATAAAAATAAAAAGATGAGAAGGGATATGAGAAAATCCATGCCCTCACAGTTTGAGTAGGTGGAGAAAGTGATCTAGTGATGTGGGAAATAATTTTGAGGCTCTTTAAATTTTAAATGTATAAATTCTATAGTACCTTGCATCCTTTTTTTGTTATTTTCCAAATAATTGAAAACAAGCCTTCAAACAAAATATTTTTTTCAAACATTAATAGAAGTGTTATTCACAAGAACCCCAAATTGGAAACAACCCAAATGTCCATCAATAAGCGAATGGATAAACAAATATGGTTATACCCATATCAATGTATATTATTCAACACTAAAAAGGAGTTAAATATTGATAGATACTACAACATGAATATACATCAAAAACATTATATAAAATGAAAGGAGACAGATTCAAATATCAGATATTTTATATCCTACTAGATAAAATATCCAGGATAGGTAAGCCATTAGAGATAAAAGCCAACTAATGTTTACTAGATGCTGGGAAAAGGTGGGCATGTGTAGTCATTACTTAATAGGTATAGGACTTTCTTTTGTAATGATGAAAATATTTTTGAACTGAAGTAGGGGATAGTTAAATTATATTAATGCCAGTGAATTTTTTATACTTTTATTGTTATATTATAACCTCACATCATAAATGTAGTTCACAGTGATACTGACATCCATACACACACAGTACTTTGTGGGTTTCCCCCTGAAACCCTCCCTACTTCTCCCTTCCCCATACATTGTACTCAGATTGGCATTGGCATTCTCACATATGTACTTGAAAACGACTTCTTTATTGGTCTAGCAGAAAGAGGGTTGAGAATAAAAATCAGTGTTTAATTTTTGCCGGGCGTGGTGACGAACGCTAATAATCACAGTAATCCCAGTATTGGGTAGGATTAGACGGGAAGGAGGATCTGGGTTTGCAGCTAGCCTCAGCTATTTAGTGGGACCCTGTTTCAAAATAAAGAATAAAAAATGGGGCTGGGGGTGTAGCTTGGAAGTAGAATCACCCTGAGTTCAATGCCCAGCACCACAAAAAAGTTTAATTTTATTTTGTGTGAATGTTGCCTCAATTTCTTAAAAAATAGATTCATTATCCCCATTGGAATTTTTAATTGAATAATTCATATTGCAAAGTAACATTTAAAATTAATTTATGATGAAGTGGCCTGGGAATTTATACATACATACATATATATATATATATATATATATATTACCATTGACACATCTAGCAAACTAATATTTTTATGTAGATTTTCAGTTTCTTAACCTGAATGATTGCTATGTTGTTTGGCAAAGCTGTGTACTTCCAAAGGCTTGGCATAGGCCCATAGGTGTCACTCTATCAGTAAGCTCTTCCCAGGATCTCTGAAACTCAGCTGGCATTGCAAATCCACACGCCATTGCAATAGGACAGAAGTTGGTTAATCCTAGCTCTTTGGAGACCTGTATGATGGATGCTTCTTTAGATCAGCTCTCTAGGATAGAGTGTACAAAAGATCCACCCTGGCATACACCTATAGAACATGCTGGGGATAATACTTTATGCATACTGATTAGTTGATTTATGTGGCCCAAGATTCCCAGGACTAACTTCAAGACTAATCCTAATCAATAATGTATTAAAAGATACAATTTAGGATAACTTCCATTGAAGAAGTTCAGAATTCTATCAGTGAAAATTGTCATCACAGATGGTTTTCAATACATTGGACTGCTCATCATTTAAATATGACAAATGTGCTAAAAGCATACTTAGTATTCAGTCTGACAGTGTCAAAAATACAAAGCAACTCAGTATTTTAAATTTTGATGCTAAGACCAGCCAGCAAAAATTAACAAAAACATAGTTTATATAATGCATCATATTTTGAGTCAGACTGGAAAAACTAACTTAGGATGTGTTTATATGAAAAATAAAGGAAGAAAAAACTAGAAATTTAAAATTCTGTAAGTATGTATAAAGATATTAGTTAACAGAAATATAATATTTGAGAAAAAATAATATGATTCCTAATTAATTTTCAGAAACAAAAACTAATCTGAACTCAATTTAAGGGACATTACTGTTCCAATATTCATCAGTAGAACATTGGTTGCTTAACATATCATTTGAGAAAAGAAAACCAGAGTAATATGGCTAGAATGCAATTAAATATAACATATTTCAAAATCAAGATCTCTGTTGCTGTTGTTGCTATTATTATTATTTTATTATTGTTGTTAATAATAATATCATTATTATTGAAGTACTGGAGATTTTACCCCCGGCCATTCTGCCTCAGAGCTACAACCCTAGCCCCTATATTTTATTATTTATTTTGAATCAGGGTCTAAGTTGCAGAGGGCCTCACTCAGTAGCTGAGGTTGCCTATAAATCTGCAATCCTCCTGTCTCAGCCTCCCAAGTACTGGAGTTACAAGCATGTGCAACCACTCTAGACTTTCTGTTAACATTACAATTGGAGGATTATCTTGAATGGTAATGAAATTTGCCTAAGTTTTCATTTAAAACGGATATACACAAACTAATCATAGATACTTTTAATTGAGAATCAGATTGGAATACAAAAATAAGGAGTTTGGAACTGGGTATATTTGTTGTATTCAAAGTTTTGATTTATCTGGTTGGTCAAGTTTTGCTTTTTCACAAAGCTTAATATGTTACAGAAATATTTCTATCTATACAGGACTGATATTCAAGAAAGCATTATGTAATTAAGTATACATCTCAGTATATTTCATTGCATTTCTCACCAGTTGATTTTTTACTTCCTTCATTATTGTCTGTCTCATCCTAATGAAAGTAGGAAAATTGCATGTCTTATTTACTGCATAGTGCATGGTGTTGAAATAGCACTAACTTAAGTAGAGAAGTTAACACATGTGCTAAGATATTAAGGCATTTAGAGAAGATAATCACAAAGGGAGGTCCCTTTTTGCATGCTTTCTCTACCATAATGCAATTAAACATATTTGGAGATTTCACCAGGTCTTGCCAGAGTCTTTAACTCAAGGGCTAAGTCTTTGACCCATAGCAGCATAATTTTTCCACTATTAGCTACTGGCCAATGTCTAGATAGAAAGTGAAAAATAGAAGTTACATCCCAGTGGAAGTAATAAGGATAAAATCAGAAAAATTAGTCCAAATAAATGTTTTTAATTGAGAAGATTAGTTTTGAATTAGAAGTGAAGAAACATGGCTGAAACACAGAAGAGGATGGCGCTTGAAAATCTAATCAGAGTTAGTGAAGACAAATACATTTGTGATAGGACTACTTGACCAATCAGATAAATCAAAACTTGGAATACAACAAATATACCCAGTTCCAAACTCCTTATTTTTGTATTCCAATCCGATTCTCAATTAAAAGTATCTATGATTAGTTTGTGTATATCAGTTATAAATGGAAACTTGGGTAAATTCCATTTCCACTATGTAGGCATAGTCAGTATACTAGTACACAGAGACCAATTTGTGGATATTTCTCTTGACACTATTTTTGCTACCCAGAACAATATTAAACAATAATAAAATGTTAACAGTGATAGTTTTAGCTGTTGGTATTTTTTTTCTCCCAAATCTTAAAATTTCTTTCTAGAATTTATTCTGGGAAATATAAAGGTGTTTCAGATACACTGGAGACAACTGTTTTTAATAGGAGTGATGTTAGAAATAACTTTATTACATTCCTTAGGAGACAAGTAATAATCTTTAATAACAACAAGTCATAATGTTTTTTTTTTTTTTGACCCAGAGTAGGTTCAAAGGACAGGACCTTCTTCTCTTTCCAGAAGCATTACAAAATAAGTAAGGAAACAATAATGTTCTTTTAGTCAAAATACATGTAAGTTATGTTCTTGGGAGAATGCTGTAGTATAGCTTAATACTACTTACTTATTGGTTACAGTATTTCAGGTTTTTTCTTCAAAATAAAAACACCTTTAGTAGAAGGTTAATATTGGGAAATACTAACACAATACAATATGTTCAAGAAGAAGATAAAAATCAGAGCAGGCTTGAGAAATGCAGGACATAAAAAGGTTGAAAAAATGAAGGAGTATCTATGTCTTTTATGCAACCCAAGAATGAACCAGAAAAATAGGTTAATTTTAAAGCACAGTTTCAGACCTATAATTGATTAATTGCCACTTGGTACCTTACTTCTTTTTTCTTTTACTAGTTTTTTTTAGATCTTTATCTATTTCTTTAAATCTAACAATATAACCTTAGCCTTCGTAGATGAACTAGACTTCATTTAGAAAGTAGGAGCCATTAAGTAAGAACATCTTAATTTTTCTTTTTCTCTACCTCCTGACTTAGAAATAAAATAATGCTATCATGTCTCCTACTTATAGTAACATAAATTATATATTGGGCAATCTCAGAGTGGCTCAGTGAACTGGAATTTCTTACTGTCATCCTTGAGAAAAAGATACCTAGAAAACTAGAAATGGTATTACATACATCTAACATTCCCTTGTCCTTTTTTCATTTTTTACTTTTTGGTGGTACTGGGAATGGAACTTTTCTACCCTCAGGCTACACTCCCAGACCTATTTTATATTTTTTTCTTTGGAAACATGGTCTCTTAAGCCAGCGAGGCTGGCTTTGAACCTGCGTGATCCTCCTGTCTCTGCCTCCCAAGCACGGGGATTACAGGCATGTGCCACCACGCCGGGCCTCTTATCCCTTTTTCTTTACAAATAGTAGGTACTTAGACTAGAGATAGGATCTAAATTTTTACTATCTTAATACGTATTTTAATAGTTTGGTTTTTGCTTGCTTGCTTGCATTTTTTTTTTTTTTTTTTTGGTACTGGGAATTGAACTCAAGAAAATTCTAACTTTGAGCTATATCCCCAACCCTATTTCTTTCTTTTTTTTTAATTTAAAAGAAGGTCATACT
The DNA here is from genome assembly GCF_963383645.1 of Muscardinus avellanarius. Classification (NCBI taxonomy): domain Eukaryota; kingdom Metazoa; phylum Chordata; class Mammalia; order Rodentia; family Gliridae; genus Muscardinus; species Muscardinus avellanarius. Next base: position 152,927,966 of record NC_137787.1, read on the forward strand.
AGACTGTTGAGAGTCTCTCTACTTGCTGAGGCTGTCCTTGAACTTGTAATCCTCCCATCTCAGCCTCCCAAGTACTGGAATTACAAACATGCACCAGCAGGCCCAGCTGGGTTTTAGTTTTGACATCATTTTTTTCTGTGATTTTTAATTTTTTTCGGTTTATCTATGGTTTATGAAACTTCCAGAATATATTATTAATATGAATACAATTATCATTTTGTGCATAATTTCAGTATATTTTATATATATTCAAACATGAAATATGTGCTTGCTACAATTTATTTTAGTACTCTTTCTATACTGGGTTTTGCTATATCTGTAAAAGTTGATATAACTTATATTATATGCAATTTTTAAATTATTAATTATTTTTATTGTTCAAAAAAGAGACTACTAAATTGCATAATTTGTTATTAATATAAAGAACATGGTATCCTGTTTGATTATTTCATCTTTTCAGCAGAAATAATTGCTTTCCTAAATGCGTATTACTTCTATAACTTTATTTTTTTGTTTCCCTGTTTCTGAGTTTTCCTATGAGAGCAAAATTTTGCTTGATTAAAAAAAACAATTTAGAAATAATATCCAAGCATGGTGGCTCACGCTTGTAATCCTAGTATTTGGGAGGCTGAAACAGGAGGATTGCAGCCTGTAGGCAGCCTCAGCTACTTAGTGAGGCCCTTTGCAAATCAATAAGATCCTGTTTCAAAATAAAAAATAAAAAGTAGGGCTGGGGGTGTGTAGCTCAGAAGTAGAATGCCTCTGTGTTCCATCTCCAGTACCATAAAAAATTAATTTAGCAATAATAAATAATTTTGGAAAGGGGGAGGGACAAGAAGACACTGTCATTTATGTTTGTGAAATAAAATATTAATTTAAGGTAGACTACAATATCAGGCAGATAGTATTCCAAGAGAGAAATAACAATAAAAATAAAATAAAAGGATCAAATACTTATTTTTCTAAAATATTAAACATAAATATATAAATACCTACTTAAAATGCTAAGGGTGCAACAGTATATTTAAGGGAACTAAAATAAAAATAGAAAAATAAAATATATAAGGGCTTTATCGTAAAATTCTAGAAAAACTAGGAAAAATTTGTAGAGATATAGAAAAATCTAAATAATAGCATCATATTAATTTATTGAATTAGTAATTGCCATGATGTGAATGCATCCTTCAAACTTGACTGGGTACTAATGGGAGTTATTTGAGTCACATGGACACCACCCCCAGGAATGCATTAAGGGGCTGCTATAGAAAAGGTAAGTTTCTTATAAAAAATAAATTTGATCTTTTTCTCCCTCTCTTGTTCTCTTGCTTTCTACGATGGCTGATGCAGCAAAAAAGACTTGAACAGTTGCAAAGACCTCCATATAACAATACTCTGGCTCCAGAACTATGAGAAATTACTTATTTTATTAAAAATTATCTAGTCTCTGGTATTTTGTTATATTAACAAAAAACAGATTAATACAATAACATAAATATATAGATATTAATAATATTATGTTGGTTACTAATTTTCAACATATGAATTTGAGAAGACACATACATTTAAGTTGTAGCATCAAGTTTTGTTGCACTATTATTCTGTTGTATATATGTAATTTGAGATATGGAGAATATTTGGTGTTGAGAAGAGTGTTCCAGGCAGAAAATGTAACCGCAAAATGTAAAGATAAGCAAATGAATGACATGTTCAGAACATTATTAAACCAGTGGTGTGAGTCAAGTGATATAATGAACAGGTACAGTGTGTGATATGCAAAAACAATACCATAACCATTACAAGAACATTAGTGATGCACTTAGATCCTTGCGTGGGTTTGGAAGATAAGAGATGTAGTTCAGAAAAAATGCATTACTGGAAATACTAGAGTCTTAATAGAAACTATTATACTGAGGGTGGAAAGGGGCCAACGAACTATAAATATATTAATGAGTTGTAATTAAAAGTACATGAGAATTTGTTTTACATTCAACAAACATTTAGTTAGAACTTAAGTGTCAAAGCCTGTGCCAAGTGTCCAGAGAAATACTGTAAGGGACATATGGTATTTCATCTTGTAGAGTCTTTAATTTAGAAGGAAGCACAGTCAAATTACACAGCAGTAAAAAAAAAAAAAAAAAGAAAGCAATAAAATCAGGTCTGTATTATATATTGGTGGGAGGAAATGAAAATCTGTTTTGTAGTATTTTGTGCATATGAAGAAGGATGAATCAAGTGTGGGAATCAAATTATGAATTCTGTAATAGAATTGGTGGGTTCTTATTATTGTAGACAGGAATCTGAATAAAAGAATCAAAATTATTAATAATTTCCTCTTAAAAAGTCAGAAAGTAACTTCCTGATGTGTTAAAACAAAATAAATTTCAGTTTCCTTCCTTTCTTATTGTTCCTGAAATATTTGCAATCACTTTAGGATGAACTGATCATACCAACATAAAATATGGAAAAGAGGTATATGTACATGATATATTTTTATCATACATTTTTTTCTGGACTCAATACTCCTTAACAGAATATATAAACAGGTCTCATAATTTGTAAAAAAAAATTTTTAAAACAAAGAAGGTTATGATTAATAGCATCATATAAGAAATTAATTGATGTTTACTTAGATTCATTTTATTAAAATTATTTTATTTAAAGAGTACAGCAAACAAATTTATCACAAACTCATACTTTGTGAGTCCTTAAGTAATAACTAATATCTGGGTTTGTTGTTTTATTAAACTTTGAGGATATATTTGTTTCTCTATGTTTTAATACATAGAAATCAATGATATTAGAATTTCATGTGACTTGTTTTTAAAAGTTGATCTACAATGAATTATTACAGAAATTTTTAATCTTGATAATATTTTTTGTCTAACATATATTTCAGTTTCTTAATTACTCATACTAGCTGATGGTTAGAGCATCTGACTAATCCACTGAATAGTAACATGGAACAGTTTTAGCCTGATACTTATAGTCTCTCAATTATTTTCTCTCAATGCCTTTAAAAGGTACTGCTGAAAGAATTTATATTTATACATATAAAATTGCATTCTTGATACTCTAAAATTTACTAGGAATCTAAGTCCTATAAAGTTAATATTTGCTTGGTAAGGTGATGTACATATTTTTTTTTTTGCGGATCTGGGGGTGGAACCCAGGGGCATTCGACCTCCGAGCTATACCTCCTGCCCTATTTTTTATTCTTTATTTTTAAACCGGGTCTCACTGAGTTGCAGAGGGCCTCACTAAGTAGCTGAGGCTGTCCGCGAACCGCGATCCTCCAGTCTCAGCCTCCCAAATGCTGGGATTACAAGCGTGCGCCACCACGCTAGGCTGTGATGTACACTTTTAATCCAAGTATTTAGAATGCTGAGAAAGCGGAATTGTAATTTCAGGACCATACTCAGCAACTTAGTGAGGCCCTCAGCAATTTCGTGAGACCCTCTTTCAAAATAAAAATGAAATAGAGCTAGGGATATAGGTGAGTGGGTTTTAACCCCAGTAAAGTACCTTCCACACATACAAACACACTAAAAAAGTTAATACTTATTTTGATTGCTATTTACATCTGGCTTAAATACATAGGCTAAATTATACTTTAAAGCAATGTTATATGTCTACTTATTAAAACTTCATGAGCTGGGCGTGGTGGCGCACCCTTGTAATCCCTGTGCTTGGGAGGCAGAGACAGGAGGATTATGCAGGTTCGAAGCCAGCTGCACTGGCTTAAGAGACCCTGTTTCCAGATAAAAATATTAAAGCTAGGTGTCTGGGAGTGTAGCCCAGAGGTAGAAGGGTTTCCAGGTACCCCAGTACCACCATAAATAAATAAATAAATAAATAAATAAATAAATAACTTTATGAAAGTTGTCTTATAAAAGTTGCCACTGAATTATCTGAAAATACACAAACCATCTATTTAATACATCAAACATACCTTTCCTATAAATTATGCTAAGAATAGTTGGACTGCTTTTTGTATTATAAATAATATAGTCCAGTATCTCAGCCAACATTATTACTATTATATCTCAAAACTGACCACACAATTTAGAGCAAGATTTATTTGCTACAATTTTTTGGAGAGTCGGAATTAAGAACATGTGATGCCAAGTCTTTAGATCTCAGGGCATGGTGAAGAAAGTGGGGAGAGAGGGAGAGGGGGGGGAGAGGGAGAGGGAGGGGGGAGGGAGAGGGAGAGGGGGAGGGAGAGAGAGAGAGAGAGAGAGAGAGAGAGAGAGAGAGAGAGAGAGAGAGAGAGAGAGAATGGGCAAGCTCTGTTCCTCTCATCATGTAGGCCTGAAGCAGAAAGAGAGAGCAGAAGAAGGAGAGACCTTATATTATGCCCAAGGCCACATCCCCAGGGAACCTTCCTTAGCAATCAAGCCCTTCTTGGAGCATTGCTGCCTTGTTTCCATGAGGGATAAGAGTACATTCTAAATCCAAACTGTATCAAGAAAAATTTTGTTTTATATTAATAATGCTATAAATTTAAAATATACAATGCCTATAAACTGAATAACCTACTAAAATGAATAGATACAGTAAATTTTTGGCAATTATATAGTAATTTAAAATATGTTCTTGTTTCTGAAAATATTTTCTATACTTGATCTTAATTTTATATAGATTTTAACATTATGTTGGTTTTATTTATTCTATTAATTTAAACTGCATTGGAATATTTTTGCATTATAGCAGACATAAAAATATTTTTTACTTCTGTAACAAATATTGCTCATAATAATAGACAACAATTTGTCAAGCTGGGTGTAGTGCTGTATGTTTGTAATCCTAGTACTTGAAAGGCTGAAACAGGAGGATGAGAGTCTCATTTCCAGCCTAACCAATTTAGTGAGACCTCTTGCAACTTAATGAGACCTTTTTTCAAGTAAAAATATAAAATAGAGCAGAGGTTGTAGTTCAGAGTTAGAATACCCCTAGCTTCAGTCCCCAACACCACACATGTACGCACACACAGACAGACAAAAACACTCACACAATATTATAAAAATATTGGTCTAAAACTTTATATCCTTGACATATTTTATTTTGTGTTGTTATCAAGATGAAACTGACTTCATAGAATAATTTGGGGAGTTTTTTTTCTCTTTTACTTCATGAAATATTTTAAGGAGCATTGGGCTTCTTTCCCTTTATGGATCTTGTAAAACTCATCTTGGAATCCATATGATTCTGGGCTTTTGTTTGTTAAAAGACTTTATTTCTGTTTCAATATCTATTGTTGTCTAGGTTTGGAATATTCTTTTGGTTCAATTTAGGTAGATAACATTTTATTTTCAACATTTTTGTTGAATAATTTTAGATTAATAAAATATTTGCACAGGCATCTTAGAAAGGTTTTATGTAAGTTTTTACCTTCAGTTTTTGTTATTTTTAACATCTTACATTACTCTGTTACATTTGTTATAGTTTAAACAATGACCAGTTATTTTCAGTGGAAGAATGTGCATTGCTTTGACCCGTAATTGTTTACCTACTGTCTTCTCCTTGCCAAGAATCTATTGATGGTTCCACATTACATGTGTTTGTCATGTCCTCTTAGAGTTTCTAGTCCTGCAAGATGCTCCACCTTGATTCTTTTATGTTCTGTTACTATATGGAATTATCCATTCTGTGAAGAACTATGCTTTTCCTCATTAGAAAATAATATTTAAAACTAACATTAAAAAGGGATGGTTTTAAAATATTCAAAGCTGTCTGGATGCTAAGCATACTAAAGGCTACTAGAACACTTTTTCTTCAAAGCTCCTCAGATGACAGAACAAAAGAATGTGTGTGTGTGTGTGTGTGTGTGTGTGTGCACTTTTATAAACTGTGTCCAATGTATGTGTATCTGTTCAGGTCAGCATTCTTACTCTTACAGCTACAATCTAAATATTGTAAGATTCTTAGAGTAAAGAAGTTTTATTTTTTTTAAGGTTTTGGTTTCAGTCCATGTGAGGACAAGGATCATAGTTTTCAGGGCAGGAGAGAAAGAAAGGAAGAACACGTGAACTATACTCACATCATGGAAGACTAAAGCAAGCAAGGGAACAGGAAAATAGGAACCCTTTCTATAATCCCCAAGACTGTACCCCCAGGGGACCACTTCCTGCCATACCCTACCAGCCTAATTGGTACCACCCAGATAGATTCAATTACAATTGATTTATCAAATTCTGAGATTACAACCTTCAATATTCGGTTATATCAACTCAAAACACCAGTTTATAAGCCCTTCAAGTGACCATTCTATATCTAACTATAACATATATATATTAGATATAAAGATAGGTGATATATATATATAAAGAGATACATAAATAGACATCATTTGTATCAATATTAATAAAAATACAAATCCATATTGATGTCTTCTACTATAGTATTATACTACATATAGATTCTTCCTTTTGTTCATGTGTAACATTACCTCCCAGCAGTGAAAATGTTGAAATGTGTTTCTTTTATTATTTATTTACACTTAAATTCATGGTAATTTCAGAATCACAAATACCTATGCTCATAGGGAAATTTATGAATGAGAACACAGTGCTTATATACATTGCCTTTGCCTTTAGCCTTATAAGTTTTCTAATTTTTAGAGAAAATAATTTACTTTAACTGATATTTAAAAATATAAATATTGCTTCTATTTATGAAGTACCATATGATGTTTCAGTGCATGTATACATTGTACATTACTCCTCTCCTCAAACATTTATAATTTCTTTTCATTTTACAATTTACTATGGATAGTATTTTATTCTGCCATTGTCTTCAGTAAGGTTGTTTCATACATTTTTAATAAATTTAGACTATTTTGTCACATTATAATTCCATCCTGGGATCCTTCTGACATACTCAATGATATTTTTATTAATTCTCATGTCTTAAATTTACTGAACCTACAACATACTGTAGAATCTGAGTTTTTAATGTCCTGTATTAACCATTACAACCATATAGAATAGCCTCACTACTCTGACAATACCACTGTGTTTTACCTATTCAATATGTTCAACTGTTCCAAACCCTTGGCAAATAGTCATCCATTTTTTATCTCTATAGCTTATAACTTTCAGGAGTGTAATATAATTGTAATCATATTGTATATTTCAATTTTGGATTGGCTTCTTTCTCATGGTGATAGAAACTTAGAGATTTATATACATCATGGTGTCATTTGACAAAAATGACATTCTTTTCATTTGACAAAATGTCATTTTTACAAAAATGAACTTGTTGTTCATTTTTATCACTGAATAATATTCTCTGCCTGGTAAAGTTTATTTATTCATTTCTCTAATCAAAGATATCTTAGTTGGTTCCAGTTAGGTTGGCTATCAATAAAATTCCTATAAACATTTATTTGTAAGATTTTAATGGAATATATTTTTCAGTCTATCTAGAAGTGTTATTGTTCATATGCAAAGATTAGGTTTTGTTTTGAAAAATAATAAAAAATACTTCTAAATTTTCTTTCAAAAAGGAACTGCCATTTTGTATTACCATGTACAATGACTGTAAGTTAGTGTCACTTCACCTATCAGTAGTTTTATTTTTTCTATTTACCTATTGTTTATTAATCTCACCTTTTTATTCAGAGCAGTGATAAGATGCACTTAATATGCTCTTATTAGAAAAAATACATTTGTGTGTATAAAACATCTACATAAGGTTTGTTATAGAATAAGGGTTATATGAGGAATTGCTATTGTCCATTTTATTTATTTCATCATAGAAAAGAAATAAGAGGCATGATAGTTGCTATATTGCAATTAAAATACATTTAAATCCTAATAGGGTGCTATATTAAGCAGTTATTTTGTGTTGAGGGTACTGGGGATTGAATCCAGAGGCGTTCTATCTCTGAGTTATACCTCTAGTCCTATTTTATTTAGAAACAGTGTCACTAAGTTGCATAGGGTCTAAGTCTCTCAGATTGGCCTTGATTCTGCAATTCTTGTATCTCAGCCTCCCAAGTATTGGGATTACAGGCATGTACCACCATGCCAGATTTTGAATACCTCATAGAGTAAAGTAATATTATTTTAGTTGAAATTGTCTTAAACTATAGAACAAGAACACTAACTGAAACTTTAGAACACCTTATACTTTATACATGTATATAAATATCTATTTTAAAGTTTCTATTATATTTCTTAGTTGTCACTTATTTGATATTCTCAGTTGTTTAACAAAATATTGACATTTTACATTTATATATTCATTGCTCAATTTTTAATAATTTGAGAAATTAGATAACTCTATAGCAAATAACTATAACTCATTATTTCACCAATAATATTACTTTTAAAGCCACATATTAGGTAAAATATAAGTGATTTAAAACAAAGCAATACACAGTCACAAAAATGAAACAAAAAATGAAACAAAGCAGTAAAAGCAGGTAGATTGCTTTTAAATTTATTTTAGTCATAAGAAATATATGTATATCAATTTAAAAGAAAATAATTTTTTAAGTTAAAGAAATGGTATATTTTATAGTACATCCTAATTAGTTTTCAAATTTAATCATTCTCCTGAGGAGTACAGAACTATTACTATTCAGAAACATTCTGTGAAATTTGGTTCCATAATCATTTGTTATGTATAAACAGCTTCTAGTGTTATCTTAAAAATCTCTTGCTCTGGGGAAAAGCTAAATGGAAAATAGACTAAAAGATATTTTCCTGGATAAATGGTTATAGATGAAATTGTTATGACAGAAGACTTACACACTGAATTTGATTTAGTGTTCTACAGGGAGTTACATACGATATTCTTCTTATAAGGTAGCTTGCAACTCAGTGTTGTCAAAAGAACTAGATATTTACAAATTATACTAAGAGGTTGAAAGAAAAATGAAAATGTCTTTACTTATAAAAATCAGTGTTTTAAAATTGTAGTGCCAAAGCTAAAAATTTACAAAATAAATTATAATTATTAAGAAAATGTGTATATATTAATCATTTAAAGAGATGATATGTAATTATCTTTTGAATTCCTGACACAAAACACCATAAATAGCTGTATAAGTAAGTTCTGATATATACACTTATTTGTTCAATTAATATAAACCTTTATTTTTAAAAATAACTTTCTCAAGTCTCAGCAATCACATATTTAGATTATGTTCTTATATATAACCAGTGTGTTCCTCTGAGTTTGTTTCATCTCCATGTACATTCAGTCCTTTGGTTTCTCAGCTGAGTATCTTAGAAAGGACATCAATTAGTTACAAGCATCACAGTCATTGTTCAGCGTGACCATCTGTCCACTTGAAACTTGAATTTGATGAAAAACTTATTTCACATAGACCAGCACACAGCTGCCAGATGGCTACAACTTGTGATCACTGTGACCCATCTTAAATATAAACAGTAGGACTAATAATAAAAAAATTGATATATTGACATTTATAAATTTTACTTCAGAGTGAAGTTTGGCAATTATAGGCTTCTGACCAAAGTCAAGAGTTGAGTTCTGTTCTCAGTGACATAGTTAGACATGTGCTAACAAACATGGTTCTTTGTGTTCTTTATATCCCGAATTTGAATAACTGTAAGAACTTTATCTTCAAAAGCTGAAAATGGTTGATTTTTAATATATGTAGCATTTACTTAATTTATCTATGGCATATGTTAAAATTTTGCCTCTTTTAGTTTTCAGCTATAGAGCACTGAGTATAAAAAGTATTAAAATAATATTTTATAACATGTATAAAACATGTACAATATAATAAATTCTGAAGAAATGAGATAGACATTATTTATATTGTATAACAGAGAAAATGGGATTTTAGAGAAGTTAATGAATTTGTCCTAAAATATTAACTTAATAAAGTAAGTGCTAGAACAGAAACAAAGTTTTTATTTCAGTCATAACATACTTTCTGATAAATCACCCATTCTCTTAATAAAAAAACACCCAAAAGTAACAATAATAATAATGTTACATCCCATCGAAAACTAAGTATTTCCTAATGTAGTGGGAAATGATGATGTGATTTATTGTTGCTAAGTTATCACTATGTTAAAAGCTCTGTTTATCCTAATTAATTTTAATGCTTAAAGTATTCCCATGATATATAGTCTGTATCATTAACATTTGCTAATTTCCAGGACCAAAAACCAAAAATTAAATGAAATAACATTTTATTATCAAAACACTTCTATATATCTGTTTTTAGATATTTATTTCAACTCTAGAGTAATCTTGGTCTTTCAAATGCTTTTCTTAGGTTTTGTAAAACTGTCAAGGAAAACAACCAATTCATCAAGTCCATGACTTAAAGTACAAAAATAGGAAAAAAAAAAAAAACAGCATGTCATTTTCTAGTGAATGGGTTTTCTTGCAGTTTTCTATGAGCATCAAGTACACACACACACACACACACACACACACACACACACACACACACTTTGTATTTGAAGTACATAGATTATTTATTGTGAATAGAATTTTTTGTGTGTGATATGAAAATATATTCAACTAATTCAGGTACTTGATAGGCTGAGACAGGAGGATTGCAGGTTTGTGGGCAGCCTCAGCTACTTAGTAAGGCCCTCCACAACATTGTGAGACCCTGTTTCCAAATGAAGAATAAAAAATAGGGTTGGATTTAGCTTGGAGTAAAATGTCTCTGGGTTCAATCTCCATTGTCACAAAAAATAAAATAAAATATAAAATATAAATGTTTCCTATAATAAAATTTTTCTAGTGATTAGAGGTTTATTATAAAGCCTATACGTAATAACTATATCCATGCCTCTTCTTATCTTTTTACCTGCACAACCTAAAGAAAATGTCCTTTCAATCTTAACAAAAATGATGCTCCAGTATAATCACTGACCATGGGAAGGTACCATAATTTGTGCAAATGAAATGGCTATCATTCTTTCTCAGTGGCACAGTCCATTTCAGTTAGTAGATAATAATTTTAATCTTGGCTAATTTTACTCCTCCAGTGACAAGAATACATTATATATAAGAATATTATAATATAATTCTCAAAGTAGAGAATTCTCAATTCTCTTAATGTGAATTCTCAATTCTCTTAATGTGTCACCTAAGTTATAAGCTACACACTTTGTCTTATATAATATCAAAAAGATTTACTTTGATAATTAAGTATATTTGTCTTTGAATCAATTTATACTGAGAGCTTATTTATTTCTATGTGTCCATTTTGTTCACAGAGATTCTTGCCAAAATTAGGGCTTAGTTGAGCTTAAAAAAGTATATTATTGAGTGTTTATGATGCTGCATATGCAGAAATGAAGACACTGTTAATATATTTTTCAAATTGAGAAAACATGATGTATATTTAGAAAGCAAAGTTGATAGACATTTTGGTAAGTACCTTATTCTGACTATGGAATGCATGAGTAAGCAATAATACAAAGAAGATGCATTAAGCCAAAATTTTCCAGGACAAATGAAGCCTGAAATTAGTTATTAAGGATAAGTAATAGGGCACAAAAATATTTGAGGGGAAATTCTAGGCAGAAAAAAATGTATAATTAAAGATATAGATGTTTAACATAGCAAGTTGTGCATTCATATAGGCAAGAGCGAAGGAATATTGAGATTTTAGTAAAAATAATGATTATCTTGGTTGCATATTAAACTTTAAAGATTCTATAGACAGTGGAAAAACATTTAAATATGTTTACCAGACCACATATGAAATAAAATTTATACTTTAAACTTTATTACTACAAGTTCAGATAACATATTCAAAGAAAAAAATGTTAGGTAATAAGAAATGGTTGATTTCTATTCTAGGTTTTGAAGAAGAAAAGTGTTTCAAAGCTGGAAGAGAGATGAATGCATTTTCAAAACTATTATCTAGCATGCTCGCCATCATCTATCTATATAATCTTTGTTTCAATTTGAGGAAATGTTAACAAAAATGAAAAGATAAAAATGATTTGATCAAAGGACTAATGAGGCTGAATAACTCCTGGACATAAGTGTCAAACATATTCTTTGTGTGTTGAAAGTACTTTATGTAATTTGGGCAGGTATATTGCTAAGTAGTTAATATAATTTTACAGTTATAAATTATATTTAAAATTAATCTTGTGGCTATTGTTTGCTATCATATATTATACATACACACATGCACATAAAAATACATGGTATAAAAATTTTATAGTAAACTGTTGCCAATCCTCCTTTTAAATTCATCATAAATACTATCATATTTTTACTTAAACACTAATGCCATGTTGTAAAGGATATTTTTCTTCTTCCTTTCCAAATTTAATGCCTTACATTTGTTTTTCTATTTAAGGACTTTAATTTTCTTTACTTGAATTAGCACACTGACTGCTAGCTAGAGCTTCCAGTACATGTTGAATAGAAGAGATAAATATAAAATCCTTGTCATTTTTCTAATCTTATATGAAATTTTTTAGATTTTCATCATAAAGAATAATGTACTATGTTTACATAAAGACTATGTTTTATTATTTTTATTAAGAATATTTAAGTCAAATTGTTTAATAATATAGTTCAAGTCCTCTACATTCTCACCATTTTTGTTTTTTACTTTTCTTGTAAATTATTGAGAGAAAAGTATCCTTTAATCTTCTTTACTATAGATTGGTCCTGAAAGTCTACCAGTTTTTGATTTACATATTTGTTAATTTACACCTAAAATATTATATTATGTATTTTAATCTATTAAACAGTTTGTCATAAAGAAATAACTTGTATCATTTTTCATAATTCTCTTTGTTGTGAAACTTATTTTGACATATGCATGGGCTGTGATTCCTTTCTTGTGATTTTCTTTCTTTGTTTCTTTCTTTTCTTCCTTCTTTCTTCTCTTATTTCTTTCTTTCTTTCATTGGTGGGGACCTAATACAGAGCCTTATACGTGCTGAGCACATAATATGCTATAGAATTATACTCCTGGCCCCAGAAAATATTTTAATTGTTTTCTTCCCTTTACTTTTACCGTACCTGTGACTTAGTTTCATGTTCCTTTCTAATATTGCTGGCCTTGATTATTATTTACTTTGAGAATATCTGTTTTATGGTATTTAGAACACTTATATTTACATCATGCCAGTCTCTCTGGGCATTTGTAATTTGTGTTGTAAAGTCTGGAGTAATTTTTATTGTTTTGCTTTTGAATGTCACCCGTTCTTTTGGTCTCACTGCTTTCACAATTTCTTCTTCCGCCTTTATGTTGGTCATTTTGATTATTACATGTGTTGAGAGGTCCTTGTCTTACAAGTGTTGTCTCTTGTACATGGATGTTCATGTCTCTTTCCATGTTTGAAAATTCTCTGAAATTATTTATCTGAGGAGATTACAAATACCCTTGTTCTGTGCCTCTGTCTCTTCTTCAATGCCTTTTATCTGTAATTTAGGATATTTCTTATTGTCCATAGTTGCTGGATGCTTAGGTTCTCTTGTAATGTCTTCCGTATACTGTTGACTATGCTTTCAGTTTTAAATGAACTGTCTTCTAATAGTGATATTCTATTTTTCATTTCATCTAATCTTCCAGAATGTCTTTCTATTGCTGTCTTCATTACATTTATTGACTCTTTTATTTTATTCCAGGCCTCTTTCTGATTCTTTCTTAATATCTTAATTTTCACATTCACTTTCTGTACACTTACGGTGAAGCCTTTCATCAAACTGAAGATCAGGATTCAGAATTCTCCTTCTTCCATTACTTGTAGGTCAGTATGCATGATTTCTCTTATTTCTTCACTGTTCCTTGTTTTTAGATTTTCAGGATTCTTAGGTTTGTGATTTGGTTGTCTGATCCAATCTTGTCAGAGGAATTTAGAGGTGTCCACAGCTTCATGCATGGGTAAGTAGTGCTTTTTTCAATGGTGAGTGTTAGGTGGGGAGTGGGGAGGAGCTGGGTTGATGGGTATAGGAGTTGGGTAAAGTAGAATAAATGATTGAGTAAGAATTTAAGTATAATAATGTAATGTCTGGTTGAGAATTAGAAATAGTAATATATATGATATGTTAGGAGTCTTGTAGTTAATACAGGGTATTTAAGTATGTAGATATGAAATAGTTTGAGTATAAAACAAGAAGAGACAGTAATTGAAAATAAAGTTTTGAGAGGAGAGTAGATAAAAAATCATTACTGCTAATTTACATATACATGGCCACCGATATAATATCTGTTCACTATAGTAGATTCTGGAGTATGTTGCAATTTCTCTCATTTGCTCCATAACCTATTGTCAGATTTTTGACCCATTTCATGAGTGTTTGAGCCCCTCTCTCTCCTCTAACCACTTTGTGTTCAGGTGTCACAGTGTTGGGTGTCACTTAAATGAATTCCGTGTAGGCTCAGGGTTCTGCTTTTTTTGGCCCTGGATTCTTTCTTTCCAGCCCTGGGCTTCATGGTCTCTGTTCCTACGCTCTGTGATCTCTGTGTCTAGGCTGTAAACTTTCAGGTTCTGGGCTCTGCGCCTTCCAGCCCTGGGCCTGCACTTCAGTACCTGCCGCAGCAGAGCGTGTCCAGTGTAATCTCCTAGCAACCCCCTGTTACCCTGTGCTGAGCACTATGGGCCTTTCCTGTGTCTGTAGGGTCTAACTCAAACAATTCAGGGGTTAGCTTCCAGATATTAGCTGGATGAGGTCCCTGTGGCTGCTCAGGGCAGCAGTTACCTTACTATCCTGCCAGCCAGGAATCTGGAGGGCACAGGGCATCACTCTGGATGTTGGCTTTTGGTGAGCACACGGGCTTTGGGATTTTCTTCATTCCTGCAGCGTGGTGCTGGTCACTTAAGATGTTGGAGCTCTGCCACCGTTTTCTCACTTTAAGTTCTTAGATTTCTTGTCCGAACTTCTTGGGGCTGTGGAGCTGAAGCTGGCAAATGTGGTTTGGGCCAGTGACCCAAGATGGGATCGGCTGCACTAGTTCAGTCGCGCGTTTGGGCTTTTTGTTGTGGATCTCGTGATCTGAGTATTGGATATTCTTCCGCCACATTTACCTTTCTTGTATTTTTGTTCATAAATATGGTCACTGCTTTGTTTCTCTTGTCAAGGAGTTGCCTACTTAGTAGTTGATTTTTGTTTGTTACAGCTACTGAGATGTGCTGGGTCTCATAGTAGCCATTTTCTTCCTCTGAACATTTTATTTAATGAGATTGATATGGTTATAGTTAATTGTTTTTGCTATTTATTTTTAACCTCTTTCTTGTTTCTTTTTCCATTTTTATAATACTTTCAATTGACTATTTTCTGTGATTACAATTTCACAATTGAGACAGATTTACTATAATTCTTTGGTTTTTCTATCATAGTTATTTAAAGTTCATTTTTAATTTCTCACATCCCAGCTTCAAAAAATGTGTGCCATACCACATTATATAAAGTTTAAATATTCTAAAATAGTATACTTATATTGTACCTTTAACTCATGTCTAAATAAAAGTTTACCTTTATGTTATTATTTTTAATAAATTGCTAATATCTATTTAATAGAATTTAAAGATTAAAAAATCATACAAATCTATTTTTATAGATATCATTTTCTGAAAATTTTATTTCATGGTGTACAGTTATATTTCCCCTAATATTCATGGAATTTTCTTTCTTCCTAAAATACAAAATTTAACATTCTTACAGGGTACAACTCTTTGCTATAGGGCACCATGTTTCTATATGGATGCCATCAGACAAGAAGACTCCCAGCCTGGAGACAGAGAGGAGGAGAACAAAGGACTTCAAATGGAAAAGTACTGAGCAAAAGTGGATAAAAATGCCTTAGTAAAGAATTCCCTATAAGAATGTCTCTGCAAGAGCCCTCATAAGGAGACACCTGAGATAGGCCTGCAGATTGATCTGTAGAGCCACCTCAGGGACCTGGGTCATTGATGCAACTTCCTTCAGAAACTACAATGTCCTGACTACACATCAACTCATGTGAGGGCAGGGTTCATTTCCACAGTTAACCTGGAAACAAACCCCATGATTGTCTATGTCAAACCTTCAGAATCAAACAAAGGCTTTGATGTGGAGCTATAGCCTTTACTTGTGTTAATATCAGTCTTCATATGTCTTAATATATCTTATTTCCCCTTCAATTTTGAAAGATACTCATTGATATAGAATTGTAGGGTAACTACTATATATATTGTTTTTCTCTAGATGTTTTAAAAATATCTTGTTTAGCTTGGCATGATGGTACAGGCTCATAATCACAATACTTGGGAGGCTGAGACAGGAGAAATTCAGGACAGCCTCAGCAAGCAGTTAAACTCTAATTAACCTAGCAAGAGTCTGTTTAAAAATAAAAATAAAATAGGGCTGAGAGTGTGTCTCAGAGGTGTAATGCCCCTAGGTTAAATCCTCAAATCCTCAGTAAAACACACACACACACACACACACACACACACACACACACACACACACATTATTCTGTTCATTAAGAGTCTGAAACAATTTGACTATGATGTATTTGCTGTAGTTTTATTCTGAGTTTCTGTGCCTAAATTTCATTAACTTCCTTGGATTTCAGGACTTATTGTTTTCTAAGAATTCAGAAAGATGTTCAACTTTACCATTTTTTAAAATTTTGTTCTTCTAATTTATTTTGTTCAATTCAATGTATCTTAGCTGACTTGGAAATGTACCAGAGGTCATTAAGGATCCATTCATTTTTATTTCTTTATGTTTTGTTTGTATATTTCATATTATAATTTTTTATTGTTAACTCATCTTTTTTGATTCAATTCCTACTCAACTGTTAAATTATTTAAAATATTTTTAATTTCAGATATCATAGTATCAACCTTAAAAAATCACTATGTTTATTTTCAGAAATCTATATTCCTTGCTTAATTTTTTAAATGTATGAAATGGGATTGTAACAAATGCTTGATTCTTTGCTGCTAATTCTAATATGTGTATTAGTTCTGTATTGGTTTAGCTTGACTACTTTTTCCTTCATTATGGATCATGCTTTCTTAATTCTTAATATGTTGCTAATTTTCTATCGGCTAGGAGATGTTTTGGATTTTACCTTGTTAGATACTGACAAATATAGTGTCATTGTTTAGGGGGCTAATTAATGTACTTGGAAGTCATGTGATTTCTTTCATAATGTGGCTTGAAGGCATCACCAGTGGTGAACCTAAAACGGTTTTGAAACTTCAATACCATTGGCACACTGAGCTTGCATTCTTTGCTGTGTGTGAATGAGGGAGAACTGTTCTCTGCAGTGAAAAATCTTTAGTGCCGTAGCCTCTACCTACCATATTCCTACACTACCTGAGCTCCCACAATGAAAAGAATCTTTAGAGTTCGCCACATATGTCTTGGAGGAAAATAGTTATGTGCATAGAAATCTGCTCTATAGTCATACTTCTCCAGCAACATTCTTTTAGGTAATTTAACCACTGTCCCATAAACTATGTGGTTCCTGGTCTGGTTAATGAGGCACTCTTTCACAGTTTTGAGTGAACAGCAGACACTGTTACTTCTAATCTTTTCAATTGTTTCTTCCCATGTTCTGGAGTTGATTTCTCATGTACATTTTCTTGTCAATACTTTCTGGGATACTTTAAGTTTACCTGTTGCACAATTCCAGGGTCCTTTCTGTCTCTCTATTCAACTCCCATTCCCTAGTAGTATGGCTTTGTGTTCTCCAATACCCTTAAGCACCAAACTCTCAGGCCCATCTCTGCAGCTCATAATTCCACTAAGCTCCCAGTTTTCTTTCTGTTCCTAGAGGGAAGGCCTGGGATACTTTCTCCTGAGAAAACAGCAGTGCTGTCAACATATTATTTTTTCTCTCTCAGAGATAATTGTCTTTTGTCTGTTAATCTAATGTTTCATATGATTTAATTTTACTGTGGTTTCAGGTAGAAGAGTGGATCTGGTTCCTTAAAGAGAAACAGAAGTAAAACTTAGTTTTGAAAATAAAAAAATACAAATTATTTTCTCAAGAAAAGAATACTTAAAATAATAAATAATACTCCCCAAAATGTATGATCTATGTATATGAAATGAAAATGTTAGCATTTCTAAATATGTTAATTATTTCAAATGAAACATGGAAAGAATTCCATAAATACTGGCATTTATTATACAACTCTACAGCACACTCACTAAGTACATATGTCTGACTGCCATGTTTCACTTTCTATTAAAGAAATAGAAAAATGTGCAACAAAAAAGAGAAGTAAATGTATTCTTTTCTATTTTTTCAGTACAGCATGACAATTTGAAGGCTGTCTTAAAATCTAACCTATATAACCAATAGGGTTACTTTTATTAAAATAAGGAATTAAAGTGGATTATTTATAACACCAGTATTGTAAGAGGTAGTGCTCTGAAAATCTTTGATATCATTGAGAAGTTCATTGGATATCTCATATTGAACTTAAACCTGTTATTTTTAATTTTACAAAAGGACATTTCCAAATTTGCTGACATCTCAACTCATAATAATTCAGTCAGTATATGCTGTCTAGCAAATTTTTTATTATCAAACAATATGGAGCTTTAAGCTAAAGAAGACTAAATAAAAAAGAGTCTAACTGCCTTAAAACAGGAGCATTGCTGTATGAATAGAGTATGTTGAAAATGAGTGTTTTAAAGCTTCTTATTTTCAAAAATATACACTTTTTACATTTCCATTCTAGTGTATCTCTGTGATTAACATTTTTAGCTCTGATCAACCATAAAAATAAATTGTATTTAAGTTAGACTTAAATTCACCATTCTCTTCACATCAGACATAATAATATATCATTACATTTTGTTGCTCAAATTAAATAATAATTAATTTGGGGGCTTAAAATAATTGTAAAATAATCATGCAATATCGTTCCTATTTTCTTTAATTACCATTTTATAATTACATCTTAGAATGCACATGCAGTATTACTATAGCAATATTAATGATTTATAAATATGAATTCATGTTGCCTGCACACTGTTTTATCTGCCTTTACAGATGCTGCTCTATGAGACTGACTTATACTGGGGTCTGTAAAGTAGTAAAACTTCTGTGTTGGGAACTAACAGTATCTGCCTTTTAACATTGACATAAATATACTTGACACTTTTCAATTATCTCCAATTTTAAAAGTACTATTCCATTTAGAAGAACATTTTAAATTTTCCTTTCAAAAACAATTAAGACATATTTTATACCGTTAATCTTTCTGTATAACTATTTTCTGTGTGGCTAAAGTTTTCAGTTCTTATAGAAATATTTTCTTTTTATGTCTCTTTCTCTATTTCTTTCTCTCTCTATATATATATGCATATGTATAAATGTATATATGTGTATACACATGTACATATTTATACATGTATTGACAATCCCACAAAAAGCCAATACCTATATTACCTGAAAAATAAAATCTATGGCTGATAAATTAGCCCTTAATACCAACTAATTTATCAGTAACACATTTTATATTTAGAGATTATTAAGTAGCTCCATTTAATTTTCAATATTTTAATTCATACTCTCTATTTTCTATTAAAAAGGCCCACACTTTGAAGAAATGGTTTACAATATTAGAAAAAATTAAAATAACACATTTTAAACTTATCTATCTTTTAAAAAGAACATTTGTATGCACTTCAATTACTTAAGTGTATTTGGTTTTTCAGTTTCGTTATAATGTGTTATGGATTATTGCTATTATAACGTTAGCACAATTTTCTAATGACCTTAGAGCCATCATATGTTGAAGTCTATTATGCTTTTGCTAACAAAATATATTGGAATGAACCTCTCTGCACTTTATATGCTTTCTAAATTAGAGGCACAAAAACAAAAGCAATGTTTTAAGACAGGGTTTAAGATATATCATTATGGGTTCTGCAAATGCTACTGTAAGCATGATGAAATCACACCTAATTAGAAGGAAGTCAAGCCTTAGCTGATCAAATTTAAATAGAACCTTGCCAGGACTTAGCTTATTATTATATGAAATCAGATATATATGGGTCAAAACATGTGCCAAGATACAAATATATTTAGTAAATGGTAAATAAAAGTTACTCTGTTTTAATGCCCACATACTATTTTTAACATATCCTTATAAATTTAAAGAGAGATACAATTTTAACTTTATTTTAACTCTTTAAACTATTTTAAGTGATGAAGAATGTAATCTCTAGAGAATCAGCCAAGCTATAGAGGTAAAAAAAAAAAAAAGTAAAGTTAGTATGAGGAAAATACTGTCACTTATGTAGGAAAATCACCTAAAATTTTACCCTTTATCACAGAGCTTGACATCCAAACAATATAGAAAAAATCTGAAACATTAATGGTATCATACAAATCACATTAAAGATACCTTTTGAAGATCAGTAAAAATACTGATTGTCCAAAGCAAAAAAATTGGAATAATTTCTCAGCATTCCATCTTAATTTTTTGTTTTCAAATTCAACATTGTAATGGGAGTCATTAAATACTTGTCTTTTGTTATCAAATTCTAAGATTAATTTACGTAGAATTAAATAAATTATGAATTATACTGGCTATAGAATAAAGGCCATTCTTGACCAGTTTCACATGTTGGTTAATTCCTGAGGATTTAGAGATAAAGCATTTTACATAAACTAAATTGAAAACTGTACTTAAAAGGTTGGGAATGCCGGGTATGGTGGCGCACGCTTGTAATCCCCAGGCTTGGGAGGCTGAGACACGAGTATCGCATAGCTTCGAAGCCAGCCTCAGCTACTTAGTGAGGCTCTCAGAAACTTAGAGAGACCCTTTTCCAAATAAAATATAAAATAGGTCTGAGAGTATAGTCCAGAGATAGAAAGCCTCTGGGTTCTACCCCCAGTACCACAAAAAATAAGTAAAAGTAAATGATTGGAAAGGGGAAAATATCAATTGCTAAAATTTTGCCACCAGGTAATATGACTGGAAGGGCACAAACAATGTGAATAACAAAAATCCAGTTAGTACACTGGTTCAAGGTTTAACCACCTTTTCTAAACTCTACAAATAGGCGGCCTCTTCTCTTTCTCTTTGTGCCACTTTATAGTAAGCATTACACATATGTGCCTATTGTATAACTCCTTTGCATCAGGTTGCATTTAAATAAATTTCTTCCCACATAATTTATAAAACATCTGTCTATATCAGCTTCCTATAATTTAAGATCCCTATCACTATTTACATTGATTCTGACA
Organism: Muscardinus avellanarius; assembly: GCF_963383645.1. Lineage (NCBI taxonomy): Eukaryota > Metazoa > Chordata > Mammalia > Rodentia > Gliridae > Muscardinus > Muscardinus avellanarius. The sequence goes on from NC_137787.1 coordinate 152,949,144, forward strand.
GATTTTTAGACGCACAGAAAACTATGAAATGATTCATACATAGATTTATTCTTCAGCAAACCAGGCACTTTTTGTTTCTGTCCCTTTTACTTAGCTTTTCCTAAAGCAATTTTTGCTAAATAATCTTCATCTTTCCAAATATAGGCATGTTGTTCTATCATAATTTCCCACCATCTTATTTAATAAGATTCCTTTCCCAAACTCATTCAACCAAGCCAATAACTTTAAATTCTTTCTATGCAATATATATATATATATTTAATATATGTAATATATATGATATGCATATGTATTATATATTGTATAGAGAGGTTATATTCCCATGTTTCTACTTGACAAGCAAGTGACTTCCATTTTCTGTCCTTAGGAGTAGATATCTGGATCCTTTTCCTACTACATTTTGGTTTGGGGTTTGCTAAAGGAAACCGGATGCTGTCAATGACTTTGAAAGAACAGTACATTTCTTACATAGAGAAAGACAAAGCAAAATCAGGTCCAATAATGTGTGTCAATCTGTCAAGGCCAGCAGATCCTGGCAACCTGTACAGTGGTCTGGCAATCTATGCAGAGTTATTGATGTACACACACCTCTCATGAGCAGCAGAATGATCCATACCCCCAAAGAACAGACCTAGGAGTGAGACTGGCCAAATGTTATATGAAATATAGTCAAGAAACATATATTGAATCTAAAACAGAAAAAATTATTCTCATACAAGATGAGAAGTGAAAATATAGGCCCAAGGGACATTTTAATCCTTAAGAAGGAAATATGGCAGGCAATGTCTACTCATTTGCAGCCCAGCAGGGGTCAAAGGATTGAAACAGGCTGCTTTTCCCAACAGTATCTCTATTCCCAACCTCTCACCCTGTCAAAACTCCTCTAAATTTAACATTGCCAATAAGTAATTTTGTCTTCCTGGAAATCTGTTTCATAATCATGCTCCCAAACCCAGCTCATGTTTTCTTTAACTCATTTGCTTAGGCTCCCAAACATGGAGTCATCTTTAACTTTTTACTTTCTCTCATTCTTCACATTCTGGACAAAGATAAATTCTATCAGGTCAACTTATAATACACATTCTGTTTATTCTCATTCTGATCCAACTTACCAGTACCCACTTGGGTGCACACCACCATGATTTCATATCTGGATCACTACAGTAACCTACATTGATTTCTGTGTCCAGTCTTGTTCAATATTATATGATTTATTCTGTACACACAATCTGGCCTTTATTTAAAATATAAATAACTAATTAGGTCAAATGTCTACTTAAAGAGTCTCAAATGTTTTGTATCAAATTTAGAATAAAAATCCAAATACTTATCAAGGTCTAAAGTGTCCTTGTGAGCCTCTTGACATCATTTCTCATAAGTTTTCTTATTCCAGGCCACTTCTCTCATCTGAACACTTATCTGGACCATATACTGGGACAAGTAAGAAAAAAGCAACTGATCCTACAATATGCCAGAACCCAGGATAAAGATGGCATCTGAATAAAGGAAGGTGATAAAATATCAGACATGTAAAACAAAACAAAAATATTAATAAAGCCATTAATTGCAATGTTATAACATCTTTTAATGAAAAAGTATCATAAAAACAAAAGCATAAAAAATAACAACAGAACTCAGAGGATCATATCAACCAGCATCAATACCTGACAATCATGATAATATTTTTTCCACGTATATGTTTTAATATTTACCTTCCCTGTTGCATAAACAGAACCAAATCTCAAATTTCAGACATCATATAATTCTAATTTCTTTAGATAATTTTATCATATACAGAGAACAAACAAAGCTGTACATTTACATATAAAATAGAAAAATTTGAACAGAAAGAAAATTTTTAGAGTATTGAAGTAAACTGACATGTTTGAACTTATTATTTCTGGATGATTAGGAATATATAATAAATATATTTCTATCTTGCGGCGGCATTGCTATCCTTAGCACATGTGAGTTAGATTAACTTCTTAAGCATTTTGTTTTTTAATATTTATTGGGCTGAAAACTCTCTTCTCTCTCTCTCTCTCTCTCTCTCTCTCTCTCTCTCTCTGCCATATAGGACAAAGTTAGGTCATCTGCCAACAAAGAATGATATGATTAAGTTGGTTGTGGTAGCTCATGTTTGCAATTACAGTACTAGGCAATATGAGACAGGAGGAGTGGAGGTTTAAGGACAGCTGCAGCAACTTAGTGAGACTCTCAGCAACCCTCGCAAGCCTCTATTCCAAAACAAAATATAAAAGGGGCTAGGTGTGTAGCTCAGAGGTAGAATATCCCCAGATTCACAATTCCCATTGCTAAAAACACACACACACACACACACACACACACACACACACACACAGACAATCAAAATATCTTTGTGAATATGACTACTACCAAGTTTTCTAACCAAATACAAGTTAATCAAATTAATTACAAAAGTACTGGTTATTTGTTCACTTCAAATTTTTTCTTTATTCAATAAGTATTAGATAACTTATGTTATTAGATAAATTATTAGGTATGAGCACACCAACACACCAACACATACATTATGTGCAAGAGTACACAGAGAAATGTAAATTCTGATTTTGAGAAGGATATTCTAATGTAAAGGTTCATGTAAAGGTAGAATTCTAGAATAATACTATGACTACTAAGAGAGGCATTTAATAGAGTTTTGGTAAATTATAGGGCAAAACAATCTAAAATTTCATAGCCATTTTCATGGCTTGGTTAATATATATAAGATAGAAATACAGAAGACAGCTACAGCCCCATGCCATTCAAGAGTGGCATGGGTGGGTGGTTCGAATGAATTCACCAAGATACAAAACACGGAATAGACTTTTTATACATGATACCCTCCATCTTGTTCATGTAATTCTGAGGTAGTAAAGGTCCCTATAAGGTACCTCCCCTTACTTTTCCTCCAAGGTATACTTTCCTGCCTAGGTCTCTTTTCACGAAGGTCATGGGCCAAGGTCAACCCCCTCCTTCCATCCTAGCTAGATTATCCAATTATTATGTAAACCTGTCTTTAGAATGAGGATGAGGAAGTCCTAGTTCCCCTCTTCTTTAGAATTGCTAATTACCTTTAATTTACATTGGAATAATTGTGTGCTTCTTTTTTATTGGCAGAAACCAAGTCCTTTTACCAATTTTTGAAATATAATAATCAGAGCTTTCTCAAATCTTCCTAAACCATTCCCAATACTGGTACATTCCCCCCCTCTGTCTAGTAACTTCCTGACACCTGTCAGGCCAAAGGTAAATACAGAAAATACATTTTGACTTTTACAATCTTATTAACAGTTAACATGAACTCAATTGTCATTATTTTCTCCTGATTTTTATCACATGAATGTACCCCTTAGCAAAGGAATAAGGATGCTGAGTCAGTTATAAACTGCTTCAAGCTGAACAGGGACAAAGTTGGGGCCCCAGCTTTAGGGTAACATTCAGACACGTAGTTTGCATGGGGGAATCAGATGGGTCCATGCCATGTGCCTCTATGACCATCCAAAGGGCTTCAGTAGATGTTCCTCTTGGGTGCACATACCATCATCTGACATCTGAAAGCTTCAACCCTTTGAGACGACACTCACAACACAGGTTAACCATGAAAACCTAAACATAGCACTTAAATTAGAAGTTAAAACCTGTTTTAACACACTAAAGTGGGATGTATTTAGTTTATTTTCTGCCAAGTAAATCCAGGAATTAGTTCTGTGGAGACCTGAAATAGGCTTTGGAATAAAGATTTTGGATGATTTGATGAGTACCAGGTCACCTGGACAAAACAGAATTTGCCCTTTTCCTCTGGCACTGTTTGGAGTTTACTTAACTTGCTGATATGCTGGCAATAGGATAACATTGTTATCTAGGACTATGTACCACTCAGAAAAGACGTAAAAGTTTCCCCTGGCATATGAGTGAAACCAAGCTGCTGATCTTCACCTTCACATGTGCCTCTAGGTTGCTTGCCTGGTGGACTTAACAAGCTATTTTTGGAATTAATTTATAAGGCAAATTTTAAATCCCTGTATGATATAATTCAGTCTCCTGTAACTTTTCTTTGGTAAACAACCTTGAAGCCAGTTTTACAGAATTATTATAGACTTTGGGGTCTCTAGATTTTATTGCCAGAAGTAATTCTCTAGCATCTCCTATCCACAGTACACCCCTGCTGCTGAACTCTAGCAGTTTTCTCTTGGGAATATACAAGAGGTAGGCTTATTAGAAAACTACTTCCTTTTAACTAATAACCTATCTTTATCACATATGCAAATAAACATTCCACATACCCTTTACACTTGCTTTAACCCTCTGATTATTATTATTATTATTATTATTATTATTATTATTATTATTTATCTTTGTCCTTTCTTTCCCATTTGGGACAATCTTAGGATAAACCTTACAAACAAACAAACATTCCACAAACGCTTTACAACTTGCTTTAACCCTTTGATTTTTCTAACCTGGTCCTTTCTTTCCCATTTGGGACAATCTTAGGATAAACCTTACAATATGCTTTCTTAGTCTCACAAAATTTCCTTTCTCTGTATTTACCAAAATATAAAGAAATACATCTATAGACTCTCTACATGTCTTTTGTTGTTACATATAAGCAGACCAAAACAAAACAAAACAAAACATACCATTTAATAATGTTGTTCATATCCCAGCAATTTAAAAACCAATTTAAAAGACTTAAGTGTTACTTTAAACCTTATGAAGTTAAGAGCATTTTAAGGCATTGCATTTTGCATTTCCCCAATTTAATAACTTAATCCCCATGGAAAGTTTACTACTTTAGGTAAATATCTCTAGCACCTTAAAACCTTAGTTTTGCAAAAGGAATAAAATTAAAGACAATGCATATCACATTTTAGCATATAACTTAACTGTATTATAGGTTACCATAGAAATCCACAACATCATATAAGTATCACAAGTATCTTAAAACATTAATTTTGTCAAAGAACAAAATAACTTTATTTAATCACATCTCACAGGGGTCTAATTGAACAGCTTTTCTGAAGTTACCATTTTAGCTAAGACTGATAGAGATAAATAAAATCTTTGAGCAATAACTTTAGTGCGGCCAGCAAATGAAAAAAAATTCTTTTGGTTTCTTGACATTATATATACTTTTTATTTATTTGGAAACAGGGTCTCTTAAGCCAGCAAGGCTGGCTTCAAACCTGCATGATCCTCCAGTCTCCACCTCCCAAACACGGGGATTACAAGCATGGGCCACCACACACAGCCACTACCACCTTATTTTTATCCAATGGGGATAGTAGAGTGACTTACACTACCAAAGTTAAAGTCTTCAATGTCCTCACTATGTTTCAGAAACAGGAATAAAAATGAATCTAACTCAAATTAATTATGATTTTTATTTATCTTTTTTTTATTCTTAAATTTGTTGGTGATACTGGGGTTCCTGGAAGCCCATTTTATATATATTTTTTGGAAACAGGGTCTCTTAAGCCAGCACTGCTGGCTTCGAAACTGAGCGATCCTCTTGTCTCCGCCTCCCAAGAGGAGGAATTACAAGCGTGTACCACACGCCCTGTTTATGATTTTTATTTTATTGATGGCATTATATGTTAGGAATTCTAACAAATATCTCTTTGGTAAGCCACTTTAGGAAAATAATTCTATAATATTTCCAGGCTTTTTTGTCTCTCATTGGAGCCATGCAATTGTTCAATCTATAGTGAATCTGAGCATTTGTGGCAACAAAGATGATAAAGTTTACCACCTTCTCAAACTACTATGTTTGAGATGCTTCATCAGGCACGGATATAGTGATCTCAGCGTTTCCATTATCATTTTAAGCCCATTAAATTTCATGTATGTCACACTTTCAAAAAGTCAAGGAATATTACTATTCTTTGACTAGTCAAGAATATCATAATGCTTGAATCATGAGTCAAGAATATCACTGTTGAAATATATCACTATTTTTCAGAATCACTAGTGAAGAATAGCACTATTTTATTTTCAGAAACTATGAAATAATTAAAATAATATTAAGTTTTACAGTTTCCTTTACTTAGCAAATATTTAATGTTATCCAATGGAAAACTAATAACCTATGAGTCAAAGAAAAACATTTTAATATATGATTTTTAGATATTTATTAAATATGAGAATTTCAACAATTTATCAATTTTTAATATTATGAGTCACATAATATTTTGTGACATTTAGATTGCTCATTTTCTTGGGAGAATTCTCTTTAATCATTCATTCTCTCATGATAAAATTAATAATATAATTTCTTAGTTTTCAAACTGAGAAGGTCAACATTAAAAATAGATAAAATGTAGATTTTAAATATTCTCATCACAAACCAGTCCTGGCGATGAATTCCTGTAATCCCAGTATTTGGGAGGATGAAACAGGAAGATCACAATTTCAAAGCCAACCTCAGCAACTTAGGAAGGCTTTTTATCATCTTAATGGCATCCTGTTTTAAAATAAAGAAGTAAAAAAAAATAGGTCTGAGGATGTATCACAGAGGTAGAATGTCCCTGGGTTCAATCTCAACACCATATAAGAATAAATAAATATTCTCACCACAAAATAATGTATATGTGAGATGATATGTTAACTCACTTGATTTAATTATTTCATAATGTAGGCATATACCAAGTTATCACATCATACTCTATAAATACATATAATTATTATTTGTGAATTTAAAAAAATAAATGCTGGCACTTCCTCTCTCCAAAACTTCCCAAAGAATACTTCGGTTTATATAAGCACATGCATATTTAAGGATGCTTAATTTTCATTTCTGCACTTGTTTCTCTTATATTTGGCATCCCAGTGTGCAATGAAGATCCAGCTTTGTGAGTGGCACAATTCTTTATACTGAGCAGGTTAACCCTTATCTGTAATATTCATTTTACTAAGAAGGATTTTCATTTTTCTATTCTTGTCTTTGTGTTTTATTTTGCATAAGAAAATTCTAAAGCTATTTTAACCCTAAGGCATAGGAAATCTTTCTGACCTGGAATCTCTTCAGATTATGAAATCTGCCTAGAGAAAAATGATTTCTTTTTCCCTCATATGTCTCTGCAAGAAAATGACTCAACAAATTTCTGAACTAAAGCTGCTACTTGCAATTTCTTTTCAATCCTCTACTTTTAGAGGCCCAGTTAGAACCTGCAGGTACACTGACGTGATATATGATCCAAAAACATAACTTTAGATGCTAGTAAATTATTTATTTCAGTACCAGCCATGGAATCAGTCCTCTTGTATATCACATACCATAGCAATGGGGTATGACTGTAGCTTTCACTTTTTTCTTTATTTCCTATTTTTGATGGCTGTTTAATTTTTATATTGTCACTGAGTGTTTAATAATTTTAAAGTTGGCTCTTCTGTTCCACTTACTTAATGGCCAACCATATTTTTTTGTTTTTTCTTCTTCTAGTTTTATCATTTTATTTAGAGGGGAAAACAAATGTTTCCCCCTATGCCTTTAGCAAAAACTTATCTTTCCAAAGGATGGGAGAAGGCATATTACTTTCATTTCCTAGCATTGACTTGTATATTTATTGTAGACTTCATCTATCCCCAAAGGGATATTTCCATTTTGCTTATAGGTGTCTCTTTAATTGTAGTTTGGCACTGCAATAAGCATGATTCTCTAATGTCCAAAAATAAATTATTACCTACTTTTATTTTTTCTTAGGTTAATGAACCATGATTTTATTGAAAAGACCCAGATTCTTTACACTCTAGCCCCTTTGTCACCTATTACTATCAGAGACTTGAGTGATGATTCCCTAATGATCACAGATCTGCAAAAGCATCATTAGATGCAATATTATTAGAAGTCACTAACTGAGCTTCACATTTACAAAGCAAACTTTTTCTATCTATTTCTCCTTCAATAAGCCTTGAAGATTTTTCCTTTTTATTTTTCTTTCTCTCCTCAAAGCAACTTCAGTTTCATGAGGGTAGTCATTAAAAATCAAGATATGCTCATTTGTCTGTGTTTTCACACCTTCATTATCAAGTTTTCTAAATATCAACGATATGAACCTGAATTATACATAATCCAGTGGTAAAATATGTCTTTAAATATTCAGTTATTTGATTTTGTGAGCATTAGCAGTTTGACACTTTAATAAGACAACTTGTTTTCTGGTTGTCCATGTGCTTCTGTTCAACTAAAATTTTCTGGCATGTGTCTATTTCCTGATATTTTAGAAAATTTGCTGTTTTTGTTTGTTTCTTTCTACCCAATTGGAGAGATACAGCCTTGGACTTAAATAACCCATAAAGTAGAAATGAAGCAAATTGATTCTAAATTACAATAGGATATGTTTATAAATTCTCAGCTAATTTTATAAACGTCAAAAGTACTTAAATCTTCCTGAAACATCCTAATTGATCCAATTCATCACTTTGTTCAGATCATACTGTTATCATTAAAATTTACCAATTCTCTTACTGAAAAGATTTTTATAACACAAATTTGACAAAAAAATTAAAGGATTTTCATAAAGACTACTCAGATATTGGAGAATGACACCTTCTTTAACCATATACCATTATATGACTTCTATTATCTCTTATTTCTGGCTTTCTGTGTTTTTCTTTACGTCTTTCTCTGGCAGATGAGTACTCTTGTGTGTGTATATGAGAAACTGGGAATCATACCCAGGGGTATTCTAACACTGAGCTACATTCCAGCCCTTTTAATTCTTCTTCTTTTTTTTTAAATGGGGTCTTGCTAAGTTATCCCATTATCACATGCTAGCCTAAAATCTGAGATCATCCTGTTGAATCTCCTATATACTGGGATTAACAGATGTGTGCTGAGCTCCTGTGCTTGGCTTGGTAACTATTCTTTCAAGCTCTGACTTAGCCTAACACTCAGGAAAACAACACACACACACACACACACACACACACACACACACACCTGCACATGCACATGCACACATGCACAGGAACAAAATCTAGCTACTTAACTGACCCCCAGAATAGGATAAGATATCCACTACAGAAACAAAAACCAAATAAGAGACAGCAGTCCTCAGTGGGAGAAACAGGCCTCTAGAACACTCTCAACATTTGTCTAACACATAAATTTCACTTTTTAGAATAACTTTATAAATCTTCAGTAACTGACTATTCTCAGTAACTGGCAATATTTTCTGGGCATGCTGCTTTTTGTTCCTCTAACTTAACCTTACTATTATCCAGGGCAAAGTTAAAATATTACAATGAAATTAAAAATTAGATTAAAAATAAAATTAACTCTAGTTAATAAGAAATGTATGAAGAAACATAATTATGGTCAAACTTTGAGTTAATCATGTCTTTTAATTCATAGCATGCTATAATTTTTAAATCAGGTAAAGAATTTCTGTTTGTTGTATATACAGAGTCTATTTCTATTATTTTGTAGGCAACACTTTGATATTTTGAACATATTTTTACTTATATTTTTGCACATGGATTTGTATTTTATTTTGCTTAGGTGAATACTATTATGACATGCATCTCATTTTTTCATTTTTATTTCTATCTTATTTTAACTATGTTCTATGCTTTGAAGGTTATTTATGGCTTCATATTTATAAAATAAGTAATTACTATTTTGAACTCCAGAAGAGTTGCAATGTCTACATATCTACTAGGAATGCAAGAGAAAGTTATGCACCCATGTCTCTATTTACATTGGGTTTCAAGGAACTGTCTGAATTTTGCCAATCCAATACAGGGAAGGTTATTCATTGGTGCCTCAATTGCACTTTTTATTTGTTAGCAATTTGAATGATTTTACAATTTCCCTCTCTATTTCTTGCTCTCTCATACATTTTGATCATTTTCATTTTTTTTCTGTAGGGTTCCTTATTTGTTATTGCTTTTTTGGTGGAATCTCCTATCTATGCTAAATAGCAAGCACTCTTTTGTTTGGATACAACAAATAACTTCCACTAATCTGTCAATTGCCTTTTAACTTGGGGATAAAAAATTAAATAGAAAGTCCTCGATGTCAGAGAAAAAATGCAAGTAATTATTGAGAGGATGCAGAAGGGTAAGTAAGCCTTAGTTAATTTTTTTTAAAAGACCAAAAAGGCAAATCTATAATGATTTTATTTTCGAAAAATGACTACTTTGAGGTCATAGGCTTTGTCAAGGTCACTACTGTGAGAAAATATATTTTTGTAGCGATCGCCCTATATTGTTGCCTTGAAATGGCCAACTGCTAGACTGTTACTAAAATACAGTGATCTTTTTTTCTCAAGCTCATCCATGTTTGATACATGTTTAGTTCCACTTGAATCATTAGCCATAGTATTTTCTTATTACATGCGTTGGCCATCCTTCATGTGCTCAGTCACACTGCAGCCCTTTAAAATCTGCCCTGCAAATAACTTTCCTGTATGTGCTTTTTCCAGTGTCTGATCTAATGACATTTCTTCTACATAGATTGTAATTTAAATTAATTATGAAATAGTGAACAGCTGAGTAATATATTGGCATCTAGAAAAGAATTGTAAGGCATATAGTAAGTAGAATAAAAAAGGAAGACCTTTCAGCAATTAAAAATGGAAGACATTTCAGCAATTATTGTGTACCTGGAAGTTGAATGGGATAAGATGGTATTAATGATGCACAAATATTTATTTGTTCCTAAGTGCATCATTTACAGGTTTTCAACTAGCAAACTGTGTAAGGGGGGGTTTAGAAGTTGAATAAAATATTAATTTCTGCTCTTTTTATTTGCTGCTGAATAATATTTATCCTCTGTGTTGCTATGAATTCTAACATCAACCAATAAAAAAACAAAAAAAATTATTTTTAAACATGTTACTTTAGAACAATGAAACATTATTTAAAAGTTGTACTAACTATTATGTCCTAGGAAAATATTTTTCTTTAGGTTAAAAAAGTAACTAATTTTAAACATATTTGAATATCTAAGATAACAATTATTTTTGTCATTCTTATGCAAGCCAACTAGTACTGAGTTTATATCTAAAGTGATTGAATTAAGAATGAATTTCCTCCCATGAATAGGAATAATTCAGTGCTAACCACTGAATCAACTTTCCTCAATCAGCATGAACCCACTCCTTAATATCGGTTGGCACCTTTCTTTTACCCTATCCAAAATTTCTATATAAAATTATTTATCTCTGAGCCAGGCATAGTGGTGCATGCTTATAATCCCAGCATAAGGGAGGCTGAGACCTGAGGATCACGGTTCGTGGTCAGCCTCAGCTACTTAGTAAGGCACTCTGCAACTCAGTGAGACCCTGTTTCAAAATAAAGAATAAAAAAACAAATAGGGCTGGGGGTGTGGCTCAAAGGTAGAATGCCACTGGGTTTCTTCTCAAGTACCACAAAAAAAGGAAATTATTTATCTAATATGTTTAGTTAGATATTTTACCTGATTAGCATAATTCTACCTTGCTTAACTTGACAATAAATTCAACTATATAGTATTTGTCTAGTTTTGTTTTATTTTCTTTTTTCTTTTTTTGTTGTACTGGGGATGGATTGCAAAGGGCCTCACTAAGTAGTAGCTGAGGCTGTCTTCGAACCATGATCCTCCTGTCTCAGCCTTTCAAATGCTGTGATTACAAGGATGCACCATCACGCCTGGCTTAGTTTTGTTTTAAATTAAGATAATTAGTGCTGTCTTTATTCTTTGATGGCATTTGAAATTATTGTTTAGTAATTGACAGAATATTATAAAGTATCTGTGGGTTTAGAGAAAAGAAAAAGGGATTTTTATAAGACAAGGTTTAGAAATGCTTCTTTTCTTTTCTTTATTTTTCTTTTTTTGTTGGTACTGGGGTTCCTGGAAACCCTTCTACCTCCGGGCTACACTCCCAGACCTATTTTATATTTTTATTTGGAAACAGGGTCTCTTAAGCCAGCACGACTGGCCTCGAATCTGAGTGTTCCTCCTGTCTTCGCCTCCCAAGCGTGGGGATTACAAGCGTGCCCCACCACACCTGGCAGAAATGCTTATTTCTAAATAAATTAATAATCAAGCTAAGGAGTTGAGAACACTATCAAGGAAAATACTAAGTCGAGTGGATTGTGTGTATTAACAATAATATGATTCTATATATCATACAATTAAATGAATATTAGTAAATTATTAAATATTAAATCATATAATTTAGTAAATTAAAATGCTTAAAAAGATAAGCTTCTACAGAAAATATTATCGCAATATGTCAATACACTTTCTAAGTTCAGTGATACCATTCAGGATTCTCTAGTCTATGTACTACTGCCAAACATCAAATAATCCATTATTGTATTTTTATCTTTTTGTGTATATGCCTCATTTTTGGCCAAACTTCTCTTAGAGTACTAATTATATGATGTTCCTTCTGGAAATCATAAAAATTCTGTAAATCTCACCCACACCCAAATTTCATTGGGAAGTTTATTAAAAAAACTGTTGAGTAGATCATCATCATATCCCAGGTCTTTTCTTTTTTAATTTTTATTTCCTGGTTTTTTTTAGATGTCCTGTTATTTGCTCTATTATTTCCTACTAGCTTGCTTTTATTTTGCTGGGCATTGTGGCACATATCTGTAATCCCAGTACTTGGGATGTTGAGACAGGAGAATTGCATATTCAAGGTCAGTGTCAGCAACTTACTGAGGCGCTCATAAATACAAAAAATAAAAAATAAAAAATAAATAAGTAAAGATAAAGAGACTGCTTTTTTTATAATTTTCTGTAGCCTAGTTTTTTAAGGATTAATAATACAGTTATTTCAATCAGTCCCTTGAGATTTTTGAAACCCTTCTTCATTTCTGTTTTCTTAAGGAACCATGAGTTTCAAGTTCAAAAGCATCTAAGACAATTTCCTTTTGCTTGATTTTTTAAGATAATCAGATGGGTATATTTATTTTTGCTTTAATATCATCTTTCATGCCTTTGATATCATTTTTATTTAACCTCTGAAGAATTTTTCTCTATGATATAACTCATCATAATAGGACAGCATATGCTCCTTACTTTAGCTTAAGTAATTGCTCTTAAATTTGGTCCCTGTTCCATCACTATACATGTATCAAATTGATATAATTTAAGGTTTCTGAAAAATCTTATTCCAAGAGTCAGTGTATCCCCAAAATATTTTAAATATACTAAAACATAGTAGAAATTATGGGGAAGTCAATCAGTCTTCCTATCTAAGTGCAACAGAAACAATTTAATGGCAGCATACTATAGACTCAGTGTTCTGTAATTTATGTGGAATTTGCATTTTTAAATGTAGAAATAGACTTAAAAAGAATGAGAGAAGAAAACTAATTGCTGTACCCTTTCATGTCTAAATATACTATGTATACAGCACATTTTCCACCAACAATTGAATCATTACCAGTTGCAGAGAAAGTTGCACCTGGATATTTTCAGGCTTTCAGGAAGCACCATGCAGCTGCTGTACACTGAATTCCTCTTATTGTTCAGGCATGAGAAACCCAAGTTCCTATGTTTGTCTTGGTCCTATATATTGGTTGAAAGATATTTCCTCAAATTGCATTCTTAACCTAAGATGGAAATACAGTTGGCCTGAGGCTTAGGCATCAGCTACATATAAGCAAAGATTGTGCCATTACACCAGCTTCAATCACAGTGGCATGCTATCAAACTGCCTTGCTGTGATAAAAGATTATGAAGGTACCCAAATCCCACTTCTTATTTATCTCTCAATATCCCAGACTAAATAATCATATTAAGAATTTATTTTATCCAATAAGAATGTTACTTTTTTACCCTCTAGCCAAGGACTGAACATTTGAGATACTTAAAGCATAAAATGGTTATTACTGAAAAAAGTGTAGGCTTAAAATTGTGTCTTTATGCTACAGGGTTTCTGAATACTGCATACCAGAAAAAAATATAAATATTTACCTCTTGGCAGAATGTGACTTCCCTCATAGGGGACTATTTTAATGGAAAACTTAAATATACAAATTAGAACGTGGACTCTTCATTACTTAGTTCCTTAAACAGCAAAGGGGGAAGTTAAGAACTGGAAAATGTCCATTCTCCTCCCAGAATCTATGGTTTCATGGATTCCACTATCCTGGTAGTATAGCAGTGAGTAAGGCAGCTGAGAGGGGTCAGAAGTTTAGGTCCATTAATAGGCCCTGCCTAAGGAAAATAGAAACAACCTGCTGCAGCCCATTGTGTGAGGGCCTGTGCATTCAGAACTGTCTGGTTTTCCAGAGATGCCTGACTTTTATATCTGTCCTCCATTGACCTTACTTGGCATCATGGTCGTATTCTGCTGTCTTTAGATAGCATATCATTAAAAGACACATTTGTTTTAGGGCTACTTTGGAATATTATAAAGCCACCTGTGCTATATTTTGCTTGTTTCAAAAATGATCACTCAGCATCATTTCTTTATTTGTTAGAAGTTCTACTTATGGCATATCTGTCCCTTGATGATAATTTTTCTAACTTAATGACTGCAAGTTATATCTGTTTATTTGGCATATATGAGGTTTTTTAAAAATTTTATATATATCATATATATCATATATATATATCATATATATACTATATATGAGGTTTTAAATATATATATCATATATATACTATATATGAGGTTTTTAAATATTTTATATATGACTCTTTTTATTCTTCTCTGTTGCTCTTCTTGTTTTCAGCATAAGGTATAATCTTTATTTTTTTCTTTATTTTAATATGCTTTTATTGGTGCATTTTAGTCTCGCATCATAATGTAAATCAAGTTGACAGTGATATACATGCACACAGAATTTGATGCCCCAACCCTGATGCCAAACCATCTTCCCCCTTCCCCATAGAGAGAACTGAGATTGACATTGGTATTTTCATATATGTACACATAGACTAAGTAAGTAATTATTTCAATCAACCTCACTCTTCCCCCTAAACTTTCTTAAACCATCTCCTTGACTCCACTAAGATTTCTTCTCCATTATCTGGAGTGTCTCTTGTATCCCTATTACTCCCGATCTTCTGCATATTAGAAAAAATACATATGACCTTTCACATTCTGTGACTAGCTAATCTTACTTAATGTTCTCTAGGTCCATCCATTTTCTTTTACATGATATAATTTTGTTCTTTATTGCTGAGTAAAATTCAATTGTCTGTATATCTCATAATTTTGTAATCTGTTCATGTGTTAATTCCATAATATGGCTATTGTGAATTGTGCTTCTGTGAACACGGGTATCAAAACTTCTGGGACACATTGAAGGCAGTAGTAAGAGGAAAATTCTTGGAATTGAGTGCATACATAAGAAGAACAGAAAATCATCCAATAAATGGCCTAATGACATACCTCAAAGCCCTTGAAATACAGAAACAGTTTAATACCAAAGCCAGTAAAAAACAAAAAATTATTAAAATCAAAGCAGAAATTGATGAAATAGAGAATAAAAGAATAATACAGAAAATCAACTAAACTAAAATCAGGTTTCAAAAAAAAAATAAACAAAATAGATAATCCATTAGCCAACATAACCAAAAGAAAGAATTAATAAAAGTTGAAAAAGGAGATATTACCACTAACAGTATGAAAATAAGGAGAATTATCAGAAACTACATTAAAAATAAACTTCAAAATAATGGAGAATCTGGAAGAAATTGGCAAATTTCTAAATACACAACCTGTATAAACTGAGTCAAGAATATATAAAATACTTAATTGGACCAATAGTAATCAAAGCAGCAATAAGGAACCTACCATTGAACAAAATCCCATGAATAGATAGTTTTCCAAGTGAGTTTTATGAAACCTTTATAGAAGAGCTTATCTCAATACTCATCAATATATTCTAGAAAAAAGAAAGAAATGAGAATCTCTAAAATACATTCTATGAAACCAACATCACATTAATATCAAAATCAATTAAAGACAGCTCAAGGAAAAAAAAAAACCTTAGGCCTATATTACTGACAAACTTTCACTCAAAACTATTTAAAAAATATACTAGCAACACGCATTAAAAATCACATTAAGAAAATCGTACACTATGACCAAGTAGCATTCATCCAAGGAATGTAAGGTTGGTTCAGCATAGGAAATACAACCCTTATAATTCTTCACATAAACAAAACCAAATACAAAGATCACATAACAAAACCAAAATAAGACATAATTCTTCACATAAACAAACCAAATACAAAGACTCAAATGCATTTGACAAAATCTAATACTCATTTATGATAAAAGTACTGCAGAGAATTGGAATAGAAGGAATATACGCCAACATCATAAACGCAATATAAAATAGAGCCAAAGTCACTATTATATTAAATTATGAAAAACTGGGAGAATTTTTTTTCTAAAAACAGGAACAAGATAAGGATGTCTATTACTACTACTTCTTTTAAATATAGTGATTGAAACTCTACCCAAAGCAATAAGGCAAGAGAAGAAAATTCAAGGAATATAAATAGGAAAAGAAGAACTAAAACTATCATTATTTGCAGATGACATGATATTATATTTAGAAGAACCAAGGTACTGAACCAAAAGGCTTATAAAACTGATTAACAAATTCAGCCAAGTATCCAGATATAAAATCAATCTTAAAAAAAATCAGAAACTTATCTATATACCTACCATAAATCCACTGTAAAAGATATCTAGAAATCACTGCCTCTTAGGAAATCTCACAAAAAAATACTTAGAAATAAACCTAAACAAACAGGTAAATCTTCTACAAAATTATATAATATTGAAAATAGAAATTGAAGACCTTAGGAAATGAAAAAATCTTTCATGCTCTTGTATAGGTAGAATAAATATCATCAAAATGCCCATTCTTCCAAAAGTGATCTACATATTCACTTCAATACTCATTAAATTACCAAAGTCCTTCCTTACAGACAGAAAAAAATCATTCCTTAAATTTATTTAAAACAACAAAAATCTCAGAATAGCCAAAATGTTTTTCAGCAACAAGAACAATGCAGGAGACATCATAATACCTGACTTCAAATTATACATCAAAGCCAAATAATTACATCAAAGTTTTGTGGTGCTGCCACAAAAACAGATACATAGACCAATGGAACAGACTAAAAGCCTCAGAAACAAATCTTTACAAAGCCAATTGATTTTTGACAAAGGGGCCAAAAACATACACTGGAAAAAAGATAAACTCTTCAATAAATGGTGTTGCCAAAACTGGTTAACCATATGCAGGAAAATGAAAATAAGACCCACTTTCTCACCCTTCAAAAAAAATTAATCCAAGATAGATCAAAGACTTGGAAATTAGACCAGAGACCTTGCAGCTACTATAAGTAGTCATAGCTCCAACACTTCAACACATAGGCACAGGTGAGGTCCAAAGACACAAGATATTAAAAAAGAGTCAATAAATGGGATTATGTTAAACTAAATATCTTCTGTACAGCAAAGGGAGCCTCAATTGAGAGCCAACAGAACAAGATAAAATTCTTGCCAAATATTATTCTGAGAGAAGACTAATATCTAGACTATACAGAGAACTCACCTCTAAGAAAAAATAAATAAACTCAAAAATGGGCAAGTGAATTAAATAGACACTTCACAAAAGAAGAAATTTAATTTGCCAATATATATATATATATATTTAAAAGTTCAACACCATTAGCAATCAGAGAGATGCAAATCAAATTTACCCTAAGATTTCACTTTACCTCAATTTGAATGACAGTCATTGTCATCAAAATGGCCATTCTACCAAAAGTGATCTACAGAATCAGTGTAATTCCTATCAAAATACCAATGTCATTCTTCATTGACCTAGAAAAATCAGTCATAAACTTCATATGAAAAAACAAAAGAAAGAAGAGCCAGATAAACTCTCAGCCACAAGAACCATGCAGGAGGCATCACAATTCCTGATTTCAAATTACACTACAGAGAAATAGTAATTTAAACAGCATGTTATTGACATAAAACAGGCACACAGACCAATAGAACAGAATAGACTTAGAAACTAACTGTTATAGTCAACTGATCTTCAACAAAAAGGCCAAATGCATATGCTGAAGAAAAGACAACCTTTACAACAAATGGTGCTGAAAAAAAAAAAACTGGCTATACTTGTAGAAAAATTGAACTAAGTTCTTATCTCTCACCCTGTACAGAAATAAACGTGAGATGGATCAAATCTGAAAATTAGACCAGAGTCTATGAAGCTGTTAGAGGAGTGCACAGGCTCAACACTCCAACATATAGGCTCAGGTAGGAACTTCTTCAACAAGATACCCAAAGCCCAAGAAATTAAAATTAGAATTAATAAGAGGGATGGCATCAAACAAAAGTTTTTACTCATCAAAGGAAATCATTAATAGTCTAAAGAGAAAACTACAGAATGGGAGAAGATCTGTACCACCTTCCCTCTGACAGAGGTCCAATATCTAGAAAATAAAAAGTACTTTAAATACTTTACACTAGAAAAACAAATATCCATTTAATAAATGAGCAACTGAATTGAGTAGACATTTCACAAAAGAGGAGGTACAATGTGCAATATATAGATAAAACATATTCAACATCATTAGCAATCAGCAAGATGCGAATTAAAACTACACTGAGATTCCATCTAACCCCAATCAGAATGGCAAGTATAAAGAAATTAAATAATAAATTTTGGTGAGGCTGTGGGGAAACAGGCAATTTTCTACATTGTTGTTTGGATTGCATACTAGTCCAACCACTATGAAGATCACTGTGGAGAGTCCTTAAAAAACTGGGAATGGATCCACTATACATAAAAATGCTCAATATCATTAGCCATCAGGGAGATGCAAATCAAAACTACATTGAGATTCCATATATCCCCAATCAGAGTGGCAAGCATAAAGAAGTTAAATAGCAACAAATGTTGGCAAGGATGTGGGGGAAGAGGAAATCTTTTACACTGTTGGTGGGAGTGCAAACTAGGTCAGCCACTATGGAGATCAGTGTGGAGACTCCTTAGAAAACTGGAAATTGATTTACCATATGATCTGACTTTACCACTCCTGGGTATCTTTCCAAAGAGGTTAAAAACAGATAACTATAGTAATATATACATACCCATTTTCATAGCAGAACAATGCACAATAGTCAAACTATGAAACCAACCTAGGTTTTCATCAACAGATAAATATATTGCAAGATTATGAGAAACACAATGGAATTCTACTCAGCAATAAAGAAAAATAAAATTACAATTACATCACTTGCAAGAAAATGGAAGGACCTAGAGAACATTATGTTAAGTGAGATTAGCCAATCACCGAGAGTAAAGGGGAATTTTTTTTAATGTGCAGTATTGGGAGTAATTAAGATACAAGAGAGAGACTCTAGATGATGAGGAGAAAACTCAGAAGAGCCAGGAAGAAGATATAATGGTAGAGATGGACAGAGACTTAGGTTCTTTAATAGAAATACTAACATAGACTATATTTATACATGTGATATATACCAACATCAATCTGGGTACTTCATATTGGGAGGGAGAAAAATGGGAAAAATGGGGAGGGGTGCACCAAGAGTGTATGCATGTATATCATGGTCAACATAATGTACATTATAATGTGACACAAAATGTACCAATAAAAGCACAAAAATGAATGGCAATCATTCAAAACACAAACAATAAGAAATGCTGGCAAGGTTATATAAAAGTGGAAACTCTAATGCATTGTTGATGAGATTGCAAATTAGTGTAATCACTTTGAAAAACAGTATGGAGGATTATCAGAAGAATGGGAATGAACCTAGCATATGATCCAGCACTTCTTGGTATCTACTCAAAAGAATGAAAACCAATCTACCAGATTAATGCATGCATATCTATGTTCATAGCTGCACAATTAACAATTGCCAAACTATAGAACCAACCAAGATGTCCATCAACAGATGAATGAATTATAAAAGTATGGTATATGTACACAATGGAACTTAACTCAGTCATAAAGAAGAACAAAATTATGTCATTTGAGGGGAAATGGATGAAACTGGAAAACATTATGGTAAGTGAGATTAGTCAATCACAATAAGTAAAAATAATATGCAGAAGCTAGGGAGGAAAAAAATGGTCATAGGAGGAACTCTAGAC
Organism: Muscardinus avellanarius; assembly: GCF_963383645.1. Lineage (NCBI taxonomy): Eukaryota > Metazoa > Chordata > Mammalia > Rodentia > Gliridae > Muscardinus > Muscardinus avellanarius. The sequence continues at coordinate 152,969,277 of NC_137787.1, forward strand.
AAAGAGGGAGAACCTGTAGATTAGCAAATAAGACAACCTGAGGGGAATGGGAGGGAGAGGGAGGAAAATTCTCTAATGTACATGATGTATATTTCCAAACATATCAAAGTCAATCACTAACTCACACATGAGAAGAAGGGAGGAGGGAGGGAATGGGGTGGGAATTGGGTAAGGGCTAAATAAATGATGTGTTCATGTGTGCCTCTACCATTTTGTACTTGATTAAAATGTATGACAACATGAACCAATAAAAAAACAAACTAAACAAAAAAAGAAAAGAAAAGATGGGTATGCATATATTACTGTATTTCTCTGATTTCAACCCCTTTGGATAGATACTCAGGAGTGGTATTGCTGGATCATATGGTGGATTCATTGCCAATTTTCTAACAAATTTTCACACTGATCCCCATAGAGACTGAACTAATTTGCACTTCCACCAACATTGTAGAAGAGTTCCACTTTTCCACATCCTCACTAACATTTATTTTTCTTTTTTTCTTCTTGATGTTTGTTATTCTGATTGAGGTAAAATAAAGTCTCAGTGCAATTTTGATTTGCATCTCCTTGATTGAAAATGTTGAACATTTTTAATATATTTATTGGCTATTTGCAGTTCTTCTTTTTGAAGTGACAATTCAATTACCAACTTCTTGATTGGGTTATTTTTTAGTATAAAACCTTTTAAGTTCTTTGTATATACTAGATAATAGTGTTCTATCAGAAGGATAACTGGCAAAGATTTTCTCCCATTTCATAGACTGTCTCTTTAGACTCTTGATGGTTTCCCTTGATCAGTAAAACTTTTTATTTCAGTGTAATCTCATTAAATATATCTTGTTTTAATATCTTAATATTTGGGGTCAAATTTTGAATATGGCAAAAATCTAATTATGAATAATAATTGGACTGTGGCTACAAAAATAAATCAATATTAATTAAAGTAACAAAAAACAACAAAAATATTCTTGGACAAAATAAAAATAAAAGCTCACTCAACCATGCCATCTAAAATGACAGGTTGTGTTATGTGGAATTCTGCAAAATAAATTAACTAATTTTAATTCTCAGCCTCCTGAATGGTGAGATTACAAGTGTGCACCACCATGCCCAGTTTACAGCATATTTTTAAAGGGCTTCATTAAAGCCAAAGAGGAACTTAATTCCCAAAGCTCACTAGATTCTCCACACTCAAGAATGATGTGCATTGCATGAGTATAACTCTTGTAGCACACACACAGGTGTGACACAGCACCCAGGGTAACAGGAGCAATACAACTGCACCAGGCACAATGTGCAATTCTCAAGACTTAATTGGCAATGCACAATCACAAGACCTGCTGATCAGGAGTGCCTTGTCAACACATCCAGTCCCTAGCAACCTGAGGAATATAACTGTCAGTAACCGATACTGAAAACCCACAGCTTTTTCTGCCAAGGTCCCACACCATCTTGTCATTCCAACCACCAAAACTGAGGATGAATGCTGACCCAGCCAGCTATTCTGGGAGCTGTTGGCCAATCCTCACTGGTTAAGGTCAGGTACTGGTTAAAATTAGGCACTGGCTAAGGTTGTCAGGCACTGGTTAAGGCCAAACTTAGAGACATGGACCAGACTCAAAACTGACCTGGACCTGAGATCCTAACACAGTCAACTGAGCTCCATGGTAAATGTACTGCACAACCAGTTTTCCAAGTTGTACTAATCTTGGTCTTTCTCTCTCTGTTTCTCTACCCTAAAATAGCACATTGTATAAAGTTTCCATGATCTAACTCTGCTCAGAACAAACATATGTATCTATATAAGATGTAAAATATAAAATGTGTGTACCTGAAATATGTCAATTATATTAAAGTCTGTCATATTTTAAATTACCTTTTCATCTAAGAGTCTATTTCCTCATGATCGCATCACTTATCATTCTTTATGCAATAGCCTAGTAGAACTTATGTTACAATCTAGATGTGTTCTTTCTTCTTATGGCTTCCAGATTCTTCTAAAAACAAGATGCGCCCTCATCCTTACCCCAAGATTTGCCCCAACTCTTCTTCCTCTTTTCCTGGATCTAAACTTAGTTATTTCGTAAGTATATCTGTTTTCCATTCATCCTTACTGCCCCTCTTGTTCTGCATACATCTATTACTATTTTCTTCACTAATCTCTTCCCTGCTACTCAACCAATAGTATGAGTAAAATTTATATCATCTTTCTTTAATTTGTATTTGAATAATTTTCCTTTTTTCTTTCTTCCTTCCTTCTTTCCTTCTTTTCTTTCTTTCTTTCTTCCTTTCTTTCTTTCTTTCTTTCATTCCTTTCTTTCTCTCTTTTTCTTTCATTCTGAGACATTCTACCTTCAAACTATACCCAAGCCCTATTTTATTTTGATTTGGAAACAGAGTCTTGCTAAGTAGTTAAGAACCTTACTAAGTTGCTGAGGCTGGTTTGGAATCCATTATTAACCTGCCAAATACTAGAATTTTAGGAGTGTGCCATTATGCTCAGCTAATGAGTAATTTTCTGAATGAATTTAGTATAAATTAAATGTAATAACTGAATGTTAAGAATAGCATACTTTAACCTTTTACATTCAAACAAATGCATGAAATAGGTATCTGTTTTATTAATATATTTACTTTGAATTTTACTATGTCTCATTTTTATAGTAAAATGACATGAAGTCCCTTAAAATGTTCTCTCTAATGAAATGGTAGAATTTACATTTATCCATTCCTATCCTTTAGTTATTAAAATGTTTACTAAATTTGTTCTATATGTCAGGCTTAAGTGAGCACTCTACAGTCATTATTTTAATGTTGCTGAAAAGAAAATAACATTGCATTATAATTAATTGTAGAATAAGCTATTAAAATTATAATTAGCGACAGGGCACGCCAGATGGGGGCCGGATCGCGGGACTCTGGGTCCCGGCCGAACTGCGCATAGCACGCCAGACCCCTGGAGAAACCAGGCCCAGTAAGACGCTGGGTTCTGGGCAGGGGTCGCGGGCTGGGCACGCCAGATGGGGCCCGGGTCGCGGGACTCTGGGCCCCAGGCAGAACTGCAAGTAGCACACCAGACCCCTGGAGAAACCAGGCCCAGTAAGACACTGGGTTCTGGGCGGGGGTCAAGCACAGGGCACGCCAGCTGGGGCCCGGATCGCGGGACTCTGGGTCCCGGCGGAACTGCACATAGCACGACAGACCCCTGGACAAACCGGACCCAGTAAGACACTGGGTTCTGGGCGGGGGTCGCGGGCTGGGCACGCCAGATGGGGCCCGGGTCGCGGGACTCTGGGCCCCAGGCAGAACTGCGAGTAGCACACCAGACCCCTGGAGAAACCAGGCCCAGTAAGACACTGGGTTCTGGGCGGGGGTCAAGCACAGGGCACGCCAGCTGGGGCCCCGATCGCGGGACTCTGGGTCCTGGCCGAACTGCACATAGCACGACAGACCCCTGGACAAACCCGACCCAGTAAGACACTGGGTTCTGGGCGGGGGTCGCGGGCTGGGCACGCCAGATGGGGCCCGGGTCGCAGGACTCTGGGCCCCAGGCAGAACTGCGAGTAGCACACCAGACCCCTGGAGAAACCAGGCCCAGTAAGACGCTGGGTTCTGGGCGGGGGTCGCGGGCTGGGCACGCCAGATGGGGCCCGGGTCGCGGGACTCTGGGCCCCAGGCAGAACTGCGCATAGCACGCCAGACCCCTGGAGAAACCAGGCCCAGTAAGATGCTGGGTTCTGGGCGGGGCACGCCAGCTGGGGCCCGGGTCGCGGGACTCTGGGCCCGGGGCCGAACTGCGAGTAGCACGCCAGACCCCTGGAGAAACCGGGCCCAGAACAGAAAAAGATAATGAAAAATATCGGAGAGGTGGTAAGAAAGCCGTTATGGATGCCAGGACACTGGAGATGCAGACAAAACTTATCTAAATGCACTGGAACTTATGGAAAAATTTGCCGTGAAAGAGGACTGCTATTTCTCTATATTGTTAAGAATCTCAGACATCACATATAAGGAGAGAGTTTAGCGGAGACCAAGGAGAAATGCGGTGTTGAAAGAGTTCTTCGCGATGGTGGTAGAGACTTGTATTCAGGAGAAGCAGAAACCGGATCTTACCAACTTTATTTTTTTTGGAGAAATTACACTAAATGTCGAATGCTACCATCACGCATGCTTAGGAACACTGGACAACATTCAGAGTGGAAAAAGAGCCTAGGAAGGATTTGAAACGGTGGAGGCAGTGGCAATGCCAGTGGCCAATATTTGGGGGAGGCAGAGATCTGATACATTACAACTGGAACCTTTGAAATAATAACCACAGAGACAGTGATCGGAACCTGCTGAGGGGTTAGGCGGGCGCCGGGGCCAGTGGCCGACATCGGAGCTTGCTGTGAGGCAAGGCCACTACTGAGGCCTCCGTGGCCGGGATTGGAACTTGCAGAGGGGTTAGACCGATGCTGGGGCCAGAGAGGCCAGCATTGGAGCCTGCCATGATGCAAGGCTTGTGCTAGGGCCTCCGAGGTCGGGTCCGGAACTTGCTGAGGGGTTAGGCCGGTGCTGGGGCCAGCGAGGCTGGCATCGGAGCCTGCCTTGAGGCATGACCAGTGCTGGGGCCTCCGAGGCCGGGATCGGAGCCTGCCGAGGGGTTAGGCTGGTGCTGAGGCCAGTGAGGCCAGCATCGGAGCCTGCCTTGAGGCAAGGCTGGTACTGGGACCTCGAGGCCAGGATAAGAGCCTGCCGAGGGGTTAGGCCGGTGCTGGGGCCAGCGAGGCCGGCATCGGAGCCTGCCTTGAGGCAAGGCCGGTACTGGGGCCTCCGAGGCCAGGATAAGAGCCTGCCGAGGGCTTAGGCCGGTGCTGGGGCCAGTGAGGCCGGCATCAGAGCCTGCCTTGAGGCAAGGCCAGTACTGGGGCCTCGAGGCCAGGATAAGAGCCTGCTGAGGCGTTAGGCCGGTGCTGGGGCCAGCGAGGCCGGCATCGGAGCCTGCCTTGATGCATGACCAGTGCTGGGGCCTCCAAATCCGGGATCGGAGCCTGCCAAGGGTTTAGGCTGGTGCTGGGGCCAGCGAGGCCGGCATCGGAGCCTGCCTTGAGGCATGACCAGTGCTGGGGCCTCCGAAGCCGGGACCGGAGCCTGCCGAGGGGTTAGGCCGGTGCTGGGGCCAGTGAGGCCGGCATCGGAACCTGCCTTGAGGCAAGGCCGGTACTGGGGCCTCCGAGGCCAGGATAAGAGCCTGCCGAGGGGTTAGGCCGGTGCTGGGGCCAGTGAGGCCGGCATCGGAACCTGCCTTGAGGCAAGGCCAGTACTGGGGCCTCGAGGCCAAGATAAGGGCCTGCTGAGGCGTTAGGCAGGTGCTGGGGCCAGCGAGGCCGACATCGGAGCCTGCCTTGAGGCAAGGCCGGTACTGGGGCCTCCGAGGCCAGGATAAGAGCCTGCCGAGGGGTTAGGCCGGTGCTGGGGCCTCGAGGCCAGGATAAGAGCCTGCCGAGGGGTTAGGCCGGTGCTGGGGCCAGCGAGGCCGGCATCAGAGCCTGCCTTGAGGCATGACCAGTGCTGGGGCCTCCGAGGCAGGGATCGGAGCCTGCCGAGGGGTTAGGCCGGTGCTGGGGTCAGCGAGGCCGGCATCGGAGCCTGCCTTGAGGCAAGGCTGGTACTGGGGCCTCTGAGGCCAGGATAAGAGCCTGTCGAGGGGTTAGGCCGGTGCTGGGGCCAGTGAGGCTGGCATCGGAGCCTGCCTTGAGGCATTACCAGTGTCGGGGCCTCCGAGGCTGGGATTGGAATCCTGCCAAGGGGTTAGACTGGTTCAGGGGCCAATGGCCAGCATCGGAGCCTGGCGTGAGGCAAGTTCACTCCTGCGGCTTCCAAGGTCGGGACCAAAGCCAGCTTAGGGGTTTGACCGGTTCAGGGGCCAGCGAGACCAGAACTGGGGCCTCCCATGAGGCAAGGCAGCTGCTTGAGCCAGCGAGGTCTGGATCAGTCCACTGAGTAGCCAGGTCACGACTGGGACCATCAAGAGTGGGATTGGTACTTGCAACGCAGCATGCACAGAGAAATATCGCAGAAAATAAAAATCAGACGCTTCTCTTAATCAGCAATAACTAGGAGGAAAAGGGCAACAGGAAGAGGTTGAGCTATAGAAAGGGCCCTATAGTGAAGCAACTAATGTGACCAATCAGAGGGTATGTAATACTGGAGGACGGAGCCTCTTTAAAACGCAGGAGGTACATAAACAAATGTATCAAAGTAAATCACCAAAGAAGTGTGGGATGGAGGGAGGGGGAGGGAATGGGATGGGGGCTGGAGGAGGGCTAATTGGATGATGTGTGCTTGTATATCCTCTCAAGTCTTGTACTCCAATGTGATTGATATATGACTACAATGCACCAATTTAAAAAATAAATAAATTTAAAAAAAATAAAAAAAAATAAATAAACTTTATTTAAAAAAATTATAATTAGCTATGTTAATATAGCTAAAGGTTGAAAAATCTTTTTGTCTTTAATTTTAGATCACTTTGAAGAAAGAGAAAATTTTATATTCATATTGATACCTATCATCACTCTGCTGTACAGTGATCTAGAACACTTAGTCATCTTGTAAAACCAAGCCTTTTTATCTTTTGATTAATGCTTCCTCTGGCCCCTGTCAACCATCATTTTACTCCTTGCTTCTTATGTGTTTGACTACATTACATTCACCACATAAGTGAAATCATGCAGTATTTATATGTTAAAAATTTTAAGTTCTTTAAAATTATTACTAGTTGAAAATTAAAAATATTTTTTCACATTTAGATTTATATTTTTGAACAACACTAAGCTTCTATACCAACAATTAAGCTATGAGAATATAGCATTATTATTTTACAAATTTTATTAATGAAATAAAATAATCAGTAAACAAGCATTATTGTTTGAGCCTAGGAACATGACTTTTTTCTTAAATTATAATTTGTTATAGTATGCAGTGGAAAATTTATTGGGTTATTTAATGCAAGAAAGTAAATATAAATGAACATTTATTCAAAAATTATGGTACCCAAATCAGTCTTATAGTATATGGGAATTAATATAGTGAGTGCCTGTTAAAATTTCTGAAGCCATTATTAAAGCAACAGTATATTTTCAGTATAAAAATACTTTGAAAATATTGTCACATTATGTCCTAAAATTAGTGTCTTATATGATTTTATATTTTTAGTTTATTGCTAGATATTGGCCAAAAATCAAAGGGTTTTTAATATAGTTTGTATAAATACCTCAATTCATTTTCTGAAAATATTTATGAGAAATGTTCTTAAGCTCTGAGAAGAGTTCATGCTGTGATATTTGAAAATTCGTATCATAAAATTAATTTTAAATATTAAATAATATCAAAGAAATACACTAAAAATAAGTATTAAAGTAAAAAAGTGTTAATTGAACAATTCACACTTAAATGTCTACATTTACCTTTAGCAATTATTTTTCCAGTATTTAATAATTTTCTTTTGTAGTTTTTAAAATATACTTTTGTTGGTGCATTGTAGTCAAACATCTCAGTGGAATACAAGACTTGTGAAGATATACAAGTACACATCATCCAATTGGCCTTTATCCAATCCATATCCCATTCCCTCCCCCTCCCTTGAACCTATGCTTGATTTAGTGATTAACTTTGATATACTTGTTTAAGTACATCATGTGCTTTAAAGAGATTCCATCTTCCCCCATCCCATCCCCTCTAATAGGTCATCTTAATTGCTCTTCTATAGAGCCCTTTCTTCAACTATATTTTCTCCTATTACCCATTTTGTACTATTTTTTGCATATTAGGAAAAATATCTGATTTTTTTTTTTATTTTTTGTGATATTTCTCTGTGTATGCAGCATTGCAGGTTCTGATCCCATGCTTGAAGCCCCTGGCACTGGCCTGCCCACCTGGCAGACTCTGATCCCAGACTTGCTGGCTCCAGCAATGGCCTCACCACATGGCAGGATCCAATCCCGTCCTTGTTGACACCAGCACCGTTCTCGCTGCATGGCAGGCTCTGATCCCGGCCTCGGAGGACCCAGCACCAGCCTTGCCTCACGGCAGGTTCCAATCCTGGCCTCTAGCTCAGGCACTGGCCTCACCCCTTGGCAGGCTCTGGTCCTGGCCTCGAAAGCCCAAATACCAGCCTCGCCTCACAGGAGGCTCTGATCCCAGCTTTGGAGGCCTCAGCACTGGACTTGCCTCATGGCAGGCTCTGATCCCGGCCTCACAGGCCCTGGCACTGGCCTCACCACTCAGAAGGCACTGATCCTGGCCTCAAATGCCCTGACACTGGCCTCACCTCATGACAGTCTACAATCCTGGCCTCACTGGCCCCAGCACTGGCCTTGCCTTAAGGCAGACTTCTATCCCAGCCTCACTGGCCCCAACAAAGGCCTCACAGCTGAGGCTATCAGTGAACTGTGATTCTCCAGTCTCAGCCTTACAAATGCTGAGAATACAAGTGTGCATCACCATTCCTGGTTTAAGAATGATGTTTTAACTAAATGAAATCACTAAATATTTGTTAGTGTAAATAGATGATAGTTTTACATTCTACACATACTTAAATTTTTAATTTTAAAAATTTTAATTTTTTGAGGTACTGCAGATTGAACCCAGGGGCAATCTACCTCTAAGCTATACCTCTCATTCCTATTTTATTTTTCTTTTGAACCTGGATCTAAGTTGCTGAGGCCCACATAAATTGCTGAAGTTGGTGTTGAATTTCTGACCCTCCTGTCTCAGCCTCGTGTCTCAGCCTTCCACGTACTGAGATTACAAAAGTATAGTACCATTCCTGGTCTACATGCACTTCGAAAGAAAAATGTGTTAATAAGTATATCTCCCTGTGCCTACACACTGGATTAAGTAGAAGATTAAATGCTGTGGTTACACATATTTATCAAAGTATATATTAAAGTAATAAGTTCATTTAGGTAAAAAGTTACTTGTCCTCTGCATTTCTCTGTTCTGAACTTATCTGAAACTCCTTCTTATGTATTTTTCTTCTATTTAAACTTTTGTCTTGGCTCTTATAATTGTATATATCTACATTTGCCTTTAGTTTTATCAATTTTATATCAAGTTTATGCTTTTTTTTTTTTTTATCCTGACTCAGGAGTAAATGGCCCAACTATCCAGTGTTCGGTCTGCCTTAAATATGAAGATGTAGGATCATGTCTCATAAATGCCTTAAGCCAAAGACTCATATTCCAGAGACCCCTTCGTTGCCTAGTATAGACTTCCAAAGCAAAAAATGATAAATTTTATTTAGTCTTAATCTAGTGTCCATGTGTTATTTAAAAAAAACAAAATGAGTACTCAACTGAAGTAGCATGTAAAATTTTCTGTATGACCAGTGATTTTTCTTTTAAGGTTAGAAAATTAAAATACCAGATGCAATATCTGTCAGATGTTGATTCTGGTCCTGATTTTGGTCTCTCACTGGCTGAGTTATGTACTCTAAGTCTTATCATATTTGTAGGCTTTCCTTCTTATTTGTGTAAAGATTAATTAAGATAATAAGTATAAAATGCTCCTCTCAAAGGCTATTGTGTACTCACATACAAATTGGTAGATTTTGAAAAATATAAGCAAGTTGGGTCAAGCATAGTATTGTACACTTATAACCTCAGTATTTAGGAGGCTGAGATATGAGGATGGTAGGTTCAGGACCAGTCTTAGAAACTTAGACTGCAACTCTGTGAGACTCTGTTTCAAAATAAAAAGGAAAAAAATAGGGCAGGAAGTATCACTCAGAATTAGAATTCTCCTGAATTTAATCCCATTTATCATAACACAAAAATTATATATATAAGCCGGGTGTGGTGGCGCACACTTGTAATCCTTGTGCGTGGGAGGCTGAGACAGGAGGATCACACAGGTTTGAAGCCAGTATCAGCTACTTAGTGAGGCTCTCAGCAACCTAGTGAGACTCTGTTTCTAAATAAAAATATAAAATAGGTCTGGGAGTATAGCCCAGAGGTAGAAAGCCTCTGGGTTCCACCCCCAGTACCACACACAAAAAAATTATATATATGAAAACTGAACATATGTCTCAACAAAGATACTATAAACTTGCCACTGAGCTAGTAAAATTAGCTCATGAAACAAAACAAAAACTATAGTATATAATGGTAGAACTACAAAAGAGCAATAACTTATATAAGTTCAACAGAGAAAGCATTTTTGTAAATCAAATAGTTGTTTTCTTTATTTTATAGTAATTTGAATTAAAACTAGAATACAAATGTCTCTGTGACTGTGATGAAAGTGTAAAGGAAAAAATATAGATTAAAAAAATAAACCTCAAATGACACTAAAGATAAACAAAAAAAAATAAGAAAGGAAAACAGAAAGAAAAAAAGAAATGGTGAAGGGATAAAAGAGAGGTAGAAGGGTTTCCAGGAACCCCAGTATCACAAAAAAATAAAGAAAAAATAAATAAAATATTAGAATTAAGGAAAATTGGGAAGAAAATAACTGCATGGTTAAGAAAATTTACCTTCTACTGTATGAGCTGAATTCATTAAAACTCAAAAAATAATAAAAATTTGTCTATAATTTACTTTCATTGCTTCAAGGCAGAAAATCAAGATCCTTAATATGTCCTCTCTTTCTTGTTAAGATATGGAGCAGGAGTAAAGCATAGTGAGATAGACTTCTCTCATGATTTCAGTGTGCTCACAGAGAATAAAAAATTATCTTGTACCAAATACAATGGAATTTTATGGAATATTGACATTTTCCAATAACATTATATAAGCTTATCTGTCTTAGAAAAAAAATCATTGTTCTAGATCACTTTGAAACAGAGAAGATAGAGATCATCATGAGATAAAATGAGAATGTCTCATTATTTCTTACTAAAATGAGAATGAGATAGTTCTAGCATTTCATCAATAGTCTTCTGACTTCAAATGGATAGTGAATAATATAAAAACTGTAATCTATCTCTACAAGTCCTAGAACATAATTTGATTTTGCATTAATTAAATTAAGGGAGAACTAGATGATTAGAGATATAAAATATATACAGCTTTAATGTATATATATATAGTAAACTATTATGTAAATAAAATTGTCTTATTTACATAATAGTAATAGTAATATTAACTTCAAACACTTTTTGAAGTTAAAGTAAAACTGTCTTTGCAAGTAAAGAAGTTAATCTAAATTACTTTCAAAATTACTTAAAGAGATTAAGAGTAAACTGTACAAGTTAATAAGTTACTCAAAAGCCATATGTCTGTAAAAGATGCAGACCATTTTCATAGCAATGTGACTGTCATGCAACAAATGTGTGCTCAGGACTATTCAACTAACTTATGATTTTTCTAAGAATGGAATACAACTCATTGCATTTAAGAGTTGGCAAAGCTGTCATACGGAGATCATTAGTAACCAGCATGAAGGATTCATGCAAAGTTTGTGAACAATAAGTCATCTTTCTTCATGCATTGGGTTTTTAAATCTATCTCCAGTGGTCATGTCTGATATTTTCAAAAACTCTTAACACAGATGGCTAAATTCTTTAGAGGAGTTATGCTATACTTACACATGTTCTGTCAAGGAATGTGTCGTTTTATCTGTTTCTGTGGAGAGTAAATTTCTATCTCCCTAATTTACACATGCTTTTCTTGAGCCAAGAAAATGTTCACAGACACACAAAAAAATGCTCCTTTTAAAAAATTTACTTGTATTATTGTTATCTTATTTGTGCATTTCATTTGTTCATGATCAAAGAGAGTCAAATTTAGTTTATCCCCAGGAAAAAGAACACCTAATGAATATGATTTTAAAAGTCTGTAAATTTTGTTTTTCAAAATAATAAAGGATATAACAATCCTTCCTTAAGGACACTTAGAAAGAAAATAACTACATAGTTAAGAAAATTCACCTTCTCCCTGATGAGATGAACTCATTAATTCCTTACAGGTTTTTTTTTTTTTACTATGTTTTATTAAATACATAAATTAATAATTTTCTTTTAATTTTTTGTTATGGATTCAACATAAAGATAAATCCAAAAAAAGTCATTAGATCCATAGCATCATAGATAAATGTTATATATAACTTATGAAAATCAAAAATTCATATGAACTCCTGAGAATTGTGTGTAAGAGGACTAAAATTTCTCTACGATTTTGACAAATTAATACTGATTAAAGAGATATGAGATTCAAGTTTATGAAGAACTTTAAGTTATTTTTGTATTTATGCTACTATTCCAGACTCATATACTATATATACATATATATATATACATATATATATATATTATATTTACTATAAAATATATATATATATTTTTTCAGGTCTGGGGATGGAACACAGGGGTATTTGACCTCCAAGCTTCACCCTCTGTACTACTTTTTATTCTTTATTTTGAAACAGAGTCTCACGAAGTTGCGGAGGGCCTCACTAGGTAGCTGACGCTGTCTGCAAACCGTGATCCTACAGTCTCAGCCTCCCGAATGCTGGGATTACAAGCCTGCACCACCACTCCCAGCCTCATTTACTATTATCACCTTCAAAATATTTAAAACAAAAAGCTTTGATAGTTAGGTGATAGTTTGCACAAAAGATATATGGCAGATCTGAAAAAATGGCAGAAAAATTTTGGTGGATTGCTTTGTATCTTGTTTGAATTTATAGGTTTCTTTTTCTTCTTTCCTTTTTAAAAAGTCTATTTTTAAATTAAATTTAATTTAAATTTATTTATTATTTTATTTATATACTATAGATTCACATCATGATGTGGATCATAATTGACAGTGACATATAATAACACATCATTGGTGCCCTCCTCCTCACTTCCCCTTCCTGCCCTCCAAACGAGTGTCCAGGTTGGCCATGCTACATTCACACTTATATACATATTTGAAAGTAGCTCCTCCATTAATCAACCTCAGCTTTCTTCCTCTCTTACCCTTTCTTTCTAGCTTTTCTGAGGTTTTCCCCTCCATAATTTGGAGTTCCTCTGGTATTTCTAATACGCCCTAGTTTGGGCATATTAGAGAAAACATATGTCTCTTCTCTTTCTGTGCTTGGCTGATCTCACTTAACATAATGTTCTCCAAGTCTTTCCATCTTCCTGTGAATGACATAATTTTGTTCTTCTTTATTGCTGAGTAGAATTCCATTGTGTATATTTCCCAAAATTTTGCAAACCGTTCATCTGTTGATGGAGACCTAGGTTGGTTCCATATTTTGGCTATTACGAATTGTGTTGCTATGAACATGGGTATGTATATGTTACTGTAGTTCTCTGATTTTAACCCCTATGGAAAGATACTCAGGAGTGGTAAAACTAGATCATATGGTGAATCCATTTCCAGTTTTCTAAGGAATCTCCACACTGATCTCCATAGTGGCTGAACTACTTTGCACTCCCACCAACAGTGTAAAAGATTTCCTCTTTCCCCACATCCTTACCAACATTTGTTGTTATTTGATTTCTTTATTCTTGCCACTCTGATTGGGGATATATGGAATCTCAGTGTAGTTTTGATTTGCATCTCCCTGATGGCTAATGGTATGATAATGAGCATTTATATGTATGTATTGGCCATTTGTATCTTTTTTTGTGAAGTATCTGTTCAATTCAGTTGCCCATTTCTTGATTGGGTTATTTGTTTTGCTATTCTTTTGAGCTCTTTCTATATTCTGGATATTAGCCCCCTATCAGAGTGGTGGCTGGTAAAGATCTTCTCCCATTCCTTAGGCTTTCTCTTTATGTTCTTGGTGATTTCCTTTCATGAGAAGAAACTTTTTTGTTTGATGCCATTCCACTTGTTAATTCTTGCTTAAATTTCCTGTGCTTTGGAAGCCTTGCAGAGGAAGTTAATACCTGTGCTTATATGTTGGATTGTTTAGACTATGCCATCCTATAATAGCTTCACAGTCTCTGGTCTGATTTCCAAGTCTTTGATCAATCTTGAATTGATTCCTGTGCATGGTGAGAGGTAAGGATTTCATTCCATTTTTTTGACTAATGGATAGTCTGTTCTCCCAGCACCATTTGTTGAAAAGGCTGTCTTTTCTCCAGCATATGACTTTGGCCTCTTTGTCAAAGATCAATTTACTAAGTGTGTAGGTTTGTTTCTGTATCTTCTATTTTGTTCCATTGGTCTATATGCCTGTTGCGTCAGTACCATGCTCTTTTTACTACTATTGCTCTGTAGTATAATTTGAAGTCAGGGATTGTAATTCCTCCTGTATGATTCTTATTGCTGAGAATTTGTCTATTCTGTCTTTTCTTTATCCATATAAAATCTATGACTAATTTTTCTAGATCTATGAAGAATGAAACCACAATGAAAGAAATAAAGAAAACAATTTCATTCACAATAACCTAAAAACCAATAAAATACCTAGAAATAAACCTAACCAAAGATGTAATAGACCTCTACAATGAAAACTATAAAACATTAAAAAAAAGAAATTGAAGAAGACCTTGGAAGATGGAAAGATCTCCCTTTTTCATGGATAGGCAGAATAAATATAAAAATGGCCATTCTGCTAAAAGTGGTCTATTGATTCGATGCAATTTATATCAAAATACCAATGACATTCTTCATAGACCTAGAAAAATCAGTCATAAATTTTATATGGAAAAAGAAAGACCTATAATAGCCAAAGCAATTCTCGGCAATAAGAACCATGCAGGAGGCATCACAATCCCTGACTAAAAGTATATATATATATTTTTTTTCCCTCACTTAATATCACTCAGAAGGGAACAGGAAAAATATGACATTAAACTGTGCTTTGGTAGGAGGCAGAATAGAGGAAAGTGCTATTGTAAGTGAAAAGATCTCAGCAGGATGTGTTAGAAGATCTGGCTGCACTTGCATTTCTCTTTTAAATTCAAAGAAATCTTAATGAGGAATGTAGAACTGAAAGTCATATAGCCAGGAAAAACCTGTTAAACATTATCTTGCAGATTGAGGAAAGTGTAACTTCTAAGAAGAGATAATCTGCTGGCTTCTTTACACTTATGTATTTAATAAGGAAGAATATATTTGCTATAGGAAACTTCATCCTGTACTAATTTCAGTAACCCATAATATGAGAAGAAATGAATAAAATGGTATATATAGATGTGCTTGATTTTAAAAAAAGCACATTCGAATATATGATAATAATAATAGTTGTGGTAATATGATGATAATGACATATATTGTATACTAATTCTAGAAATATGTTAATATAGGCTAACATTGTGTCTTAAACCCTTCGAACATGCATCACTTCTTACCAATCTAGCATTAGATTTTAAAACTGCACTATGCAGGGTTTTCTGAGTAAAAATCTCTGCCTAGTCTTAGTCTTCAGAATGACAGGTTGTTATATAATGTTTGGAATGTGTCTTACTAGCATACAAATATTGACATGTTTTTCTGTATATTACATACAGACTAGGTGAAAAATATTTTAATTCTTTAGCAGTAAATATTATTTTGTGTTATTGAAACTCTGCCCTAATACTTTAAAATATCTTTTGAAAATATTTGGAATTTAATGTGTTAAATTGTAGCAAAAAATTTAAAAATAAAAAATTATGATGAAAAACTGAAATAGCAAAGACAAGTGAAGTTCTCATTCTTATTATATGTATTCTGTAAAAATTGTAATTTTTAGTTATTTGTTCTTTTTGTTATTGTGTAACATTTTTCTCTGTTGACCTCATATGAATATCTTTGTTACTCATGACTTAATAATGCTATAAATATTCAAGTAAACTAAATATATTTTATAATTTTATAATATATGGAGAAATAGGACATTGCTTTATGTGAATGCTTTTTTATCAAAGAGGTCTAGAGGAAAATAAAGTATTCTCAAAATGGCAGAGTTTATAAAACTATAGTTGAAATAGCTATAATAAAATAAATTATTTCTTATTTTAATCTTTTAATCATTTAAAGTGTGGTTAATTTTGTTTATGTATTATGTTTAATTCAAAAGAAGTCGATAAAAGCAGAAAAAATATATAAATACATACAAGTGCTTTCATATACAGTGAGTTCTTCACCTAGTACTTGTCATACGAAGTGCTCTCTATATGATAGCAGTATTAATAATAATATATTAAATGTTTATTTAATAATTATAATTATCATTATCACTTTTTCAAATACATCTCAACTCAAGAAAAGTGTGCCTTTTAATAGTCCTTGAAAACACTCCTCTGTTTTCTTTATGTCTTTAATCACATTTACATGATTCATGAATAAGTATTTTTGGTAAATATTTTATGTGGAGAGGCATTTTAAGTGTTCTACATTCCATATGTTAATATGTTTTATCTAATTGTATCCTCTTACTCAACTTTAAATAACAGCTATTTTAAAATTAGGAGTATATTACCCTTTTTATATTATAAATTATTCCAATTTTAAATAAAATCATGAAATTATTATGTATTCTATTTTTCCTTTTTTTTTTTTTTGGTGGTACTGGGGATGGATCAGAGGGGCCTTCTACCTCCGGGCTACACTCCCAGACTATTTTAGAATTTTTATTTGGAAACAGGGTCTCTTAAGCCAGAGGAGGCTGGCTTCGAACCTGTGTGATTCTCCCGTCTCAGCCTCCCAAACGTGGGGATTACAAGTGTGCACCACCATGCACGGCTTTATTATGTATTCTTGATCGTTACCTTTTCTTACCTCTACAAAAAGAAAATGATAGGTAGTGGGTCTTCTAAACCTGGTATCCATAGATTGTTAGCACTTGACTCCTTGGATCTTGTATTTCATGTGAACTGTGGAGATATCTGAATATGAAATAGAGATATACTATAACCAAATCAGCTTCATTTATGTAAAGTAAAAAAGCATTAGCACTTCTTAGAGTCTTCATATGTGAATGTAGGCCGCAGAGTTTCCAGTTCTACAGGGTAGGACCTAAAACACAACTTTGTCACCAACCTCTCTGTAAACTCCTTTGTGCCCCCTTCAGCTTTAAAGTTTCCTGAGTTCTAAGTCTGCAATCACTTTCTGATTCTTGTGCTGTCTCAGATTGACAGAAAAAACAACGCTATTCTTCAGACATATCAGTTGTGATAGCAAAGCCCTTTTCAACAGACAGAGGAGGAGACTAAATGGAACACGCTGAGACCTTCATGTTGGAAGGGCTGCCCGCTCATCCTCCATATAATGTGGTAAGAGGCTCGTGACCAATTATGTGTGACAGGAACTTAGAAGACATACAGAAGACTTGGTAAAGATGACCAAGTAGAAGAAATCCAGGGCAGAAAAAAGTAAATTAGAAAAAGAAGTATTTTCTAATTTGTGATAACAGTCTAATAAAAGGTAGACTTTTAAATAAAGCCTCATGGATAAGCCATAAATTAGCAATAAGGCAACCTAACTTAAGGAGATTGGAAGGGGAAAGAGGAAAATTCCCTAGTGTACATGATGTACAACATATCAACAAGTCAAATCACTAAGCCAAACAAGAGAAAGAGGGAGGGGAGAGGAAATGGTGTTGGAATTGGGTAAGGGCTTAATGAGTGATGTGTGCATGTACACCTCTACCATTGTGTACTCCATTAAGATGCATGATTATAATGCACTAATAAAAAATAAAAATAAATAAATAAAATAATAAAAAAATTGCCTGGCATGGTGGCGCACACGTTTGATCCCAGCATTCAGGAGGTAGAGATCAGAGGATTGTGTTTTGCAGACAGCCTCAGCTACTTAGGGAGGCCCTTCGCAACTCAGTGAGACCCTGTTTCAAAAATAAAGACTAAAAAATAGCGCTGGGGATGTAGCTTAGAGATAGAACGCCCCTGGGTTCCATCCCTGGTACCACGAAATAAATATAAATAATAAATATAAATAAACAAACAAACAAACAAATAAACAAACAAAATAAGCCGGACATGGTGGCTTACGCTTATATTCCCCGTACTTGGGAGATTGAGAAAGGAGGTTCACACAGGTTCAAAGCCAGCCTCAGTTACTTAGTGAGGCTCTTAGTAACTTAGTGAGACCCTGTTTTCAAATAAAATATGAAATAGGTCTGGGAGTATAGCCCAGAGGTAGAAAGCCCCTGGGTTTCACCGCCAATACCACCAAAAAATAAAAATAAAAATAAAAATAAATAAATAAATAAATAAAATACAGCCTGTGTTAACTTAAGAAAATTCACTTCTAAAATGTGCCACAAGTTTTTTTGCTACCTGAGCCGATGGTACATTAACTCACAAAGCAATTCAATTAAAAATAATTAAATTTTAAAAAAAGCAACTGTACTAATAGGTGGAAGCTGTGACATGTGACCATAGAAAACATAGTGTACTATGTTAAAGGATTAGAACCTTTGTGGAGAATGATAAGCAGAAATGTAGTGAATCATTATTTCCATATAGTTTTAAAAATAACTAACAGATTATTTTGCTATTTGCACATATTGCTAAGTAGAAATGATTATTTGAGTATGATAACTATCCTACTACACTGAATGAAGGAGGAAAAGTGGGAAAACCAATTTCAAGAAGTGAATCTACTGCATCATTTCATTGACTCTAAAATGCAATCATTCTTCACAAATCACAGGAATGAGAGAGTACAAGAAGACCTAGACTGGCTCTATGGTGACTAATGGGTCACAGCTGATTTAATGTCAATGATGCAAAAGACACTAGATGATTATACAGCCCATAGATATTATGAACAAAATAGACTTTATATGCTACACATTATGATGCTATTTCAGCAACAAGACCTTACTTAATATGAAGGCTTTGTTCTTCTTCCCTTTGAGATTTGTACATCATAGAATGTGTTACTAATGTTCCTTACACTATAGTTTGCCCTCTTTATCTCTCTCTCTCTCTCTCTCTCTCTCTATATATATATATATATATATATAGATAGATAGATAGATATAGATATAGATATATAGATATATAGATATATAGATATAGATATAGATATATAGATATTATATATAGAGAGATAGATATATACTATATCTATCTTTCTATATATATACTATATATATACTAACTAAAAAACTAAAACTATATATATTATAATTTTTTTAGTTTGTTCCCTTTCTCATTGTTGTATGTGATGGCATCAAAACAGGAAAATATATGTTTTAGTGCTTTTAACATCTTATTTCACTGAATCATCTGAAGTTAAAAAGACATTTTAATTTTGTTAGCATTATCCTAATATTTTAATGTTTAATCTAGCAGAAATGCCTCTAGCAAGCACTTTATTTTCTCTTCAGCTTTATTCATTCATTTTTGTCATCTGTCCTACAGTTAACTATTCATTTGAGATAAGACCATTTACAGTGCCCAACACATGATGTGCCCATAATAAAAGATGATGAAAGAACAAGACAGTGATCAATACATTACAGGGTGTTTTTAAAATGCCACTTTATATTTGCTTATCAGAAATCTGAAATGACTTCTTTCTAGATTATTTTTTTTTCTGTTTTTTACATGCTTGCTTCCTGGAACCGTCTAAAGATCAACTACCTGCAAGGCACGGTGGCACACGTCTGTAATCTCAGCACTAAGGAGGCTGACAGGAGAATCTCAGATTCCAGACCAACCTCTGCAATTTAGCAAGATTTTTAGCAACTTAGCAAGACCTTATTTCAAAATAGTGTAAAAGAAATTACAGCTAGGGCTCAGAGGTAGAATGTCCTTGGTACAATCTTTTATTGCATTGGGGACATATTTTCAATATAGAAACTTTGGAGAAAATTTTAAATTCAAATTATAACATTCTGTCTTTGACCCCAAAAGCTCATTGTTATCTCACAATGGAAAATGTATTCAGTCAGTCTCCAAGTTCAAAGTCTCCTCTGAAACTGAAGATCAACTCTTGGCTGTGAGCCTATGTACAAATAAAAATCATGTCACCTGATTCCGACATACAATGGCACAGAGTAAACGTGTGCTTTAAAGAAGAGTGGGATAGAGCATTAAAAAACGATGAGACTAAAATCAGGCTAAACCAGCAAGGCAAACATTGAACCCTATAGCTGTATGTCTGGCATCCAGGACACACTGGTGAGAGGTGATCTCCAAAGGGCTTTGGCATCACTGCCTTTGTGGCCTTGCTGGTTACAGCCTGTGTCCCTGCTCTCTCAGCCTGGCTCCATTGCCTGCAGCCTTTGGCTTGTCTCCACAGACATTCTACATCCCTACCATCCATTAATTCTTGTAGGCTCCATTGTAACTTTGACTTCACTCTCAAAAATCCATAGATTTTCCCCTCTGTGCTTGCCTGCAGGGATTCCGGCCTCCCAGGCTTTCCTTTTAAATCTGGTAGGAAGCTTCCCTGATCACTTAACTCCTGCAACCTGCATTCCTGCAGACAGCATCATGTGGATGCTGAGGTCTGCCTCTAGCTTGAGCAAGAGCCCTGTTCCTAGTGGCATTCTAGCCTTCTGGGATTCCGCTAGAATTGCCTACTAAGCATTGTTTTCAACATACTAAGGCTTTTGGAGGCTGCATCTCCAGACCTTTCCAAACTCCTCCACAAACCATTTCCAAAAGCTTCAAAAACACATAAATATAATCATAGAAATGACCTTGGCTACTCAATATTTTTTTCTTTTTTAATCCTAGCTTCCTGTCCTTGTGATCAAAATATACCACCAAACAACTTATAGTAGGAAAGGCTAATTTGGGATTATGGATTCAGAGGTTTCAGTCCACAGGGCTTGCTCCAAGGCACACACCACAGTAATAGTGGGAATGACAGCAGGGCTTGATGCAGAGAGAGAGAGAGAGAGAGAGAGAGAGAGAAAGAGAGAGAGAGAGAGAGAGATTTAAAAATTCCCAGAAATTTTACTAC
The DNA here is from genome assembly GCF_963383645.1 of Muscardinus avellanarius. Taxonomy (NCBI): domain Eukaryota; kingdom Metazoa; phylum Chordata; class Mammalia; order Rodentia; family Gliridae; genus Muscardinus; species Muscardinus avellanarius. Next base: position 152,990,126 of record NC_137787.1, read on the forward strand.
TTTCCATGTATATAATTTTGGGCTTTGCAGTCCATCTTACTGTGGCTGCGCAGAATGTATTGTATCATGTGGGGGACTTAAAGCTGCACTGTAATAGTCTAGAAGTCTAACCACAACTGGGCAGAGCCTGCCATTCTTTTCAAGAGGTATTCCTGTCTTTTCTCTCTCTGCTCTGCCTTATTTTCTATCTATTTTGTAATTGGTGATAGCTCAAAAAATGAGAGAATGATACATTCTTTAAATTCTTAAAGCTTTTATCTCAGGGTTGGGAAGAAATTAAAATAAACATAGAAACAAGAAACAATGACTTTGTAATGGTTGGACAAAAAGGTCTCTGACAAGATGACAGTTATGCTGAGGTCTAAGTTGCAAAAAGACCTATTTATGGGAGGCTTTCGGGAATAATATTCTAGGAAGAGGCAAGGACAGAATTTGACATGCATGAGAAATGTAGTTGTGGAAAAGGACTGTATGAGATAGTATTCAGAATCCAAATTATATTATTGCAATCGGGAAAAAGAACATTTATTCTGAAAATAAATTTTAATAAATTTATAAAAATTATAACAAATACATTTATTTAACCCAATGCATCAAAATATTTATTTGAAAGCCAGGCATGGTGGTGCAAGCTGGTAATCCCAGCAGTTGGGAGGTGGAGACCGGAGGATCATGGTTCGGTTTGAGGGCAGCCTCAGCTACTTAGCGAGACCCTTCACAACTCAGTGAGACTCTCTTTAAAAAAACAAAAAGACAGATAATAAGGGCTGAGGGTGTAGCTCTGAGGTAGCATTCCTGAGTTCCATCTCCAGTACCACAAAAAAAAAAAAAAAAAAAAAAAAAAATATATATATATATATATATATATAAATATTGAAATGGCCAAATCCAGCCACTAAACATATGCATTATTTCTCATAGTTATCATTTTCCTATGGTGAGAACACTCAGATCTACTCTTACCAATTGTGCAATATGCAATATATTATTACTACTGTGATAACTAAGGTATATAACTTATCTTTTAAACTTATTCCTTCCTGTCTAACTGAAATTGCTTTCTTTGACCAGTATTACCTCAATCCCTTCACTCCTTTCCCCAACACCAGCCTCTGGTAACCACCATTGGATTTTGTATTTCTGTAAAGTTCTATTTTTAATATTTTACATGTAAGTGAGATAATTCAGTATTTATCTTTTTATGCCTGGTTTATTGTGCTTAACATAAAAATATTAAGTTATTCTAAGAGCAAAGGGAAAGGTTTGGAAAATTGTAAACAAAGTAGATGACATGATTTATTCTTTAATTTCAAGCTTGAAATTTAGAAGTTAATAGCAGATTCATAAGTGTAAAGATGAGATTTTTTAAATAAATTGTTTGAAAAATAATGGTAGAAAATTAAATAAGTTTACTAATTTTATTTGCTAATTATATTTGCATATCATAAATACTAAGCTCCTTTGGAATATTACATAATTATACCATATGCAATAAACAATAAACATAATATTACCTAATTATACAATATCCATCCATTAATGCATGAATAAATAGATCATAAATTAAAAATGAGAACTGTATAGCTGGGCGCGGTGGCACACACTTATAATCCCCGTGCTTGGAAGGCTGAGACAGGAGGATTGCACAGGTTCTAAACCAGCCTCAGCTACTTAGTGAGTATCTCAGCAACTTAGTGAGAATCTGTTTCCAAATAAAGTATAAAGTAGGTCTGGAAGTATAGCCCAGAGGTAGAAAAGTCCCTGGGTTCCATCCCTAGTACCACCAAAAAAAATAAAAATAAAAAATAAAAACCAAGATAAATGTATATTGATAGTGTAGATTAGCAATGAAAACCTTTTCTCTAAAGGTTGGAAAGTAAATATTTTAGGGACAGAACATATTTGTTTCTCAAAAAATTAATAGTGTTTTGGTAATATGCAAACAGGCATAGACAATATGTAAATAAAAGGGTGAGCATGAAAACAGGTAATGTACAAAATTTTATCAGAGACTAGCAGCTGCTGCTCTTCATTATAGAATATGTAATTTATGCAACACAATAAATAAGGATATATAGCTAAATTTTACTATATTTATTTAATAAAATACATAATTATAAGTATTTCCTCATGCTATGTAATATTTGTTTTATATAATATTTTATTTTTATCACATACCATATATCATTAGATAATACATAATACTAAATGTTTATTATATAAATAATATATAATATATTTTGGAGAATCTACAATGTAACCTGAATAATATATAAAGTGTATCATTGAAAATAAAATGTTCATATCATAACAGGTAAAAATTAGATTGTTTACAAAATTCAAATTGCTATTCTTGTATACAAATGAGAGAACAAATAAAAGTAACTTGAAAAAATGTTCCGAATTCCCCAAAGAAAGACGTTCTTGTTATTTTCTTGAAGTAAAACATTGTTCTGGTCGGTCATGGTGGCGCTTATTTGTAATCCCAGCATTTAGGAGGCTGAGACAGGAGGATCTCGGTTCCTGGACAACCTCAACTACTTAGTGAGGCCCTCTGCAACTCAGTGAGACCCTATTTCAAAATGAAAAAATAAAAACTAGGACTGGGGGTGTAGCTAAGAGGTAGAATGCCCCTGGGTTCAATCCCTTGGTACAGAAAAAAAAAAAAAAAGTTGTGCTCTAAACTTATTTAGATAACTTAATAGGCTTCTTTATAAATAAAAAAAGTATTTGGTGATATGTAATAGCTTGTAATTTAGTATTTAATAGTTGTTCTCCATCTAGGCAGGGATTTACATTCCCAGTTATACATTGATATAACTATTCCCTATAATCTTTCTATTTATAGACAATGAGTTATAGCATCTAGAATTCATTTTTTATCAAAGTCACATAATATTTCTGGTCTCTGTGGCACTTTAAATAGACACCTGTTGTCTTTAAGGAAATACATCACTTTCAAGGACTTCCCTTAACAATTATGTACAACCTCCTGCTCTGTATTTTTTAAGTTTATGAGAGGGCAAAATCACTCTTTCGTTGATCTTCCAACTTTATCTAACATCTTAGCTTGATGACATCTGGGATCACTCAGGTTTATTCCTTGCTATGAGCTATACATTAGATACAATAACATTTTTATCAGTTACCAACATTTGTCTAGACATAAATTACCACTGACTAATCCACTACATACATGCAAAATGGGGCCTCAGCATACTGTTTTAGGTCAGTATTTGTGCTTTTTTATATTTTTTATACTTTTATTCATGCTTTGGAATTACACATTATAGCTTTACAAACATTCAGTGTGATAAAAAAGACATTCAAAGTGATACAGATATTACTATGAACACAGCACTTGGTTTATTGCTCTCTGGATCTACCCTACTTGCCGTTTCTCTTTCTGAATACTTGTTACTGAGATTGGTAGTGACACCTTATATATGGATAAAACATTATTTGAATTGTATCCTTTCTCAAGTTTTTTTCTCATCCCTTCCCTATTCTCTTAATCTCTGTCCAATATAGTTTGCTGAACTCTCTCCTCATTTATCTGACATTCCTTCTGTTTCTTATTTTCTATCTTCAATGTATGAGAGAAAAAAAAAAAACACAACCCTTGACCTTCTGAGATTGGCTTATCTCACTTGGCATGATATTCTCCATTTCCACCCTTCTTCCTGAAAATGGCATACATTTTTTTTTTTATGGCTGACTATAATTCCAATACATATATACCACAATTGCTTTACCCATTCATCTGTTGATGGGAAACTAAGATGGTTTTATAATTTGACTATTTTAAATTATAATTATGCAGTTATAAACATGGAAATACATGTATCACTTTAATATTCTGACTTTAATTCTTTTGGAGAGATATTAGCTGGGCCATTTGGTTCCATTCCTAGTCTCTGGAGGGACTTTCGTATGATCTCTGCAGCGGTTGTACTAATTTTCAATCCCACCAACAGTGTATAAGAGTTTCTGTTTCCCCACATCTTCCCCAGAATTTATTACTATACCATAGAATGAGCTCACAATTCTGTCTCTGGCTGGCTCAAGATAAGTTTCTTCTGTTATTTTAGAGGGAAATCCTCCTGCTGCTTTTCTTTTCTATGTCTTGCTTGAGAGGAGAATATATTTGTTTTTGGTTTCATCTTCTTCGCAGCCTCTGCATTCTGGATTTATGTGTGGCTAATTGGTGGAATCGCTTACGTCAAACCTCTCTCAGCATTGACTGCCTGCTCTGGCTAAGCATATGGCATACAATGAGTAATCAAGACTGTATTTTATATTCAGTCTTTTCTATCATTCATTTAGTAGAAAATTTCTCTAGGCATGAGCAAACACTCAGTGCAGTTTCCAGACTCAGATTCTTCTGTGTTCCTAAGGATATTTTAAGGGGAGATGGAAAAAGTTCTGTTTGGGGAAGTGAAAAACCATTGCAAAGATGCGGCTATCAGCAGATTTGATCCGTTTACCTGTCTGTCTCTACTACACTCCCCTGCACTCCCTGCACTTGTAGAGGTCTGAGCTTTAAATCCCTAAAGCCTAGAACAGTTAATGACATACAATAGCCGTTCAGTAAACATTTACTGAAGGATTCTTCCCTCTGAGGGTTGCACCTGCTCTGAATTGACTTTATGTCTATCTTTGCAATGCTGTTAGTCTATGAAAGCAGTAAATATTTTAAACCTTCCAGGTCAGCATCCCTAGGGTAATGCTTGATTTCATTTCATAAACATATGTGAAAGATAAAGGGTACACAATAAACAAAGAAAGAAGAAATACTCAATGGCTCCTTTCATACAGAAAAGCTTGTGTTTCCTTCCTCAAAGGATGGCAGGAAGGCAAATTTCCCAACTCTCACTACTATAGAACTTGCCACTTCTGTAACTGTGAACATTTTAATAAAATAATATGGTTCCTGAACTGGTGGTGAAATACTGATGTATCTGGGAAATATGAAAATTATTTCTGAAAGCAAAATAACATAGTTTTTTTGTTAGAAGATTAAAGGAATATCTCTGAAATTTATGAATGAATAAATGTATTTATTTCTTCCTGGGAAATTGAAAATCACTGGAGCATTTAACCAGAAGTTAAAACAGAGAAATTCAGTGCATAGTTAGGATACTATACAGGCCTTGTTTGTTACATTTATTATATAATTTGACATGCTGCTATTAAGAATGTGAGTCATTTCACACTTTTAAAAAATGATTGTGAAGACTATGACACTTATTACTCTGGGAATATCCTTTTGAAAATTTTTTAAGAATTAGGCTTTGTGAAACAATTTCCTGAGAGGAAACATCAAATTAAATAATATAATAATTTCAGTACTAATGTCATTGTACAATTTACTTAAATGTAACTATTTTCTTCTTTGTTATTTTCATTTAATAACAATGTCTTTGAGAGAAAATAAACATAGTTTGCAATATTCAAATATTTCTTGTAAATCATCTCTTAGCTGTGTTGAGGGTTGACTGGTTTGAAAAAATAAAGTATAAACCATCCTTTGTCTACATGTTTGTGAATTGGCAGTGTTATAAGAACTGCTATTAAAAATATTTTATATACTTCTATTTTTAATGTGTACAAACACACACATAAGGAAATGCCATATTGAGAACTAAATATTAAAATATTAATATCTTAATAAAACTTGCAACTGTTACAAATTTATTATAAGAACACTTTAACTACTTAGTATTTCATTTCATTTGAGTAAAATTATCAAAAAATTACAATAGGTCACCTATTATATTTGGTTTATAGATTTCTGATCAAGATAAAAATCATTCAAATTAGTTTGAAAAGTCTTAACATTTGCTTATCTACTTTTTTGTAATATTCTTTATACTGGATATTTTACAAATAATTTTGCTCTTTTCTACCACATGAGGTAGATAAGTATACTCTATCTTTCATGGATTCATTTAATTTCGAACACTGAGATTTCATTATACCTGTATTATATTATTGTCAAATAACAGTGAACTTTCATAACTTGAAAATATTTAGTTTCTGGTATCAACTTTTCTCCTTATCTGTAACTTCATTTTTGTCTGGCATAGTCTGTCCAGGAGACTACTTAATATTTAGTAATCTCAATATAGGTGAATGCGTCTTTAAATGTTTGTCCAGAGACTGATACATTATCATCTTAAGCATTATGTTATTCTGCTGCATTATGCAGTATAATGGCTTTATGCTCTTACAAGAAGGATTTGCAACTGGCTATTGAAAATCTTAACAGATGCAATCTTTTATATGTGCATATTACAAGTACAGCAATTGATTCAAGACCAGATAGGGCATTGAAAAGATAGATTATTCTTTTCACAGATACATGTAAGTTTTTTGGTTTTGGCAGGTGATTTTAAATGTCTCAGTAAAACAAAATATAAAACTAATTGAGAACAAATTGGGAGCTTTTTTTTTTTTAGCTGAACCTATTTTATTGAAGACTTTTTCTATACATATATATGACATTTGTAAATATGATTCAGTATCCACATTAACTAATTTATATTGTCATATAAAGGTTATTTGTAAATTTAATTACTATATATTGGGTCAAATAATTGCTTTTGATTCTAATAATTTTAACATAATTTGACTGTTAGGTGAATAAAAATCCTGTGCTGCAAGCCAGTCATGGTGGTCCACACCTTTAATTCCAGTATTCAGAGGTCTGAGACATGAGGATAGCAGGCTCAAATCCAACCTCAGCAACATAACAAGACCCTGTTCCAAAATAAATAAATAAATAAATAAATAAATAAATAAATACATACATACATACATACATACATACATAATAAATAAAATTCTGTAGCTTTACTTTTCTTTAATTTTTAAGTAGCATGTAATCATATAGAGTGATCTCAATCACTAAGAAGTGTTGAATTTCTTTAAATACATTTTTAATGTATAAAAGAGGTTTGAGATGTTTTCAAAAATCATTCAAATCTATTATTTTATTCTTAAGGTTGCTTCTAAGTCTAACAGCAAATTTTCATTCTGATTGTAGAACATGAGGTATAATATAGGAGTAGTTTGCTATTAATCAAGGGTAGAAAGAAAATGTTAGCAGTATTTTTCTTTTCCAAATGCTCAGTATTTAAGAAATATTATTGTTTGTTTGTGGTAGTATGGATTGAACTCAGGAGCGTTCAACCTCTGAGTTATACCCCTAGCCGTTTTTTATTTTTTTATTTTGAAACAGGGTCTCACTGGGTTGCTGAGACTCACTACACTACTGAGGCTATCCTTGAACCTGTGATCTTCTGTTTCAGCCTCTCAAGTAAAGGGAATATAGGTATGCACACCACACTCAGCTATAAGTAGTATTTTGGACCAAAACCAAAGAATATTGCCTTATCAATTAGGACATCAGAGTTCTAGATTTTGCTTTAATTTTTCGTATTTATTTCAGAAATATAGGATTCAATAATTAAACAGAAATTTTCTTGATTTTACATTTAAGAACTCATTTGTCTATATTTGACATTATTACCATTTCTTTATGCAGATCTTGTGATTTCTTGTGAAACTTATAATTTCAATTGCACACCCACACTCTCTTACAGAGTTGAATCTTCTCTGCTGGAAAATGTCCAAATTTCTTTGACTATTCTTTCTTTATCTCTATTAACTTTACTCAATTCCAAATCCAAATGCATTTTGAATTAACTATTAAAATGAATTTTATTTACATATTTTATGAAGTATAAGATGTCATTGATTTAAAACTGCAACATTTATTTTATTTTTTAACTTTTTATTTTTTAGTTTATATGCTTTTTTTTTTTTTTTTTTTTTTTTTTTTGAGGTACTGGGGATGGAACCCAGGGGCATTCAATCCCCAAGCTACATCCTCTTCCCTATTTTTTATTCTTTATTTTGAAACAGGGTCTAACTGAGTTGCGGAGGGCCTCGCCGAGTAGCTGAGGCTGTCCGTGAACCGTGATCCTCTGGTCTCAGCCTCCGGAATGCTGGGATTACAAGCTTACATCACCATGTCAGGCTAAATCTCACTAAATCCCTGAAGGTCTTCGCTGACCTCGATCCTCCTGTCTCAGCCTCCCAAGCTCTAGGATTACAGGAATGCGCCACCATGCCAAGCCTTATATGCTTTTATTGGTCCATTAGAGTTTCACATTATAATATAAATCATGTCGACAGTGACATACATTCACATGGCACTTAGTGGCTACTCAGCTCCCTCTCTCCCACCTTCTTTCTCATTAAATATTGAGATTGACACTCTTGGAGATTGACATTGTTTTTTTACATATGTGCACAAAGCTGATTGTAGTAATTTCTTCATTGATCCTCACTCTTACCCCTCCTCTTCCCCTAGGCCACCTCCCTGCCTCCTATGAGGTTTCTCTTCCATTATCTGGAGTCCCTCTGGTATCTCAATTACTCCTTATATTACGCATATTATAGAAAACATGTGTCCCTTCAACTTCTGTGACTGACTAATGTCATTTCACATAATGTTCTCCTGGTCCTTTCACTTTCTGGCAAATTAAATAATTGTGTTATTTATTTCTGAGTAGAATTCCACTGTGTGGATATCCAATAATTTTGTAGTCCATTCATCTGTTGATGGACATCTAGATTGGCTATTGTGAATTGTGCTTCTATGAACATTGAAATGCATATATTACTGTAGTTCTCTGATTTCAGGCACTTTGGAAAGATGCTAAGAGTGGCATAGCTAGATCATGTGGTGGGTCCATTCCCAGGTTTTTGAGTAATCTCTAAACTTATCTTCCTAACGACTGAACTAGTTTGCATTTCTACCTACAGTGTAGGGTTCAGTTTCCCCACATCCTCCTCAACATTTATTATTTTTTGACTTTTTGATGATTGCCATTCTGATATCTAGAATATACAAATAACTTATGACTTTATAGTTAAAAAAATAACCCAATCAAGAAATGGGCAGTTGAAAACAATGGATCATTTACAAAAGAAGAGATACAAATGGCCAATGAATACATTAAAAAGTTCACTATCATTATCAATCAAGGAGATACAAAAAACTGATTTAAATATCTCTAAAAATTAAAGCACCATCGAATTATAATACAATGTTTCCTTTTTAGAATATATATTATCAATTTTAAACTGTTTTTAAAACATTTTTAGCATAGATTTTTAAACATGAAATCACTCTTGAAACTTTGAAATAGGGACTAGAAATGTATAGTTCATGGTAGCACAATACTTCTTAGAATAAAGAAGACACTGAGTTTGACTCCCAGTACTGCAAATAATGATAATAATCATAAGCAAAATAAAATTATGCTTCACAGATTAAAACTTAGACACAAGTTTCAAGGCAATCTAACATATATCTGAACATTATTTAAAGTTGTCTCCATATGGCCCTATTAGTCCAGAATATTTAGTGTCTATTTTCTACCAAAATATTCTCATACACAATCACAATATAGTTACAAAACTTACAAAATTAATATTGCTACCTCACTGTACTGTAATATTTATATCTCATGCAAACAATGAGATATACATATTTTCTATTATTATAATATTTTCTTATGAGCAAAAGCTAGTTCTGCATCATTTTGCTTTTAGTCAAAATGTACTTCATCTGGAACAGTTTCAGCATCTTCCCTTGGCTTTATGCTCTGGACAATTTTTAAAATTACATGGCAACAATTTTTTCTAAGATATTCCATAATTTTACTACGATGTTTTCAGATAGTTAGATATAGGTACCACATGTCTGGTAGGAATATCACAGGCATGATGCTGTGGTCTTCTCATTTTAAACTATCAGTATATATGTTTTTTATTTACCCATTACTCACAAAGTTCACTTGGATCAGTAAGCTAATATGATACCTTTTACATAGCTCCACTGTGAAGTTACATTTTTCTGTCTGCTTTTAATTACTACTGGCTGTTGTATGTTATGAAATTGAAAATATATCATTACATATTAATTTATTTTTATATCATTATGAACTCATTATGAACTTATGGTTTGCTCTTTTTTTTAAAATATAATGCAGTCTATTACTATCATTATTTACATTAAGGACCAAATTGTTTTACAGAGACTGGTGGCAACTATTTTCAGGTAACTTCTCTCTCATTTTGACATGGTTACATTTTTTTCTTGATTTATTTTTAGAAAACTTATTTACTATAAATTTTGCCAGGAGGAAGTATACAATTCCATAAATATTATTAAGTGTAGATTGCTATTCCCTCATTACCAAAGACCAGATTTAGAACTTTTGTCTTATCCCCAAAGTTTTATCCTTACCCTATTCAATCTATCTCCATATCTGCCAGAATCCCAGAGTACTTTTTACTATGCTTTCTGTCACAGTGATTTTTGCCTTTTTAAAAATTTTTATATAATTGAAATAATACAAAAATGTATTTATTTGTATAAATCATTTTTCAGTTAACTAGAGAGTAACTATTCTTTATATTCATTAATTTTGTTCAAAGTATCTTTGGTGTCTCCCTTTGCATTAGTAAAAGATATTCCAAAATTATGAATATAGTAATATTTGCTTATTAATTTGTATTTGGTGAAAATTTAAGACATGTATAATTTTTAACAGTTCTATAAATAATTTGTTGTAGCTTTATAGACAAATGTTTATGTACTCATATATATTCATTTTACTTCACTTAGGGATAAATGGAATAGATAATTAGCATGGTGGTGAGAGAAAATCTAGATAATTTTTCTTAAAATAGAATGATTTGTCTTGTAGAAGGCAGAACAGAATATCACATTTAAATATGATTATAAGCCGAGCATGGTGGCACACTCTTATAATCTCAGTACTTGGGAGACTGAGACAAGAGGATCTCACAGGTTTGAATCAAGCCTCACCTACTTAGTGAGCTCTCAGATACTTAGCTAGGCCTTGTTTCCAAATAAAATAAAAAATAGCTCAGCGTATCCTGGAGGTAGAAGCCCCCTGGGTTCCATCACCAGTACCGCACACACAAAAAATATGATTATAAAAATTACAAGTCAAAAACATCATCTTGGAAATATAAATAAGGAGCACTTTTTAGGCAAAGAGCAAATCTTGGTTCCACAAGCTAAATTAATTTATTGAATCAATTAGCAAGTGATTATATTAATGAGTTAGTATATATTAAAATCTTACTCAGTAATATACGAACAGGATCATGAAGAAAATGAATATAAGCATTAATTTTAAGACAGTTATAAAAAATTTTAATTTCTAAAATAAGAACTCATTAGAGAAAAAATCACATTTCCTTAGATAATGTAATACTCATTTTTCCAAACAATGAAGTATATATCATGCATACTCACACTATTCAGAGATTAACTGTTATTTATTTAAAGAAAAGTAGATCATAATAATTTATTTTTTTAAGCTATATTTTATTTTATAATTTCATATTTAAATAATGTGCATTTAAAACATTCATTTTTGCATAGATTTTTGAAAGTGAGTAGTATATTTCAATTTTGCATGAGTTGAATTTTGATTATTTAGCAATTCTTCAAAAATATTCTATGAAGACCTAATTAATTCTATAGAATCAAGAGTCTTATAAGTAAAAGTGATTAATTAGCTATATATTTCAGAAAGTAAAAATAAAGAATTTAAAGGATTAAAAATAAATATAATCTACAGAATATAGCTTTAATTTATAGAACTCTCAGCATCACCTCATTTTATTCACACAGAAGTATAATCCTGCTAAAATTATTTTATTAAAAAAGTGAATTTTAAGTAAGACAGAATTAACTTAACTGAATGTCATTTAGCCCTAAAGATATAAAATTGGGTATATACAGTCAAATCTGTGAAGAGTTTAATAATTTCTTCTATATTGCAATTAGTATCTCAATAATATGAAAGAGAGGAAGAGAGAAACTGGGAGAAAGAAATAGAAGAGAGATGAGGAGGGGGAGAAAAGGACAGAAGTGGCAAAAAAATCAAGGAAAAGCCATTGAGATTAAAAATTAAAATCACCTTACTTTCTCATATGTCAAATATTCAAGACCACTTTGAAATAGCCTCATAAATTTTAGCACTCAAAATCAGGAACAATGACCATGCTTTTAGGAATAAAATAAGTAAATAAACACTAATGAGAAAAAAGTAAGTATAGTTCCTTTAGATTAATAGTTTGTGCAATGTCATTTTCTTTCTTTCTTTTTATTCTGTGGTTCTGGAAATTGAAGCCAAGGGTGTTCTACCTCTGAGCTACAGTCTCAGTCTCATTTTAGTTTTATTTTGAAACAGGGTCTTGCTAGGTTAATAAGAGTATCACTACTTGCTGAAGCTGTGATCCTCCTGCCTCAGCCTCCCAAGCACTAGCATCACAAATGTGCACCACAATGCCCAGCTCTCATTTTCTTTTAAGTTATTAATATGCCATCTATAGCTATCTAAAATCATGGGTGAAGAACCTTTTGTTCTTAAATAGTAAATTAGAAAAATAAGCTACTCAATGCATTATATAAAATATTCTCTGGATATATTTCAAGTTTTCTGCTACCTGGAACTGCTGGAACTAAATGTTGGAAAAAGTTAGACTAATTAAATTCACTATGTTTACCAGCACCTGAGTGAGGAATACAGTTTCTCTCTGTGGAAAATCTGCATGTCAATATTTACGTAACACAACTATTTTGAAGGCAGTAGGTAAAAGTGAATGTTATTTGTCGATAACATAGCAACAACGATTACTTTCTATTATTATGTATCTTGATAATATTCTAGATAATTTTAAAAATAAATTTGTTAACCAATACAAAAATTTACAGAAGCTGCATATTTGTGAAGTACCATCTGATTTTTTATACACATGTATTGTGTAACCAATAATATCTATTTCTTTTATATATTGTAAGTCATTCACAATTAAGCTCATTTCTTTGTTTTTAACAATCTAATTTTAATTTCCACACAAAAATTTAAATGAAAATAGTATCATATCATTCAAAATTCAGACTCCTGTGAGGCATATGTCATTTACAATGCCACTCGTATTCACTTTACTAATTGCAACTTCTTTCATAATAGTACTATGGATCTAATTCATATTATACTGAGTGGTTTCTTGAATAACCCTGTGTTACATTGGAGCTCATTAAATGTAAATATACTGTTGTGTCTATGTGAAATATCTTTCCATCTTGTTTATTGCTTCTCCTCATCTTTTCAGTCAGTCATTCACTCATTCATTCATATGGTTTTTGAGCTACGTGTATGTGCTGAGAAGCCCTTTTCTCTGGTGAGATACAAAAGTCAAAATAAACTACAATATTTACTCATAAAATTTTCAATCTTCGTGCCGGACGTGGTGGGGCACGCTTGTAATCCCCGCGCTTGGGAGTCAAAGACAGGAGGATTGCGCAGGTTCGAAGCCAGCCGTGCTGGCTTAAGAGACCCTGTTTCCAAATAAAAATATTAAAAAATAGGTCTGGGAGTGTATCCTGGAGGTAGAAGGGCTTCCAGAAACCCCGGTACCATAAAAAAATTGCAATCTTCATTTCAAAAATATTATTCTTCTTATGAGTCTCTGATCTTTCCACCACGTGGCTCTCATAACAGTGCATGATACTAATGTGAATGTAGGTTCATAGTGTTTTTACATTAAAGTCACCTTACTGTACAGGATTCATGAAAGCAGGAGAGACACTTAAAATAGAAGATAGTATAAGGAATAACATCATTTATACTTATTGGTTGAACCAATAATTTATTTATGAACTATTTATGTTTTTAAATTTTGTTTTGTTTTGTTTTGTTTTATTTTATTTTAGTGCTACTGGGGTTCCTGGAAGCCCTTCTACCTCCGGGCTACACTCCCAAACCTATTTTTTATATTTTATTTGGAAACAGGGTCTCTTAAGCCAGAGCGGCTGGCTTCGAACCTGCATGGTCTCCTGTCTCCGCCTCCCAAGCGCGGGGATTACAAGCGTGCACCATCACACCCGGCTATGAACAATTTATTTTAACAAGCCTTTACATATTAACGGTTAAGACACTGCTTATTTTAAAATGCTGTATTGTTGTAGAAATACTCTATATCTTTAATTTTACTAATCAGAAAAGTTGTCAGCCAGATAGTACCTGTTTTCCTTTCATGTTCATACAAAGTGCTATCTAGTTTGCTAAAAGCAGAAAATATAACCTTTTGGTAAAATTGTATAGTATTTTGGCAGAGCAATATTTTAAAATGTTACATTTCAGAATCTACAATATCAACTCTTTTAATTTTTGTTTTATTTTTATTTTGGAGCTGTGGGGATTGAACCAAAGGCCTTCTGCATACTAATCAACTGCTCTATAACTGAATTATTCCCAACCCCAATATTTTATTTTCTAAACTAATACTTCAACAGTGTTTCTCACTCATATTGTGACACCTAGAATATTTTAAGATAACCTAGTATTCTTAACAACAGTATTTTGGGCTTCTTTCTTTGTATGTGATTTTTCCAGATGCAGAGCCTATTGCATATAAATTTCCAATAGATAGATGATCTTTTCATTTATTTCATCTCCAGTAATATGCAATCCTATTTATCAACAAAGTAGGATTGACTGATTAATTGATTGATCAGAAATAATTAATTTTTCTTGGGACACAGTTGAGCATGCTATAATCCAGTACTTGGAAAACTGAGACAAGAGGATCACAGGTTCAAAGTCAGCCTCAGCTACTTAGGAAGACCCTCATCAACTTAGTAAGACCTTGTTTCAGAATAAAAAATAAAAATTTTAGGTCCATAGATCAGAAGCAAAATTCCCTGTATTAAATTTTCCATACCTCTTCACCAAAAAACAAAGAATGAGTTAGTTTACAAATTTTGGTATTTCTATAAATAAGTTAAAATTAACATTAAATTATAATATTTTAAAAGCAATTGCTTTAATACTGAGTGTATTCCAAATATGTAAATATATAAAAAGAACATAATATACAAAATATATGAAATATATAAAAATATATAAAATATATAAAAATATATAAAAAGGAATATAATGCTATAATATGGTTCCATTTATATCTGAGTAGATATCAAAATATAAATCTTTGTAGCTTCCTGGATATGTGATTTATAGATAGTCTTCATTCTCTGTTTGCTTACTGAGATTATTTTAATTCTATACAATGAATATTAATAAATAGAAAAAAGCGTTAGCTTTAAAAAATTGAGTTCTATTTAGTGTTTAATTGTAAAATTAATTATGTGTTACAATAGTTATATATCATGAATATTAGATAAGATAGATGTTATGTCATTGATTAATTTTTCCAATACATATCTTGTATTAGCATTTTTCTTATATCTATTCTCAATATTTTATTTCTCTTTCACTCACATATCTGAAATAGTCATAAAACTCTTCACTGTTAATTTATGAGGCTTGACTGCTCTCTTAAAGCTCAATTTGACCTCATGCGTTTGACAAAATTCTATGCAGTTCTCTAAGTGCCAGGCTCTCCACACTTTACCTGCAGTAGTCTTCATAACAAGCATAGTTTGCCATAGTTATGTCCTTTATGTTCTCTGTGGCTGAGGCACTGAGTTCTGGAGAGACTAGGTATCTTTTTGTTGTGTTCTCACCTAATAAGTAGTAGATCAGATTTGAAATAAATATCTAAAAATTTACTGTTTGTTTTTTCCTTTTTAACATTTTTTATTTTTCTTTTTTGTTGTTTTTATTGGTGTATTACAATTGTATGTGATAACTTCAGTGATGCATTCATATATGTATTATTTCGTCTTATTTTCTTATCTCTTTCCTGCCTTTCCCTCTTTTCCTCCCTTTTTTTGATCCTTTTCTACTACCCTACTAGCTTTTATCCTACTTTTTTAAAATCATGTTCCTTTTTTGTCCTTTATCTCTCTAGCTTTCACATAGGAGAGGATACATGTGACCTTTACTTTTCTGAGTCTAATTGATCCCAATTAGAATAATGGTCTCCAATTTTATTTTCCTGCAGATGATTTTTCTACAGATGCTCTTCAATTTTATTTTTCTGTAAAATTAAGATAACTTAATTTTGATATTCTTTATAGTTGGCCCAAACTCTATTGTGTGTATATATCACATTTTCTTTATTCATTCATGTATTGATGGAAACCTAGTTTGATCCTATAACTTAGCTAATATGAATTGTGCTGCTATAAACATGTATGTATCACTATAATATCCTGATTTTAATTATTTTGGGTAAGTATTGAGGAGTAGTAAAATCAAGTTGTATGGTGGTTCCATTCCTAATTTTCCTTCCTTCCTTCGAAGCTTCCTTCCTTCCTTCCTTCCCTCCCTCCTTCCTTCCTTCCTTCCTTCCTTCCTTCCTTCCTTCCTTCCTTCCTTCCTTCTTCCCTCCCTCCCTCCCTTCCTCCCTCCCTTCCTCCCTCCCTCTCTCCCTCTTTCTTCTTTCTCTTTCTTTCTTTCTTTCTTTCTTTCTTTCTTTCTTTCTTTCTTCCCCCCCCCTTTTTTGGATGTACTGTTAATTAAGTCCAGGAACATTCTACCTCTGAGCTTCGCCATCAGCCCCACTGTATTCTTTATTTTAAAACAAAATATCACAAGTTATCATATACTGTCCGCAAACCTTGCATATACTGTCCGCAAACCTTCTGTTTTAGCCTCCCAAGCAATGAGGTTACAGGTGTATACCACTGTGCCCAGTTTACTCTACTCTTGGGAGGACTCTCCATACTAATTCCCATAGTGGATGCACTCCTTATCATGTTTGGTTTAGTGATTGACTTTGATGTTTGTGAATGTGCATGGTGTACATCAGGGAATTTTCCTCTTCTCCCCTCCTCATCAGTTAGGTTGCCTTATGTCTATAGTTTTTCCTTCTATGTCTAGAGTTTCTCCTGTGACCCTAACTTCTAGCATATTAGAGAGAGAATTAAAGACAGATTCCCTTGGCTTTAGCTAAGTAGAGTAAACTTTCACTAAATGTTCTTCCTATTGAAATTAAAGCCAAACTATTAAACTGTGATTTCTTATTTAAAAAAATATTTTATTCCTGTTGTTTTAGAATAAATTGTTCTTGATTATATTTGGTAAGTACAATATTAAAAACAGCCCTCTATTAGAATACCCTTTGCCTCTACTACTCTCTTCTGGAAACCATAGTTTTTTTAAGTTGGGTAGAAGAAAACTAGTGTCTGATTCTTGAAATGTGGTACACATGACTTGTTAAATGTTACAAATTTGTTCTCTGCTTAAAATTCAAAATACGAAAAATATAAAATTACAATAATAATTCACATTTATATATGGTTACTTAAATAAGATATACAAATTGAGTTAATAATATAATATCAATTGTGCTCTAAATAAGGAATGTTTCTATTTTTTCTGGGTCACATGAGCAAATGCTGACATTATCTTATTTTTCTTCTTCCAGTTACCAAATGCCCTGATTTATTTTGTGATAAAAAAATCTCCATGTGTCTACTTTATAACACAGTGATTTAATTTTTTTACATAACATTTTCTATGTAAAAATTTGGGTATTCATGTTAGTGATTAAGAAAACATTGGTCGAATCTACCACATAATTACATTTTAAAAAGCATAGATTAGCTATTCTTTAATATTTGTAAGATTAGCTGGGCATGGTGGCGCATGCTTGTAATCCCCACTCTTGGGAGGCAGAGACAGGAGGATCGCGCAGGTTTGAAGCCAGCCATGCTGGCTTAAGGTACCCTGTTTCCAAATAAAAAAAAATATATAAAATAGTTCTGGGAGTGTATCCCGGAGGTAGAAGGGCTTCCAGGAACCCCAGTACCACCAAAATAAATAAATGAATAAACAAATAAACAAATAATATTTGTAAGATTATGATAACTGTTTCCATTACCATCTTAATGTGAAATAAAATTGAACTATTAGTTTATTTGCACACATACTTTTTATCATATTCATTAAGTGTAATAATTGTTTTATGCAAATACCCTTTAAAAGCAGGAGCTACATGCATCCCTAAACAATATATGAACATCAGACAAGTTACTTTTAAACCTACAATTATTCTTAAGTATTTATAAGAATCATGTGATAATAGATTACATACAAATTTAGGTTCCAAAGGTAGCCTTTCAGAATTTGCTGATAAAACAGCAATGGGTTTAATTTTTTAAAAATAATGTATAAGGATGCTTATGTTTGAAACATGGCTCATTCATTCCTTATTTTGAAAATGAAAGTCATGATAATATCTACATCATAATGTTATCCACTTATAAAGCTTTAGAATCATGTCCAGCTCATATTAACTTCATTTTGTAAATATTCAAATTAACTTTATGTTAATAATTTCAAAAATCAAATAATTAATGACAGATAGCAGGGCACCATTTTTTTTTTTCTTTTCAGGTCTGGGGATAGAACCCCAGGGGCATTTGACCTCTAAGCTATACCCCCTGCCCTATTTTTTATTCTTTATTTTGAAACAGGGTCTCACTAAGATGCAGATGGCCTCACTAAGTAGCTGAGGCTGTCTGTGAACCGCGATCCTCCTGTCTCAGCCTCCGGAATGCTGGGATTAAAAGCGCGAGCCACCCTGCCCGGCTTAGCAGGACATTATTTAAAAATTTGAACACATTAAAGTGCAGTTAAAAAGTGTTATTATTTTTAGTTTGGGACACTTCCCATCTCACTGAAACCTGTCTTAGTTTATCACAGCTAACATAATTGATTACTCTTTAACTTGTTAAATAATTCTTTTGCCATTGATTTCTTAGAAACTCACATCAATCCATATAAGAACTGACCTTATCAAATCTGGTTATTTTCTATTTGAGCTAAGTCACAGGTCAATAGGTTTAATGATTCTTATCTTACATAGTGAAAGAGTGTCTTTATTCTCTGGAATTTTTCTAGACTCAATAAAGTCTAGCAAATTCACATAGGTAGTACAGTCAAAATCTGTCATTATCTGTATGTTGCACATTAAGTGAGCATTGATAAAAGAGCTATTTGTATATCGTTCATCTACTAAAACTGTTTTACTTGTGTTTGTGAATGCGGTTCTCATCCTACTCTGGCCAGAAAATCCACTAAAAAACCTGGCTGAAATTGAGAAAGCTCTTAACTAAAAAAACAGACATTTATACAGTAACCCTCTTACCTCTTGTATGCTTGGTCCCCATGGTTGTAGTAATCTGTGGTCAACTACAGTCTGAAACTTTACATGGAAAATTCCAAAAGCAAATAATTCACGAATTTTAAATAATTTTTACAAGGTAATATTGTTATGTGTTCTATTTTATTATTAAAATTTCTTCTTAATGTAAGACTATGTCTAATTTTGAAAATAAATTTTATTGTAGAAAGCATAGGCATAGTATATGTTGGATTTGGTGCTACCTGTGGTCTCAGGCATTGGTCGAATATCTTAAAATATGTAAGTGAAGACTACTATGCTTACGGAAATGTTTATAAAACTAACTCAAAATCTTTTAACTCCTGGTGGAGATATTTCTTACACTAATTGTTCTAACAGTTTGAGCACACAAATTACCTGAGATAGGAGATTTTTGTGTAACTGTTATTTCACAGTTTACAGAAAATACAAAATTAATAATATAAATTTTCTCTATGAGTAGGAATAATTAATAAAATAAATCTATAAATTGTTTTTTAAGATTTTATATGCTATTATTAACTCATTGAACTTAATTCTTATAACCACATATAGATAATAATCTCATTCTATACCATTTACAAATAACCAAGTGAATGTTTTAGAATAACTTAATCTTTATTTTCTTCACATGTAAACTGGAAATAATAAGCATAACACTTGTTATTGAATAAGTAACTAAATTAAAGCATGTAAAATTATTAGAATATTGACATGGAAAAAAAGCCAATAATATAAGCACAAATATATTATTTTTATTTTATAGTGGGAATCAATAGCAACACAAAATTATCTCCAATCCAGGATTCCCAATATCAAACTAGATATACTATTTTGGTATTTGTTTAAATAATCTCTTTATGTCTCTGACTTATGTTTTTAATAGAACTATTAATATGAGTTTTATCAAAGAACTACCATAAAAACAGAAAACTCAGATAAGTACAATGCGTATTACATTATACAAGAAAAAAATCCACATAAGGTATGTTAATTTGCTTTCATTCTTTTAAAATATCTACATTTTAGTTGGCTACTCATGGAGGAAAAGTTAAATCTTGCTTAACTAAATTTAACTCCATATTTCACACCTAACTATATATTTATTATTGATGATTTAGCAACTTTTGCTCTTCAATTTCTACACTATATAAGTTTGAATATGTAATATTCATATATTAATATAAGCAAATATTAGGTCTTGAACATTTTAAATATCCCTCAACTGATATTATATATAGCTATAATATAGCTAGCTATCTTGGCTGTAGATAAATATTTAGGCATTAATATTTTTAAAGTTACATGAATAAACTTGTTATGAGAATTAAAATAACTAAATTAATTAATCACTAATAAAATTGGTTTGAAGCCGGGAGTGGTGGCGCACGCTTGTAATCCCCGCGCTTGGGAGGCGGAGACAGGAGGATCGCGCAGGTTCGAAGCCAGCTGCGCTGGCGTAAGATACCCTGTTTCAAAAATACAAAATAGGTCTGGGAGTGTAGCCCGGAGGTAGAAGGGCTTCCAGGAACCCCAGTACCACCAAAAAAAAAAAAAAAAAGAAAATTGGTTTGATTCATTTCAGATACCCTAAAAAGGATAATTCTTGAAATATATATTAATATATTATTAGGAATTGGTAATTATCATTATATTGTAGCTTTGCTTTATATATAACAGTACAATATCAGTTTAATATTTTATGAAAAGAAAGTTGAGATAATCATACCATTCATCTCATAGCACATAAGTACTATTAGCCTTTTGTTTTTTTCTGGGGGGTTTTGGGGTTTGTTTGGTTTTTTATGGCGATACCAGAAAATGAACTCAGAATTCAAGGGCATTCTACCTCTGAACTACCTCCCTAGAAATATTTTATTTTTTATTTCAAAACAGAATATTATTAAGTTTTGAAGAACCTCACAAAGTTGCTGAGGCTGGCTTTGAACTTGTGATCTTTCTGTCTCAGCCTTCCACATACTGGGATTACAATTGTGCACCACGAGGCCTGGCTCATTAGCACCTTTTAATCTTTTTCCTTGAGTCATGTATGTGTACATCCACATGTTTGTTCTTATAGCTACATATACTACTCACATACCATTCTCCTTGTAAGTAACCAGGTGCATGTGTTAACATATAAATTTTTTTGTGTTTGTGTGATACTGGGGATAGAACATAGGGGCTTTCTATCCCTGGGATACACTCCCAGACCTTTTTTTTTTTTTTAATTTTATAGGTGCACTATAGTCTCACATCATAATGTGTATCATGCTGAGAATGGCATATATTCACATACTACTTTATCCCCCCCATCCCTGCTTCCCCTTTTCCCTCCCTCTCAATACAGAGTATCCAGGTTAACAATTCACATACATATACATATTTGAATGTATCTTTTTCATTGATTAACCTCAACTTTCTTTCTCCCCTACCCATCCTTTCTGGCTTTGCTAAGGTTTCCCGTCCATCATATGGAGTCCCTCTGGTATCCCTAATACCTCCTAACTTGAAATAGAAATGGCAATAAATTTTTTTCCACCAAAGAAAAACCCAGGCCCAGATGGGTTTCCAGGTGAATTCTACAAAACCTTCAGTGAACAACTAATACCAATACTTCATAACTTGTTCCAGGAAATTGAAAGAGATGGAACTCTCCCAAACTCTTTCTATGAGGCCAGTATCACATTAATCTCCAAACCAAATAGAAATACCTCAAGAAAGGAAAACTACAGACCGATATCCTTAATGAACATAGATGCAAACATTCTAAACAAAATACTAGCTATACACATTCAAATCAATATCAAGAGACTAATACATCTTGACCAAGTTAGTTTCATCCCAGAAAAACAAGGCTGGTTCAACATATGGAAATCAATGCATGTTATTCACCACATAAATAGAACCAAGAACAAAAACCACATCATCATAGCAATAGAAACTGAAAAGGCATTCGACAAAATCAAATACCCATTTATGTTAAAACACTGCAGAAAATTGGTAAGAAGGAATGTACTTCAACATCATTAAGGCAATATACTGTAAACCCAAAGCCAACATTATATTGAATGGGGAAAAACTGCAAGAATTTCCTCTAAAGTCAGGAACAAGACAAGGATGCCCACTATCACCACTCCTTTTCAATATAGTCCTTTAGACTTGCCACAGACAAGAGATGGAAATCAAAGGAATTCACATGGGAAGAGAGGAATTAAAATTATCCTTACTCACAGATGACATGATCCTTTATCTGGAAGACCCAAAGAACTCAACCCAAAGACTTCTGGAGCTGATTGACAAATTCAGCAAAGTCGCAGGATACAAAATCAACCTAAAGAAATCAGTGGCTTTTCTTTATGCCAACAACAAATCCACAATGAAAGAAACAAAGAAAACAATTCCATTCACTATAACCTCAAAACCAATAAAATACCTAGGAATAAACCTAACCCAAGATGTAAAAGATCTCTACAACAAAAACTATAAAACATTAAAGAAAGAAATTGAAGAAGACCTTGGAAGATGGAAAGATCTCCTGTGCTCATGGATAGGCAGAATAAATATCATCAAAATGACCATTCTGCCAAAACTGATCTATAGATTCAATGCAGTTCCCATTAAAATACCAGCGACATTCTTCAGAGACCTAGAAAAATCAGTCATGCACTTTATATGGAGAAAGAAAAGACCTAGAATAGCCAAAGCAATTCTCAACAATAAGAAACATGCAGGAGGCATTACAATCCCAGACTTCAAACTATACTATAGAGCAATAGTAGTAAAAACAGCATGGTACTGGCACAATAACAGATACACTGACCAGTGGATTAGAATAGAAGATACAGAAACAAACCCACACATCTTTAGTAAATTAATCTTTGACAAAGGGGCCAAACACATATGATGGAGAAAAGACAGCCTTTTCAACAAATGGTGCTGGGAGAACTGGCTAAACATTTGTAAAAAGATGAATCTAAACCCCTATATCTCACCAAACACAGGAATCAACTCAAGATGGGTCAAACACTTAGAAATTAGACCTGAGACTGTGAAGTTAGTAGAGGAGAGCATAGGTTCAACACTACAACATATTGGCACAGGCAGTAACTTTCTCAACAAAACCTCCAAAGCTCAGGAAATTAAAGCAAGAATTAACAAGTGGGATAACATCAAACTAAAAAGTTTCTTCTCATCAAAGGAAACCATCAAAAACCTAAAGGGGAAGCCTACAGAATGAGAAAAGATCTTTACCATCCACCACTCTGATAGGGGGCTAATATCCAGAATATACAAAGAGCTCAAAAGACTCTATACTAGCAAAACAAACAACCCAATCAAGAAATGGGCAAATGAACTAAATAGACACTTCACAAAAGAAGAGATGCAAAGGGCCAATAGATACATGAAAAGATGTTCTACATCATTAGCCATCAGGGAGATGCAAATCAAAACTACACTGAGATTCCATCTAACCCCAGTCAGAGTGGCAAGCATAAAGAAATCAAAAGCAACAAATGCTGGTGAGGATGTGGGGAAAGAGGAACTCTTTTACACTGTTGGTGGGAGTGCAAACTAGTTCAGTCACTATGGAGATCTGTGTGGAGATTCCTAAGAAAGGTGGGAATAGATCCACCATATGATCCAGCTATACCACTCCCGGGTATTTTTCTAAAAAGGTTGAATCCAGAGAACTATAGCAACATATGCATACCTATGTTCATAGCAGCACAATTTGTAATAGCCAAAGTATGGAACCAACCCAGGTCTCTATCAACAGATGAATAGATTGCAAAATTCTAAGAAATACACACAATGGAATTCTACTCAGCCATAAAGAAGAACAAAATCATACCATTTGCAAGAAGATGGAAAGCCCTGGAGAACATTATGTTAAGTGAGATCAGCCAAGCACAGAAGGAGAAGATACATATGTTTCCTCTAATATGCCCAAACTAGGAAACACAAAGGATACCAGTGGGACTCCAGATATTAGAGGGGAAATACTAGCTAAGTTTGAATGGAAAGATAGGAGAGGAGGAAGGCTGATCTTGATTAATGAGGGTCTACCCCTGAACATGTGTAAAATTATGAATAAGACATGGTTAACCTGGACAACCATTAGTGGGAGGGGGGAAGGGAAAACGGGGGCGGGGGGAGAGGGCACCAAATATAGTTTAAATGTATACTATGTATGTTCAATAAAAAATGTTAAAAGAAAAAAAAAACTCAAAAGTCTGCCCCAAAATCATGCATTAAAGAACAATTATAGAAATCCAATCACCTGTGTTATAATGTTTTTGCCTTGTTTTACTAACTGTGATATAAGTATTGCCTCATAGGGGATGGCAGAGCAGACAGGACCCGACAAATCTGCAACACAGCCCAGGGATCTTGATAAAGGAGGGTCTGGACTAAACCCTAAAGACAAAAAGACTCTGGAAGGATCAAAGGAGATCCTAGAAGACTGAATTTCCCCAAAATGGACTTTGGGTGTGAACCCCCACCTTTACAGATGTCTGCCTGTCCTGGATGTCTTTCTGGACTCCAGACCTTGCCCCCTAAGTCTCACCCAAGACCAGAAACCTGATTCCAATGACAAAGGCCAAGGGGGCTGACTTTAATCACCTAGTCCCAGAGGAATCTTAAACTGTGATGCCATGGATCTTCTTTTATCCTGTTTATCTTGTTTACACCTAATGCCTCACTATTGTCCTTTGGTGCTTACACGGGGTATAGGGTATAAATACTGGTGATGGAAATTAAAACATTGTCAATTGCACAGAAGGTGGTTGTCCATGTCAATAATTATTTCAGATTTTTTCCCGGAGAGGAAGCTCCACTTTTAGCGCCGTGAACAGGAACTTAAAGGAGTTTATTTCATAAAAGGGAAAAAATCGCTGCAGATAAGTGGCTGCAGAACTGCAACCTAAGCCCTTGCCCATCTTTCTGAGGATCTCGGTTCCAAACGAACTCAGTGCCAGATTTGCCCCCCAGGACTGAGCAAGTTCGTTTCAGCACTGGACAATCATTGGTGGGAGGGGGGAAGGGAAAACAGGGGCAGGGTGGGGAGAGGACACCAAGTATAGTTCAAATGTATACCATTTATGTTCAATAAAAAAAAAAAGAAATGTGGGTTCAGAATCCAATTGTGGTGGCACACTCCTGTAATCCTAATACTTGGGAAGCTGAGACAAGAGTACCTCAGGTTCAAGGACAAGTTCAGCAAGTTGTGAGGCTCTCATCAACTCAGAGAGTACTTGGTTTAAAATGAAAAAAAAAAATTGAAGTATAGCTCAGAAGTAAATAGCCTTGAGTTCAAATCCCATTGCCACAAAAATATGAATTCAAAATTATATAGCTTTAATAAAACTAATGGAAATGTGAAAGTTTGTATTATATTGATACATATTAATTTGAACAGGAAAAGGAACTTACTTAGGTTAGATGTGAGAAAATAATTACTATTTAAATTTTCTATGGTTAGATTAAGATGACTCAATAAATTGTAGTTTTGAGATTTTATTTGCAGAAAATAAATTTGGTAACTTTTTATGTTTATAGATACAATATTTTTATATATACATATATGGAGGGCAGTATATTTACCCACTAATGGTAAGATTTAGCTAAATTACTGTAATTTTATTGATCTAGAAGTATTTTCTTCAAAAGTATGTGGCATAGATTTTGTTATGAAATTTAAAGGATTTATGAGGAGAAAGAAATAAAAAAAAGAATGGCTAAAGATAAATATCAAGAAAAAATTGTAATTAAATCATTTGAATATGATCATTAGGAAGAATTATTGAAAAAGTAGGGCTTATTCATTCGAGTCACCCCTCCATGCCAGTCTGGCATGGGGCTGTACCTATCTTCTGTATTTCTATCTTTTTAATAAACTTCTTTAAATCTTCAAAAAAAGAGAAAGAATTATTGAAAAAGTAATGCAGAAGGGAGAATTATTTGCTGTGATAACAAATTTAAAACATGTGACTATAGAAGACATTTTTACAGCCTACTAAAGATGGATTTTTTTTGAAGAAGTATAAGAGCAGATAAACTAGGTGATTGGGTGTATTGTTCATAAGAATTGTGAAAGCTTTTGGAATCTTGGTAACATTCTGTAGAAAAATCTTACACAATAGAAATAATGGTAAGTGAATAATGAAGATTTTCTAAGAGGGCAGTGTTTTACATACTTCATAAGAAGATGAGTAATGGAATGAAAGAAGCTTAAAGTGTAAGATAATAAAGTGGCATTGAAGAGCAGCGAAGTACACAACCATATTTCATGACACTGAATTAAATTTCATGTAAAATATGATGACTGATGAAGGCAATACTTTTATTTGATATAAGAAATTTAAAAACAGATTTTAAAAGTATACATGGTGGCATTCTGAGGTAGTACGCATGTAGAAAAATATACTTCTTAAAATAAGCATTGTTCAATTCAGAGACATTATTGAAAGAGTTCAAAATTCAGGAAACAAGTGATAATTTGCAACAGAGGACAGGGAATCAAGAATGAAAACAGAAAACACTCTAAGTGAATGACAGATGAGCCAAAATTTTTAAAATTTATTTTTCATCAAGAAAAAGAAAAAGTATGAGAAACATAACAGAACAGAAACCAATACTGAAGGAAAATTGAAAAAGGATAACCAAACATGTTAAAAGACTAGCGGTACATGGAAATTTTTTTTTTGGTAGGATTTTTATACAACTTAAGAGGATGCATAATCTCTTTTTCCCCCATTATGTCTTAAATTGTTTTATTGGTGCATTGTAGTCATACATCTTAATGGAATACAAGATGGTAGAGAAATATATGCACACATCACTCATTTAGCCTTTACCCAATTTTCACCCCATTTCCTCCCCTCCCCTTTTGTTTGGCTTAGTGATTAACTTTGATATGCTTGTGAATGTACATAATGTACATTGAGATATTCCTCTTTTCCCTCCCATCCCCCTCAGGTCACCTTATTAGCTCATCTATAGTTTCTCCTTCTTTGTCTAGAGTTCTTCCTATGAGTCTTTTCTTCCCTAGCTTCTGTATATTAGGAAGGGCATATGATTTCTTACTTTGAATATGAAAATAAAAATAATTCATTTTTATAAACTTGACTCAACATTTTAACAAATTTGACAAATATGCTTAAAAACATTAGCTGTCCAAATACAGAACAAAAAAATTAACCAATATAATTCAATTCTAATGGTTAAGGTATTAGTATAAAGCAAATAGTTCCCAAACTCTGAAGACTCTTAAAACTGATTAATAATAGGAAAAGTATTTCTATATTTACCATATTAGGAGTCTAATAAGAAAAATATCCAGATATTCCAAGTAGGTATTAAAAAGGGCTTTGATTCATTAAATATGTATTAACTTTAAACTGTGAGTAAGCTGGAAATAGAATAGTAATATCTTAAATAATGAAAAATTAATCATAAAGTAAGTAAAAATAACCAAACTAGAAAACAGAAAAACAAAACATGTAATAAAAACAATGAGATGAGAGCAATATGAAAAGGCCATACCACAATGAAAAGCAGAAAGATTAATTCTCAACTTAACTCTATCAGACCTTCAAAAAATAGCTAATGACAATCATCTTGAAATTACTCCAAAAATAGAAAAGCAGGAACAATTCAAATTCATTTTATAAGAACTGTATTACCCTGATTCCTAAACCAAGTAAGGGCACATAAAAAAAAACTATAAATAAATATTTTTGATAAATATAGATTAAAAAATTCTTAATATTAGCAAATTGGACCAAAACCACATTAAGATTGTATTTTATGATTAAGTTGGTTTCATTTCAGGGATGCAAGAATGGTTCAACATTTTAAAAATCAACAAATACAATTCATTACATAAATAGAATTAACCACATAAATTGCATAGCCATTTCAATACATAAAATAAAAGCTTTTAACAAAACACAGGACCTATTCATGCTGAATGAATAAGAGATGGAGAAGAGTACATGTACATTTGTGGCTATATGATATTGATTCATACTATTATGTATAATTCTAATAAACCAATAAAAAAGGTAAAAGACCTCTACAGAAAAATTATAAAACATTGAAAAAAGAAATCAAAGACAATCTTAGAAGATGGAAAGTCTTCCATATTCATGGATAGTCAGAATAAATATTATCCAAACTGCCATACTTCCAATAGTTATCTACAGATTCAACGCAATACACATTAAATTACCAAGGTCAGCCAGGTGTGGTGGTGCGTGCTTGTAATCACAGGATTTTGAAGGCTGAGACCGGAGGATCGCGGTTCGCGGACAGCCTCAGCTACTTAGTGAGGCCCTCTGCAACTCAGTGAGACCCAGTTTCAAAATAAAGAATAAAAAATAGGGCAGGAGGTGTAGCTTGGAGTAAAATGACCCTGGGTTCCATCCTCAGACCCACAACAATATATATATTTATCAAGGTCATTCCTTACAGACATAGAAAATCACTCCTTAAAATGATTAGGTATTAGTTTTAAAAAGGTTTTTATCAGATTCATGTGTGGTGATGCACACCTATAAACTTACTATTTGGGAGACAGACAGGAGGATTTCAGTATTCATCAACTTAATGAGACTCTAAGCTACCTAGTGAGGCCCTGTTTCTTTTTTCCTTTTTTGTCTTCCTTCCTTACTTCCCTCCCTCCTTTCTTTCTTTCTTTCTTTCTTTCTTTCTTTCTTTCTTTCTTTCTTTCTTTCTTCTTTCTTTCTTTCTTTCTTTCTTTCTTTCTTTCTTTCTTTCTTTCTTTCTTTCTTTCTTTCTTTCTTTTTGTGCTTAGGATTAAGCCCAGAAGCATTAACCTCTGAGAAAATCTTCCTTTTTTGTTTTTTTATTTCGAAACAGGGTCTTGCTAGATTGTTGATAGTCTTACAAAATTGCTGAAGTTGGTCTCAAATTTGTAATTCTTCTGTCTCAACTTTCCAAGTACTGGAATTCAGGCATATACCATCACTCCTGTCTGAGAATCTGTTCCAAAAAAAGTAAGTTGCTTTAATAATGAGCCATTTGGTATGACCTTTGTGAGATCCACCATGGCATACTGGGGCCATGGCCAAAAGGTGCAGAAAGAGATGGTGTATCCCATCAATCTCATCTTTAGATATTTGCAAAATAGATCCCAGATTTAGGTATGTCTCTAGGAGCAAATATATATGTGAATAGAGGGATGTATTATTTATTTTTATGAGTAAATGTACTTTACATTAGATGATATAGAAAAGTTTAATTCTAAAACAGTCAAAAACAATTGGGTCATATTATGCTAAAAGGAAATACTACTCTGCTACAAAATGTTTTCAACTAGAAATGGTTAAAGAAGTAAGAAATTGTAGAGAAGGCAAACCATTTTTTTAGGTGTCCTACGCTGAGTATATGGTTTTAAAACATTTGTTCAACAGGGTGTGGTGGCACACGCTTGTAATCCCCGCTCTTGGGAGGTGGAGACAGGAGGATTGTGCTGGTTCGAAGCCAGCCTTGCTGGCTTAAGAGACCCTGTTTCCAAATAAAAATATTTTAAAAAATAGGTCTGGGAGCGTAGCCCTGAGGTAGAAGGGTTTCCAGGAACCCCAGTACCACCAAAAACTAAACTAAACTAAACTAAAATATTTGCTCATATTGCTTTGATTATCCTTATATGATTACCAGGTGATAATAAATGCAGTGAGATTGTTTTAATTCAAAAATAATTTTTTAAAAGAAGAATAGCTCTTAGGTAGAATGCTCCTAGGTTCAAGTTTAAGCCTCAGTAACTAATACTACACACACACACACACACACACACACACACACACACACACACAATGACTGTCTTGTTGAAAGCTGAATTTCTTACAACAATGTTGTAAGTCTTAATTTCCTTGAGTTTCTATTGTAAAATATTAGATATTGAGTAATTTTTAAGAATAGAAGGCTATTTCTCTCACAAAACTGAGAAATCAGGTCAGTATGCCTGCAGGGTCATCTGCAAAGGGCTGTTCTGTGCCACCAAAACAGTGCCTGATTGCTGCAGTCTCACATTGCAGAAGAAAAGGCAAAAGGGTCCTTTCCATCTAAGAGGACAGAGCTCTTCTGGCCTAATCAGTTAATAAAGGCCTCATTTCTTAAAATTGTTTCATTGAGGATTTTGTTTCAACATAATTTTTGTGGAGACAAATTTAAAACATCAATATTTTTTAAGATAATTGAAGATTTCTATTTTACCTCTACTAGTATGTACTACTTTACTTTTATATTGTAATTTCAAACAATTAAGTTGGATTTTTTTGTTTAACACAGATTTATCAAATGTACAAATTTCTTAATACATAAAGTAAAATTTTTAGTATGTTACAGAAATTTATAAGACAGTGACATATATAATATAAATATATAAAATAATATATTATATAGTTATATAATATATATATAATTATATTTTATATAATATAAATATATGAATATAATATAAATTTGTATTATTATTGTATTTGTATTTTATATATTATTGATTTTGTGTTTGTATTACAATTATTGTATTGTACTATTATTATTGTATTATTTATTATTGTATATTTTGAATTCAGGCAATTAGATTAATTAAAATACTCTTGTTGTGTATACGTAAGAAATGTCTAGCTCCTCTTCTCTAGACAAATTATTTATATTTTGTTGAAGAAAAGAAAAAAGGAGGCAATTAAGGAAGATTTGGTTCCTAGTGTAAGTATATCCCACAAAGGCATCACGAAACCGACATGACATACATATATGTGAGTGTAAATTGTTGAAGTGAAAAGGAACCTAAAAATATCAAGAGTGATACATAAGATGACTTCCTTAATTCACACATTTAGTAATTAGAATGGAGCTAGAGAATTAGAATTGGACAATGTGGCATTTGCAGTTCATCTGCACTCTGTATCATTATGAAGGATGTATTTTCAATATATTTTTCTACTTTTATTTTCAAGAAACATTATCAGTGATAAGGCTTGGAGAAATGCAATTTAATAGAATACTAAAAAAGATAAAGGGAAATAGGACACTCAAAAAGGTAACAGACACCAAAAATCTAAGGCCTGACTTTGGCAACTGGTTATGTGGAGCAACTTCAAATATTCTGTAGATAAAAACCATCATCATTGTTGTGTACAAATATCAAAGTATCACATTGAATCTCACAATGTATAGTTAGATGGTATCAATAAAATTATAAAAAAACATCAAACCTATATTTGAAATAAAGTTATATAAATTAGCGCAACAATTATAGGTAATATTGATTAAAATAATTATGCCAACTTTTATTATAATCATTACTGAAACTATATAAATGTATTATCACTTCTGTGTATATCAAAGAACCTAAAATTTAATAGGGTATATAAATTTTATATTTTAATCAACTGACTTTAAATTTAAAAACTTAACATTTTATTAAATTTTCAATGCTGATAACTTAGATTAAGTATTTCATTAAAAATTCTGTTTTAAGCTGGGTATGGTGGCACATACTTGTAATCTAAACCTTCCCTCCTAGGATTACACACTTGTAATCCTAGGAGGTTTAGGTAGGAGGATCAAAGTTTCCAGACCAGCCTTAGCTACTTAGTGAGGACCTCCACACCTTAGTAAGATCCTATTTCAAAATAAAGAATAAAAATAGGACTGGGGGTATTGATCAGATGTAGAATACCCTAGGTTTCACCCCCAGTCCCACAAAAAAAGTCTATTTTAATGAAATATAATTAATTTCTGAAACTGGCTCCCTGGAGAAATTTAGAGAGTAAATTCACCCAGCCACAAGATAATAGTGCTATGTTAATTAATTTGATGATACTGAAGCTCACTTATATGTATATATAATATGTTTTGGTCAAAAAATATAATTCGTAGCCAATTATAATTAGTTATAATTGTAATTTATAATTTAATTTAAATTATATTTAATATAAATAAGTTGTTATAATTGCAGAATATTTTCTGAAAATGCTTAAATATAAATGTCAAAAGATCTGTTTGAGGTGACAGTAAAGTTATGTAGACCTGAAAAACATAATATATCTGAGTAAAATTATACACTAATCTAGTGGAATAATGAGCAGGCTTTTGTTATTTATTTATTTATTTATTTATTTATTTATTTATTTATTTTTTTGGTGGTATTGGGGTTCCTGTAAACCCTTCTACCTCCAGGCTACACTCCAAGACCTGTTTTATATTTTATTTGGAAACAGGGTCTCTTAAGCCAGCGCGCACGGCTGGCTTCGAACCTGCACAATCTTCCTGTCTCTGCCTCCCAAGCACAGGAATTACAAGCATGCTTGCTCTGCCACGCCCAGCAAATTTCTTTTTTTTTAATAAATTGCCAAAGGTATGCTTAACAGCCTTGGATTAGAGAACATGGCATAAGCAACTGAAAATAGTCATGATACAATCATTGTCAGTATATTCTTTACGCATTTGTAAACTGCATGAGAATAAATAAGTGTTTACCAAAAATTTAGTTTATAATTGAATTTATTTCCACAAATCTAGATATAATGTTTATTTAAAGATTCAACTACTGCTGTTGAATTAATACCGTAGACTTAATTCTGTAGTGAATTTCTTAATTTTGTGTTTCGTTGGCATGCATTTTGAGTGTAAGTTTAACTTATTCTACAAGCCAGGCTCAGTCACTCTTGACACAGTGTCCATCCCTACCTTCTCACAGTTCCTTCATGTGGACCACCAGATCTCTTCCTTATATAACTCCTGCTTGTGACCTACCTTCCAGTGGGACAGAAAAATGCAGCCTACTTGACTCACCACACATACTCCCATTGCCCTAGTAAATAGTGCAGATAGGCACAGTGATGCCCTTTCAGTCACAGAACACCTTCACGGAGCTGTGTTTGCTTTAAAAATAAAGCAAAGAACTCCCTCTGAGAAGCCTGCTGGGGTAATGAGTG
This sequence comes from Muscardinus avellanarius, assembly GCF_963383645.1. Lineage (NCBI taxonomy): Eukaryota > Metazoa > Chordata > Mammalia > Rodentia > Gliridae > Muscardinus > Muscardinus avellanarius. The sequence continues at coordinate 153,023,293 of NC_137787.1, forward strand.
CCCTTGACCTCGATAATGGCTTCTGCCCTCATATTTGTCCCTTTCTTTCCTCTTTCTTGTCTCTCACCAGGCTAATGTTGTGTTTGCTGAATAGCAACCTGCTTCCCCATTGACCTTGCAAGATATGCTGTCCTCTTCTCTCTATGATATGGAAGTAATAAAAATAACTGTTCCAATGGCTCATTTGTTTTGTTGTGTTTCCTTCTTTGTGTCTCTGTTAACTGACACACCAAAACCTAGTTCTCTTCCTCAACAGGGGTCTTCTAGAGGGTGGCTATCTTGTTAGTGATAAACTGGACATGTGCAGGATAAAAAGAGTATTGGAGGAGTCTGCCAGCATAAACAAGCTTCTCTGTAAGAGAGAAACTTGGTCATGGATCAGATACATAGGAATCAGACCTTTGATAAAGATAAGAAGTATTCTGCGAAAGGCATGCTGTAAACATCCATGACCATCTCCTTCAGACCACCATTGGGGCAGGGCTAGAATTTACAACTGCTTTCCAGAGAGACATTTCAAGGAAAAAGTAGAGGAAACTATAGATATTTGATAAAGTAATTTGCAATATATTTGAAAGAATTTATCTATCCTTTTAGACATTACTTATTTTTGCTTTATTGAACAGAATATTATTTTTTTATCTGTCTTTTATGTGTGGTAATATTTATGTTTTACACATTTTAATGTTATTCTTGCCTTCCACAAAATAGGTGAAAAGTATAACATGTTAACCTAAATTAAAGGAACTCCAAAATGTATGAGCACATCCGCTGTCTACCACTACTAACGCTCCATCTCTGTATTTAAGTTTTCTTTTCTGTAAAATAAAAATATTGGTAAATTCTAGGATATTTCAATTATTCAACATTTCAAAGTACTTGGAACAAATTCTAACAAGATATTAAGCTCACTCTATATTTTTGTTATAGTTATTGATGTTATTGTTAAATGCATGATTTATTGAAGAAGTCTCAAGACAATAAGGACCATAACAGACTTTCTAAAGTTAGTATTAAATTAGTGTTGGCCAGTGCCAGTGTTGAATACAAAAATATACTTTGAATGAATCATTTATACAGGTATCAATTACTTCACTCTGGTGTCTTTATAAATACTATCTGGCCCCTCGTTGAAGATCTGTGGGCGATTTTGAGGCCTGGCCCTAGACAATCATAGATGTTTTCTATGGCAGAACTCGCAGACTTTCTCACTTGCAACACCTGCCCCCTACTCTACCCTCTATACCACTCTTTGTTACTTTTAGGGTAAATAAAAGAACAAAAATCTCTTGGTTATTGCTTCCTGGCAGTGAGACAACCTCTTTGTGCTGATCACTCAACATCCACCAATATGGGGAGGGTTGTGGAGGGGAAATGAATTGAGCAAGAGTAAGGAGAATAGAATCAAAAATTTCTCCAGTTTGGCCTGTTGCTTATATTATCAAAGTGACTAAGGAAGGGTTTGGCTGCTACCTTAACTTTTAACTTGTTGCTTTAACAACTCATAAGAGAGGGCTTAGCTGCCAGGAACTGTAGCAGCCAAATAAAGCAATAAACTGGCATATTATATATACTGTGTTAATCAAAAATAGAAAGAAAAGGGTGTGATAAAATAATTGTCAACTATGGGCTGTCTTTTTTGAGCCCAGTCAGGAAAAGTCCCTTTAGAAGGTAATGCTAGAAACTCACATTTTCTTTACCAATGAACTTGTTCACTCCTCCCCCCCCCCCACTATGAGCTTGGAAAGGAATTTTTGTTTTGTCTTCTGTGTATCTCTCCATATCTAGAAGTGTTTCAGGCATTATATATGACTTCTAAAAATGTTTACTTACTATATTAATGAATTATGCATTCTATAGTGAGAAATCAAATTTTTATTTCTGTGAAGAATTAATTGTGAATTATTATGAAGATGAAAAATATATTCAGTTCAATTTGATAGAATTGTTGGTTGTGTTTGTTGCGTTATTTAAGATCCATGTGCAAAGTATATTCATCATGATACATTGATAAGTTTTAGAAATAAAACAGAGCAAACAAAATAGACCAAAATAGTAGCAGAACAATTTAGTCAGTTTACTCTTCATATTCTCCCAAACAGTTGATATATCTTCTCATATTTAGTGAATATTTGTTTGCAAGATGCCTTTTTAAAATTAGAAACTAATTACAATGACTATCCCTTCTAACATTAAATGTTGTCAGGATTCTCTTGAAGTGGTCCCTAGCTTTAAATGACAAGACAAATAAATTTATGAAATGTTTGACTTTTCTATATATGAAGGTTAGCAGTTGTGAATATTTTAAATAACAAGATAAGCAAATAAATATAAATTTTATTTTTTAAAAACTTTAATACTGATACTATTTATCATGAGAACAACAGACAAAATCCTTACAACTAATAAATAAATTCAAGTGATCGTTTTCCTCTATGTGTATGCTCATTATGGAGAATGTGAGCTATTGGGAGGTTAGATTGTTTGGAACAGGAAAGAAACCAAAAGAAATTTTGTTACTAATTTTAGGAACTCTGAAAAATTCTTCCTCTGTTGCAACTATCCCATACTGTCATGGAGAATGCTGGACTCAAAAATATAACAGAACTATTGATAACTTTTGCTTTTTATCAATTAATTTTGAACTCTAGGAGACCACAGGTCTTAAAGATCTTTTATTTGTTAAAAATATAAGGACATAGAAACTGTGTTCTTAATTCATATAAGTTCAAGATTCTTTGTTCACCTACTTTTTCCTATCTATTTAATCTACAGCTTTTGTTACATCACCAGCAGGGAGCTTTCATAGATAATTTGGTTCAATCTTAAATTTTCTGCAATATCTCATTTAATGGTATTAATTTCCCCTTCAGTTAGCAAGTTCCCTTTTGTGATGGCTTGTCTCTAATCTGTTGTATTATATTCCTTTCTTTAACCTACTTGTCAACTCAGAATTTGTTGGTAAATTACCGGAATATTTCATTTTTCTATGAGATTATAATATTTTTGATTGAATGACTCCTCTAAAATTGCAATACTCTAATCTTATGTTTAGAAATTTCACTGACAGTACCAGCATTTTTTAGATATAACATATATAAAAATGGTGAGTTTAAAGTTATAAGTTGTGATTTCAAACATTTGGGTCATCTTTACATTAATATCATTTGATTATTCAGTTTAATAAAGATTGATTAATATTCCCCTCTCTCTTTTTATGCTGGTAATTTTTGGATTATATCCTAAACATTTTAAATATTACTTGAATTCTGTGATAATGTTCTGAAGATTATGTTTTCTTTTTAATTTACTGGTCCATTGTGATCATACAGCATTATGAGATACAGAATGTAGAGACACACACGCACACATCTCACATTTAGCCCTTCCCCAGTTCCCACCCCAATCTCTCTCCACTCTCTCCTTCTCAAGTTCAGTTTAGTGACTGACTTTGGTACTTATATGAATGAACACCATGTGCATGAGAGTGCTTCCCTATCCCCACTCCTATCTCCTTCAGTTAGGTCAGCTTCTTTACTCATCTAAAATTTCTTCTTTGTCTAGAGTCATTCCTATATCCCATTTTTTCCCTAGCTTGTGTATATTAGGGAGAAGACTTGACTTTTCACTTTTTATGACTGGCTAATCTCATTTAGCATAATGTTACCCAGTTTGATCATGTCTTTGAAAATAATATAACTTTTCTCCACTTTATGGCTGAGTAAAATCTCATTGTGGTGAACCTGATCATTCTCAAACTGTAGAAATACAACTGTATTCTTTATTTTAGGGCTCTCCTATTAGCTGCTTCCCATTTATACTTATGTATGTTTCAGTCGTTAGCCAGAGACTGGGGACATTCAACACAGATTTGAAGTTTCTATTCCCTGGCTTTTTTTTTTTTTTAGTTCTTCTCTCTCTAGATTCTCTAACTCCCTAGCCTAGTTCTCCTCTTTCTCTAGTCAGAATGGTGGACTATTAGAATGCCAGCTGCTCCTGACCAGCTGACAAAACAAATTTAGTCAACTGGAAAGTGACTCAAAATCATAACCTTCTCCATATAATATTTAACTTGAAAAATATATGTATAATAAAATAATATCACTGAATAAATTAGAATATTTTTATAAAGTGAGAACTTAATTTGATTTTAGTATTCTATTTTGGATTTTTTATATCCCATAAACCATGTCATTACCAAAATACAATTTTGAAGCTTTATATGTTTCTCGTATAATAAAACTACTTAATTGGATGTCCTCTTTATTTCTAGTAAAGCTACTTGCTATAAAACCCATATTGTTTTCTATAATCAATATAGTTATAATGGAAGTCTAAGTAACTTCTTTTATTAAAAAAATTTCTCATTGTCATTGGCTTCTGTTGTTGGTGTTTTAAACTTCTATAGTTTCTGTTTATAGTTATTTTTCATTCTCCTCGGAATATGTAGACACATTTGCTTTTGTTTAAACATTTCTGCCTTTTTGCTAACTAAATGGCTGTGTATGTATAGTTCTCTTCATCATATTTATGATATATTAAGTATCTCGCTACAAGAATATTTCTTTTCTCCATTTTGGAAATCATTTAATGATTCATATCTTCATATATTTTCTTCTTTTAAAATATACTTTTATTGGTGCATTATAACCATACATCATATTGAGATTTAATGTGACAGGAACATATATACACATAGCACCTGATACACTTCCCTCTGGACCCCACCCTGCCTCCTCCTTTGTTTATAATATTGATATGGGGACTAAAAGTTTCACAAATATACATAGTAGTACTTGAACTGTTTTGTTTTTTTTTTTTCATGAAGTCTCCCCTTTACTTTTCTCATCTCCCTCCCCAGATCCCTTTTCAGTATTTTACTGGTTTCTTTCCTCATTTATCTGGTTTCTTTTGTTTTCTAATTTCTTTCTAGCTTCTACATGTGAGAAGAGGCATATGATCCTTAATTTTATAAAACTGTCTGATATCACTAAGCATAATATTCTCTATTTCCACCCATTTTTTTGCAAATGACATATTTTTTTATGGCTGCGTAAATTGTGTGTCTATCCCACAGTTCATAACCCATTTTTCTATTGATGGATTGGTTCCATAGTTTGGCTATTGTGAATTCTGTTGCTATAAACATGGATGCATGTATTCCTATAAAACTGATTCTTCAGTTCCTTTGGAAAGATGCCCAGTAGTAGTATATCTTGGTTATAAGATAGTTCAATTCCCAGTATCCTGAGGAATCTCTGATCTGTATCCTGAGAAACCTCCAAATCTCCATAGTGGCTGTACTAATTTGTAATCCCACTGATAGTTTATAAGGGTTTCTGTTTTCCCACATCTTTATCATCATTTATTATTTCTTGTATTCTTGATGATTGCCAATTTAAAACTGGAGTTAGATGGAATCTCTTATGGTTTTGATTCTAGTTACATTGGTTTTAGCTATTATAAGTCTTACCCTTGAGCAGATTTAAAAGATACACTCTGAAAACCAAAATCAAAGGTTATCCTTTGAAAAGATAAAATGTTAGTTCTAGCATTTTTCTTTTCTTTTAGTATCTCCCCCAGTTTATAATGGATGAATCAACAAGATATCTAACAGAATGTGCTAGTATAATGTTGTCTTAGTCTAAAAATTGACAGTTAAATTTGTAGAGAAAATTACAGTCTGAGAAGAAAGTTTACCCCAAAATATGTATATAAACTCTTCTCAAATTTTGAGCTGGCAGCAGACTTCTTTGATTCTGCCAGAAATGAACAACTGGGAAGAAAAGAAACTGAACAGTTTCACGTGCTGTGTACTGAACAAGTGTTTGAAGTTTGATTCAAAAGTGTTAGAAGTTTTGCACTATAAAAAATAAAATCAAACCTAAAAAGTTCAAAGAATAAGTACTTTAGCATATTTTATAGGACAGGTTGCCATAATCCACAACCTTTGCAACATATTAGTCATAATTTCAAGTGGCAAAATAAAACAGCTATAAATAAAAAAGAATCAAGCCAGGTGTTGTGGCACACACTTGTAATCCCAGCATTTGGGATGCTGAGACAAGAGGATCGTGGTTCAAGGACAACCTCAGCTATTTAGTGAGGACCTTTGCAAGTCAGTGAGACCTTGTTTCAAAATGAAAAATAGCCGGTGGTCGTAGTGGCGCATGCTTGTAATCCCCGTGCTTGGGAGGCAGAGACAGGAGGATCACGCAGGTTCGAAGCCAGCCTCGCTGGTTTAAGAGACCCTGTTTCCATGTAAAAGTATAAAATAGGTCTGGGAGTGTAGCCCAGAGGTAGACGGGTTTCCAGGAACCCCAGTACCACCAAAAATAAATAAATAAATAAATAAATAAATAAATAAATAAATAAACAAATAAATAAAATTTAAAAAATAAGTAAACATAGGTCTGGGGGTGTAGCTTGGTGGTAGAATGCCCCTGGGTTCTATTCCCAGTACCATAAATAAAGAAATGAATAAATAAATAATAAATTAAAATATTAGTAATGAAAAACAAAATAATATATGTACTACCATAAGACAAAATCATCATACTTGAAGTAAGATAAATAGAATCATAAAAAATGATCAAAGTGGAAAAGACTTTAAAAGAATACTAGAAATGAATGAAGTTTGATGATTTGTTAGGCAATATTAACTGCTGATTTATGTGATAAAAATCTCAAAAACAAAGCTGGGCGTGGTGGCGCACGCTTGTAATCCCCGCGCTTGGGAGGCGGAGACAGGGGGATCTCGCAGGTTCGAAGCCAGCCGCGCTGGCGTAAGAGATCCTGTTTCAAAAATATAAAATAGGTCTGGGAGTGTAGCCCGGAGGTAGAAGGGCTTCCAGGAACCCCAGTACCACCAAATAAATAAATAAATAAATAAATAAATAAATAAATAAATAAATAAAAATCTCAAAAACAGATGAAAGAAACAATGAAAATATATAAATATGTGATGAAGTTAGGAATATAGTTTTCAGATTTTATTTAAATATATAAAAATATCTCAGGAAATTACAAATAGGATAATGAAAATAAAAGGAGAATCATACATAGATTATAGAATATTTTATAGAAATTTAACCTCCTAAAATGAAAGACACAGAGGAAAACTAAAAATGCAACAAAAATAAGTATTATATAAATATTACATACAGCACAAAACTGGCACAAACTAGAACTGGGACATACCATAAACAACAATGAATCTGCAACTTAGAGAGACTTTCAGCAACTTAGCAAAACCATATTTTAAAATAAAAAAAAATAATATAAGCCTGGTGCTGGCATGAAGCTTAGATGCAAAAAACACCCCTGGATTTAATTCTCAATACCAAATAAATAAATAAATAATCAATAGTGTTTCTTTGTGCATATAACAAACTGAAAAAAATTAAAAGACAATTCACAATTACAAAACTACAGTTAAAACAAAAATAAATGCTATGAAATACATTAGAGTTTTGCAAGAAAATATTTAAATTATAAAAAACTATTATAGTAATGAAGAAATGTAAGTTTAGAAATCATGAATTGCTATATGCAAATACACACAAATATATGTATATATACATACATATTATGTATAGCAATTGATTCAAAAATATATTATTCAAATAAAAATCTCAATTGTAGTCTTAGAGTGCTAGGCAAAAGTTATAATTAAATGAAAAATAAAATAGTTAAGCCAACTTTGAAATATATACAGGTATAATGGCTTATCCTTTTAGATATTAATAAGTATTTTATTGATATGATGTAAGATACTACTTCATGGTGACTAAATTGTTGCAGCCATGCAGGAAAACAGTATAAAAACATTTTTCAAATGTATTTGTGCACATGCCATTTGATACATTCATTCATTATAGGCTACATATCATGAAAACATACATCTAACAATAATAAATAAATAAATATTGATTTTAACATTTTTATGGTATTAGTAGTTAACACAAATTAGAAAACTACTAATGGACAATTAAATAGTGAATATAGTAAGACACATAATTAAATATTAATTCAACAATAGGTAGACTTCTATAAAGAATGCTAATGTTGAGTGAGATAAATAGAAATGACATTGCACTTAGGAATTTAAAACACTTCTATACAAAATTATTGTAATATATTTTTAAATAATATATGTAAACATACAGACATGCAAAAGAAACATGGATGTGTGTGCACACTTGTGTGTCAAGGCACTATATGCAAAGTCACTTTATTAATACTATTTAGACCCCAGTATGGTGGATGATAGAAGCAAAATTTATCATTTCTGTCCTACGGAATTTCAAATACAAACTACAAAATCAAAAGAAATGCAGTGATAGATGCTAGCAATTGTGTTTATATTAAATTCATAAAACGCCTCAGGCATCTTCATGATGAAAGACACATGGTTAGGTGTGTTCAAACTTGCAATTCTAGGGACTACTGGATTTCTTCCTTTTATACTCCCATTATAATAGAAGATTCATCACCTTACAGTAGTGAGGGGGTATTTGAAAGCATACAGGTGATGGCATAAGACTTGGGCTAGGTTAGAACATAACTGATAAGTACATCTTATAAGTTGATATGATTGCTGTAGTATGAAAACTCAAGCAGTTGTGAATAAAGCACATTAATTTAATTTCTCTAATTCTTGGATATTTACCTCAGAAGTAGTACATAACATTTACTAAATTTAGATGCTTATTTTTACTAATAGAAATATGCAGAATGAACATACAATATTTGGTAGGGTTTATTACTTAATTATTATCAATTTTGGGTAAGTAATTCACTTTAAAGATTATGCCTAATTTTAAAATTAAATGCTTTCTTTTTAATTTGGAGTTAAGCATTTTCTTTACTCTTTCTTATATTATTATATGTCTATATCCTAATAAATTAAAATAACTCTTCTTAAGTAATCCTGAGTGCCATGACTATAGGAATTTGATCACAAACAATAGCACACTTACTTAAAAATAGAGTTCTTTTAATATTTATTAATGTAAATTCCAAGTATCCATAAGTAGTACTAATTTTGGAAATGAGTTCATTTACAAAATCTAAGTGGAATTTAGATTTGCTTAAAAACTACTTTATAATAAATATATTCTATCTCTTTAGTAGAATGTTTTTCCAAGTCAATAATATGAAAGATCAGAAACTTATCAGATCAAGGCATAAAAAGTTCTGTGAGAAGAGGTCAGGATAAAATGTCTAAATTTATGACTTAGTGATATAAATTGAAAATAAAAATTGTGTACTTATCTTGAAGATATAAAAATAATAGAAATAAGACCACTTTTAGAAACTTAAAAGGTTGGACAGACAGCAATTAAGTCTATTTTGAATCTATAGCAGAACTGAGATCCAAGAACAAATAACTAACTTCAAACCTTGAGAGAGACATAAATAGTCTTATAAATTGCCTTTCTGGTATCCATGCTTTCAAATTGTGTATCATAATAGTAGAAAGATTAAACTATAACATTTAAACAAATTAGTATAGGCCAAGTATGCCATTATGTGATGCTATTATACAATGCCCCCTTTACCACTCAGAAACAAGGCAGACATATGAAAGGCAGGGCTTGGTCTCTGAGGAAGAATTCTTGGGGTTGTGATCATGGAGATTATATATGGTCCTGCCTCCCCTTGCTCTTTATTTATTCTTTTACTTCTGGCCTCCATGATGTCTGTCTGTATGCCTGTCTGTATGCCTATCTGTCTATCTCTATCTATCTGTCTGTCTGTCTGTCTGTCTGTCTATCTATCATCTATCTATTTTCTCTCTGCCCTTCAGCTGCAATGCCACATATTTCACCTAGTCTAGTATAGACTGGACACTTAAATATCCAAAACTGAAAGCAAATAAATCTTTATTCTTCTAAGCTGGGGTTGCCAGGAATTTTGGAATGCGCAGATGAGAATGCTGACTGAAACATGTAAGGTAGTAAAGCTCCTGAGAATGCAGTCCTAGTGGCCATAACACCATTCTGCAGGATTATCATCTTAAATTTTTATCAGGTGAGTACAAATAATATCAGTGATTTATTTTATTTTTTACTGTTGCATTGTAATCATACATCTTAATGAGATACAAGATGGTACCCCACCTCTACCCATTTGTAGAGGTGTACGTGCACGTAGCATTCATTTAGCCTTTCCGCTATGCTTCTGAATGTACATCATGTGCATTAGGGACTTCTCTTCTGTCCTCAGTTAGGTCTCCTTATTTTCTCATCTAAGGTTTATCCTTCATCTTCTAAAGTTTCTCCTATGACCTATTTTATCCTCACCTTCTGCATATTAAAAAGTGTATCCAATTTTTATTTTTTGTGTTTGGCTAACCTCACTTAGCATAGTGTTCTTTAGTTCCATTCATTTCCCTGAAAATGATATAATTCTATTCTTTATGACTGAGAAAAATCTGCTTTTGTACATATTCCATAGTTCTCTGATCCATTCATCTGCTGATGGACATCTTGGCTGGTTCCATAGTTTGGCAATTGTGAATTGTGTGGCTAAAAACATAGATACACTGCAGTACTTTAATAGTTGGGTTTCCATTCTTTTAGGTATATACCCAGAAGTGCTATTGCTAGATCATATGATAGGTTTAATTCCATTCTACTTAGGATCCTCCGTACTGTTTTCCTATGTGTTTGCACTAATTTTCAATCCCACTAACAATATTCTAGAATTTCTTCTTCTTCTTCTTCACATCATTGCCAATATTAAATGTTCTTTGTATATTAATAATTGTCATTCTATTTTGGGTAAAGTAAAATTTCAGAATAGTATTGATTTGCATCTCTACTTTCTAATGATGTTGAACTTTTTTTCATACATTTACTGGCCATTTGAATTTCTACTTTTGTGAAGTGTCTATTTAGTTCACTTCCCCATTTTTTAATTGGGTTATTTTTGTTCTTACTGGTAAGTTTACTGAGTTCTTCATAGATTCTAAATATTAGTCGTCTATCAGAGAATTAGTTGGTGAAATTTTTCTCCCATTCTATAGGCTCTTTGTTGAGGTTCTTTATACTTTCTTTTTCTTCACAGAAGCTATTCAGTTTAATGTGAGGCCACTTATTAAACCTTTTTTTAAAGCCTGGCATGATGGTGCAGACTTGTAATCCTAGCACTTGGGAGGCTGAGATAGAGGGATCACACAGGTTTGAAGCCAGCCTCAGCTACTTAGTGAGGCTCTCAGCAACTTAGTGAGACCCTGTTTCCAAATTCAGTATAAAATAGGTCTGGGAGTAGAGCCCAGAAGTAGAAAGCCTCTGGGTTCTATCTCCAGTACCACACACACACAAAAAGAAATAAACCTCTTTTTAAATTCTAGTACTTTCGGGGTCTTGTAGAGAAAATTTTTACCTGTGCCTATGTCTTGAAGTGTTGTTCTACCTATGTCCTCTTTATGTAGCTTCAAGGTCTCTGGTCTGATTTTCAGGTCTTTGATTCATCTTGAATGGACTCTGTTGTAAGGCAAGAAAGTTGGGTTTTTGTCTATTTTTTTCTAAATTTGATTAATCAGATTTTCAAGTACCATTTGTTGAAGAGGCTATCTTTTTTCAGTGTGTGTTTTTGGCTCCTTTGCAAAAATGAATTGGCTATAATGTGTGAATTTGTTTCTGAGTCTTCTTTTCTTTCCCATTGTTCTATACAACTGTTTTGTGCCAATATTATGCTGTTTTTATTCTATGGCTTTGTAGTATAGTTTGAAGTCAGGTATTGTGATGCTTCCTATATGGTTCTTGTTGATGAGAGCTACTTTGATTATTTTGGTTGTTTTGTTCTTCTAGATGAATTTAAGAATTGATTTTCTTTTGTCTGTGAGGCAAGACTTTGGTAATTTAATAGGTATTGTATTGAATCTGTAAATCACTTTGGAAAGAAGGGTTGTTTTAGTGATATTTATTCTGCCTGCCCGAGAGTATGGGGGATCTTTTCATCTTCTAAAGTCTTCTTCAATTTATGTTTTCAGTGTTTTACTTGTAAGGTCTTTTACCTCTTTGATTAGATTTATTTCTAAATAATTTATTTGGAGAGATATTGTGAGTGGAAGTTTTTTTTTTTTTTTTAATTTCTTCCTCAGTGGATATATGATTGGTGTAAAGGAAAGTTTTTTTTTTTTTTTTTTTAAAGATTGATTTTGTATCCAGACACTTTGCTAAAATTCTTGATCAGTTTTATTCTTGATCAGTCTTTTGGCTGAATTTGTTCATTTTTCTAAGTATAATATCATATCATCTGTGATTAAAAATAATTTTAGTTCTTCGTTCTCTAGATTTTCTTCTCTTGCCTTTTTTTTTTTTTTGGGTGGGTGGGGATGGGGATGGAACCCAGGGGCATTCGACCTCCGAGCTACACCCCCCTGCCCTATTTTTTTTTTTTTATTCTTTATTTTGAAACCAGGTCACACTGAGTTGCAGAGAGTCTTACTTGGTAGCTGAGGCTGTCTGCGAACCGTGATCCTCCAGTCTCAACCTCCCCAATGCTGGGATTATAGCCACCAAGCCCGGCTATTCTCTTGCCTTTTTGATCTGGCTAGAATCTCAAGTATTATATTAAAAAGAAGTGATGATAATGGATATTTTTTTCTTTCTGTTTTTAGGAGGAATTCTCACAGTTTTTCCCCATTTAAAATGATGTTGGCTGTGTGCCTGTTGTATATTGCCTTTGTGATGTTGAGGTATGTTTCTTCTATTCTAATTTTCTGCAATGTTTTTAGCATGAATGGATGTTGGATTTTATCAAATGTTTTTTTTTTTAGCATCTATTGAAATAATCAACTGATTTTTGTCTTTGGTTCTGTTTATGTGGTGAACATGGGTTGTGTTTGTGTGTGTGTGTGTGTGTGTGTGTGTGTGTGTGTGTGTGGTATGGGGGTGGAACTCAGGGGCTTTTCTACCTCCAGGCTATATTCCCAGACCTATTTTATATTTTATTTGGAAACAGGGTCTCACTAAGTTGCTGAGAACCTCGCTAAGTAGCTGAGGCTCACCTCGAACCTGTACGGTTCTCCTGTCTCAGCCTCCCAAGCGTTGGGATTAAAAGCATGCACCACTATGCACAGCTTGGGTTTTTTTTTTTTTTTTATGTTGAACCAGGCTTGTATTCCTGGGATTAACCCTACTTATGGTGTATATTTTTTTATGTGGTTTTGAATGTGCATTGCTTATATTTTGTATACCAGTTTTAGTTTTCTTTCCTTGAGCTGTCTTTATTTGGTTTTAGTATTAATGTGATGTTGGCTTTATTGAATGTGTATTTTTTTAATTCTGTTTTTTTTTCTATTTTATGGAATACATTAAGGAGTAGTGGAATTAGCTCATTTATAAAGGATTTATAAAATATAATTGGGACAACATCTGGCCCTGAGCTTTTGTTTGATGATACACTTTTTATTTTTACTTCAAACTCTGATTGCTATTGGTTTATCTAAAATTTCTATATCTTCTTTACTTAGTTAAAAAGGTTGTATTTATCTAAAAAGTTGTCAATTTCTTCCAGATTTTCCATTTTGTTGGAGCATAGTTTTTCAAAGTAGTTTCTGATGATCTACTGGATTTCTACACATTTGGTGGTAATATCTCCTTCTTAAGCCCTTATTTACATATTTTCAATTGATTATTTCTTTTCCTTAGTGTTTCATCTATTTTGTTTATTTTGTCGAGAAACCAGTTTTGGGTATTGTTGATTTTCTGTATTTTATTTAATTCTGTTCTTCATTGATTTCTGCTCTATTTAAATAATTTTCTGTCTTCTACTGGCTTTGAGGTTAGACTGTTTTTGTATTTTGTCATTAGGTTATTTATTTCATAATTTTCTGTTTTAATTATGTGGGCACTACATTCTATAAGTTTTCCTCTTAATACTGACTTCAAGGTGTCTAAGAGGTTTCCATATGTTGTATTTTTATTTTTGTTTGTTTTTAGAAATTTTTTAATTTCACCCCTTATTTCTTCTATGACCCATTCTTCATTCAGCAGTGTGGTGTTCAGTCTCCATGTTTATGTGGCTACTCTGGATCTTATTATAGTTGATTTTTAATTTCATTACATTGTTGTCTGAAAAGATACAGGTAATTATGTCACACTTTTTAAATTTACTAGTGCTCACTTTTGTGGCCCAGAATGTGATGTGTTTTGAAGAATGTTCCTTGAGCATCTGAGAAAAATGTGAACTCTGTTTTAGTTGGGTGTAATATTCTCTATGTATCTAATAGGTCCATTTGGTTTACTATGTTCTTTAGGTATGATGCATCTTTACTGGCTTTTTGTCTAGAAGATTGGTCTAATGGTGTGAGAGGAGTGTCAAAGTCTCCTAGTATTATTGTATTGGGATCTATGTATGATTTAATGTCACAAAAAGTTTGTTTTATGAAAGTGACCGCACCTATGTTTGAGGTATAAATTCTAACTGTATTTTTTATTCCTGGATTGTTCTTTTTATGAGTAAAAAAATACCTGCTTTGTCTCTTCTGATAAACTTAGGACTGAAGTTTTATTTTTCTGATATCATAGTTGTTACTCTTGATTATGTTTGAGTTCCACTGGCATAGATTAACTTGACTCATAAAACCAGAATCAAAAGTTTGTTAGTATTTTTACTTGTAAGGTGTATTTTTTGCAGGCAGCATACAGATGGATTCTGGTTTTTAATCCATTTTTTCTCCTTATATCTATTTATTGGGAGGTTGAAGCTATTATTCAGGCTGATTATTAAGATAAAAGTTTTAATTCCTAACAATTTTTTATTTTAACTTCTGTGTTAGGTAGTGTTTGTTCTTCTTTGCTTAGTTTTTTGTTTGATGGAACTTATTCTTTCTATAGTTCTGACATTTATTTATTAATTCTTATTTGTAATTAATCTGAGTATTTTCTCTAGTGCTAGTTTGGAAGAAATAAATTTTTTCATCTTCTCTTTGTCATGGAAAATTTTTATTTCTCCATTAAAATTAATATTTTTCTGGGTAGTTAATTCCTGGCTGCAAGTTGTTTTCTTTCAGTGTTTGAAATATGTTGTTTCAGGCCCACCTGGCTTTCAGGACTTGGTTTGGGAAGACTGGAGTGATTTCAATTGGCTTGCCTCTGAATGTCATTTGGTATTTTCTTTTCATAACCTTTAAGATTCTCTCTTTGCCCTCTGCATTAGCCAGTTTAACTATTATGTGGCATGGTAAACCTGTTCTATAATTTTATCTAAAGAAGGTTCTATATGTTTCCTGAATGAGTGTATTGACCTCATTTTTTATGCTTGGTTTTTTTCTGATACTACTTCTTTAGAATGATTGTTTAATATTTTGGTTTCAGCTTCTCTCTCCTTATTTATACCTATTCTTCCTTCTTTAGCTCTCTGAAAATTGTCCCAGAACTCTTCAATGTCCAATTTATGCTGATGAATATTTTTCTAAATTATATACTATGCATTCATTTTTGGAGTATTCATCTTTTAAGAGTAAAATTCTATTTTC
Organism: Muscardinus avellanarius; assembly: GCF_963383645.1. Lineage (NCBI taxonomy): Eukaryota > Metazoa > Chordata > Mammalia > Rodentia > Gliridae > Muscardinus > Muscardinus avellanarius. Next base: position 153,038,786 of record NC_137787.1, read on the forward strand.
CATGTGGTCTAGCCTACTATTTATCATTTGTATTAACAACTTCACTTCTTTCAGGCTTCTTTTTGGTTTTTGTTCAGGGTGTCAGATTATTTGTTCCTTCATTTCTTTCAGGCTCTATATAAATTTTTTTTTCAAAAGTCCTGTAACAATTCTACTACTAAAGTTCTAAATTGCCCTTCTAGCAATCTCTTCACTTCTGTGTTGGTGGGTTCTGTTATTGTGGAGTAGTGGACACTCATTTTTTTTCTTTCTATTCTTCCTTTTCATGATTTCTAATTTATTAAGTTTATATCTTTATTTTTTATGATAGCTTTCACTAAGTTGGTAGGTCTCTTATGTATATTTTCTCTTTCATAATAGTATCTTATTTTGAAGGTAGATATTTAGTACCAGATATGCCTTACAATTAATGAGACTCTACTATATTGTCATTCTCTGTTTTCTGTTGTGTACTTACCACCCTTCATTATAAACCTTGAAAATTGTGCCTTCTGTCACCCCATTGTTGTTCTACCTGTAGATTATCAATACAGTTACTCTGGGGTTCCTTCTGCTTGCTACAATGGTGGCATTGATGGTTTTCAGGTATTAATATCTGGTGTCCTGTCTGTCACCTCCATTATAGAAAGTCTGCTCAAGGGTATAAGAAGAACAGTTTGTGTCCTATAAGTTTTTAAACCTTAGTGGGGAGGGAGGCTTTTGGGTATTTCTTTCTGTCAGATGTGGTTAGTTTATCCTTAGTATCTGGCAATCATTTCTGGTTGTTCATCTCTCTGGTCCAATCTCAGCAGTAGAATTTTAGAAGTGTTACCTTGTATATACAAGTGCAAATTGAATTGTATTTAAAAGTGAAGGTTGAGTAAGGGGGGAAGGAGCTGGAGTGATGGGTACCAGAATAGGGGAACATAGGGAATATAATCAAGTAAAATGAGAGATTGAGTGTAGTAAGTTAATATATGATTGAGATGAGAGATAGTGAATATGTAGGAGCATTCTAGAAGTCAATGTAGAGTATTTATGTATAGTAATATAAAATGAATTTAATATAAGAGAAAGAAAAAAAACGGTTTGAGGGAAGAAAGTAGATGGAAAGGAGGGAGAAAGCTTATAAAAGGAATTGGGAAGAAAGAAAACAAACCAACAGAGAGCATAACAAAAATAATAATAAAAATAAATAAATAAAATAACCTTACAAATATACAAGTACAAAGCAAACTTGGCCTCTTCAGCCCTCCTGGGTCTGCATGGATACTTTTATTCATTTAATGTCTACTTGCTATAATAGGTTTTCAAACATATTCCTAGTGTTCTTATTTGCTCATTAAGCTATAATAATGATGTCAATTTGCAGCTTACTTTTTGATCTCCTGCAATGAATAAGACCCTGAGTTTATGTCTCTCCCTGTCAGTGCAGATGCCAAGTGCCATTGGTGCCTCTCCTGCCTCACACTTGGCTCTCCAAGCTCTCCACAGGCCTGTTTATATGCCATTCACTATTTTTGCAGGTGGTGGGTGTCACTGGAGATAGACCCCTCTAAGAACAGTGATATGGGCTCTCTGTAGACCCCAGGGGCTTGTGTCTCTCTCTGTACCTATACTAGTGACAGGTGTCCAGTGTTATCACAGAGTAATCTCTGAAGGCCCTATATGGGCACGATGGCTTGAGCACCATGGGCCTCTCCCATGCTTCTATTGTGTTCAGCAGCACCTCTAATCTAACCTCCACAGAGATGGACTGCAAAGTCTCAGACCTTGTGAGTCAACTGTTAGCCACATGAGTTTCTGCAGCCTTGTTGGGTAATCATCCACTGAGACATGCAGTTAACTTAAACTTGGGTTCTGCTCTGGATCTGTAGAGGTAGAGATGTGCTGTATTCTGCCATTGCCACAGGTTCTAGCTGGGTACCTGGGCTGTTAGATATCTGTTAAACTGGAAAGAGGTGCTGACTGCTAATGATGCTGAAGATGGATCAAAGACTTGGAAATTAAACCAGAGACTTTGAAGCTCCTTGAAGAGGGCATAGGTCCAACACTACAACACATAGGCACAGACAAAAATTTCCTCAACAAGACCCCAAAGGCACAACAAATTAAAAGGAGAATCAATACATGGGATTGCATGAAACTGAAGAGCTTCTGTTCAGCAAAGGAAACTATCAAGAACCTCAATCGAGAGCCAACAGAATGGGAGAAGATTTTTGCCACCTACACCACTGATAGAGGACTAATATCTAGAATATACAGAGAACTCAAGAAACTCAACACTAAGAAAACAAAGCATCCAATAACAAAATGGGCAAATGAACTAAATAGACACTTCACAAAAGAAGAAATTCAAATGGCCAATAAATGCATGAAAAAATATTCAAAATCACTGGCAATCAGAGAGATGCAAATCAAAACTACCCTGAGATTTCACCTAACTCCAACTAGAATGGACATCATTCAAAACACAAACAACAATAGATGCTGGCAAGGATGTGGAGAAGTGGGAACTCTAAGACATTGTTGGTGGGGTTGCAAATTAGTGCAACCACTTTGGAAAACAGTATGGAGAATCCTCAGAAGAATGGGAACAAATCTACCATTTGATCCAGCAATATCACTGTTGGGTATCTACCCAAAAGAAAAGAAACCAAACTACCAAACTAATGCATGTGTATCTATGTTCATAGCTGCACAATTCACCATAGACAAACTATGGAACCAGCCAAGATGTCCATCAACAGATGAATGGATTACAAAACTGTGGGATATGTACACAATGGAATTTTACTCAGCCATCAAAAAAAACCTCAATTACATCATTTTCAGGGAAATGGATGGAACTGGAGGACATTATGCTAAGTGAGATTAGTCAGGCACAAAAAATAAGAGATCGGATGCTTTCCCTAATATGTGAGAGTTAGAGAGAAAAGAGGAGCAAACAAGAAAACCTAAAGGAGGATAAATGAGGGGGGAAGAGGAAAATCTCTAGAGCTCACAATGTACTTAAACATATCGAAGTCAATCACTAAGCCAAGCAGGGGAGGGAGGGACGTGAAGGGAATGGCGTGGGATTTGGGTAGGGGTTAAATCAGTGATGAGTACATGTTTGTACACACAAGTTTTTTACCCCAATAAGTTGTATGAATATAATGCACCAATAAAAAAAATTAAAAAAAGAATAAAGACTAATTGTAACATCACCAAATACCTCTCTTACAACCAAATTATCAAACACATACCTTTTGAATAAAATTAATTTTTGTGTAATAGAACTAGAAAAATTGTAATAAATCTGTTTCTTGAAAGACTTCAACCTTAAAGGATGAGAAATACCATTGATTTATTTTCCATAGTAAAACTGATAAAAATATTTACAAAACATCAAACCACTAAAACATTTCAAAGGGTCTATAGCCAACAAAGACACATGTATCAGGAAAACCTATAAAAATATAGTTAGAAAGGAAATTGTCTAGTAGAATCAAGGTCAGTTCCTCCTGTTTCTCTCATCTCAGTGCTTAGTAGAGTAGTTAGTTCTTCATTCTTGCTAGCTTTAGCTAATAAAGGGTTCCCTCTTTTTCCAGATCCCTGACAGAAAGGTTTCTTTTTAAAGAAAAGTTTCAGAATTTGTCATCTTTCCCCAGCTTTCCACGAATAAAGCTAAGTGCTCTGCAAGTGAGGTCAGAGTGTCTGGCTCCTTTTTTCTGCCCAGTCCCAATTGTGGAATGGAGTCTCCTTTCTACGTGGAATAATGAGAACACTGGAAGCTAATAGTTATTTCTTGACAGGTGAGGTGTGTGTTTCAGAATCAGAAGAGGCAAGTGAAAAGCATATCAATTTGCTGCCAGCCATCTCTATCAAGCTCAGAGTTCCTTCAGGGAATATTCTACTTGGAGAGGCAGTTTTCACAAAATGTATAGATCTTTAGAAAATAGAATCCAATCTGTAGGTTGTTGACTCATTGATTCGTAGGAGAAGACAGGGAAAAAAAAGAGGTATCAGAAGCCCTAAGAGGGCCAGAATAAATATCTAAAGCAGACATTAGAAACCATTCACTTCAATGAGTCAAGAGTTGAATAGAGTAATTTATAAAGAACTGCTACTCCAGTCAATTCAATTAGTGAAATTTAATGGGCCATTGTGGTAAGTAAAAGACTGGAATTTTCCAATATAATTGTGGGAAGACTCAAGGCTATTTCTCCCTGAAAGGAAACATTAGAAACTTAATAATACTTAGGGAAAATAAATTTTACCAATCCCTTTCAGTAGAAGAGTGATGGGCTCAATACCTACCAAAGTATTACAAATAAATGATGCTACAGTTACTATTCCCTAATTTAACCAAGTCAGTACCCCAAATCAACCATCACACAAATTGGTTTGAGCATAAAAAGCATAAATCTAAATCTTCAGCCTTACCTCAGCCAGTATACAAAATCAATTTCCATTAGATCTTAATAACCTCAATATGAACTTTCTCCAAGAGTACAAATTTGTCAAAAACTAAAATAAAAACATTTCTACCACTGTTAAAAAAAAAAAAAAACATTCTAAGTATAAACTGGAACACTTCAAAATTAAGGAGTTTTGTTTACACACTTCTGGGAAGATGGCAATCAAGAGAAGCAGCACATACCAGTCCTTCTGACACCTGATCTCCATTGCCTCAAAAACTGCATTCTACAAAGCCAGAAAATACAATCATTAGAAGAATAAAAATGGTAAATACAAGAGACAGGAAAAAATAAGATTAGAAAACTGACCAGAGAGCAGAAAAGAAACCTGCCTGCTTTGTGGCGGCAGGCACCACAGCAGCACCATTTGCCTCATATCAAACTCCAGAGATGAAAAGGCAAACAAGAACTTGAAGTGAGCATCTTTAGATCAACGGGGTTGTAAGCCATCAGTTCTTCTTGCTCAAACACTAGCTACAACTTTCAGTAGTGGTGACTGAGTCCACCACGCCCTCCAAGGGTCCAGAACAAAGCTCATCACCAGAAAAGAAACCTGCCCATCTTGTGGCCAAGGTAACTGTGGTGGCAACATCTTGCCTCACTGCACCCTACACCAGGGATGATCAGGAACACATCCAAGAACATGAAGTAAGTCACTGCAGATCATTGGAATTGTAAGTCTTCAGTTCCTCCTGAGCAAACACCAGCTACTTGCAGCAGTGGCAGCCAACCACACCATACCCTCAATAGGTCCAGACCAGTGTGTAACGAAATCGTAAGTCAAGCTGCAGTCTCCACAGGAGAATGCCCAGCAAGGTGACTCCAGAAACTCACACATTTGTTATGAACTTCCTGGATCAAATCAGAAATGTAACTGTACAGCCAGGCATGGTGGCACATGCTTGTAATTTTTGCACATGGGAGGTGGAGAAAAGAGGATTGCTCAAGTTCGAAGCCAGCCACGCTGGGTTAAGAGACCCTGTTTCCAAATAAAAAGTATAAAATAGGTCTGGGAGTGTAGCCCAGAGGTAGTAAGGCTTCCAGGAAACCCAGTACCACTAAATAAATAAATAAATAAATAAATAAATAAATAAATAAATAACTGTAGAAACAATATAGGACTTCTGAAAAGAATTTAGAGAGAGTCTGAAAATAATTAAGGATATGATATTTGAAGTAAAGGCAACTTTCAAACTATATACAATCAATTAGACCACATGGCAAATAGAATCTCACTCCTATAAGATGATCACACCAAAAGCAAATGCATAGTATATAACTTAGAAAAAATAATTTGGCAGCATGGGATGGAAATTGAAGAAATATGGGTACATTTTAAAAGAGCCAATCCAAGAATAATTAGCATATAAGAGGGAAAAGAAGGTCAAGCCAAGGAGATCAACAATCTTTTCAAAGAAGTAATATAAAAAAAAATTCCAAACAGAATAAGTGGTTGATGCACAGGTACAAGAACTTTATATAACCCCCTTTAGGCAAGATCTGAGAAAACATTCCCCATGCCACATAATAGTCAACCTGACCAATGTAGAACTCAAGGAGAGAAACTTAAAGGCAACAAAAGCAAAAGTCCAAGTGGCATTCAGGGGCAAACCAATAAAAATTGCTCCAAAATTCCCAGACCAAGTCATGAAAACCAGAAGGGCCTGGAGTAGCATATTCCAAACTCTGAAAGAAAACACTTACATCAAAAAAATTTCTACCCAGTAAAACTATCTCTCAAATTAGATGAGGAGATAAAAATCTTCCATGACAAACAGAAGCTAAAGGAATTTATGTCTTTAAAACCAGAAAGAGAGCTGGGCGGGGTGGTGCATGCTTGTAATCCCAGCACTTGGGAGGCTGAGACAGGAGGATTCCATAGGTTCAAAGCCAGCCTCAGCTACCTAGTGAGGCTCTCAGCAACTTAGTGAGACCCTGTTTCCAAATAAAGTATAAAAATAGGTCTGGGAGTATAGCCTGGAGGTAGAAAAGCATCTGGGTTCCACCCCCATTACCACAAAAAAAATAAAAAAAAGGAAAGAGAATATACTCAAAGAGATTAACTGCAAAGAAGAAATAAGTATTACATGCCAGAACCAGAGAAACAAGAATTTCCATCCAGCAGACAACTAAGCAAAGAATTTCAAACAGTACTTCAGACAGTAGTTAAATCTCAGCATGTTAGGAATTAAAAATCATCACTCAGTAATCACACTGAATGTAAATGGCCTCAAATCCTCAACAAAAATACATAAATTGGCAAAATAGACTAAAAACCAGAATCTATTTATCTGCTGCCTACAAAAATCACACCTTACAAGTAAAGATTGTAACAGACTTAAAGTAAAGGGCTGGAACAAGGTAATCTTTGTCAGTGGACCTCAAAGACAAGCAGGAGTAGCAACTATAATATCAGACAAGTTACACTTCAAGCCAAAACTTCTTAGAAGAGACAAAGCAGGTAATTTTTTAAATTTTTTATTTATTTTTACTGATAAAGGAAACAATCCATCAAGAGCAAATAACAATAGTCAACATTTATGCCCAAATATAAGTGCAGCTACTTTCATAAAACAAACTGTTTGTAATATTAAATCACACATATATCCCAATACAGTAATACTGAGAAACTTCAAAACCCTTCTTAAACCATTAGACCAATCTTCTAGACAAAAGGTTAGTAAAGATGCCTCAGATCTAAAGAACTCCATTAATCAAATGGACCTGTTAGACACATATAGAATATTTCACCCAACTACAGCAGAGTTCCATTTTTCTCAGCTGCTCAGAGAAACTTCTCTGAAATATATTACAACCTGGACACAAAGTCAGCACTAGCAAATTAAAAAATGTGACATACTTTCCTGTGTTTTTTCAGACCGTAATGGGATGAACCTAGAAATCAACTATAAGAAGACCCAGAGAAACCACATAAACATGTGGAGACTGAACACCATACTGTTGAATGAAGAATGGATAATAGAAAAAGTAAGGGGTGAAATCAAGAAATTTTTAGAAAAAAACAAAAAAAAAGATAAAACATATCAAAACCTCGGGAACACTGTGAAGGCAGTATTAGGATGAAAATCCATAGCACTGAGTGTTCACATAAGAAAAAGATAAATAAAATTATCAAATAAATAATTTAATAACATACCTCAAAGCCCTTGAAAAACAGAAACAATCTAACCCCAAAGTCAGTAGAAGAAAAAAAAAGTTAAATTCAGAGCAGAAATCAATGAAGTAGAGAATAAAAAATTATATAAAATCAACAAGACTAATAGCTGGTTTCTTGAAAAAAAATTAACAAGATCAAGATGGATAACACACTAGCCAATCTAATTTAAAAAAATAAAAATAAAATAAAAATAAAAAACTCCAAAAAAACCCCAAAACCAAAAAAACAATAAAAAAAAAAAAAAAAGCAGGGCATTGTAGCACACACTTGTTTTTTTGTTTTTTGTTTTTTGTTTTTTGTTTTTTTTTTTTTTGGTGGTACTGAGGTTCCTGGAAGTCCTTCTACCTCCGGGCTACACTCCCAGACCTATTTTTTATACTTTTTTATTTGGAAACAGGGTCTCTTAAGCCAGCCCGCGCGGCTGGCTTCAAACCTGCGCAATCCTCCTGTCTCCGCCTCCCAAGTGCGGGGATTACAAGCGTGCGCCACCACGCCCGGCATAGCACACACTTGTAATCCCTGTACTTGGGAGGTGGAGACAGGATGATCACACAGATTTGAAGCCAACCTTGTTGGCTTAAGAGACTGTTTCCAAATAAAATATTAAATATGTCTGGAAGTTTATCCCAGAGGTAGAAGGGTTCCATCCCCAGTGCCAAAAAAACAAAAAATCGAAAACAGAAAATCCCCCCAAAACAGAGAATCAACACAAATTACAAGAATAAGAGATAAAAAAGAAAATATCACCACTGACAGTGTAGAAATCCTGAGGCTTGTAAAACACTACTTTGAAAAACTATACTCCAGCTGGGCGTGGTGGTGCACGCTTGTAATCCCTGCGCTTGGGAGGCAGAGACAGGAGGGTCTCGCAGGTCTGAAGCCAGCCTCGCTGGCTTAAGAGACCCTGTTTCCAAATAAAAATATAAAAATAGGTCTGGGAGTGTAGCCCGGAGGTAGAAGGGTTTCCAGGAACCCCAGTACCACCACCAAAAAAAAAAAAAAAAGAAAAAAAATCTATACTCCAGCTGGGTGTGGTGGTGCTCCCTTGTAATTCCAACATTCAGGAGGCTGAGACCAGAGGATCATGGTTTGCAGACAGCCTCAGCTACTTAATGAGGCTGTCTGTGAAAATCCATCAAAGAAAAGCCAAGAACAGATGGTTTCCCAAGTGAATTTTATAAAACCTTTATAAAAGAGCTAATACCAATACTCCTAAATCTATTTTGTGAAATAGAAAAAATATATTTTGTGAAGCCAATATTACATTAATACTAAAACCAAAAAAAGACAGTTCAAGGAAGAAATACTATAGTCCTATCTTTGATGAACTTGGATACAAAACTGCTAAACAACATATTAGCAACACACATTCAAAACCACATTAAGAAAATCATAAACCATGAACAGGTAAGTTTTATCCCAGGGATGCAAAGCTGGTTCAACATATGAAAATCAATCCATGTAATTCATTGTATAAACAGAACCAAGCACAAAAATCACATGATCATTTCAATAGATGCTGAAAGAGCATTTGATAAAATCTAACATTCATTTATGATAAAAGCACTGCAGAGAATTGTAATAGAAGGAACATACCTCAACATCATGAATGCAATCTACAATAGGCCCACAGTCATCATCATATTAAATGGGGAAAATCTTTGAGAATTTCCCCTAAAAACAAGAATAAGACAAGGATGTGCATTATCATCACTTCTCTTCAATATGGTACTTGAGACTCTAGCCAGAGCAATATGGCAAGGAGAGGAAATCAAAGGATTACAAATAGGAAAAGAAGAACACAAATATTTACTATTTGCAGATGGCATAATACTATACTTATAAGACCCAACAAATTCAAACAAAAGACATATAGAACTGATCAACAAATTCAGCAAAGTGTCTAGATCCAAAATCAATCTTAAAAAAATCAGAAGCTTTTCTGGCCAGGCATTGTGGTGCATGCTTGTAATCCCTGTGTTTGGGAGGTGGAGAAAGGAGGATTACGCTGGTTTGGAGCCAGCCTCGCTGGCTTAAGAGACCCTGTTTCCAAATAAAAAAGTATAAAATAGGTCTAGGAATGTAGTCCAGAGGCAGAAGGGCTTCCAGAAACCCAGTACCATCCCCCCCCCAAAAAAAAATCAGAAGCTTTTCTGTACACCATCATCCATCATAAATCCACTGGGAAAAAAAATCCAGAAAACACTTGTATTTAGGATTTTCCACAAAAAATAAAATACTTAGGAATAAAGTTAACCAAGGAAGTAAAAGGCCTCTACAAAGAAAATTATAAACATTGAGAAAGATACTAAAGAAGATCTTAGAAGATAAAAAGATCTTCCATGTTCATGGAAAGGCCTTTCCCACTATTATTTAAGATATGAAGAATGTAGAGTAACTTGGCTAATTTGTTAGACATTTATCAGCATTCATTTTGTTAAGGAGTGTCTATAACAGATCTGGGCCATTGTTCTATAATATGAATCACTTGGGAATAAAATATTTAAAAATTGCTAATTTTAACAAAAGTTACTTTAGATTTTTTTAAACTAAGTTTATTATTATTAAATATAGCCTGCTTTCTAGGGAAAAAAGTAAAAAAAATGGCACTGGTTTTTATTATCTAGTCTGTATTTCAATACTTTTGGTATTATGTTTATAGAAGTTTCTACATGCATGGATAATTTGAAAATACCCCAAATGAAAAGCGAGTGTGTGCTCGTGTGTGTGTGTGTATGTGTGTGTGTGTGTGTGCTTGTGTGTTTGTGTGTGTGTGTTCTTTATTATGGTACTTGTATATATTCTGCATAGTTTAAGCTGAAGTGGTGCTGCTACACAGGTTAATTGTTGGGAGGCAGTTCACTCCTAACAAAACGATCATTATATAGATCGCTTATGTCTTTTCATGGCCCATTTTCATTCAGAGAGTGGAAGTTACTGTATTGGTACAACAGAATGAGCAGCTAGCTCCGTTTGGTCAATTATGAAACATCTGCTTCATAATTATGTACCACGTAAATTTTCCTCAGTGAGATCTGAGAAACTTATTCATGGCCTGGTTTAATAATGTATGTGGAGAAGTATCCAGTAATTTTAAAATGCATATGAAGAATGGTATTTCTTGGAACTGAATATTCTAAAGCAATATAAACATATAAATGATGGCTATAAATATTCAAGAAAAGTCAATATTAATTCAAGCATATCATTTTACCTTTTGTATAATACAAACCTTCAAGATGCCCTTCAATTATTTAATTATATGTTATTTTACTTAAATAATATGAATAATTAATCATGTACATTATCTCCTTTAATTTTTTTTTTTTTTTGGTGGTACTGGGGTTCCTGGAAGCCCTTCTACATCCGGGCTACACTCCCAGACCTAGTTTTATATTTTTATTTGGAAACAGGGTCTCTTAAACCAGCGAGGCTGGCTCCGAACCAGCGCAATCCTCCTGTCTCCACCTCCCAAGGGCGGGGATTACAGGCATGCACCACAACGCCCAGCCTATCTCTTTAATTTTAACATGATGATTATTCAGCTGTTCTTTTCAATAAAATTTATGGTATATTTTTAGAAATGGATGTCAAAATTTCAATGAAAATGCTTGAAAAAGGATATCATCTTGTTTAATATCTTGAGCAGAATTAAATAATTAATATTATTCCTTTTTTATCTCCTAATATTTTTTCTTAAAATTATTCCTTCATTTCTCTTATTACACTTTTTAAAAATCAGAAATTTTGCATTTGTGGTATTGAACAGTACTAATAGGTATTTCTTGTCTCAATCAAGCCATCGTGCACTGGTTGAAGCAAGGTAGAGCATTGAATTGTTTGTAACTTTTATTCAAAATAAGAGCAACCATATGGAACACTTTGTAACCTAAGATGGTAAACTTCTTTATGTCATCATTTTAAATGTAAGCACAATGTCTATGAGTGATGCAAGAGTGAAAAGTATGCTTAGGTGATCTTTAATATCGCTTCAAATATTGATAGTTATGAACTAACTCTAAGAGTATTAAAGTATATACTACACATAAACTCAATTATTTATGAGAAAGAAAATGCCACAGTCTAACCAAAATTCTGCAATTGATTTTCCTGCAGGAGTCTCTCTTGGCAGCCCTATTATGACAAAGAAAAAACAAAAATGAAGAAAAAGAAAAATAATCCCATATTTAATGTTTTTCTGAGTCATTGTTTCACTTATTTTAATGTTTTAACCAACACTAAAGCTTTAAATTCTTTGTAAGTTCTTGTGTGAAAGAGAAAAACATTTTAATCTTTTTTTTTTTTTTTTTTTGTGGTACTGGGGAGTGGAACCCAGAGGCTTTCTACCTCCGGGCTATACTCCCAGACCTATTTTATATTTTATTTGGAAACAGGGTCTCACTAGTTGCTGAGAGCCTCACTAAGTAGCCGAGGCTGGCTTCAGCTGTGCGATTGCCCTGCCTCAGGCTCCCAAGCAAGGGGAATACAAGCTTGTGCCACCACACCTGGCTGATAAAAACATTTGGGATGTAGTACAGTCTGCAACCATGCATTTATCTTGTAAGCCACGTGTTTAGCTATTATGTGGGGTATCTGAAGAGATCTTTTGATACAGTTGTTAAAAAAAGAAAGATAATTTAATGAAGTACTGGATAGAGTGAACACTAACCAATGAACTTCTTTATGTTGAGATATTTACTTTAAAAATACTTCTTGATATTATTGATTTAATGGATGGTACATGAAATCTCAAGGGCATATTAGGTTAAATGGATGAGCCATTTTGAACTGTAACTAGTGTGTTGTATATACTAAAAGGACTGCCCAGAACCATACCTAGGAAAACTAGTTTATAGGAAAGGCAATTCTTAGATTTTGGTTAGGCAATGCATTCATTCAAAGCTCAAACTAGAGGAAAATGGCTGATATTTGTAATAAAGAAACTTAGCAACTTTAAAGTCTATAAAACATCATCATTAACAACAAAACCAACAAAAGATAATGAACTTTCTGGCCATATTACTTCAATTGCCACTACAATCCAGCAAATATGCTAGTGCAATTTTCAATAACTGACTCTGAATATGATGGTTAATGTAATTGTGTTACAGTTTTTAGAAGTGCATTTTCTGCCATTGGCAAATCTTATTTAGATGAAAATAGACTTGTTTTTACTTATTAAGTAGGAATACTATAAAAGAAGCATAAAAAGGTACAAATTATTTTCTTACTCTCCTGGCAAGATGAATAAAGAAAAAGAAATTGCAATTAGTGTCTTTATTACTAAGCTTTCTTCTTTTCTCTCAAATAAGCTTTATTAAATGAATTAAGCTTTCCTTAAATTAGACATTACCAACTAAACTTTTACCTTAAATGTATGTAAAACATTTTTAGTTTCAATACATTTTTTAGGTAAGACCAAATATTAATCTGCTCTCACATACTCGATTTCTTAAAATGTAATATAATTCACAATATTATTATCAATATTCTGTGCCACAAAAATAACCCATACATCCTTCTTTTATTTTTAATTTTCTCCTCTCTCATTTTAAATCTTTCCTGCACCAATAAACTGAGGATAATATTACGTTATTCTATTTCTCTTTTATTCACAAACCCTACACCAGAAAAAAAGCAAAGCATTAAAATTACACTAAAGTAAGTATTATTAAAAATAAAGATGAAAAAAATTATATATTTTTAAGCTAATGCTATACGTCTTCGTAACTTTACTACTCACTAAAGTGAGCTGTATTCAACGTGATTATCTTCTTTATGCTTTAGTATAAATTATTCCTGAATACTAAATAGTTGCAATAGAGGTAATTTAAATAAAGAAATTATAATGAATTAATATTTTTTCAGAATATTTTGACTTTCATAATATTTCATTCTATAAATTCATCAGTAAGAAATAAAACATTACATTGGCCATATTCTATAAAAGGGAATTAGCATTTGAAAATAAATAAATTGCTCAGAGTTAATCTGTTGCCTGTAATCCAAAACTACTTATTCCCCAATCACCACTTATTCCACTATCCAACACTGGCATCTTCTGCAACTCCGAAACTATTTTAAAGAAATAGTTTTGTTGCCAAAAGAAAAACATTGTAAATTTGTTATGAGCTTTTAAATTTTCTTATACATTCAGCAAAGTTAAGTACTTCAGTTTGATCTTAGAAATTATATCATATATTCTGTTATTTTACCCATTTTGTAAGTGTGTACATACCAAATATGAATCTCTATATTCAATTCAGATCAATCTAATAATCAAGTATTATTCTTAATATTGAACTAATTATAAATAAAAATATAAGTCTTAGTCTGGGTGCAGTTGTGCATGCCTGCAACCCCACAACTTGGCTGAGACAGGAAAATTTCAGGCTCAAAGCCTATCTCAGTAATTTAGTGAGGCTTACAGAATCTAAATGAGATCCTGTTTTCAAATAAAAAAATAAAATAGGGATGAAGTATAGCCTGAAGATAGTATCTACATAGGTTCAATTCCCGAACCACACACACACACACACACACACACACACACACACACACACGTGCACACACATGCACAACACATACACATGTGCACACACATGCGCACACACACACCAATCTTGCTGGGCATGGTGCCACACATCAGTAACTCCAGAACTCAGGAGAATGATAGAGGATCTCAGGTTAAGGCTAGCCAAAGCAATTTAGCAAGACCCTGTCTCAGAAGGGGAGGGTGAGTGATGCTGAGGATATAGCTCAAAGGTATAGCACCCCTGAGCTGTGAGCTGTATATCTAATATAGCAGAAAAAATGGTAATTTATTATGCATTATCAATATTTTTGAAAAAAATCAACCAAAAGTATATATACTGCATAATTAGGAATACATCTCTTTTATAATTAAGATTAACAATTTTCATTGAGAATAGAATTTTTTTCCACAAAACTGATCTTCATATCCTGTCACTACAGTTTGAATGGACTTCTCATTCATAAAAATCATTTCTGACATGTTCCATAAGTTGGTGCAAAGCACAGTAACAGACCCCTTACATTTAAAAACTAATTCAATACAAGCCTTTCCTATAAATGGGAAACTCTGGGCTCACATTTTCAGTTTTTATAATGTATTTAGTATATAGATTCTGATAGAAAGAGATTGAGGGCACTGTATACTTAGCTATTCTTTAATGGCTCTACACATCAGAATTCTTTGTAAAAATACTCTCAGGGAGTATTGTTCCATATACTTCCCTGTGGTTATAGTCTATGGCTTTTCTTTACTGCCTTCACAAAGTAGTCAGATCTTGACCATCTAGTGCCAGCAGAAAAATACATTTCAGTATTGGCTTGTCAGAGGCAATTCAGCAATATGTAGGGGATAGGCATACATTGTATGCCATTAAAATATATGAAACAAGTCGGACGTGGTGGCGCACGCTTGTAATCCCCGCGCTTGGGAGGCGGAGACAGGAGGATCTCGCAGGTTCGAAGCCAGCCGCGCTTCAAAAATATAAAATAGGTCTGGGAGTGTAGCCCGGAGGTAGAAGGGCTTCTAGGAACCCCAGTACCACCAAAATAAATAAATAAATAAATAAATAAATAAATAAATAAATAAATCATAAAATATATAAGACAAAATGCAAGTGACCAATTGGATAAGTTATAGCCATAGTTTAACTTACCTTTTATTGACCTTTTGTTGACATAGTCACCAACATTTATCTCCTACAGACAACATCATAACAACCAATCTCAAATGTCTCAATGTGCACACAGGGAAGAATTTCTTCTGTGTACATACATAAAAGTATTGAGGTTCTCCACAATTTAATGAGATTCTGTTTCAAAATAAAAAAAGAAAATAGCACTAGGAGTAAATCTCTACAAAAATATAAAAATTTTAAAAAATATTATCATTGTGTAACAACATATCTATCTATAAAAATGTATTGTATAGCATACTTTAATTTTGTATGCAGTGGAAAAAACATTTGAGACAAAATTGCATATATACATGGAGTGATAAAGTCCAGTCAGTTTTTCTGAGATATTATTCATGATTTTAAGTAGCTCAGTGTGTATCATTTTCTTCTTCATTACATATGGTACCTTTATAGGTAAAAATGATAGGAGCAACAATGATTTATTTGTTGTTTTTCACAGGTCTGTGATAGGTATCAACTGTTAATCATATGAGAAACATTTACTTGATCATTAATCTTCAGAGTTATGCAAAAACGGAAATGATAATACAGGTCAATAAATAAATACTATAAGATGATAAATGACCATCCAGATATTTGGCTTTCTTTAGTATTTTTAAAATGATTTGTTTATGAAATTACTGCAGTAGATTAGATTAAATACAACCACAGAATCTTTTTTTTCCCACAGTAGTGGGGATGGAACCCAGGGGTATCCCAGTGACACTCCCAGGTATATTTTTTACCCTTTATTTTAAAACAGGGTCTCACTGATTTGTAAAGGGCTTTACTAAGTAGCTGAGTCTGTCTGTGGACTGTGATCCTCCTAACAACAGGATCTTGGTAATACTTCTATTTAAAGATGGAACCTATTTTTTTTTTCATTTTTTCTGGTCTTCTATCTTATTCTACTAGAAAAAGGTTGTAATAATGTTATGAGGCTTCTGAGACTCATTCTCAGGTCTTGTAGCTTCCCTCTCTTGGAACCTGGGACCACTAGATGTTACAAAAGGTTGTGATAATAGGTCATGTTAAGAGAAGTTCACCCATAATCCAAATAACACTATCCAATCCAAGCCTCTAGACAGCCTCAGTTATATAAGTAAGTTCAGGAAAGAAAATCAGAAGAACCATCCAAGCACCAACAGAATCAGAGAAAATAATAAACTATTGTTTTAAGCCACTAAGCTTTGGGGTAGCTTTATAAATAGCTATAAATAATTTTCTTTTAGCTAATATATGATTCGATATATACTTGTCTGTTTTTCATTAAAAAATGAACCCATTTCTGGGTTTATTTTTCTATAACAATAATATCTTTGCAATAGTATTATTTTATAATGTGTTTATTTTTCTCTTTCAATATAAACTTATTTAAAAATTGTAAATGTATATGGTTTAGTATATTCAAATTAAATCATTCAAATATGCTATTTGGTTGCGTTTGGTGGGAAAAATTGGGAATTGAACCCAGTGGAATTCTACCTCTGAACTATACTCCCAGCCCTTCCTATATTTTTTATTTTGAAACAGGGTCTGGCTAAGTTGCTGAGAGTCTCACTAATTTGTTAAAGTTGGCCATGAACCACCATGCTCCTATCTCAGCCTCCCAAGCAGTGGTATTACAAGTACGTGTCAAGACGTTCACCTTATTGCTTTTTTAAAAAGTCAGAGTTTAGCCAGGCATGGTGGTGCATGCTTTTAACCCCCTGCTTGGGAGGCAGAGACAGGAGGATCACACAGGTTCGAAGCAGCCGCACTTTTTAAATTAGACCCGGTTTCCAAATTAAATATATATATTTACACACACACACACACACACACACACACATATATATGCATATACATACACATATACATATACATATACATATACATATACATATACATATACATATACATATACATATACATATACATATACATATATGTCTGGGAGTGTAGCCCGGAGGTAGAAGGGTTTCCAGGAATCCCAGGACTACAATAAATAAACAAATAAATAAATAAATAAATAAATAGAGTTTAGCTCCATTCTAGACCCATTAAAGCACATGTCGATGTCAGGTTATAACATTTCTGTAACTGCATATAACCTCAGCCTTTGCCCACCTGTTCTTATGTGTGGTTCATATTCTATGATAATTTTCAAATAAACATATGAAAATCCACAAAAGCAACGAGATATTTAAGCACTTTTACAGTATCCACTCAGTTAAACTTGGTATATTCAGCAAATGTCAGCCACAGAAACTGACATTCAAGCAACTGCATTATCCAGAAGTGAACAAGGCCTTCTGGGTTGAAGATAAGAGGTTTCACTTGTGGCTCAGTTTAGAAATTAAAATTATGAAGTAATTATAAGCCAGCTCAGACATTTCACATCATCTCTTCAGACCAGATTTCAGTGTATTCAAGAGGCAATGTTCCAAAAACCTATCAATTCTATGTTAATGAAATAGAAGAAATATTCCCTTTTTTGATTCAAAGAGAACATACAATCCTCACTGGTAAAACCTATTTGGTTATTAAAAGTTGCTGGCTTTGTGATTCATCTAAGTAGTTCATAATCTTGCAGCAGCGAAATAGCTCTGTGGTTTGAGACAAGAGCAGTCCCTTTCTGCCACTCTTAGGCTCAGCAAAAGTCCAGATCTGGAATAGCTATTTGCAGCTATGGGATTAGAAATGCCATTTTATCCTGTCATTGGCCACTGTTTACATGAGGTTGGAGAAACTGGAATGTATCCTAATTATAACAATTATAATAATAACTGAAGCTGAATTATTCTTCCCATTAAACAGGGACATAAATTGAAATGTAAATACTTTATCACATGCTACATTGCTTAAAAAGACAGAATTCTAAAATTTAACTTAATTTTATCTACTCTGAAACTATTTTTTCATTATGCTTTGTATATTTCTGACATACTCTTACCTACTTTAGAATCTGAAATATTATTCCAAGCTATTTTTGGTTAAAACTTCAATTTAACTATGTTTATGGTTCAAGTATCCTAAAATTCATATTCATAGACATTATATTATCCATAAAATACTGAGAAATTAAAAAGTAAAATTCTAAAATCATTCTATATTTTCATACATTTATATGATCCAAACATACTATATATGAGATTATACTTTGATATTTGATAAAAGTACATTCTTTTTTTTTTATTGGTGCACTGTATTCATACATCAGAGTGAGATACAAACTTTTGTAGACATACATGCACACATCACCCAGTTAGCCCCCAACCTATCCCCACCCCATTCTCTCCCCATCTCTCCTTCCCATGCTTGGCTTAGTGGTTGACATCTAGTATTATAGCAATTTATCCAAAATTAAAAATGATAATCTCACATAACTGTTTCATTTGTCTGATACCAAGCTTTTGATGACTTAAAGATAACATTTCAATATTTCTTTTTGCTTTCTTTCTTACCAGAGAATACTTTTTTTTTATTTTTTTTAGGTGAAACTATCATATATTTATATATTTATTTTTCAGAAAAAAAATCTATCCTAATATGGAAAATGGATTCTAGATACCCAAAACAATCTTGAAAAAGAACAAAGCTAGAAGATATATATTTTCTGATTTCAAACCATATAAAGCTACAATAATTGAAACAGTGTAGTTCTAAAGGCAGATATATAAACCATTGGAGTTAAATACAAGCCTAGAGCTAAATTCTTCCCTATATTGTCAAGTTATTTTTGACAAGGTTTCCATGAACATTTGGTGGTGGAAATAATAATCTTTTAACTAAATATTGTTGAAAAATAATAATTACATGGAAAAGAATAAAATTGGACCCTTACCTAATCCCATATACAAGTATTAACCCAAATAGATAAAAGACCTAAATATAAATCTTAAGACTATGAACTTTCAGAAGAAAATCTGGGTCATAAAACCTCACAACATTGAAATTGGCAGTGATTGCTTGGATATGATTTCAATGGCACAGGCAACAGAAGAGTATACAAACTCCCTAAAAAATAAAAGAAAATATTGTATATCCAAAGACAATGTAAACAGAGTTAAAAGTTACTAATAGAATTGGATAAAATATTTCCAAATGCTATATCTGAAGGTATATTAATATTCCAACTAGAAATCCTAAAAATTAACAACAATAAAGGCAAACAATACAATTTAGAGATAGGTAAAAGACTAACGTAAATAATGAATCTCCACAGATAACCAATCTTAGTTGTCTGTTGGATGGAAAATCTTGTTTCTGGTTCTGGTGTGTGTTACCTATTTCTTCTTTGTAGTTAATCTCTTTGAGTATTTTCTCTAGCGCTGGTTTTGAAGAGATAAATTCCTTCAGTTTCTGTTTGTCATGGAAGCTTCTTATTTCTCCATCTAATTTGATAGAAAGTTTTGCTGGGTAGGAAATTTTTGGCTGGAAGTTGTTTTCTTTCAGAATTGGGAATATGTTACTTCAAGCCCTTCTGGCTCTCATAACTTGGTTTGGGAAGTCTGGAGTGATGCTAATTGGTTTGCCTCTAAATGTCACTTGGCCCTTTGTTTCTGTTGCCTTTAAGATTCTCTGCTTGGCTTCCACATTGGTCATTTTGACAATTATGTGGCGTGGGGATCCTCTTCTCCGATCCTGTCTAAAGGGAGTCCTATAAGTTTCCTGGATCTGTGTATCAACCTCTTGCTCTATGTTTGGAAAATGTTCTGCTATTACTTCCTTGAAAAGATTGTTGATCCCTTTGGTTTCACTTTCTTTTCCCTCCTCTATTCAAATTATTCTTAGGTTAGCTCTCTTAAAATGGGCCCATATTTCTTCAATGTCAGATTCCTGCTGTTGGATATTTTTTTCTAGATTAGAAACTATGCATTCATTTTTGGAATGATCATCTTCTAAGAGCGAGATTCTGTTCTCCATGTGGTCTAATCGGTTGTTTGTGCTTTGAATTGAGGCCTTTACTTCATTAATTGCATCCTTTATCTCTTTTTGGCTCTCTCTGAGTTCTTTTCGAAGCACCTCTATTATTTCTACAGTTATTTTCCTGATTTGATCTTCTAGAAATCTCTGATTTTCTGTTTTATCGGGTTCTGATGTTGTGGGGTTGTGAGCATTCATTGCTCCAGTGTTATTCCTCTTTCCCATGATTTCGGAAGTTTGTGCCTTCTCTGGGTTCTTCCCTTGGGTCACTATGACTTCACTAAAGGTGCTCTGGATCTCGAGTCTGTAGTATCTCAGACCCCACTACTCCTTTACTGGGTTGTATTGCAGAATCTCAGACCCAGGGAGTCGATAGAGGCTGCTTTAAACTATGGGGGGTGCTAGGTTGCACATTCTCCTATGGTGTGATATCTCTGCCACCGCCACTCCCCCACTGGGTCAAGTCCCAGGGAGTACAGTACTGGGATTTCTCCTCTGGGGCCCACAATTTGACTCACTGTTCTTGAGTTCGCAGATGTAGCTGTACTGGACTTGGTGAATTCGCTGCTGCTGCCACCAGTGGCAATATGGTGCCGCTACCACGCCCTCGGCCGTGAGGCTGGCTTATTTCTTCTTGGTTTTGAGTTCCACTCTGAGTCCCTGCAGCGTGTGCTGAGCTCAGCCACTGCGAGCTTTAGTTGCTCCCTGTGCTGAAAAATCCCACCTGGCTGTTCCGAAGCAGCTCACCTTGGCTCGCTGTAGCCGTCCGGTGAACTCGCTGTTGCCGCCGGCAGTATGGTGCTGCTGCTGCGTCCTCAGGCGTGAGGCAGTTGTATCTCCTCTGTGGCTCTGAGCTCTGTTCTCAGTCCGCTTTCTCTCTGGAGCCTGGTGATTTTTTTGTTTCTCTGGTGATGGTGTTTTCTGGCTATGAAAGGCGCTGATTTTGTGGTAATGGAGATTGGTTGTTAGCGGGGCTCTTAAGCCCCGCTTTTCTCGGTCGCCATCTTCCTGGAAGTCAAAAGTACATTCTTATTTTAGTTATATGCCATACATTTTTTAAAATTTTGAATATTTAGTTAAATACACATAGTAAATGACTAACAGACAAGGGGAGGGACAAGGGAAGTGGAAAAGATTTTTCTTACTTGTAAATGTCCTTTATTGTTTCCAGAGAAGATTAGATACAGGACCTAGCATCTTAAATATTTAAAAGTTCCTTGAATCAAAATAATAGTATGTATTGCTACAATGCAAAAATCATGGGCTTTTAATAAAACATGTAACTGAAATACATTTAAATAAGATGTGAAGTTTACAAATTTGTTAAAAATGATTTACTATTTAGTAACTTCACAGATATTTTCAGTGAACCTTGCAAACAGTTTCAAATAGATCACCCATGCCGGTAATGTTTTTGTGCATACATAAGACTGAAACTGAAATTCTATATACTATGTAAAAATTTATTTGCAAAGAACATGGTGCTACCCTGGAATAAAAAGACATTTATACTTATTTTACAAATGTTAGGTACATAGTTTAAGTACATTTTGATGCTAAAAATGTAAGCTTTAATTTAATATTACCCTGACATTCACAGAAATGTGTGTGTGTGTGTGTGTGTGTGTGTGTGTGTGTGTGTGTGTGTTTTAGGAAGCAAACCTGAATCACTTTTCAAGATAACTTTTTAGTAAACTATAAATACATATAAAGAACATTAATGAATTATAATTCAAAAGATATTCATGGGAAAAATTGAGTTCTGAAAGACATTTTTTCTCACAGTTTATCTTAGTTTGCCAAATTATCCTTGTTTTTTTTTTGCCCAGAATAAGTATAATATTTGCCCTTAGAGATACCGTTTCCACAATTCATGAACTCACCTGCTCATTTCCTCTACATATAAAAAAGCCATTCCTAATAGTGAAGAAAATTTAAAAATTCATACTTTTTTATTTGATGATCAAAATATTGTAATCTTTCATTTTAACTCCAAATTGCACTAAGCATAATCTTCTTGATTTCTGAAATTGAGTTATTGGAACTTGGGGTTAATGCTCAAAGGCATTTTTTCCTGATCTGTGCTTCAGTCCATAATCTGGCAACATTTCTTATATGATATTCCATTCAATCTTGGGCTATGCTTTGACTCATCTGACTATGTTCTACTTGGATCCCAGACTCATAATTGCTCAGCAAACTAGTGGATATTTGAAAGCCCAACCACCCAAATTATTCTACTTATTAATTTTATTACATTTTCTATTATACTCTAATCATTTCTATAAATATAAATATATCACAACAGGTTTTATTTATTCATTTATTATTTATTTATTTTGCGGTACGGGGATGGAACCCAGGGGCACCATACCTCTAAGCTACACTCCTAGACCTATTTTTAGTCTTAAAATTTTTTTTTTTTTGAAACAGGGTCTCACTGAGTTGCAAAAGGCCTCACTAAATAGCTGAGGCTGTCCAAGAACTCAACCCTCTGGAGTTTCAGCCTCCTGAATGCTGGGATTACAAGCATGAGCCACCATGCCCGGCTACAATACATTTGTTTTAAATTGCTTTTTATTCTTGTAAACTGACGAGATATATATATATATATATATATATATCTCAGATAGTACACATTCTTAGAGCAATAACTAACAACAATGTGTTGTTTATTTTTTAACTATATGCATGCAATATCCTGAGTGATTTTGTGTATCAATGCATAACACAGGTATTAATGCACACATTTTTCATATGAAGATATTAATGTACATGGCATTCAAGTAACTTTCTTAATTTTATGCACTGGATAATTTACAAAATAAAAACTCACTTGCGCAAACCAGACTCTCCAAAAAAATGTTGTATTATATATGCATAAATTCTAAGAAAAATTCAAAATCCTTCAAGCCATACATTGATGATATTGCTCTATAGATTTGTCCAAAGAGAGGATTTTACCTTATTGTTAGTGAGCTTTCCTGACAGTGCCTCAAGGGAATTCAGTTACAGCAGTTGCTATCTCTCATCACACCAAGATTTTCTTGCAGTCAAGCCTTAGCCAGCAAGTGGGAAGAGAAGATTGTCATGGGCAACTCTGAGCATTGCCTCTAGCCTTGCTAAAAGGCTTCAGCAAATGAAAATACATTAAAATACCTCACATATATTCTTCTTTTCACAGCAGGCTTGAGAATGGATGATAATTCATTAGAAAGTTTGCTACTTAACTTCCAGGGTCCATTCAATTTAAATAGGCTCCATACATATAAAATGATCTGAGATTTGAGAATAGCTAAAGAGAAATCATGGTATGAGCTATGAATTTTTATGATTCTATTTAGATAATCATCTTAATAACTTATTTATTTACTATCTAATTTCTGTGTGCCACTATATTCTAGGACAACACTTTACATCTTTGAAGAGCATTCTGGAATCCCAGTACTTGAGACAGAAGGATCATAGGTTCAAAGCCAGCTTCAGCAACTTAGTGATGAATTTCATATTGTTTTCTATAATGGTCATATTCATACATATTCCCACCAAACATGTATACATTTTTTTTTCTCCATGTTTACCAAAATTTAATACCTTTTTCTTTTTTCTAATAGCCATTCTAACTTGAATGTGGTAATATTTCATTGTGGCTTTGATTTTTATTTCCTTGATGACAAGTAATGTTAACCATTTTTCATATATCTGTTAGAAATTTATATAACTTTAAAAATGTATATTTAGGTATATTGCATTATTATTATTATTATTATTATTATGTATTTATTTGAATTTCTTTTATATGTTCTAGCTATTAACTTCTAGTCAGATGAAGACTTAGCAAATACTATTTATTCCTTAGCATAGATTTTCTCTTCCGTCTTGATTATTTGTTGTGTATAAGATTTTAGTTAGATATAATCCCATTTGTAATTTTGCTTTTGTTTTATGTGCTTTTGAGAAGATGAATTCTTGCCAATGCTAATCTTCTGGACAATTTCCTTGTTTTCTTCTAGTAGTTTTATAGTTTTAAGTGTTACTTTTAAGCCTTAATCCATTTTAAATCCATTTTTACAACTGCTAAGAGGTAGAGTTCTAGTCATTCTTTTGCGTGTAGATATCCAATTTTTCCAACACCATTTCTTAAAAAGATTATCCATTATCCAGTGCATGTTGTTAGCACTTTTATCAATAATCTATGAACTAGAGATTTGTGGGTTTACTTCAAGGCTTTGGACTTTATTACATGGGTCTGTGTGCCTATTTTTGGAGTGATATCATGCTGTTTGATTTATATGGCTTTATGGTATGGATTGATTTATTAGTTTTGTCTGTGCATGTGTGTGTAGCTTCATACAAGTTATAAAATTGTTATTTTTAGTTTTATGAAGAATTTCATTGACACTTTGAGGGGGATATATTAATCTAAAGATTGCTTTGGGATGTATGAAAATTTTATATAAATTCTTTTGATCCATGAATACAAGATGTTTTTTTTTCATTTTTTGTGAATAACATAGAACAAAGATATTCAATAATTATTTCCTAAATAAATTTTAAGCAAGTTTCATTTCAACTATTTTTAAAGAAATGGAAATATTTTATTTTCTTTTTTTTTTTTTTCTATAGGCTAGTATCACTAGCTTAAACTTGTTTTCTCTGGGGTCTGGTCAGGGCCAGCTGTGGTTCAGGCAGTGAGGCCCCCAGGCTGAAGAAAGCATGCAGAGTTGCCACCCAGAGGAAAGCAAACAGCAAACAGCAGCTTAATTCACAGATTCCCTCTTATATATAAGTCTTCGGGAGAGAAATGCACAGTTCATGTCAGAGTGATGTGTGCATGTGTGTCACTTTGCTTAGTCATTACACATAACTATATACAGTACACATGCAGGAGATATGTGCACACCTGGGATTGTGTAATATGTGCACACTTCTGTGGCTGTGAGAAGTCCCATTGTCACAGCCAGTCTGTACTTTCCCTGGGGGCCCACAGTCCATTACCTGCTGGTACATTGGACCAAATACCACAACAACAATAAAAAGTGCAACAAGTAGCTGTTATTCCCTCAGCCACAAAGGTGAGGATAGTCAAGACTTATATCTAGGAGGAGCCCAGTGAGTTCCATCAGGTTCTGAGCCTGAATAACCTGTATTTTCACATCCTAAGGCTTTGGTGTACCTGTTTCTGCTGACTTGGAATATACATACAACATTCTACATGAAGGAAAACACACAGTCCACTCTGTGCAGCAGTGAGAATATCTGCTGCCATTCTATTCTGCAAAACCACTTTCTACATTTGGAGGTCTATTAAAAGAGAAAGAGCCTATCAGGTCATACTTAAAGCTATTGCAACATGTTGGGCTAAGGCTTCTACCTGTAGCTCTACACATATTGTACCACTCCCTGGAACAAACAAAACTAACATATTTCTTGGGGCAATTATCCAACAATTCAAATGGTCACAGACCAGCTTACTGTTGTATACAAAAGAGGTTCCATGCTTGCAAGATCTATATGTTATCCTATTAACTAGCCCCACTGGATTTCTATAGCGTTTCTCAACAAGAGGGTTGACAGTATTACTGTCAACTGGTATCAGGGCAACATCTCCTCTATCATACAGCATCATTTTGTTCATGTCCCCACAAGCTTAACTTTGTGACTATTCTTCATCTTATATGCATCTTGAACATATTTCAGAATATTCTGATATTTATTAATTTGTGATTCCCAAAACTAAGTGGATTTTTTCAATTCTTTTTATTCTCCTGAAATCCACTAAAATGTTAGCACATTGGTTTTACTGAACTAACAATTTAAGGTCATTATAAGCTTTTGGGGGGACTACTTATTCTCCTCTCCAGTTTTTTATCTCTTAACTTCTTGTTGTAAAATTGAAACTCAAATGTAGTATTGTGAAAACAATCATTCAAGTTTTGTTCCTAGTTTCTAAAGAGATGTAATTTAATTTTTTAAGTGATCAAAAGGTGAGCTTCAGCATCACATGGTGTGATATTTAATTTTCATAATATTTTAGATACTATTTTTAAGTTTCAAGCAGAAAAACTATATATATATATATATATATATATATATATATATATATATATATAACTATATATATATATATATATAGGCACTGAGGATTTAACCCAAGGTATTTCACCTCTGATCTATACCCTCAGATCTATTTCATTTTTATTTTGAAACAGGGTCTCACTAGGTTGATGAGATTCTCAATGTCTTCTGAGGTTGTCCTCTAACCTGCAGCCCTCCTATCTCAGCCTCCCAAGTACTGGGGTTGTAAGTGTGTGCCACCATACCTGGCCAACAACATCTATATTATGAAGCTTCTTTTGGATGAAAAAGTAGTCATCTCACTACTAACATATATTGGAAACTGGTGCTTTGCTAAATTATCCCTCCATTTTATTGTACTTTGTTTCAATATAAATTGTTATAGGATCTATGTGGAGGGACATATAGACTTGATAATTTTATATATTGAGTATCATGTTCATATTTACATATTTAAATGTGTAAAATTTCTTTACTTATAAACAAATTGGAATCTCCAGCATCAAATAAAAATATTCACAAACAATTGTTTACCTCTGTTGATAAGAGTATTAAGACAGAGAAAATGAAATATCATTTACTAAGGTGCTTCAATGTCATTTGCTATTGAATAATATTACCTCAAACTCTTGAACAATAAGAAATATGGGAATTGTTAGTATTATTGATGCACTTTACAATTGACAATGTACCCAAAGTGTACATGAATTAATTATACCTAGTGCATAACCTTTATTTTTATGATACTTCAAGAGCCACTCCAATCTCTAGATACTAAATACTGTTTTTCAAGATATTGCCTGTAAATTCATTCAAGGATAAATAACTAAAGACTATGGAACAATTAAAGCATATTTGAAAAATGTGTTTTTGAAGAGTCTTTTAAAATAATTTTTTATCATAATACAGTTCCTGTAATTTTGCTTCTTTTTATTTATATGCCTAAACAGTAAAGCAAATGTCAGTTAAAGTGGAAAACTACTAATAAAAATTGACTTACAAATTGATTCTTATTGATTCCTAACAATATCACAGAGTGAACTAAAAAGTCTGTGTTCTAGTTGCTGTATGGCCAGAGTAAGAGGGAGGAAAAATGAATTGCTTTCTATTGATCATAATGTCAGAAATGTGTAGAACAGAGCAATATCTAGAAGAGACCTTAGTGTTCTATGATAATATTCCAAAGAAAAAAATGAGAGAGACAAAGTCTCTCAGTTCAATTTAAATTAAAACATTATTGAGCTGGGCATGGTGGTGCATGCTTGTAATTTCAGTACTTGGGATAGTGAAACAGGAGGATTCCAGATCTAATGCCAGACTCAGAAACCTAGCAAAACTCCAGCAACTTAGCAGACCCTATTTCAAAAGAAAAAGAAAAATAGGCTGGGATGTAACTTGGAGGTAGAATTCTTCTGGATTCAATCTCCAATACCAAAAGATAAAAAATAAATTAAAATAAAGACACTAGTCATACTTTGTCAATAAAAAATCTCATTTGTCATTTCATGTGAATGCCATATGTAAAATGTTTGTAATATTTAGCTTATTTTTGCTTGTTTCAGCATGGAGAAATTTAGACAAAATAATATTCATCTGTGAACAAACAGTTATTCACAGTTGATCAATCATGTTCAATAACCTTCCATCTCCACCATGAACCAGAAACCAGTACAGAGAACAGATGCTCCTCAAATTTCTTCTATTCATGCTATTTTCAGGATTTATCTTAAGATCCTTCCACAAGATATATTTTTAGTTTAATTTGACTTTTGCCATTATATTATTTTCCTACAGTGCCTTTCTTTGCTAATATTCTCTTGTTTGGTTAATCTGCTTCTATCAGTGAAATATCATTTCATCCTTGGACCCTGAAATAAGGAGAATTTTAGAAATAAATTCTCATTTTTAGATTATTCTCCATCTGACTCTAATAAACTACTTTTCTCTTAATCTGACTTGAGCATTTTATCTGCTCCTACCTTCAAAATAATTTATTTTTCAAGAAATTTCTAATACCCTATAAAATACTGCTATAGTGAATGCTCAGAGATGTTTTATTTCAAAAGTGACCACTGCTTTTGTGCCTACTTTGGATCTCAGGCCGTTAGAAAATTGATAATTATAAGAACTGTGTTCATAATCCACAAATATTTCATAGTTATATAATTGCTTGACCTAAACAGATTCCATTTAACTGGGGCTACATTCTAAATTAATCAAATCCTTACTAAACTATGTATTCTAAGTACCATATTATTACAGATACTTAAACAATTCTATTTGAATAGTTTTTTCTCACTATAGGTCAAGGGTCTTATCTATCTTACTTTATACCCAGAATTGTGCTTGCAAATAGTAAACATTTTAAACTTAAAAAAAAAATGTTGTAAATATATTATCAAAGTACCTCTATTCCCATACCCAGATCATCTAAAATGCTGCTATCTTATCCTACAATGTTGTATTTCTTAAAAATTAAAACATAAAATAGGAATTATGACACATGCCTATTATCCAGGTACAAAGGAGGCTAAGACAGGATGATCATAGGTTTAAGCCTAGCTCCAGCAATTTAACAATACCCTTAGCAGCTCTGTTAAAAAAAAAAAGGACAGGTTTGTAGCTCAGAGATAGAATGTCCTTAAATTTCATCCTGAGTACCAAATAATGATGATGTTGATGTTGAAGATGATGATGATAACAGTGATGATAATGGTGAAGAAATACTATTAAACCATAGACTTTATTTGAATTAAATCAATTTACTAAGAATTCCAATTTTTGTTTCAAGAACCAATTCACAGTGCAACATAGTGCTTAGATGTCAGCCAATCTAGCATACATTCTATGTTTCCTTATTTTTAAGGACCTTGAAATTTTGAAACATTTAGGCCAAAGTGACTGGAGTTATAAAGTTTGGCTAATGAATAATACAGATAAAAAGTACCATTTTCTTCTTATCCTGTCAGAAAGCATAGCAGATCAGTGTTAATTACTGCAGGTGATATAAGCCTTGATCACTTAGTTACATTGGTGTTTGCAGCATTTTGCCATTGTGGGTTACATTTGTATTTTCTTTTCATGTTTATGCACTAGTGGCAAATCACTAACTCCAAGAAATATGGAAAGGAATATCAGTCTCCTGACTGGAGAAAAGAAATATAAGAAATATTATATATGTACATAAGCATTCTCAGAGTAATTAATGAATATTTAAGGGAATACTTTCAGACTTCAAAATGAGACAGAATCCCAGTATTGTGTTATCCAGTCCCAGCCAGTTGGGGCCCAAGATGGTACTATCCAGTCCCAGCTATGTCACTACAGAAAATCTAACTCTGGAAGCAGAAATGAAACTTGACCCAAATACCCTTTCCTGTTGTTAATGCAATCAAAAAGTGTCCTACTGAAGCTATATAATTTGTATATTAATTCCATTTGTGTCTCAGATTCAGAGCTTTGTTCTCTGGGTCCAAATAAGTAAAGAGACCTACTATATCCTATTTCAGCCTTGGTTTCTTGTTTGTTCTCTGTGGACCAAAGCCTCCTGCAACAAAAAATAACACTCACAGAGCCAGGCGTGGTGGCAGCACGCTTGTAATCCCTGCGCTTGGGAGGCAGAGACAGGAGGATTGCGCAGGTCCGAAGCCAGCCGTGCGCTGGCTTAGGAGACCCTGTTTCCAAATAAAATTGTAAAAAAAAAAAAATAGGTCTGGGAGTGTAGCTCGGAGGTAGAAGGGCTTCCAGGAACCCCAGTACCACCAAAAAAAAAAACAAAAACAAAAACAACAAAAAAAAAACAAACCCAAAAACACTCACAGAATATCAGTTATAATTATTGTATTTGTTAAAATATGTGATTTTTTAATGATTTTAGTTGGTACTTGATTTGGGGCTATGGAGTTTGATTAAATTTTTTAATGTAAATCAGATCTCTAGGCTGTAACATGAAATAAGGTACACAAAGAACCTACTCAGGAATTTATCATCAAGAGTCATCTCCAATCTGATCTAAAAAATAAAAATCAGTGTTTTTGTGTCTAAGCCACACTTAGAGAATATTGATATCTTTAAAATACTCACTTGTGATGGTTAAAAGATGGCGGCTGCTAAACAGAAAAAAGCATTTCTTGGGGAAGCCCTGGACACCAGGTTTTGGTATAATATCAGAATTGAACAGCTTAAGGAGACACTTCCACCCGTGACTTCGTATCTAGAATACAGGAGAGGGAGTGTATACTGGCAGAATTAGAAGCAAGGAGACAAGGAAGCACCTGACACGCAAGAAAAGAGATCTTCGGAGAAACTTCCCAGAAAGGCTCAGGGAAGGGACCACTCCAGCCGCACATGCTGGGGCCTCTTATCAACACACCTCAGGGGGAGGCCAGGGTCCACGTGGAATGGCAGAACCTACTTTCCGAAGAGAAGCTATGGACCTCTGACTCTGGAGGGAAGACAAAACTTATCGACACTAGGTATTTGGGGTCCCAGCTTTTGCAAAAGACATGTACTGCTTTTTCATAGTAGGAAAAAAAAAGGAAGAATGTAATCCCCAAGTTTTGGAGGTGGAGACAGGAGAATTGCGCTGGTTTGAGGCCAACCTTGCTGGCTTAAGAGACCCTGTTTCCAAATAAATATATACATATATTAAAAAAAAGGGAATTAGGTCTCTGGGAGTATAGCCTGGAGATAGACGGGTCACCAGAAACCTCAGTACCACACACAAAAAAAGAGAATAAAAAGAAAAATAGAAAGAAAAAAAAGAACATCTGTAGACGACATGTTCATAGTGACAGAGACCAGATCCCAATGCACAACAAGGCCAGTGTTGGGGACTCTGAGACCATGATAGGAATCTGATGGGTGACTAGGCTGATGCCAAGGCCAGGGAGGCCCAGTTGGAGCCTGCCGTGAGGCAAGGCCAGGGCTGGGGCCTCCATCTGAGGCAGGGAACAGAGCCCGCCAAGGGGTGAGGCTGATACCAGGGCCAGTGAGACCAGGATCAGAGCCTGCCATGAGGCAAAGCCGGTGCTTGGGCCTCTGAGGCCAGGATCAGAGCCTGCTGAGGGGTTAGGCCAGTGCGGGGGCTAGCAAGTCTGGGATGGGAGCCTGCTTTGAAGCAAGCCGGGGTAGGGGCCTTCTAGATCGGGATCAGAGCCTGCTGAGAGGTTAGGCCGGTGCCAGGGCTAGTGTGGCCTAGATTGGAGCCTGCCATGAAGCAAGGCCAGTGCTGGGGCCTCCGAGGCCGGGATTGGAGCCTGTCGAGGGGTGAGGCCAGTGCTGGGGCCAGTAAGGTCTGGATCAGAGCCTACCATGAGGCAAAGCCAGTGCTGTGGCCTCTGAGGCTGGGATTGGAGCCTGCTGAGGTGTGAGGCCGGTGCCGGGGCCAGCAAGGCCGGGATTAGAGCCTGCCATGAGGCAAGGCCGGTACTGGGGCCTCTGAGGCTGGGATTGGATTCTGCCAAGGGGAGAGGCCAGAGCTGGGGTCAGCAAGGCTGGGACCGGGGCCTGCCATGAGGTAAGGTCGGTGCTTGAACCAGCAATGCCGGGATCAGAGTCTGCCGGGGCACCAGGCTGGCACTGGGACTTTCAGGAGCAGGATCAAAATTAGCAATGTGGCATACATAGAGAAACATACAGAAAATAGAAATTCAGATACTTTCCCTAATATGTAAAAACTAGGAAGAAATGGGTAATAGGAGGAGATCTAGTTGAAGAAAGGTCCCCATGGAAGAGCAGTCAAGGTGACCAATCAAAGGGGATGGTATGGGGGGAAGATGGAATCTCTTCAAAATGCATATTATATACGTAAACAAATGAATCAATGTTAATCACCAAATCAAGCCTGGGATCAAGGGAGGGGGAGGGAATGGGGCAGGGAGGGGATAGGGGCTAATTGGATGATATGTGCTGCTATACCCTCATAAGTCATGTATTCTATTGTGATGTTTGACTACAATGCACTAATAAAAATATATTTAAAAAAATCCAAAACAAAACAAAACAAAACAAAAAACATAATAAAATATAAATATGAAAAAATATAAAATACTAACTTGTACCCTCAAGTTTAATGATTTGCTAAAAGAAGGCTCAGAAAATGTTTGATATTCACAGTTATGGTTTACTTAAGTGAAAGGATGCAGAATAAAATCAGCAGAAGAAAAAGATATGTCAGGTAAAGTTAGGAAAAAAAACTTTTCCAGATGGCCACAGTGAGTGGAATCAAATAGCTACACACTCAGTTCTCCTATCAACAGTCTTCTACAATGTCACCAAGAATTGTTAACTCGGCAATCCCACAAGATCTGGTGTCCAGTGCTTAAATTTGTAGTCAGTCACACATGTGCTGATTTCAGCTACTCAACTCTAGCACATGACCTCGCCCACTGAGAATAAAACAAATGAGTCCTATATAACACATTGTTAGGATAAACTTATCTGTTCAAATTGACACTGTGGTCCATGGCTTCTGGTATAGGAAAACAGACATTTTCCCAAAAAGATAGCATGGCTAAAGTCTTAAAGAAAAACTCATCAAGAAGAATATATCAAGAGCTCAGTGGTCATCTTTCAGTTGGCCCATATATTTATTTTTAAAATAGGCCTTTTTTGATGCATGTTTTGAGTGATCCGGGATTTCTTTTTTTTTTAATTTTTTTATTGGTGCACTGTATTCATAAATCATAATGGGACTTGTGTAGGCATACATGCACACATCACCCAGTTAGCCCCTACCCAATCCCCAAACCATTCCCTCCCCATTCCTCCTTCCCATCCTTGGCTTAGTGGTTGACATCTATTATTATAGCAATTTATCCAAAATTAACAATGATAATCTCACATAACAGATTCATTTGTCTGATACCAAACTTTTGATCACTTAGAGATAACATTTCAATATTTCGTTTTGCTTTCTTTCTTACCAGAGAATGTTTTTTTTTTCCTTTTTTTAAGGTAAAACTATCGTACATTTTTTTTCCAGAAAAAAATCTATCCTCACATGAAATATAAACTCTAAATACCCAAAACAATCTCGAAAAAGAACAAAGCTAGAAGATGTGCATTTTCTGATTTCAAACCTTATAGAGCTACAATAATTAAAACAGTGTAGTACTGTTATAAAGGCAGATATATAAACCAGTGGAGTAAAATAAAAAGCCTAGAAATAAATTCTTTCATATATGGTCAAGTTATTTTTGACAAAGTTTCCAAGAATATTTGGTGGAGGAAATGATAACATTTTTACTAAATATTGTTGGAAAATAATAATTATATGAAAAATAATAAAATTGGACCCTTACCTAACACCATATACAAATATTAACTCAAAATAGATAAAAGACCTAAATGTAAATCTTAAGACTATAAACTTTTAGAAGAAAACCTGGGCCATAACACTTCACAACAATAAAATTGTCAGTGATTTCTTGGATATGATTTCAAAGGCAGAGGCAGCAAAAGAATAAGCAAACTTCCTAAAAAATTTAAAAAAATATTGTACATTCTAAGACAATAAACAGAGTTAAAAGTTACTGATAGAATGGGATAAAATATTTCCAAATGCTATATCTGAAGGTATATTAATATTCCAAATGGAAATCCTACAAATTAGCAACAATAAAGCAAACAATACAATTTAGAAATAGGTAAAATACTGAAGTAAATAATGAATCTCCAAAGATTTTAACCTATAAACACATGAATATATATTTTTTTTGCTTAGTTGTCTGCTGGATGGAAAATCTTGTTTCTCTCGTTCTGTTGTGTATTACCTATTTCTTCTTTGTAGTTAATCTCTTCGAGTATTTTCTCTAGCGCTGGTTTTGAAGACATAAATTCCTTCAGTTTCTGTTTGTCATGGAAGCTTCTTATTTCCCCATCTAATTTGATAGATAGTTTTTCTGTGTAGAAAATTTTTGGCTGGAAGTTGTTTTCTTTCAGAGTTTGGAATATGTTACTCCAAGCCCTTTTGACTTTCATGACTTGGTTCGGGAAGTCTGGAGTGATTCTAATTGGTTTGCCTCTGAATGTCACTTGGCCTTTTGTTTTTGTTGCCTTTATGATTCTCTGCTTGACTTCCACATTGGTCATTTTGACAATTATGTGGCATGAGGATCCTCTTCTCTGATCCTGTCTAAAGGGAGTTCTATAAGTTTCTTGGATCTGTGTATCGCCCTCTTGCTTTATGTTTCAAAAATTTTCTACTATTATTTCTTTGAAGATATTATTAATCCCATTGTTTTCACCTTCTTTTCCCTTCTCTATTCCGATTATTCTTAGGTTAGCTCTCTTAAAATGGGTCCATATTTCTTCAATGTCAGATTCCTGCTCTCTGATTTTTTTTCTAAGTTAGAAATTATGTATTCATTTTTGGAATGATCATCTTCTAGGAGCGAGATTTTATTCTCCATGTGGTCTAATCGATTGTTTATACTTTGAATTGAGGCCTTTACCTCAATGGTTGCTTCTTTTATTTCTTTTAGACTCTCTAAATTCTTTTCGCAAGTCTTGTATTATTTCTACAGTTATATTCCTGATTTGACCTTCTGGAGATCTCTGAATTTCTGTGTTATCAGGTTCTGATAATATGGGGTTGTGGGCATTCATTGCTCTATTGTTGTTCCTCTTTCCCACGATTTCAGAACTTTGTGCCTTCCCTGGGTCACTATTACTTCACTTAGTGTGCTTTGTATCTCGAGTCTGTTGTAATCTCAGCTGCCACTACTCCTTTACTGGGTTGTATTGCTAAGTCTCATACCCCGGAAGTTAATCGAGGCTGCGTGAGACTGTGGGGGTGCCAGGCTGGGTGTTTATTCATGGGGAACTGCGACTAGGGTGTGGTATCTCTGCCACCACTACTCCTTCACTAGATTGGACTGCAAAATATCCGACCCAAGGAGATTATCTAAGCTGCGCAAGTCACTGGGAGTGCAGTACAGAGATTTTTCCTTTAGGAGCCTCAATTTCACTCACGATTATTGTGTGTGCAGATATGGAGCTGTGGCAGGGCGCAGTGAATTCGCTGACTCGCTGTCACTGCTGGCAATATGGCGCCACTGTCATGCCTTCGGCCATGAGGCTGTTGCTGCTGGCAATATGGCGCTGCTGTCACACACTTGGCCGTGAGGCTGGCATATTTCTTTTCTGGTTTTCATCTCTGTTCTGAGTCCCTGGAAGGTGTGATGAGCTTGGCCTCTGGGAGTTCTAGACGTTCATTGCGCTGAAAGAAGTGCTGAATTATACCCGAATTATCCGCAGCTGCTCACTTCAGCTCCTTGTTTACCTTTCCTCTCTGGAGCCTGGTGCTGTGAGGAAAGATGGCGCTGGCGCGGCTCTGCTGCCACATTGTGGGCTTGATTTCTGGTCTCTAGTTGTTCTTCTAGTCTTTTTTCTCTGTCCCTTGTGTTTACATTTTTTTATTTCTCTTCTGATGGTTTTTGCTGGCTATGAAAAGTGCTTATTTTGTGACAACAGAGGTCAAGTTTTAGCAGGACTCCTTTTCTTGGTTGCCATCTTCCTGGAAGTCTGTGATCCAGAATTTCTATGTTTCCTTTTTATTGAAGTTGAGATTGCAGTTGGTGTTCTTTTTATTGTTTTAAGAATTAAGTGTTCTTTCTCATAATTTTCTTAAATATTAATATATTATATAAAATTGCTCCACAGTAATCTAGGACAATGCTAATTATTCCCAAACTTTATTTCTTCCGATCAACTTCCTATCTTTTGTAATATTTGATGTTTTTTATAGGCCTACTTTTTATTTTATAACTATGCTGTTTATGTGTCCTATTGTCTTTTCATTCTTAATAGGAAATCCACAAGGTAGTCAGTATTTATTTCTGTATCCAAGTTGTATTTTTCCTTTGTTAATATTATAGGCAATCAAAAAATGAAGCAACATGACTCACAATATAAGCTTTGATTCCTTATTTACTTTATTTGTATTATTTACACATTCATTAATTTATTTGTATTTATTTATTTATTTATTTATTTATTTATTTATTGCAGTACTAGGGATGGAACCCAGGAATATTCTACCTCCTAGCTATACCCCAGCCCTATTTCCTTTCTTTCTTTCTTTCTTTCTTTCTTTCTTTCTTTCTTTCTTTCTTTCTTTCTTTCTTACTTTCTTTCTGGTGGTACTGGGGTTCCTGGAAGCCCTTCTACTTCTGGGCTACACTCCCAGACCTATTTTATACTTTCTTATTTTTGGAAACAGGGTCTCTTAAGCCAGCGTGGCTGACTTCAAACCTGTGCAATCCTCCTGTCTCTGCCTCCCAAGTGAGGGGATTACAAGCTTTCACCACCAGCCTGGCTTTATTCTTTATTTTGAAACAATGTCTCACTAAATTGCAGAGGGCCTCACTAAGTAGCTAACACTGGTCTCAAAGCTGCTATCCTTACTCTCCCTCCTGAGTACTGAGATTACAATACTGCACTACCATGTCTGGTTTATTTTTTATTTTTTACACCTTGGGCTGGCATTTATATTTCAATTTGATGTTGGTTAATTCCAACAAAGAAGAAATAAGTTTACAAAAATCTATTTATGCTATTTGTTAACTTTCTTTAGAGTACCTCAGAATTAATTTTTCATCAAAAATCTTTTGCACCTATCTGAATTATTTTGAGAGACATATTAAAATAATACACATAAAACAACTTTGAAAGCATAAACTGAGCATTTTTATCACCAATTTTTACCTAGAGTATTCAAGGATTTTAAAAGAAATTGAATCTCATTATGGTAGGTAACTAAGATACACTAATAAAGAAGGAATTGAATGGTCTGTGTTATTAAAAATACTTATTTTAACTTATCATTTGTGGCTAATATTACACTTATATTAATTTGAACAAGTATATTATATTTGAATATAAAAAGTTTCTATTTATACTGGCATTATTATTATGGATTTATTTGTAACATAATTATTTTCTATCTGAATAAAGTCAAGTCCCTATCTGGAAATTTTTAAATAAAATTCTTAGGTAAGTCACATAAAACAGATTCTACTGTCGTAACAAAAGCTATTCACTTTTCTAGACTCATCAAGAGAAATTATTTATTTTTCCATTATTGCTTAAATGGTTCTAAGTTATTATAGTAAATTTTCTATTTTTATTTTATTTTGTTTTGGGAAGTGCTTGATCTGTTTTTGTAAAAAACAGTTCTTATATAACAAAACAAGCTGATTTTTATTTTCAAGAGTTAAAAGTACTCTTTAAAAAATTAAATAAAAGTCAGCATGGGTCACATGGAGGTTTTCTCCAGAAGGATTTGAGTGAATTGAGTTCTACAAGGATACTATCACACTGGGCCCCCTGCAGGACAGCGCCAGGGTCTGCTCCACAAAGCTCCAACTCCACAGGCTTTCACTGTGGTCGGCAGGGGGCGAATCTGCACCTGGGCAAAAGACCCAAAGGGGCATAAAGTATAGAAAATTCACTTCCATGTTAGAAAACTGACAGATAACATCAGCCATGAGACCCTGCCATGTGGCTAAACTGCGATGATGAACTGAGAACTTAGAGTCCCTGGTGGGAAACAACAGAGCAGGTGCTGAGGCTGTCAGTGTCAGCATCTCTCAGTTCCCATTGTCCATGGGCACCTCGGTGACTCAGGACAAAAGGCAAAAAAGCTACAGCAGCAGCACAGGGTGTGAACAGGGAGAAGAGGCTGCTGCCCACAATTGAGAAGGGACCAGCAAAGTCCTTTAGTTCTGTCCCAGGAAGGCAGGCTGCAGAAGGCCCAACCTTGGCTGTTGTTCAGACCTCTCACTGGGCTTTGCCATGATCAAGTGGCCAAGGTGTGTGGGGACCAAACTGCCTCAAAGCTGTGCTTATACTTTTTAAAATTAAAAACAAATGAAGTCATTTGTTCCAGTTCCTGAAATAAAGTTAAAGATAAACATGAATAAGTTTTAGGGATTTTTTTTAATGTGAAATACATTATCAACAATGGTACCAAAAAAAATCCTCACTGTTAAGATATTTAAAAATCTAACATTCTACATACAATGTTCAATATAGTTGAAAATTATTTTGTTTGCTTTGTTCAGTACAATGCTAGACAATTTATATCCTTATCTTGTTTATAAATTGTTTTTATTAATTTATAATTTATGAATTTGTTATATATGCTATTTATAAATTTATATGAAGAACAGAAATTTATAAATATATATTTTGTGAAAATAGAGGGCAATATATTTGACCTTTTGTTTATTGCAACATAAATTTCCATATTTTTCTTTGAATAGTAAATTGTTTTGCCACAAAAACAGTACTTTTAGCTCAAACAAAAAAATATCGAATCTAATAAACACAGATAAATTTCATACTAGTCTAGTTTTTATATAGCATGTGAAGAATTACACAACTTTTATTCTATGGAGATTAACAGTTTAAAAAAGTCAGAATATTTTTTTGTTGTTGTTTGCTTGCTGTCTGTCATTTTTATGCCCTGTCATTTGCCCTGCTAAAAAATCACTTGGGGAAAAATTTAGTTTCTAGTTATGCATCAAACTGAAAGGAATTAAAAGTAGAATACTCATAAGTTATGGTTTGATTTTCTTCAGTTTTTTTGAATACCGTTTGTTTTAAAGAGTAAATGGTAGAAAATAAACAGTGAAAATGTTACTATATAGAATGCAGGTGTTATTCTCCACAAGAAATTAATGCTATTCATAAAGGTGTATTTTGGTTTTATTTATTTATTTATTTATTTATTTATTTATTTATTTATTTATTGGGCGGTACTGAGGATGGAAGTCAGGGTCATTATACCTCCTAGCTACAACTCCAGCCCTATTTCTTCAGTCTATTATTTTGAAACAGGGTCTCACTGTTGCAAAGGGCCTCTTTAAGTAGCTGAGGCTCTCCAGGAACCAGGATCCTCAGGTTTCAATCCACAGGTTTCTGCCTCCAGAATGCTGGGATTACATGTGTGCAACACCAGCCTGACAGTTACAAGTTTTTAAATAATAACCAGTATTTAAATCCATTTGTATCATGTTGCCAAGTTATCTGATGAAAACTGAAAGAAAACCCCACTAGAATTTTAGAATTAGAAAATTTCAGATTCCAAAATTTCTGAAAAAATTTATAAATTTCCAGTTACACTGGCAAATAGGATATGTTGAGTTGCATTATTTTCTTCAGAAGTATTTTAGAAATAGTTACAAATAATTTAAAAATAATCCAAACTGTCAAGAATAATGTACAATGGAATCAACTACTGATGGGAGAAAACTAAAAAAAAATGAAAATGTTTGAAAACAGGTGAAGAACTGGTTATTGTTTTAATAGCACAGGTACACATGATTAAAAAAAATAGAAAGATTTTTGTTAGAGACTTCCAAAAACATCTAAGAAATTGGCAATACCACCTATATTTAATATAGAAAAAGTGATGGAACTGGAAATAGAAGGAATTTTGAAGGTATGTAGAATTATCACATTTTTAATTCTAGGCATCTGTTCCAAATGAATCAAAGGGGTCATCCCACATCTCAACAGAAGAGAGATTATTCTTCATAGAATAAGAGTGAAGGAGAATCTAGCCTCTGGGCTCATAGACACACTAAAAAGAAAGTGTAAGGCCTTTTACAGAAAACATTTAAATACTTAGGAAGAGAATGGTGGGAAACACTGGTTTGTCTGCCTTAGCTTCAAAAAACTTGGATCTATTCTGTTAATTGCAAAGGATATGGAAATACATAAAGAGCAAATCAAAGTAAGAAAACACAATGTACTTCAATAAATTAATATAATATTTATTTCCAAATTGCCACAGCTGACATCAACAAAATTTTAAACTATCTCAAGCTAGATGTGGTGGCTCATGAAGGAACTCAGGTTTGAGACCAGATTCAGAAATTTAGCAAGACCCTCAGCAACTTATTGAAACCCTGCTTCAAAATAAAACCTAAATAAAGATGAGGATGTAGTGAAGAGGTAGAATATTCCTGAGTTCAATCCCAAGCACTACAAAAACAAACAAAAATGATTTCATAATAATATAAAATTTAAAAAGGGCCATTATAAATTTGAAATTACATTCCCATTAAAAATACTTCCCAGAGTTGAAAATGGTAGCCTCCCAACTATAATAGATTGAAGTGAAGGGAATTTAAGGCAGAGTCAGCTTTTTATTCTTATAATTCAAGTAGTGCAATATGACATTATGACTATATGATAAAAAATGTTTTTAAAATATATGTGATTTTTCTCCTTAGTTGTATTTATGTGATGAATTGCATATATTTATCTGCTTATTTTGAGCCAACCTTGCATAGGTGCAAAAATTTTAAATAAAATACTGGTGATAAAACATGAGAAGGAGGAAGAGGGGAGGAAACAGGATGGGAATTTTGTAACGGCTAATTGGGTGATATGTGCATTAATGCTTCCACCATCTCGTACTGCATTAAGATGTATGACTGCAATGCACCAATACAAAATTTTAAAATAAAAAAAATACTGTTGATATACGTTCAAAACCACATAAAAAAGTGTAAGCCATGATCAATTCATTTTAATTCCAGGGTAAGAATTTTGAAATAGTTGGATCACATTAGTTTCAGGTTTATGGTCTATTGGCTTGCTTTTTAGTTCACAAGCTTTTCTTTAATCATATTACCTAGTAGTTGTCTCATATATATTGTCATCTACCTGCCTACAGAATTTATGAACTATTTGGATTTTATACTAAATGAGACCCTTATTTCTTGAGAAAATAAAGATTAAATTTCTTTATCTACATAGGCTCATAGAAGGAATATTTCTGTATATTTTATTGTAAGAAATGATATTTACTCTAGTTAGAGATATTGATTATGAATATAGAGATTGGATGAGATAGAATGAGAAAGAACAGTGTTCGCATACTTTTATCTTATTTTCTTTCCTTTCTGAGTCTGAACTTTTATTTATTTATTTTTTAAGAATCCCTTTCTTGTACTATATTTTCCTGGAGCAGAAAATATAGCAGAAAAAGATACATCATTTTTCAATTCATTATTATTTCAGGTCTTGTCTTGAAAATTTGATTATGATCAGCCACATATACAAAGTCACATATATACAGCAGAAATACAGCTTTGGGTTAAATAAGTAACTGGCAGGGCTACCAGTATGAGGGCTCAGGTCAGGTTTCATTTCTGCTTTCTGAGCTAGATTTCCTACATTAGCTTCCTTGTGTCCATGACTAGTGATCCCATCTTGGGATCCATGTGATTGTACTGAGTGGCACCATCTTGCTGGATTTAATTGCCTTATCTTGTGGTTTTAGCTGCTGGGAGAAGCTCTGCTTTCTACACTCAGAGAGACCTGCAAAAAAAGCTTTATCTTATATCTTGTTTCTAGGTTTTTAGTCTAGAGTCATCTTTAAGGACATAGGCTCCTGTCTCATTACTATTGCCTATACCCCAACTCCTTCCTAAAGCAACATGGTTCCATGGCCATGCTTCTATATTTCTAAGAAAAATCCTCCCTCAAAACATGGTACAGAAAGAGATTAAGATTATTAAAAACTTTTTGTCACATTATTTTACCTCTACATTATAAACATTTTCTTCATTTGATATTTTTAAGGAAGAAGCAATCAATTACAGAGATAACCAACAATAAAAAACTGAAATATTAATTTTGGAAAATTTTTGAAATATTACTTTAAGTATTATAAAATTAAGATCTATCAAACAATGTAATTTTTAAAGTGCTCTTTGAAAAATCAACCATTTCAACTCTTTAAAAGTTTTTTATGGCAGTTAGTATTTAATTTCAAATTTGAAAATAAATAACATCTATATTATGAAACATTTCCATTTTAGATTTTGACAGTAACAAGTATGGATGAGATTCTTTTTCAACTAAATCTTACCATTTGTTTATAAAACAATTTATGTTTCAGCCAATTTTTAATGTTTTTCTAAGAAGATATTATTCATAATTATTGCTCATAGTTGAGACTTGTAACTTGCAGGCATTTAGTTTTATGTTTTTTTAACTTTATGAGCACTCATTTCTTAATATGGCAATGTTTGTATTATGTAGCAATCTATAGGCATATTACACACATAACATAAAAGAATACCAATAGGTAGGGGACAAGAAAGTAGAATTAAACCTTGAATAACTGCTGAGTAAAGACAGCAGGAGAAAAAAGAAAACCTCAAAAGGTAGAGATGCAAAAAGCAGCTAGTTAGACCAAACAAAAATAACTAAGAACAGAAAATATACAAATGCAAATTCAGGTGAATGTGTAAAAATCTATGAAATCAAAAAATAAAATTGTAATAATTACTGTAGTAAAAAACTATATTTTGCTATAAATTTGTATAAATTTCATATAAATTTGTACTTGCTGAAGACTCGTGGTTTTTTATTCTTGCTAAACAGGGATTAGAATACAGAACTTTAGAATTCTAAAATTGACTTTTTAGAGTATAAGAGAACAAACAATATTACAAAATAGAGCAGGGCATGGTGACACACACTTGTAATCCCAGCGTTTGGCAGGCTGAGACAGGAAGATCACATGGGTTCAAAGCTACTTAGTGAGGTCCTCAGCAACTTAGTGAGCTCCTATTTCCAAATAAAGTATAAAATAGATCTGGGAATATAGCCTGGATGTAGAAAAGCCCCTGGGTTCTACCCCTAGTACCACAAAAAGAAGAAAGAAAGAAAGAAAGAAAGAAAGAAAGAAAGAAAGAAAGAAAGAAAGAAAGAAAGAAAGAAAGAAAGAGAAGGGGAAAATAGAATCATTTTTCAGGACTTACAAAAAAAAATTTAAACATTATCTACCCAAAATAGAAGTTATTTGTGAGTTTGACCATTATCTTCAGAGGCCCAGATGTGAGATATTTTCAGACATAACCATGGAAAAGGTAGTTGACCTCTCCCAAAGGCAGCATGTAGGTGAGTCCAGCAGAGTAGTTTT
This sequence comes from Muscardinus avellanarius, assembly GCF_963383645.1. Taxonomy (NCBI): domain Eukaryota; kingdom Metazoa; phylum Chordata; class Mammalia; order Rodentia; family Gliridae; genus Muscardinus; species Muscardinus avellanarius. The sequence continues at coordinate 153,082,052 of NC_137787.1, forward strand.
AAAACAAACACCTTCCTTCTCATGCATATTAAATTTGGGATGGTAGAGAACTTTTCTTTATTTTCTTTTCTGCCAAACTCATGCTGGTGAAGGTTTACCCCCCACTTCCAGCCAGAAAATGGTCAGTGGTAGCTATCCCAAATTTTTAGAGATTCCAAGTCAACCAAGCAGCCATTTTTTCCCTCAGTTTTGAATAACCCTCTAAGTTTTATGAGCTTAGAAAACCTACTGCTACAGCCTTCTTTATATATGCAAGTTAGCTCTTTGACTGCTCACAGGGATTGGGACTGGAGTCCCTGCTCGAGAATCAATAGTTACCCATAGTCCATCTGACCCCCTAGAGTAACTTTATCTGCACACCAGCCGCAGAGGAAAAATACTTATTTTTCTCAATGAACTACGAACTACCTAGTTGAATTTGTGTGTGTATGTGTTTGCTATGGCCCTTGGCACTAGCACAGTACACAAAATAATTAGGGTATGTCACGGTCTTTATGCTATTGCTTTCCTTGCTGCTGTGGCATCAATGCGTTAGCTGGCAAGCAGTGGCTTTGCCCTCCATGTATGAGTGGTTGGATGCCCCAAGTGCCATGAAATCAAGCCATTCCAGTGCCAGCCCCAAACTTTTAGCCATACCAAATCTTAATGCTGGCCACTGTAGTAGCACCATCTTTTTTTTTTAAACTTTATTTTTCTTCTTATGTACTTGGCTACACCAGTCACTGTGCCTTGCTAGCTATTATTTTAAAAGGCACAACACTGACTTCACTGACTTCAGTCTAACTGTAAGTCACATGGGATCAAATTGCCTGATCTGAGACTTTATGAACATGGGCAGAAGCCCCAGAAATAAAGGTGTTTTTTTTTTTTTTTTTCTTTCGTCCCTTCTACCTCCGGACTACACTCCCAGACCTATTTTTACATTTTTATTTGGAAACAGGGTCTCCTAAACCAGCGCGCGCAGCTGGCTCCGAACCTGCGCGATCTTCCTGTCTCTGCTTCCCAAGCGCGGGGATTACAAGCGTGCACCACCACGCCTGGCCTAAAGGTTTTATTTTTGTTTTTTTGTTTGTTTTACATGCTTTTCCATCTTTCCTGGCCAATGCTTCATGACAGATAAAGGATTGTCTCCTCTTATAGGATCCTTGTCTCATTGATTGTTATAAAGTCCAAGAACTAGCAAAGGGTACAGAAATTTTAAAGTTTAGTTTAAATCAGATAAAGATAGAAGACAAAAGCATCTTCCTCCCACACAAAGGTAGAAAATTTCAGACAGAGAGTGACCCCCCTAAGCTTTTGGAAAGTTGGCTTTGAAGCCTTACTGAGGTTTTGCATCTACTCTTTTATGATTGGTCAGAATTTGGTTTTGAAGAACCAATGGTTTTGAACAATTTGTTTCTTAATTTGAATTGTTATCTTATAGGCTGGTGGTGATTTCCTGGTGCCCACCAATCCTTCTTCTTTCTTTTTACTTCCCCCAACCTCACAGAAGGCAAGGTAGATGGTGTTTTAATTCTTCCTGTTCCCAGGTCCTCTGCCTCATCTTTATTAAATCTCTCAGTGTCTTTCCCTAATAAAGATACTTGCCACTGGGCTTAAAGTGCAGTGTGTTAATACAGAATGAGTTCCTCACTATATTACAAAGACTTTCTTCAAATAAAATAACAAGTACATGTACCAATGACTGGAATAGGAGGACTTATTATTTTTGGAAAGAAAACAAACATAATCATCATAAGTATAACTTTCTTGTTAAAATAGTCTACTTTTTAAAGATTAAAAGATGATATGAAAAGAATATTTATAATTTTTGACCATATTTTAAATTTAGAGAAAATGGTTTATAACTTTAATCTTCTTTTGTTAGTGAATTAACACGCAGTGGATTTTGTTTTTCTAAGTGGTATCAACAGATATTCAATTATCTATAGCATTAAAATGTCTTGTGACAGTAATAAGTGCCCTTCTATTAATGCATTTCTCATTCTCTGAATACATTTGGAAAATTTATCTTTCTGTGAAACAGTAACATTTTACCTCACAAATAAAATAATTAAAAGAGGGATTGTGCAAATCACCTCTCTTAATTAGTGTTTTCTAAAGACCAAATAGATTTTAAAATATTTGTCATTTCAAATTCACCTAATGCATTTATATGAGTATCTTAGGTAAAATATACTACCTACTAATTCACTATGCTGATGTGTATTTGTTTCTTCAATTATTCTAATGGTTTTTAAAAATGATCCATCAATCTACTATTTAACAGCTGTTCATGTGTGGTCAACTTATTGACCAGAATGAACACCTTAAAATTCCATTAAGCTAACTAAATCATAGCTTAAAAAGTAACAAAAATTAATAGAATGAAAATTAAAATACTATAATAATTTATGGAATTCATTGTTGACTAGTGAACAGAATAAAGTGTATATTGATCCTTGCTTTTATGTTATATTGACCAAGTAAATATATTGTCTGACTTTTAGTTTGTATTTCTAAAAGGACATTTGTTGAACATTTTATACCACATGGCACACACTGAAGGTTTTAATAAATGTATTGCTGCTTATAATATTTAGATTATATGTGAATGAGAAATGTAATGTTCATTTCAGAGGTTTACTGAAAAGTCAAATGCTATGAGAAAATTTTTTGCTATTGTTTGAACTTCTACTAAAGTTATTATTTTGTTGGTCCTGGCAAATCACTTGCTAAAATCCATTTATCTGCAAAACAGTTATGAGAGAAATCGCTCTCTGTTCTGTGTACTTTGATTTATGTACTTCTAAAATATAATGAACAATTAGAAAATGTTTGAGGGGAAAACTGGGGACTCAGTTTTATGTTTAGTTTCAAAACCAATTACAATATTTATTTCATCTATTTTATGTTCTTAGGGCCTATACACTTGGCATATAGTATATTAGTTGGCATGGCATACTTAAAGAAGTTAACGTGATAGTTTTACACATACACTATGAATTTATGACTATCTAATATAAATCCATTGAAGGCATAGTCAAGTTTGAAGAAATGACTGTTCTCTCTTATACATGCTTACTCTGGCCACTTTAAGTTCATGCTTTCAGACGCAGCTGACCAAAATTCACTTTGAATATTTGTTTATAGAAGTAAAAAACTTGATTAGGGAGTCCAGCTTGGGTCATATGATTCACTGTGTCCTACTAAAATTTACATAGAGATTTAGAACACTTCTAAATTAGTTATATATACTGTGGTGATAGAGATAGAAGCCTGTTCCTAATGCTTGCTAGATGATTGACTTGCCACTGAGCTACATCCTTAGCTCAGTTATCTTTGTTTCTTTGCTTGGTTCTTTTCTACATTCCCAGAGTTTAACCGACACACACGCACACACACACACACACACACACACACACACCACACACACACACAGTATATGTAGTATAATTTATAAATTCCAACTCTAGGACTTCCGGTAAGATGGCGACCGAGGAAAGTGGCACTTACAAGTCCCGCTAACAATCGGACTCTATTACCACAAAACCAGCGCCTTTCAGAGCCAGAAAACACCACCAGCAAAGAAATAAAAACGGTAAATACAAGGGACAGAGAAAAAGGGCTGGAAAAACAAGACACCAGAAAAAAACCAGCCCGAAGGGCCGCGCCCGCCACGGCGCAGATCAGCCGGAGGAGCCGGAGTGGCCAGAGCCGTAGCACAGAGAAGTCAGAGCCGCTGCGCGAAGCGGGGCGGCCAGAGCAGCCGGAGAGGAGCGGCCAGAACAGCCGGAGCAGCCAGAGCCACTTCGCGGAACCGCCGGAGCAGCCGGAGTGGCCAGACCCGCGCTGCGGAGCAGCTGGATCCGCGGTGCAGAGCAGCCAGAGAGGCCAGAGCAGCCAGACCCGTGGTGCGGAGTAGCCTGAGCCACAGCGCAGAGCGGCCGGAGCGGCGCGGCTTACATCTCCCCTAGCAGCACCAGGCTCCAGAGAGGAGGGAGACTCAAAACAGAGCTCAAATCCAGAGAGGAGGTACTCTGGCCTTGCGGCCTAGGATGCAGAAGCAGCGTCTTACTGCTGGCGGCAGCGGCGAATTCACCAGACAGCCCTAGACCAACCCACACAACCAGCCACCAGACCCCTGAGAGGAGGGGTGGACAGCGAGCCAAGGTAAGCCGCTGCTGAACAGCCTGGTGGCAGTCAGCAGTTTTTCTGGTGCAAGGAGCATCTAAAGCTCCCAAGGGCCGGGCACAGCACACCTGGCAGGGACTCAGCGGAGCTCAAAACCAGAGAAGAAATAGGCCACATCACGGCTGAGGGTGTGGCAGTGGTGCCATATTGCCAGTGGTGGCAGCAGCGAATCCACCGAGTTCACTACATCTCCATCAGCGCACTCAACAAACGTGAGTCAAATTGCGGCCCCAAGGGGAGAAATCCCAGTACTGCACTCCCAGGGACTTGCGCAGATAGTCTCCCTGGGTCGGAGATTTTAGCAGTGCAGCCCAGTGGGGGAGTGGCAGTGGCAGAGATATCATACTATAGTCACAACTCCCCGCTAGAAAACACCCAACTTGGCACCCCCCACAGTCTAAGCAGCCTCAATTGACTCCCTGGGTCTGAGATTTTGTGATACAACTCAGTAAAGGAGTAGTGGTGACTGAGATACCACAGACTCGAGATCCAGAATATCTTAAGTGAACTCGTAGTGACTCAGGGAAGAACCCAGAGAAGGCACAAACTTCCAAAATCATGGGAAAGAGAAATAACAATGGAGCAGCGAATGCCCACAACCCCACAACATCAGAATCTGATAACACAGAAATCCAAAGATCTCTAGAAGATCAAATTAGGAAAATAACTCTAGAAATAATAGAGGACTTTCGAAAAGAATTTAGAGAGAGTCAAAAAGAGATAAAGGATGCAATTAATGAAGTGAAGGCTTCAATTCAAAGTATAAACAACAGATTAGACCACATGGAGAATAGAATCTCGCTTCTTGAAGATGACCATTCCAAAAATGAACGCATAGTTTCTAATTTAGAAAAAAAAACCCGACAGCAGGAATCTGACATTGAAGAAATATGGGCCCATTTCAAGAGAGCTAACCAAAGAATAATTGGAATAGAGGAGGGAAAAGAAGGTGAAACCAAAGGGATCAACAATCTCTTCAAGGAAGTAATAGCAGAAAATTTTCCAAACATAGAGCAAGAGGTTGATACACAGGTCCAGGAAACTTATAGAACTCCCTTTAGACAGGATCAAAGAAGAGGATCCCCACGCCACATAATTGTCAAAATGACTAATGTGGAAGCCAAGGAGAGAATCTTAAAGGCAACAAAAACAAAAGGCCACGTGACATACAGAGGCAAACCAATTAGAATCACTCCAGACTTCCCAAACCAAGTTATGAAAGCCAGAAGGGCATGGAGTAACATATTCCAAACTCTGAAAGAAAACAACTTCCAGCCAAAAATTTCCTACCCAGCAAAACTATCCATCAAATTAGATGGGGAAATAAGAAGCTTCCATGACAAACAGCAACTGAAGGAATTTATGTCTTCAAAACCAGCGCTAGAGAAAGTACTCAAGGAGATTAACTGCAAAGAGGAAATGGGTAATACACGCCAGAACCAAAGAAACAAGAATTCCCATCCAGCAGACAACTAAGCAAAGAAGAATAAACAGTATCTCAAACAGAAATAAGATCTTAACATGTTGGGAATTAAAAATTATCTCTCTATAATCACACTGAATGTAAACGGCCTCAACTCCCCAATAAAAAGACATAAAGTGGCAAAATGGATTAAAAGCCAGAATCCATCCATCTGCTGCTTACAAGAAACACACCTCACAAGTAAAGAAAGGAACAAACTCAAGGTAAAGGGCTGGAGCAAGGTAATCCATGCTAATGGTACTCGAAGACAAGCAGGAGTAGCAACTATGATATCAGACAAGTTAGACTTCAAACCCAAACTTATTAGAAGAGACAAAGAAGGTCACATTTTACTGGTAAAAGGAATAGTCCAGCAAGAGGAAATAACAATAATCAACATCTATACCCCAAACATAGGGGCAGCTACTTTCATAAATCAAACTCTTTGTGACATGAAGTCACACATAAATCCCAACACAATAATACTGGGAGACTTCAACACACCTCTCACAATACTAGACCAATCTTCCAGACAAAGGGTCAGTAAAGATGTCTCAGAACTAAAGAACACCATTAACCAAATGGACCTGTTGGACACATATAGAATATTTCACCCAACTACAGCAGAGTTCACATTTTTCTCAGCTGCTCACGGAACCTTCTCCAAAATAGATCACATCCTGGGACACAAAATGAGCACTAGCAAATTTAAAAAATGTTACATACTTCCCTGTGTCATTTCAGACCATGATGGAATGAAACTAGAAATCAACTATAAGAAGACCCAAAGAAACAACATAAACATGTGGAGGCTGAACACCACACTTCTGAATGAAGAATGGGTCATAGAAGATGTAAGAGGTGAAATCAGGAAATTTCTAGAAACAAATGAAAATAAAGAAACAACATATCAAAACCTCTGGGACACTTTGAAGGCAGTATTAAGAGGAAAATTTATAGCACTGAGTGCTCACATAAGAAAAACAGAAAATCTTCAAATAAATAGCCTTACGACACACCTCAAAGCCCTTGAAAAGCAGGAACAATTGAACCCCAAAGCCAGCAGAAGACGGGAAATTATTAAAATTAGAGCAGAAATTAATGAAATAGAGAATAAAAAAACAATACAGAAAATCAACAAAACCAAAAGCTGGTTTCTTGAAAAGATTAACAAGATTGATAAACCACTGGCCAACCTAACTAAAAAAAAGAGAGAATCAACCCAAATTATGAGGATAAGGGATGAAAAAGGAGACATTACTACTGAGAGTGTAGAAATCCAGAGGATTATCAGAAACTACTTTGAAAAACTATACTCCAACAAAATGGAAAATCTGGAGGAAATCGACAACTTCCTAGATAAATACAACCTTCCTAAACTGAGTCAAGAAGATATAGAACACTTAAACCAACCAATAACAATCAAAGAGATTGAAACAGCAATAAAGAGCTTATCATCAAAGAAAAGCCCAGGACCAGATGGTTTTTCAAGTGAATTCTATAAAACCTTTACAGAAGAGCTAATTCCAATACTACTCAAACTATTTCGGGAAATAGAAAAAACCGGGACTCTCCCAAATACATTCTATGAAGCCAACATCACACTAATACCCAAACCGAATAAAGACAGTTCAAGGAAGGAAAACTACAGACCTATATCTCTGATGAACTTGGATGCAAAACTATTAAACAAAATACTAGCAACACGTATTCAAAACCACATCAAGAAAATCATTCATCACGACCAGGTAGGGTTCATCCCAGGGATGCAAGGCTGGTTCAATATACGAAAATCAATCCATGTAATTCATCATATAAACAGAATGAAAGACAAAAACCACATGATCATCTCAATAGATGCTGAAAAAGCATTTGATAAAATTCAACATCCATTTATGATAAAAACACTGCAGAGAATTGGAATAGAAGGAACATATTTCAACATTATTAAGGCAATCTACAACAAGCCCACTGCCAGCATCATATTAAATGGGGAAAAACTTCAAGAATTCCCCTAAAAACTGGAATGAGACAAGGATGTCCACTATCACCACTTCTCTTCAATATAGTACTAGAGACTCTAGCCAGAGCAATAAGGCAAGAAAAGGAAATCAAAGGAGTACAAATAGGAAAAGAAGAACTTAAGCTTTAACTATTTGCTGATGACATGATACTATATTTAGAAAACCCAACAAACTCAACCAAAAGGCTTATAGAACTGATCAACAAATTCAGCAAAGTATCTGGATACAAAATCAATCTTAAAAAATTAGAAGCTTTCCTGTACACCAACCATAAATCCACTGAAAAAGAAATTCAGAAAACACCTCCACTCAGGATCTCCCACAAAAAAAAATAAAATACCTAGGAATAAATTTGACCAAGGAGGTAAAAGATCTCTACAAAGAAAATTATAAAACACTGAAAAAAGAAATCGAAGAAGATCTTAGAAGATGGAAAGATCTTCCATGTTCATGGATTGGCAGAATAAATATCATTAAAATGGCCATCCTCCCAAAAGTGATCTACAGATTTAATGCAATGCCCATTAAACTACCAAGATCATTCCTCACAGACATAGAAAAATCAGTCCTTAAATTTATCTGGAATAACAAAAAGCCCAGAATAGCCAAGGTAGTTCTCAGTAACAAAAAACACGCAGGAGGAATCACAATACCCGACTTTAAACTATACTACAAAGCCATTGTAATAAAAACAGCATGGTACTGGCAAAAGAACAGATATATAGACCAATGGAGCAGAATAGAAGATCCAGAAACAAGCCCACACACTTTCAGACAATTGATTTTTGACAAAGGGGCCAAAAACATACACTGGAAAAAAGATAGCCTCTTCAACAAATGGTGTTGGCAAAACTGGTTAACCATATGCAGAAAATTGGATGTTAATCCCACTTTTTCACCCTGTACAAAAGTCAACTCACGATGGATCAAAGACTTGGAAATTAAGCCAGAGACTTTGAAGCTTCTTGAAGAGGGCATAGGTCCAACACTACAACACATAGGCACATACAAACATTTCCTCAATAAGACCCCAAAGGCACAACAAATTAAAAGGAGAATCAATACATGGGATTGCATGAAACTGAAGAGCTTCTGTTCAGCAAAGGAAACTATCAAGAACCTCAATCGAGAGCCAACAGAATGGGAGAAGATTTTTGCCAACTACCCCTCCAATAGAGGACTAATATCTAGAATATACAGAGAACTCAAGAAACTCAACACTAAGAAAACAAAGCATCAATAACAAAATGGGCAACTGAACTAAATAGACACTTCACAAAAGAAGAAATTCAAATGGCCAATAAATGCATGAAAAAATATTCAACATCACTGGCAATCAGAGAGATGCAAATCAAAACTACCCTGAGATTTCACCTAACTCCAACTAGAATAGCAATCATTCAAAACACAAACAACAACAGATGCTGGCGAGGATGTGGAGAAGTGGGAACTCTAAGACATTGCTGGTGGGATTGCAAATTAGTGCAACCACTTTGGAAAACAGTATGGAGAATCCTCAGAAGAATGGGAACAAATCTACCATTTGATCCAGCAATACCACTGTTGGGTATCTACCCAAAAGAAAAGAAACCAAACTACCAAACTAATGCATGTGTATCTATGTTCATAGCTGCACAATTCACCATAGCCAAACTATGGAACCAGCCAAGATGTCCATCAACAGATGAATGGATTACAAAACTGTGGGATATGTACACAATGGAATTTTACTCAGCCATCAAAAAAAACTCAATTACTTCATTTCCAGGGAAATGGATGGAACTGGAGGACATTATGCTAAGTGAGATTAGTCAGTCACAAAAAATAAGAAATCAGATGCTTTCCCTAATATGTGAGAGTTAGGGAGAAAAGAGGAGCAAACAAGATAACCTAAAGGAAGAGAAAGGAGGGGGAAGAGAAAAATCTCTAAAGCACACAATGTACTTAAACATATCGAAGTCAATCACTAAGCCAAGCAAGGAAGGGAGGGACGGGGAGGGAATGGGGTGGTATTTGGGTAGGGGTTAAATCAGTGATGAGTACATGTTTGTACACACAAGTTTTTTACCCCAATAAGTTGTATGAATATAATGCACCAATAAAAAAATTAAAAATAAATAAAAATAAATAAATAAAATAAATTCCAACTCTATGTCAAAGTAAATAGATTAATCTCATTCTCTTTGTTACATGAAGAGGTAACAGCAAAATTATTAAAACAAATTTTTATTTCTAATAATAGTCCCTACTTAGGAAAGAACATGTGTTCTAAAATTATACTTTATGTTTGCCATATACCAGTGTGAGATTTCTTAATACCTATTTTCTAATCACATTTTACAAAATGCTTTGGTAAAAATCTAAGAGAATGAGTAAGAGGTATGACCCACTGTGAACTCTTATTGCCTTAGAAACATCATTCTCCACCTGAATGATATATAAAACCCCACACAAAGTCATATAGAAATAGGCACACACACAGAAAAACAAATAGGCACACAGAAGTAATTATAGTTTTGTTTCTTTATTTGTTTTAATTAATATACCTCCAGTTCAGCAATAGACAAAATATGCTTTACTTAAAAATAGAATAGAATTTTAAGTAATAAAACATTGCAATGCATTTTATGCCAAAAAACCAACAAAGACAGATATGTGAGTTCCAAAAATTTTCAATAAATGTGATAGATTTCTGGAGTTCTATTATTTGCAATTTTCCCACTCTAGTCTTATAAAATCTATTCTGTCCTATACATTATTGTGAGTTTAAATTCCCAAGTTCTTTAGCTCCTTATTATTAATTGTACTTGGGTTATAAGTGGAATTGTGTTTAGCAGCCATCAGGATCACTAGTCGGCATCAAAGCTGTGTGTTTTATTCTTTGCTACTGCCATATGTTGCTTCAACAGGTTTTATTGGACATGTCCAGACACAGCAAAGTCTACCCTCAGACAGTTTCTCACAATCCCTATACAGTTTATTTAGAAATAAGAAGAAACAATCAGACTTTCAAAGACTACCGATAACTCATTCGTTTTATAACATCAAATCACCATTTTATTTGTACTTAATGAAATTTGAAAATGAAGTGAAATGTTTCATGTGTGGACAGTGATAATTTATTGTTTTTCTTTATGTCTTTCTACTTGGTGTTACTCATCTGAATTAGACCTTACAGCTACTCTTGGCAACATAGACAATATAATGTTTGTACTTTTAGTTTAAAATCCCAATTAATTCAGTTTGTGGTATTTTTAACAAGTTTTAACTAGTTATGAAAACTTAAAAAATGTAAGTATTGCATAAAAAAGTAAAAAGACAAATATCTCATCATCATAATGCAGCAATTTATCATATACATGACATCTTCTGTAATTTACAAAGCATACATATATTAAAAATGTGCTACTAGATCAAAATTTTTAATATTCTGAAAACTATTTAGCACCAGGGAACATTCTAACTCCTTCTAATGTTTTCTCCCTATTAGAGAAAAATGAATAAAATTAACCCATAGGTCTTTTTCTCCTTACTGATTGTATTCTAATGAAGGGAAGTGAACTATTTTTTTTTTTATTTTGGGGTAGAAAAATAAGTATGTACAGGGCATCTCTCTCTTTTGTTTTCTTGAGAACAATAGTTGCTAAAGGGTAAGAATTTCCCTGCGTTCATCAAAAGCGTAGCTGGCATATCTGCCAATGACCATGTAATCAAGTGGCTATGACAGCCATACTCATGTGTTTGAATAGCATTCCCATTTAGCCATGAAATCAAGCTACAACTGACCAACTCATACATAGTTTTAATTTTTCCATTATATACTAGTCACAATATATTTGCAGTTCAAGTACATGACATAAACTATCCCCACTCTCACTTTATATGTTAAAATCTCTATTACATTATTCTTATCAAAACGGTGTTATCTTCCATAAGACATCCTTACCAATTCTTCGTTTTCCCTCACTTTTCCTTCCAGCCCAATCCTAGCATTTATTTCACTCTTACAGCAAACATGGTTGTTTTTTATTTTCTGTTATGTTTTGTATTATTTATTGAATCCACTCCGATTAACATTATTCAGATAATCATTCTGACAGCATGTCAAGATCACCTGGATCACTACTGTGATAAATTCTGTTAACAGCTGTCAATTTTCGTAGCACCTGACCTGGCATTTGACAGAAGCATTTGATACAGTTGACCACTTTTGCCTCTTGAAATATTTCCTTTGGTTGACTGGCATTACCAATGCCATTCCTTTTCCCTTACTGTACTTTGATAAAGAAAAAAGCAGGGAGACCTAAAATATCCCATGGCTCAGTCCAGTGAAATTTGGTCTCTTATATTTATTGCCTTTAAGATTTTTTTTCCCTGTTCAAAGTTTAAAAGCCAAGTATGTAGAAAACTACAAAGTTTACTGTTTCTGGACAATATATATCACTAACTTCAGACTTATAAATCCAAGGTGTCTAATTCTATATCTTTATTTGTGTGACTGAACAAAAGAAATATCAAATTTAATATTCTAAAAGCTAAATTTCTCTTTTTTTTGTTTTCTAAACCAACTCACTAAGTATTCTTTCTGAGCTTAGTAAATAACAAATGCACCTTTCAAATTGCTCAATCAGAGAACCTGGATTCATAAACTATTGTTTCACCCAAACATTCAAATTCTAAAACCCATCTGACTTCAAATTTATCTATTACAAGCCCTGCAGCTCAAATATCTCAACTGGTATGTGATAACAATCAAAAGGCCAGCTGAGACAAAGAACTCAAAGTAACTGGCTAAATTAGATGGCTAGCCTACTAGCTAAAACTGGAGTTCCAACCCTAGCCACCGAAAGCTTAAATCTTAATTGAAAAACAATCTAATACCATATTTACCATGAGCACACAAATCCTTGTCCTTCTAAGCCTTGTTACTCTTTTGATTAAAAAAACTAAAAACAACTTGATACAATATATTTTAACTTTTTGATAATTTGATGTGGCAGAGACTGCATTCCACACCTGGGAATATTTGCTTATATTTATGTTTTTGAGGTCAGTCAACTGTCCCTTGAAGGACATCGTTTTTTTTTTTTTTTTGAAGTCAAGAACCATAGCCTCCTCTTATGCTTGATAATTTTCTGTCCATACTAATAAATCAGTTTTCCTCAGTGAAAATATCTATGCAAAGACAATGTATCTGAAGTATGAAGAAGCTGATTAAAACAACAAATTATCAAAGTTTTATAGTATGTGGCTTAAATAAATAGATAAATTTTAAATAAAATATATAGTTTTTAATAATTAACACTCATGCATGCATAAAATAATCAATAATTGGATATGGGGAAGTAAAATAGAGTTAGAATTAATACAAGTCTAAATGATCATAATAATTTTATTAACAAATACAAAAGTCAGAGATTGGTTTTTGAATGAGTTAGTAGGTAGGTTTGAGGTTCCTTGTCGATCCTGTAGCAGAGGATAAACAGAATTGTAGTCATTGAGGTTAAAAATATGAGAATGGAGCCAGATGTGATGACGCACACCTGTAATACCAGTACTTGGGAGACTGAGACCAGAGGATCACAGGTTCAAAATAATACTCTGCAACTTAGGAAGATTGTCAACAACTTGGTGAAACCTTGTTGCAAATCAAAACATAAAAAGGGCTGGAGGTATAGCTCAGAGGTGGAATCCCTCTGGGTTCAATTTCCAGTGCCACAAAAAAAAAAAAAAAAATAGAAAAAGAAATGAAAACAGGTCACATGAACACTGTTGTGAACTATGAGAACACTGATTAGCTAAAATTTAGAAGCTCTCACCTATGGAGAGTGAGAAAAAAGATCAAAATAAAGAAGAAGATTAAGAAAAATAAAACTTAAAGTATTTGAGAAAATGTTATAAGTTTTGTAGAACTTTGTAATACCGCCTTAGCTAAATATATCTATGATGAGTCTGCACCAAAAAAAAATTGGTGAGAATTACCACCATTTAAATTCAGATAATATCTTGCAAATACTCAGATTTCAAAATGTATGAATGTCCTCATTAGTAAGGAACTGAGATCATTCTTTTCCAAACCCATATCTACCTTCACTACAACTAGTGCAATTTACCATCTTATCTCAGTCAAGATACAACTTTCAAGAATGCTATGAATATGGCACTCTTGAATTAGCAAAGAGGATGCATCTTGTTATGTAGTCTACTTGCTGCAAATAAACTTCCGGCATCCTTTTTGCCATGTCTTATTTTGTTTGGAGCTCTGGGTCAGCCTCAGTACTCATCCTGTCTGATTGCTAAGCAGAGTGTTCAGCACTTGCTGTCAGATGTTGTCGCTATTTTCCCAGAGGGTGCCTCCTGTGACCCTGACAAAGATGCTTCATACCACTGATCCCTTTGATTGCTGTACTGATTTCTATGATTGTTGCCATCTGCTACACACATAAACAACATCAACAACAAAAAAGAAAACTACAGAAAAATATCCACAACTAATGAAATCACTTTAAATGAAAGTATTTCAAATTGTATGTCTTGTTTACTGCAACTCACAGACTGAAAATAAACCAAACATTCTAAACATCTAAGAGTTTGTAAAAGTACAAGTATATTTTAAATATGTTAAACTTTTGTTAGGATGACAACTTGCAACATTATTATAATTAGCTTTAAATTGAACAAAATAGATGTTTAGTTTTACCTTTAAATAAAACACAAAAGCACTCCAAAAGAAACTGAAATTCAAAACAATAACATTTTCAGAAAAAAATACTCTCAGTTTACTGTAATATTGAATTATGCAAGACACCTTTAGCTATGCACTTTTATACAAATTGTTCCATTTAAAACTCATAATAGCCGGGTGTGGTGGCGCACACTTGTAATCACAGAATTTGGGAGGCTGAGACTGGAGAATCACGGTTCTCAAACAGCCTCAGCTATTTACAGAGGCCCTCTGAAACTTCCTGAGACCCTGTTGCAAAATAAAGAATAAAAATAGGGCAGGGGGTGTAGCTTGGAAGTAGAATGCCTCTGGGTTCCATCTTCAGACCCGCAAAATAAATAAATAAATAAATAAATAAATAAATAAATAAATAAGAAAGAAAGAAATAAAACTCATAATAAAACATTGAAAGAGCATTATTTTCCCAGATACAGATAAAAATCCTATGACTGTGAGATTGTCAACAATCTTTACTCAGAGGGTTAAGTCAGAAAAAAAGTAATTAAGTTTGAAACTATTGGGCTTGCCCCAGGCCATAGTCACTTCTTCCCTCAGTCACTCTTTATGTGTCATGACCATGATTGCTGCAAATAAAGTCACCTATGAAATCAACTAATCACAGAGATTTTGGGGTAATAAATTCGATATCTCTAGTTTTTTTCTTGATTACTTATCTGTTTGAATATGGGATCACTTTATTTTAATTAATCATTTCCCCAAAACCCACTGTCTTAATTTTGGTGGGTTTGGCCAAATAATCTCTTAAGATTGCTTTAATCCTTTTTTGAAATTTTCTATTTTGAATTTTTAATGTATTTTAACTTTATTATTTTCATTTTTTTTACTGGACTTTCCAGAGTTTACTTATTTTGCTAGTTTTTATCATGAATTAGAACTTATTTCAAGGCTGGGCATGGTGGCACACGCTTGTAATCCCCGTGCTTGGGAGGTGGAGACAGGAGGATCGCGCTGGTTATGAGCCAGGCTCGCTGGCTTGAGACCCTGTTTCCACATAAAACAGTTAAAAAAAAAATAGGTCTGGGAGTGTAGCCCGTGGGATTGTATTCCAGAGGTAGAAGGGCTTTCAGGAACCCCAGTACGACCAAAAAAATTAAAATAAATAAATAAACAAATAAACAAATAAACTTATTTCATACATTGGTCTATTTCCCAATTTGCTAATTTATAGCAAATATATCACTATTCTCATTCTACTTCCTTACATGTATTATATTTTTTGTTTTTCTTAACTATCTAATTCACTTGCATTCATTTTGTTTTATTCTCCCACTTAAATGAGTATCTATACAGAAAACAGTATGTCTGTCAGTGAGGTGGTATAGTGTATCCCACAGGCAGAAAAAGCTCAGGATTCTTTATAAAATAACTCACTAATTAGACAAATTTTAACACTCTAATTTGCCTAACTCTCTAATGAGACAAATTCTGAAGTTGATTTTGCTTCCATGTGTCCCCACAAATTATAGCAAAATATCTGGATGATAAGTGCAATAGCATCCCATTCTATTTTCTAAGGGACTACACTAGCTAATTTTATCATGCCATGCATGCTTTCTTACCCTAATTGTTATTCAAAGCGAAAGCCTCCTAGACAACCCAACTTTATGGATTGTCAAACCCAGACTATCCTGTATGCTTATAAGCATATTCATTTTCATACACTGGATAAGTGTGCTTCCTCAAAAAATTCATCTATTGAATTCCTACCTCCCTCTGTGGTAGTATTAGGACTTAGAAGCTTTGAGGGATGACTAGATCACAAGGTTAGGGCCTCATGAATGGATTAGTGCTCTTTTTCAATAGCCTCCATAGTACTACCTCTTCTCTTTTCTGACATGTGAGCACACAGTAAAAAGACACTCATTTGTAAACCAATAAACCGACTCTCACTGTAGATTTTCCTCTTATTGGATTCTTGTCTGCAAAACCAATAGTTCACAGACTATAGAAAGGTAAATATAGAGGTATAAAAATGTAAGCCAAAGGAAGGTAGAAGACAAAAATCTCCTATACAGGGGAGGGGCCCTGAAAAAGAGTAACCATTGAAGTTTCTGGGTGTCCAGCTTTTGTCCCTTTTTTCTGGTTATCCATCTGCCCTTTTGTAATTAATCAGAATTTGTTCTTGGGAACCTGATGTTTTTGCCCAGTTGCAATCCTTAATTTGAATCTATACTCCAAAAGTCAGTGGGTCCGTCTAATCTCCTGGCATCACCTATCTACTTTCTCATTCTTTTCCCTTTGATCACTCTTGGGGCTGAAGTTTTGTATTAACTTGCACTGCTATCCCTATCCATTATTGTTTCCTATTTCTGGTCTTTATAGATATATACCTCTTTTAACCCTTCTTTTACTCACCTCCTCTTCCTGCCTCATCACCAGATACAAATCTACTGACATTTTGAGCTTGGGTTCTCCTGTTTCCAGAATTGTGAGAAATGAATGTTCTATTGTTTAAGTCACCGAATCAATGGCAATTTGTGATGGCATTACAGAGTAAGATATCACCCTAGCTACTCTCAAAAAGTCCTGTTTTTTTTTTAATCATTATTTTGTAGTACTGGGGAATAAACCCAGGGGCATTCTACCTCCTAGCTACAGAGACAGCCCTATTTTATTATTTTATTTTTGCAACAGAGTTTCACTAAGTTGATGAGAACCTTATTAAATTACTGAGGCTGTCCCTGAAGCTGTGATCCTCCTGTCTCTGTCTCCCAAGTACTGGGATTGCAGTGATGCACCACCATCCATGGCATTTGTTCTTTATTGAAACTCAAATAGAACTTCATTGATAAGATTGCTCTTCATTTGCATTTAAGATAAAATTCAAATTTTTTTTAACAAAATATGGGTTTATCTCCAAAGACAGGAAGTGAGTGATTAGATGGTACAGTGTGGTAGTGATGACTCAGGAGTCCTATCAAGAATCCATTATCCTTGGGCTTTTGATTTCCCTAATTTTAGCTTCCTCCATGATCTAAAAAGTCCTTCAGTTCAAGGAATTTCATCTGTTCTTCAAGCCTGAAAGTTGGAACACTAAAAAAAGCATCTATAGGCTTCCTCTTTAGGTTCTTGATGGTTTCCTTTGATGACAGGAAACTTTTTGGTTTGATGCCATCTCACTTGTTAATTCTTGCTATAATTTTCTGAGCTTTGGAGGTCTTGTTGAGAAAGTTACTTCCTGTGCCTATATGTTGGAGTGTTGAGCCCATGACCTCCTCTAATAACTTCACAGTCTCTGTTCTAATTTATAAGTCTTTATTCCATCTCGAGTTGATTCCCATGCAGGGTGAGAGGTAAGGATTTAGTTTCATCTTTCTTTATCTTTTTTGTGTGTCTGGGAATGGAACCCAGGGGTATTTGACCTTCAAACTACATCCCCTGCCTATTTTTTTTTTTTTTTTTAATTTTGAAATAGGGTCTCACTAAGCTGCGGAGGGCCTCACTATGCTGTCCGCGAACCACAATCTTCCGGTCTCAGCCTCCCAAATTCTGGGATTAAAAGTGTGCACCACCACACCTGGCTTAGATACCTCTTTCTAAAAATGGATAGCCAGTTCTCCTAGCACCATTTGTTAAAAAAAGCTGTCTTTTCTCCAGCGTATGAGTTTGGCCCCTTTGTCAAAGATTAATTAACTGTTGGTGTATGAGTTTGTTTCTGTATCTTCTATTCTGTTCCACTGGTCAGTCTGCCTGTTTCTGTGCCAGTACCATGCTGTTTTTATTACTATCGATCTATAGCATAATTTGAAGTCTGGGATTGTGATGCCTCCTGCATGATTCTTATGGCTGAGAATTGCTTTGGCTATTCTGGGTCTTTTCTTTCTCCTTATAAAATTCATGATTGATTAGTCTAGGTCTATGAAGAATATCATTGGTATTTCAATGGGAATTGCATTGAATTTATAAATCACTTTTGGCAGAATGGTC
Source organism: Muscardinus avellanarius (assembly GCF_963383645.1). NCBI lineage: Eukaryota > Metazoa > Chordata > Mammalia > Rodentia > Gliridae > Muscardinus > Muscardinus avellanarius. Next base: position 153,100,383 of record NC_137787.1, read on the forward strand.
ATTTTGATGATATTTATTCTGCCTATACATAAGCAAGGGAGATCTTTCCATCTTCCAAGGTCTTCTTCAATTTCTTTCTTTAATGTTTTATAGTTTTGTTTGTAGAAGACTTTTACATCTTTGGTTAGGTTTATTTTTAGGTATTTTATTTGTTTTGAGGTTATAGTGAATTAAATTGTATTCTTTATTTATTTCATTGTAGATTCATTTTTGGCCTAAAGACAAGTCATTGACTTCTTTAGGTTGGTCTACAGAATGGGAGAAGATCTTTACCAGCCACCACTGTGATAGAGGGCTAGTATCTAGAATATGCAAAGAGCTCACAAGGCTCTACACTAGCAAAACAAACAACCAAATCAAGAAATGGGCAACTGAACTGAATAGACACTTCACAAAAGAAAATATACAAATGGCCAATAGATATATAAAAAGATGTTCAACATCATTAGTCATCAGGGAGATGTAAATCAAAACTACACTGAGATTCCATATCACCCCATTCAGAGTGGCAAGCATAAAGAAATCAAATAATAACAAATGCTGGCTAGAATGTGGGGAAAGAGGAACTCTTTTACACTGTTGGTGGGGGTGCAAACTTATTCAGTTGCTATGGAGATCAGTGTGGAGTTTCCTTAGAAAATTGGGAATAGATCCAACATATGATCCACCTCTACCACTCCTGGGTATTTTTCCAAAGGGGTTGAAATCAGAGAACTACAATAATATATGCATACAACATGTTCATAGCAGCACAATTCGTAATAGCCAAAATATGCAACCGAACTAGGTCTTTATCAACAAATGAATGGATTGCAAAATTATGGAAAATACACACATGGAATTCTATTCAGCTATAAAGAAGAACAAAATCATAGAATTCCAAGAAGATGAAAATATCTAGAGAACATCATGTTCAGTGAAATCAGCCAAGCACAGAAAGAGAAAGTGACATATGTTTTCTCTAATATGCCCAAACTAGTGAGCATTGGGGATACCAGAGGGACTCCAGATAATGGGCAGGGGGAATCCCAGCAAAGCTAGAATGAAAGGATAGGAGAGGAAGAAGGCTGAGGTTGATTACTGGAGGAGCTACATGCAAATATGTGTAAAAGTATGAATATAATATGGTTAAACTGGACACTCATTGTTGGGATGGGGAAAGGGAAAAAGGGGGTAGGGGGGAGAGGAGACCAAGCACAGTTTAAATGTGTACCATTTATTTTCAATTAAAAAACAACAACTATAGGCTGAGTCAGTGGGAAAATGGATTTACTAGAACTACTACCAAGCACTTTCTCTTATACCTAATTTTCCAGGGCCATGTTGTAAGACTATTCTACAAAGGTATAAAAGGTTAGGAAAACATAATCTTTCCAACTGGGCATGTTATCACCCCAAATAGAATAGAGAACTGTTTATTTAAGAAAATGAGAAGAAAGAATACTGTGTGAGGCAATTAGAAGTTTAGAGAAAACCCATGTTTTCATACTTTTCTCAAAATATATTTTTATCTTCTAGTTGAAAGATAAACCACTTAGAGAAAACTTTCTACAACTTTTTACCTACACACAACCCAGGAATTACAAGGCCTAGATTAACAGGAGGAGCTTTCCTTTCATTTATTTATTTATTTATTTATTTATTTATTTATTTATTTATTGTTATTGCTGGGGGTGGAACCCAGAGGCTTTCTACCTCCGGGCTATACTGCCAGACCTATTTTATATTTTATTTAGAAACAGGATCTCACTAAGTTGCTGAGAGCCTCACTAAGTAGCTGAGGCTGGCTTCGAACCTGTGTGATCCTCCTGTCTCAGCCTCCCAAACGCGGGGATTACAAGTGTGGGCCACCACGCCCCGGCAAGGAGCTTTCCTTTCTATCTTTTCCTTCTTCTGAAATATTTTTCTTATTGTTTCTTTAAAAAACATCACTTTCTAGTTGAAAATAACAGCTGCTCTTCTTGTATATTTCTATTCCTTATGATATCCCTAGTCCTACTCCTTGTTAACTTGATCACCTGGCATTCTGTCTTCTCTACACTATTTCAATCTATCAGTGTTCTTAGTTACACTATCCACACTGACTTATCAGTTTATTAACATCTTACACTCAAATGTTATTTTCTTAGTCTCCATTACAAATACCCATTGTAATAGTCTTTGCTCTCTTCTTTCAGTATTAAAAGTAATTGCACACCTCCAAAACTTCCAATCCTAGCACTTTACATTCTCACGGCTTACTATAATTGTAGATCTCTTACTGTTTTATCAGTACTCTATGGACCATTTACTACCTTTGCTGTGCCCAATGCCAGATCATGTAGTTAAACTTTATTGCATCACTTTAATCCATTTTTTAAATTTTATTTTTCTGGTATCAGAGATTGAACCAGAGGCATTCTATAAGTCCCTAGCCCTTCTTTCTTTTATTTTGAAGCTGGGTCTAAATTGCTGAGGGCCTTGCTGTATTGCTGAGGCTATCCAACCTACATTTTTTTTTTTTTTTTAATTTCAGCCTCCCCAATCCTGGGATTGTAAGTGCACTACCACACCCAACTTCTTTACTTTCCTCTTTACCCTATTTATATTCCCTTTCCTGGTATTGATTTATACCCTTATTACTATCATTTCATCTATTGCCTAACTCATGCATTGCAACATGCACCAGTGAAATATCAGCCTTAAGCTCTAAAGCTTAACTACAATATTGCTAGAGACGTTTTAAAACTGCAGCTCATGATGTCATTTGTATGTTATGATCATAAGTCTCTAATGAGTACTGAACACTGACCCTACAACCTTGAAATTTTGTAAAGTACTCTTTTCTCCTTCCTCCTGCATGAGTCATTAACATGTCTTTCATTTTAATGTTCTATAAACAACATTTTTCTCGGCTTTTTGTTTTATCTGAAATTCCACTGGGGGAAGTCTCTATTAAGTAAAACTACCTCATTTGCTTTTCAGCAATTTTCCCAAACTACTTACCACAGAATCCCTTATATTTTATCTCCCATGTAAATAAAATAGAGGAATTGCTCTTTTGGCTCTAACCTACAATTGATCTTTTAGCGTATGCTGAAGCATATCATATATTACATAACTTCATACAGTGCTTTGCTGTTTTTTTCTCCTCACCAGTAGATTATTCAAAATGTCATATAATCATAAACTAAAGTGGGTATTCAAAATCTTATGTCTTCAGTTTACACACATTTTCTCTGCTCTTTCTCACATAAGCAATTAAAATAGTCACATTCATTAGATCCTTTTTAAAACCACTAATTTATTTCAAGACTACAGGAAAATAACTTTCCACCCTTCCAGTCAATAAAATTTCTCCTCAATTTAATCAATTGTACTTATTTTTCTAGATATGTTTAATTTGCTACCATTTTATAAACTGAACTGAGGTAAAATATTGCTACATTCTTTTTAAAATATATTTGTTAAAATACAATACACAGCTGGGCCTGGTAGTACACACCGAAAATTCTAGCACTTGAGAAGCTGAGACAGGAAGACCACAGGTTTAAGGCCAACTTACTGAGGACCTCAGAAATTTAGTGTTACTTTGTTTCAAAATTAAAAAAAATATGAGACTAGGGGTGTAGTTCAGAGGAAAAATGCCTCTGAGTTCAATCCCTAGTATCACACATTTAAAAAAAAACACACATATCAAAATTTCACCCATTTATAGCATAGAATCCAATAATTTTTATTATATCCACAGAGTTATTTAACTATTTTTATGAATTTTGGAATTTTTTAAATGTTTTCCCAAAGAAATCCTATATCCAGAGTTGTTATTGCAGAATTCCCACCAATTATCCAGGCCTAGGCAAACACTAATATCCTTTCTGTATTTACATATTTACTTATTATTTATATTTAATATAAATAGAATTTTACAAAATGGATAACTTGCATACTGTATCAAAGACTTATTGATTGTGTAACATGTATTAATATTTTATTTCTTCTATATATTACTATACTACAATTTGTTCATACAGCAGATATTTGGGATAATTCTGCTATGGACATATTATGACTAATGCAACAATTATTTGTGTGTATGTTTGTGTATGGACATATGGTTCAAATTCCCTCAGATATACATCTAAGAGTGTCATTGCTGAATCCTAGATAACCTATATTTAACAATTTGTAAGACTAAAATTTTGGCGGCATTATCTCTCAGTGCCATCAAAAATATTCTTGGTTTCCAAATTCTCATACTTACCGACACTTGATAACATTTTTCTTTTTGGTGGTAGCCATTCTAATGGATGAGGAGTACTATTTCTTTTAATTTTTAATTTTTATATTTCTTGCAGTATAGGTGGTGGAAGTCAGGAGCATTCTACCTCCTGTTTTTTATTCTTTATTTTCAAACAGGCTCTCACTAAGTTTCAAAGGGCCTCACTAAGTAGTAGCTGAGGCTGTCTTCGAACCGCATTTCTCCTGTCTCAGCCTCCCAAATGCTGGGATTACAAGCATGTGCCACAACACCTGGCTTTGAGGAATTCTATTTCTATGTGATTTTCATTTTCACTTTTCTAATAGCTAATGATGTTAAAATAATTTCAAGGTGTACATGGTAGCACTCACCTGTAATCTCAGTACTTACTGAGATGGGAAGAGCATATGTTTAAACCAGGTTCTGCAGTGTAGCAAGACTGTCAACAACCTAGAGAGATGTTGTCTCAAAACAAAAAATCCTCAGTACAAAAAAAAGAAAGAAAGTAGAAAGAGAAGATAACTTCATATACTTATTAAATATTTTTATGCTTTTCTTTGGAAAAAAATGCCTACTAAACCTATTATTTTTCAATTAGTATATTTTTATTAATGAGTTTAAAGAGTATTTTTTTTATCCATACTGGATAGAAGTCTCTTAACAGATCATTTTCAAACTCTTCTTTTTGTACCATGAGTTGATTTAACAACTTCTTAATGTTAGGATTTGCAATTACAGCTTTTAATTTGATTTACCTACTTTTACTTTTGTCAGCTAGGCATTTAAATGCATACAGTGGATGCCACCAGTAATGAACTTCCTCTGGATTCCAAGTCTTCAGGTTTCTACCACACGCAGGACCAAATTTCCACCACATAAATAAACTCTTGATGGGCAAATCACATCTCAATCATACCATGGTTTCAATAATCAGATTTCCTCAGTTGTCCAAATAGTATCTACATTGATCTCTGTGCAAAGCTGTAATTCTCTCTGTGGAGTTGTAATTTTCTTTTTAGCTTTCTTTTTCCAATATGTTTATACCCTAGAGAAAGCAAACTGATGGCTTCTCGTGTTTTCCTTTTTGCTTAAAACTGAAATAGTCGGTGCTGCTACATGTTCTCCAATTTTTTTTCTGTTTTTCATTCAATTGCCTACTGAATGGAAATTTTCTCATAACACACTTACTCATAAGTTTGGAAATCCTTAATGAGATGTCTTAAGATCACTGTTTTTTGGTGGGCAGAGGGCAGTATATCCTTTTGAGGATTTTCTGATATCTTTTGATATTTCCTGGATATTATTTTGTAATATTAATGATATGTCATGTTTGATACTTTCTTAAGTTTCTGCTAGTAAATATATTTTAAATTTTTAAACACTTTTTTGCTTACATTGTATTCAATAAAACCTGCCCAATTTTTATTTGGATTCTTTTTTTTCCAAAAAGCATATTACTAATTTTGTGAAACTTAAACATTATAGCATCTATTAAAACAGGAAATAAAATTAATGTGTCTGCAATATTAAGGTACTGGAAAATGTTCATAGAAATTAGGAGAAATAAGAAAATATAGGACTTAAAAAATTTACTGTTAAAACAGTTGTCCAATTACATTTTTCTTATAGTTCAATTGATTCAGTACATTTCTTTATCTAGAAATGTTTACTGTAAAAATTTTATTTTCACTCATCTTTTATAACAAATGATTAACACACAAAAGAACTTCCTAGTTTAGAAAAAATCGGAAATTAGAATTGTTATCAGCAACTACATCAGTTGGTGTAATATTTCACAAATGCTGGCAAGACCAGTTCTGCAGAAATTCTAGTTATATTCAAAAGTTGTTTGATAACACATCCCTATGTCTAAAGTCAGGACAACTTACAAAATTTCAGGATAGTAAAAAGAGATAAACTGCTGTTAGAAGGTACTCGAAACCCATTATGTCTTATTTCATAGCAGAGTACATGGGCTATCTCTTCTGTCACCTACCTCCAGGCAAAATTGCACCTAATCTATCAGAGAGATGAGTCTCTCCAATTCTCAAAATCTTTCTGGAAAGTAGATATCACAAGTTCCCTTAATGTAAAAAAAAAAAACACAACAAAAAACTTTTAATCAGAAAGTTCTCTACAACTAACCGTTCTTACTGTAGAGTAGGTCCATTTTTTTCCTCAGGCAATTAAAGTAGAAATTTGTGGAATTAATCAAATAAATATTTAGGAAATAATGCATTTTCCATACACAGGGGGGAAGTAAAAATAATCTGGGCTAAATACTTAAGAAAAGGAATGAATGGCATTCACGTTTTAGTTTAAAAGTGTTAATTATAGAAAATAGCAGATAAAATAGCTAGAGAAAAAATAGGCTTAGAAAAAGTCAGATAATTAGATTTTTTTGTTACCAATTCAGTGGAAAGGAAAGATGATTAAAAAAAGTAAAGACTGATGGAATAATATTTTCAATAGTATATGATTTAGATTATATATGAAAATAAGGTCACAATGAAAAAGATATTTGAGGTGGCTTAATGATTATCCTGGAAAAAAAAACACACAGGTGTATTTAAATATGTATATGTATACTGGTGTCTGTGTGTGAGTGTGGGTGTACCCATTATAATATATAGGTGGTTGTGCTATTACTAAAATATGTATTTTTTATGCCATTTTTATTGTTCATCTTTTCAAGTTAGTATTAGTATATACATATTTGGTTGCATATATATTATTTAACACTACTTTTAATTTTAATTCTTGTTAGAAAATTGCTGAATACACACATAAACCAGTTTACTACTTATTCTCAGTAGTTTACATTTCTTAAAATATCTAAGCAAGCCTGGCATGGTGGCACACGCTTATTATAATTTATTATAATCCCAGCATTCGGGAGACTGAGACTGGAGGATCACAGTTCGTGGACAGACTCAGCTACTTAGTGAGACCCTGTTTTAAAATAAAGAATAAAAAATAGGGCAGGGGGTGTAGCTCAAAGGTCAAATGCTCCTGGGTTCCATCCCCAGACTCGCAAAAAAAAAAAAAAAAAATCTAAGCTTTCTGATTATACCATATTATACTTTGTGTCGACTGCAATATCCTGCACACTAATATTACTGTATGTTATAATTCTACATTTCAGAAAATTCTTAAAAGCAATTTTGGCAATGTTGTGACTGTTTTTTTCCATACTAATGTAAAAATATGAGGTACAATTATTTCCTGTTACTTTTTCAGACACTGTGATGTCCCAAATGCTAACTTAATTATGCATTGTCAAATTATAAATAGCTTCTAATTAACAAACTTCTTCAATCTCCTTCCATAAAATGAGTAATCAATAATACTAATGACAATATTCATGGATAAAATAGATGAAGGAAAACACAAATTTTATAAAAGATCAATGTAAGAAATAATAAATATATAATAGAAACAAATCCTTTTAAAAACCACATCCCTATAAAAACTTCTTTTAGTCCATTGCAAAATATCAGCAACTTTTTAAAAATTGTCCTATAAAATAAATAATAAAACCCTCCTTAATGAAAGTTGATTATGTTACATTTACTGTTAATTTCCTATAACACATTTATTTAATTTAAAGAGAAAAAGCAAATATGTGCAACTAATATTTATATTTAAAATATTTAAATTCAGACATTCTGTATAAGGTAAAATATGAATTTTCATGATTCATTTCTTAATTTTATTTAGTTAAAGCATGACTAGTGTATTCTAATCTCTAGAAATATAAAAGCTAAAGTATATCATTCATATTAGTTTTTGTCTTTAGAAACTTTATGGTTTCTAGAAATGTAGGCAAATAGAAAATCTATTACTTTTCAAAATACATAAAAATTGGGACCTTCATAAACTGTTGGCATGGATATCAATTTTTATAGTCTCCATAACAAACAGTGCAAAGGCTCCATGAAATTTTTAAAATATAATTACCATATGATCCTGCAATACCATTTTGTAATACATGTCCAATCACTGAAATTCGGATCCCCAAAAATGTATCTGTATACCTTTGTTCACTGCAGCATTATTTACAATAGCCAGGATGTGAAAACAACCCAAGTATCTGTTCACAGATGAATTGTTTAAAAACATGGACTCATATATTCCATAGAATATTATTTGGTCTTAAAGCAGAAAAAATTAACCATTTGCAAAAACATGTAAGAATCTTGAGAACCAGATGCTTGTAAAAATATGCAACCACAGAGGACAAATGCTGTGTGACTCCACGTGTGTGAGGTGCCTCGGTTGTTCGTACTCACAAAGGATGAGAGTATAAAAATAGTGGCAAGGAGCTAATGACAGTTGTTTAGTTGATATAAAATTTGATTTATGATAGATAAGTTCTAGAGATCTTGTGCCAGTATTACAATATGCAGTTTGAAATTAGAAAGAGGATAGTTCTCATTTCTGTGTTTCTACCACAAACACACAAAAAAGTGGCAAACAAGGAAAACACTAAGAGATGTAGATATGTCTTGGTTGCACCAATAGTGTGTCCCATATGTTCAGAATTTGCACGGCTCGGGATATATACCTGTAAATAAAGGACTTGTCTAGAATGTGGAAGGACCCATGTTCAATTCCCAACACTTTAGAAAGCAATAATAAATAAAAGTGAATCCATATTTGAAATAGTTTATATTTTAAACATTATTTAGAGGTTTTTTTGTTTTTTCAAAGTATTTTTATTATAAGAATAGAATAAACATATGCTAGATATTCTCTGAACAAAACAATACGATGAAGGGAAATTTAGAATTTTTATAGAAAAATAAATCTTAAATATATATATATATATATATATATATACACACACACACACACACACACACACACACACACACACACAGGTATATGTGTTTTTATTAAATTCAGGATAATGTCATCAATGTTAGAGTAACTTACCATGAATAGATTCACTTGTATATTTGTCTCTACAGTGCTAGCATGGCTAGGGATCTCAAGGGAAGAGTAGAGAAATGACCAACAACAGCCTTCCCTGTGGTGTCTAGTTAATCAGTCTCAGGGCTCCTCCTAGATCTCCAAATTCAACGATTCTCAAACCCTTATATAAAATAGCATAGTAGCTGGGTGTGGTGGTGCACACCCATAATTCCAATACTTAGGAGTCTGAGATAGGAGGATGGCAGGTTCAAGGACAACCTCAGCAATATAGCAAGACTCTCAGCAAACTAGTGAGAGCCTGCTTCAAAACAAACAATAAGAAAGGGGTGGGGTTGTAACTTGGAGGTAGAATGCTTTTGGGTTCAATCCCCAGTACAACAACTAAATGAATAAATAAATAATAAAATAAAATGACATATTATTTATTAACACATAACCTACATCATCCTTCTACATACTTGAAATCTCCTGTAGATTACTTATAATACTCAATACAATGAAAATGTTACCTAAGTAATTATCATATGATATACTTAAGGAACAATAAAGTAAGTGTTTGTGAATGCTCAGTATAAATGAAAGTTTTTCTGGCCATGGTGGTGCGCACTTATAATCCCAGCATTCGGAAGACAGAGATGGGAGATAGGAGACCGGTTTGCCAACAGCCTCAGCTACTTACCAAGGCCCTTTGCAACTCAGTGAGACCCTGTTTCAAAAGGAAAAAAGAGAGAGAGAGAGAGAGAGAGAGAGAGAGAGAGAGAGAGAGAGAGAGAGACAAGAAAATAGGGCTGAAGGTATAGCTCCAAGGTACAACGCCCCTGGGTTTTATCCCCGGTAACACACACACACACACACACACACACACACAAAAAAAAAAAAAAAAAAAAAAAAAAGCATGTTTTAACTTTTTCAGTACTTTTTTTTTTTTGGTGGTATTGGGGATGAAACCCTTATACCCCGGGCTACACTCCCAGACCTATTTTATATTTTATTTGGAAACAGGGTCTCTTACACTAGCAAGGCTGGCTTTAAACCTTTGTAATCCTCCTGTCTCCACTTCCAAAACCAGGGATTACAAGCGTGCACCACCACTCCAGGCCTTCAGTACCTTCTACCTATAGTTTTTTTGACTCCAGGGATGTGGGCCACATGAGTACAGAGGTACAATTCAATTTGTTTCAAAATATAAGTGCATAAGGACAGTTATACATCAAATGGTCATTGAATTCACAATACTCTATATTTTGGGTTCAATGTTATGAATAAACTGATGAATACAATCCTATTTCTGCCCTAAATGTACTAAAAATTAAGTGAGTCTATTGACAATAAAAGGCAATAATAATGTATTAAAATATATTGATTTAGATGTTGGCCCTGGGCACTTTGAAAGAGCTTAAACACAATCTGATACTGATTAATAAGAAATGAAACAGAAAATCCCACTTAATTTGACCCTTAGATGACAAAAATATATATAGACAAATAATAAATTTCCTTTATAAAAGTAAAAAAGGCAAAAAAGTAAAAGGAGAATAAATTAGAAGAGTAGAAGAAAGACATAAACAGGAAGAAAGGGAAATAAATTATTAGAAAATGAAATAGTCAAGAATACTTTGGTGTTGAGCAAGAATTATACTTTGCTTTTGAACTGTGTCATAAATACAGTCACAAATGTTCTTATTTTGCTAATATATTTATAAACACTATTGGACTGTTTTACAGATTATAATGACTTTATAGCTAAAATTAACTGAAAACATAGAAATGAAAACTTCCATATCTTTTGCCAACCCTGGAGTTATCCAAATGCTTAAGTTGTCAGGTTTTATGAACTGATGATTACAGAGCAAAACGTTCTGTCAAATCAAACACAGAACTGACAGAAAATGTGATTCTCTCTCCTACTCTCAACAAATCAATGCCAAAGAGCAGAACTAATTTACATAATGGTTTCATCATTTACATAATAAATTATCTTTACTTTTAGAATATTTCACACTATGGAAATAGTCAACTAATCTATTATCTTATTCTCAAAGTTGTCTCTCCATATTTTATTCACAATAAAATTTATTCCAATTAATTCATAACGAACATAAACATTAAAGATACTTTAAACTGGGTTTCAAGAGCATAAGCTTTCCTGCAGCTGAGTTGTGTGATTCTTAAACTTTCTATAACTCAAGTGAGGAGAGTATGTGGAAAATTAAAAAAATAATTCCCAAATAAACTGCATGAGACAGACACATTCAGATTCTTGGAAAATACTCAATTAATCAAAATTGGAAGATACATGATTATAAATGCAAAATATAACACTGGAAAATATACAATTTATTAAAAAAATATAGTAGAGTTTTTGCAGCCTAGAGTTTTGAAGCTCAGGTTTTTAATCAGAAAGTCCAGTACATCAAGCATCCTCTTTTGACATCATCCAATATGACATAAAATTTCCAAATATCCCTTAGTCAATATATTCATAGTTTTCATGCAATAAATCAACACAATAAGTATAAACAGAGTGCTAAATTTTTAAGTTGAACTTTTTGTAGTTTTATTGCTGTATTGTAATTATGCATCAATGCATCATAATGAGATACGCAGCAGTAGCATATAGCACTTTAATTTTAAAATTATTCCTGTGTTAATATATACTGTGAATTTCTTCTTATATTTAATATAACCATAAAAACTTAATCATAATTTTATGAAGGGAATATGTAAGCCTAATTAAGAATGGTAGGACCTTATAGATCCAAATTTAAACCTTGGAAAAAACAATTAACTCTAGCTTTTGAAGTCTTTTAATATTCTGACCCTTAAAACTTTATATATTATATAAGATATATATATATATATATTTTTTTTTAAAGTAACTGTACTTAGTATCATTATAAGCCTCAGTACATTCAAACAAACATGGATACAGGGAAAGCAGGATTTTGTATGCTTATATCTCAGTAAAAACATTTTAAAAAATTTGGGTTGACTACCATCATTTTTTTTTCTTTTTTTCTTTTAATTTTTTTCTTTTCTTTTTTTTTTTTTTTAAAGTGATATTGATCCTGGGGATGGAACTCAGAGGCATTCTACTTTGGAGCTATACCCCTAGCCCTATTTTTTATTCTTTATTTTGAAACAGAGTTTCACTAAGTTTCAGAGCACCTCACTAAGTACTTGAGGATTGAGGCTGTCCACTAACTTAGAATCCTCCTGTCTGAGTCTCTCAAGTAGAGAGATTACAAGTATGCACCTCTACCATCTTTTTGAAGATACTGACACCTACCTAAGTCAAGATGGAGGAAGATAAGAAACCATTAAGGGATCACTTTATGAGGCAGTCTTAGAAGAAGTGAGCATTATTTTTTCTCATTTTGTACTGTTTAAGTTTCAAGTACATATTTTGTAGAAATTGCCAGAATGAATAGCCCAGAACATCTGGCTGTGTGACCAATAGATAAAGAAAATTTACTTACTGATATCTAGTCAATCTTTGCCAACTATTTTTTCAATCTTTCTTCATTCTCATAACAAACTAAAAAAAAAAAAAAAATTACCATACACCACTTGACCAATGTTTCTACAAGCTCTTTCCAGTTGTCTTCATCTGTGGCTTTTACACTCCCTGTTCTAAAGCAGGAATCTTTAATATATGATCTATGGTTCAGCTGCCAAAGGTCATTAAAAATATACGGTTTTACTATAATGCAACTATATCTATTGGTTTATATACTATCTACATCTACTGATGTGGAAATAGCTGAGCTCAACAGGACTGAGGAGTTGTGACAGAGATTGTATAGAGGGCTAAAATACTATTAGCAAAAGTTTTTCAATGATTAAGGAAAAAATTATTTGGCATACACAAAATATAATGTTATAGAAGAGACAAGACTTACCTCAAACTTCTCCCTAAAGCTTCGTGTGTGTGTGTGTGTGTGTGTGTGTGTGTGTGTGTGTGTGTGTGTGTGTTTGGTACTGGGGATTGAAGCCAGGAGCATTCTCCCTCTAAGCTACACCCCTCTCCTGTATATTTTTGTTTGCTTTGTTATGTTTTGTTTGAGAGGGAAGATTTTATTTTTTATAACAAAAATTATATTTCAAATACAAAAATAAGCACATTAAAATAATAGTATCTATATTTGAATAATATTTCTTGAAAGATAAATACATATGTAAGAGTTAGCATATATTAAGAAAAGATGCAGCCAGGCATTGTGATGCATGCCTGTAATACCAATACTTGGGAAGCTGAGACAGATAGAAACATCACAAATTTGAGATCAGCCTCAGCAATTTAACAAAATCTTTTTTCAAATAAAAAATTCAAAGGGCCTCTGGGTTTAATCCAAAATCCCCCTAATAAAATTTTCTAAATTAGAAATATGGCCAGATAATGAAGTAAAAACAAAACTAACAATTGTATAAAATATCTCTAATCTGAAAATCAGAATCATGTTACAAGTCCAAGACATAAAAAGGCAAAACGCCATTGATTTTCAGTTCACCTAAATATTAGGTGCTAATACTTTTTTAAAGTAATATTATTTTACTGGAAATGGTATACATTTAAACTGTGCTTGGTGCCCTCTCACCCCCCATTTTCCTTTCCCCCCTCCCAATAGTGAATGTCCAGGTTAACTGTGCTATATTCATACTTTTACACATATTCGAATATAGCTCATCCATTAATCAAACTCAGCATTCTTCCTCTCCTATCCTTCCATTCTAGCTTTGCTGAGATCCCCCCCATTATCTGGAGTCCCTCTGGAATCCCCAATGCTTCCAAGTTTGGGCATATTAGAGAAAATATATGTCCTTTCTCTTTCTGTGCTTGGCTGTTCTCACTTAACATAAAGTTCTCCAGATCTTGCCATCTTCTTGTGAATGCCATAATTTTTCCTCCTTTATAACAAAATAGAATTCCATTGTGTGTATTTTCCATATATTGCAATCCATTCATTTGTTGATGTAGACTTGCGTTGGTTCCACATTTTGGCTATTACAAATTGTACTGCTATGAAAATAGGTATGCATATGTTACTGTAGTTTTCTGATGTCAACCCATTTAGAAAATTACCCACAAAACCTTCAGTGAAGAACTAATACCAATACTTCACAACTTATTCTGGGAAATTGAAAGAGATGGAATTCTCCCAAATTTCTTCTATGAGGCCAGAATGACATTAATCTCCAAACCAAATAAAGATACATCAAGAAAGAAAAATTTCAGATCAATATCATTAATAAGCATAGATGCCAAAATTTGAAACAAAATACTAACTATACACAGTCAATACCATATCAAGAGAATTGTATACAACAACCAAGTTGGTTTCATCCCAGCAAAGCAAGGCTGGTTTAACATATGCAAAACAATACATGTTATTCACCACATAAATAAACTGAGAACAAAAACCACATGATCATATCAATAGACACTGAAAAAGCATTCAACAAAATTCAACACCCATTTATGTTAATAACACTGCAGAAAATTGGAACAGAAGGAATGTATTTCAATATCTTTAAGGCAATATATATAACAAATGCAAAGCCAGCATCATATTAAATGGGGAAAAAGTGCAATAATTTCCTCTAAAATCAGGAACAAGACAAGGATACCCACTATCACCACTCCTTTTCAATACTGCCCTCAAGACTCTTGCCACAGCAATAAGACAAGAGAAAGAAATAAAAGGAATTCAAATAAGAAGAAAGGAATTAAAACTGTTCTTATTTGCAGATGACATGATCCTTTATCTACAAGACCCAAAAGGAATCAACCAAAAGACTTCTGGAGCTGATTAACCAGTTCAGCAAAGTTGCAGAATACAAAATCAAGCTAAAGAAATCAGGGGCTTTTCTTTATGCCAACAATAAATACACAATGGAAGACATAAAGAAAAGAGTTCCATTCATTGTTACCTCAAAACCAATAAAATACCTAAAAATAAACCTAACCAAAGATGTAAAAGTCTTCTACAAAAAAACCTATAAAACATTAAAAAAATTGAAGAAGACTTGGAAGATGGAAAGGTCTCTCTTGCTCATGGATAGGCAGAATAAATATCATCAAAATGACCATTCTGCCAAAAGTGATCTATAGATTCAATGCAACTCCCATTAAAATATCAATGACATTCTTCATAGATCTAGACTAATCAATCATGAATTTTGTAAGGAGAAAAAAAGACCCAGAATAGCCAAAGCAATTCTCAGCAATAAGAAACATGCAGGAGGCATCACAATCCCAGACTTCAAATTATACTGAAGATCAGTAGTAGTAAAAACAGCATTGTATTGGCACAACAACAGACAGACTGACCAGTGGAGCAGAATAGAAGACACAGAAACAAACCCACACAATATAGTCAATTAATCTTTGACAAAGGGGCCAAACTCATACGCTGGAGAAAAGGCAGCCTTTTTAACCAATGGTGCTGGGAGAATTGGCTAAATCCTTACCTCTCACCATGCACAGGAATCAACTCAAGATGGATCAAAGACTTAGAAATTTAACCAGAGACTGTAAAGTTATTAGAGGAGGGGACAGGTTTAACACTTCAACATATAGGCACAGGCAGCAACTGTCTTAACAAGACTTTCAAAGCTCAGAAAATTACAGCAAGAATTAACAAGTGGGATGGCATCAAACTAAACAGTTTCTTTTCATCAAAGGAAACCATCAAGAACCTAAAGAAGAAGCCTAGGGAATGGAAGAAGATATTTACCAGCCACCAGTCTGATAGAGGGCTACTATCCAGAATATACAAAGAGTTCAAAAGACTACACTAGCAAAACAAATAACACAATCAAGAAATGGACAACTGAACTGAATAGACACTTCACAAAAGAAAATATACAAATGGCCAATAGATACATGAAAAGATGTTCAACATCATTAGCCATCAGGGAGATGCAAATCAAAATTACACTGAGATTCCACCTAACTCCAATCTTAGTGGCAAGCATAAAGAAATCAAATAACAACAAATGCTGACGAGGATGTGAGGAAAGAGGAACTCTTTTACACTGTTGGTGGGAGTACAAATTAGTTCAACTGTTATGGAGATCGGTGTGGAGATTTTTTTTATAAAACTGGGAATAGATCCACCATATAATCCAGCTGTACCACTCCTGGGTATTTTTTTGTTTGTTTGTTTTGAAACAGGATCTTACTGAGCTGCTAAGAGTCTCACCACTCACTGATGCCTTTGAACCTGTGGTCTTCCTGTCTCACTCTCCCAAGAAATATCTGTAATCTCTTGTGATTACATGCATGACTTTTCCATGCCTCATTCCCCCAAAAGCTCCCTAAAAGAAAAAAAAAAAAATGGTTGTCATTGGCAAGCATTTTGACAATCTTCTGCTTTACCAGTGAAGGGAATTTTTTAATTTGACCTCAAATTTGTTATTTGTAAAGTTCATATGTATTGTTCTTCAGTTATTCTGACTCTACCCTGGTACATACTTTCTTGTATGTTAGGCTACTGAGCTATAACTTATGAGAGTCACTGAGATTTTGCTTTTCTTGGGAGTATATCACACTTTCTATGCGATGTTAGTTTAAAGCCATACTTTTGTTTTAGGGCTCAGAAAAATGAACAGAAAAGGTTATTATTTTTAGCAAGGTATATTAGTTATATTAGAAATTATTTTAGTCACTTTTTTTATTTTTGCTGTGAACCCAAAGAACCGTAAAAAATGTAAATGGGTTTTAAAATCAACAAAGGTTTATTTCTTTTTTTAACACTTTATACAGATATTTTATTTCCTTTGAATATGGAAAGGATGCAGCCATTCTTTAATTTACCTAGTCAAGGCATATATTCAATGGAAACTACAAGACAGAATATGATTATAATACCTGAGCACCATTAAATTCTGTGGTGTATTTGAGAGGCTCATAATTGGGTTCCTTTAGTCCAGACTACAGCCAGAATTTTATTCTCAATCAGTGACAATGGATCATTTATTATTTAATAATAATAACTCTTAAAATATTTAATAATATCAACTTATTAATATTATGAATGTTATCTTTACTTAGGATGGTGTTAGGGAGGAGTCATAGATTTCAAGTGACTTAAAAGTTTTGAGATTGCTTTTTCAGATCTTACAATAAACTGCAAACCAGGACCCTTTACCATTGTAATGCTATGATTTCACTTCTACTAAATGACCACACTACAGAATGGACTGCACTATGAAGCAGATTTCAAAATAATGGTTAAGTGAAGAACAGGGTTATCATGATGCCTTTTGGGGGCAGCCATTTTGACATGTGATTTACTGTGAAAGAAAGGTTTATAATGGTTTGTAGCCTAGACTAAAGGTTTGTTTCTTGATCACTTTGCATTTTGGCTGTGAGCTTGCAATAATTCTGATCCCCCTATAGGTTACAAATAAGCTTTGGATCAGCTTCAGTTTTTTTTTTTTTTTTGTTTGTTTGTTTGTTTTGTTTTTTCCGAGTCCAGCCTGTTGGGGCAGTTTCTATTTGGGACAAACCATTTTCATGGCAGAACAGTAAGAGTTATTTGCAATGTACTCTGATTTTAAAGAGTTTGCTTTGATAGGGCATTTGTCATGGCTATTCACACTTCACTGATGAATGTAAACTCAAGGCTACTGAAGAGGGTGGTATACTCACTACCAGAAATATTGAAATGCACAGGACAATGAGTTGGAATGCACTGTTTGGAGGAAAGTAGAATTTATACGTAAACGCCAATATTTGACTTCAGCCTATGGTCTGTGTGCATCCAGGCATTTCTTAACCAGTAGCAAGTTCTCACCAAAGCATAGTTGTCCAGCACAGCTTTCTTTGCTCACGTATCCTAATGCCACTGTGTCTCAAATTAAATATTCTACATTGAAATCATTAGGGTTGGTTATAAGAATGTATCTTTAATCTTTGTTGAAGGATAAATATTAAAGAACCTTTAATATGTATTTTGTGTGGCTACAATGGGCTTTTCCAACTCATTAAAATTAGACATAATCTATTCCTTTTTTCTTATACTTTTATGATTTATTTTATTAGAGACCTTCAATTATACATCATAGTGAGTTTCAATGTTTTAAGTATATTTGTGTAAACAGTGCTTTTTGGATTTCCTTCCCTATCTCGCCCTGCTCTCCCCTCATCCCTCCCCACATGAGTTAATGAGATTGGTAATAATATTTATGTTTAAAGCCAGCTATTTCTTGCCTGTAATAATCCGTTTTATTTAATAACTTTATAAGGAATCTCATAGCAACCTACACCCACTGCTAGCAATCTGTTTTCCATCCACTTTACAGGAAGCTACAAGATCAATAGACACATTGTCCGCCTTTCAATTTATCACAGGAAACATTTTTCCCAAATATTTTGGCAATGCATAACTAGAATCTTTGGTCTGATATCAATATTTTTGTCATGTGACTACTAATTTGATACCACATGCTTTATGCTCTAATTTGGCAGCACCCCATTTCAAGTTATAATTTCTGCATATGTTAAGATACTTCTAATTAACATGACAGATTAAGTATGAAATTTAACCACCTGGGTTTTGATTTATTAAAAGCTTTAATTGTTTATTGTAGATATTTAATACATGCATCCAAAGCCAGTTCTATTTTTTTTTTTTTTTTTTTTTTTTTTGGTACGAGGGTTTTTGGAAGCCCTTCTACCTCTGGGCTCCACTCCCAGACCTATTTTATATTATTTGTATTTGGAAACAGGGTCTCTTAAGCCAGGGCAGCTGGCTTCGAACCTGCGCTACCCTCCTGTCTCTGCCTCCCAATCACGGGGATTACAAGCGTGCGCCACCACACCCGGCCAGTTCTATTTTTAATAGCCAGGTAACTGATGCTAGAAAAGAGAAAACAATGACCCATTAAAAAATTTATGTGTTATACCTAGCTCAGAACCCTATTTTACTTTCCATTAGAGGAAACATAGTCACGTGGCCATTACCTCATTGAAAGGGAAGCTGGGAAAGATGGTTTTAGTCTTTGTCTGTGACAAAGCACAAAGTTTTTCTTGCTCCTGCATCAGGTTGCTGAAAGTTCATATATCTTTCTAAACAACAAAATTCTGATGAAATTAAATTTTGAGTTTATTCAGTTTCAATTTGTTTCACTGTTATTTTTTACAGCATTAACTCATTACTGAACACTAAAGATCTAGTTTATTTATTTATTTATTTATTATTTATTTACTGTGATACTGGGGTTCCTGGAAACCCTTCTACCTCCAGGCTACACTCCCAGGCCTATTTTATATTGTTTATTTGGAAACAGGGTCTCTTAAGCCAGAACCTGCATGATCCTCCTGTCTCTGCCTCCCAAGCATGGGGATTAAAGCATGTGCCACCACTCCCAGGTGAAGATCTAGTTTAGATTGTATGATTCTCTAAATAAATTTCCTGGTAGAGAAAAGTTACATTTTTAATACAGTTAAAGGAAAAAATATGATAATATATAATTATATATATATATATAGTATAATATTATATATAAGTTATTATATATAATAATGTAAATTATATGTAATAATTATAATATAATATAATGATAATTATATGTATAATTTTTATGTATAACATAATATTACAGCTCCGTGGTAGAGCACATACCTCACATTGTGAGGTCCTTGGTTCAGCACCCATGACAGGAAGAAACAATCCCAAAGATAAAAGAGGATTGGGTTTTTCCATGGGGCCATTGAACAGTTGAAGATTAAATGGAAAACAGACGTGCCAGTGTGGGTCTCTCAGTGGCCCCTTCCTAAAGAAAAAATTACAACAGCCCACGAGCTGGTACAGGAACAGTTATCGGCAGGACATTTACAGTCCTCCACATCTCCATGGAATACCCCTATTTTTGTCATTAAAAAGAAATAAGGTAAATGGAGATTGTTACATGATCTCCGAGCAGTAAATAATAGTATGGAGATCATGGGACCAGTGCAATTGGGGCTACCAGTCATATCAGCCCCCCCTGCCAATTGGCCCACTATTGTGTTGGACATCAAAGACTGTTTCTTTTCTATCCCATTGCATCCTGCAGATACCCCTCGATTTGCTTTTACAGTACTGCCCATTAACCATCAGCAGGTGGACCAAAGATATGAATGGACAGTGCTACCACAGGGTATGGCCAATAGTCCCTTGTTGTGCCAAATATATGTAGATAAAGCCCTACAATCTATTAGAAGAAAACTTGCCTCTTCCATGATTTGTCATTATAAGGATGATATTTATTCTGGGCATTTTTTGCTGGTGGTAGTATGCTGTGTCCTGGTTGGATATATCAGGCGTATTCAACAACAAACTGTGCAACAACAGCACATGCTGCTGCAAGCTCTAGCTGCCCTTGAAGCTGGCTCATCTCCTCACGTATGGCTCAATACGCTGGATCGGTCGTCAAAGACGGGTATGATCGTCCCCGGGATCATATCAACCTAAGACAGGGGAGTAATCATGCTATTGCTTTCCCGATGACGGGTAAGAATGATGCTTGAGGTTTGACAACCTAAGACAGGCATGGTTCCAAGCCTTAATTGTAATAAAACAAAAAGGGGGAGATGTCGGGGCCTGCTTAGCTAGACCAGGATGGGGCAGTGGCTCAAGATGGCGCCTAGGCATGTTGCCAAGTCACAAGGCTCACGAGGCTGGCAGTGCCCTGAGCCTGTGCAGTGTGCCCTATCAGGCGCCCTATGGATGATCAGTGATGCGGCGCCTCATGCTACCACCAGCCTGCCTATGAGAGGGTTAGAAATGTGCATGCCCTAGCTGTGAGAAGTTTGGGGTTGGTAGGGTAAAGATGGAGGGGTTATGATGCTGATATATATTTGCTTGCTGTACGCATTAAAGAAGAAGAAGTATCATCAGCAGACTTGGTGTTTGTGTGTTCTTTCCTGGGGCTCTGCAGGTTGGAGCCTTAGGGACGGGACAATATATAATACACATATGGCATTGGCTCATGAAATCATGGAGCCTGAAAAGTCCCAAAATTTGACATCTGCACACTGGAGATCAAGGAAAACTGCTGAAGATCTGAAGGCAAGAGGAGTTTGGATTCCAGTGTTTGTGTGAAGAGCTGAGAACTATTATCACAATGAGCACGAGACTGATAGCCAGCTGAGTCAGAGAGTAAATTCAACCTTCTTTCTCCTTTCTGGTCTATTCAAACCCTCAAGTGAATAGATGAGACCCATGTACATTGGGGAGAAATATCTGCTTTATTCATTTCAACAACTCAAATATTTTCTTCTTCCAGGAACACCTTCATAGAAAGATTCAGAAATGATGTCTAATCTGCTCTCTAGGCATTCCATAGTCTAGTCAAGTTTGCAGATAAAATTAACCATCACAGCATCTATTTCTAATAGTGGATTCATAAATACATTTTTTTCTGGTAGAAATGCCACGTTTAAATTGAAGAACTTAAGCTAACATTTAAAGTTATCTATAAGTCTGAAATAACAATGATCTTTCTAATTTGATTTAGCATAAAATTGTTGAATGTTGTAGTTATCCACATTATTCACAGATGGATAGATAGATACTGATGAATTTATTTCTACTATTTATCTGAAAGATCTGGAAACCTGCCAGGTAAACATTGTTCCTATATGTTCTCTTAATCATTTTAACTATCTTATAACACTTTATCCCTGGGGAATATTACAAATGAAGTTTTTGAGTATAGATTGTCATATTTTATTTCTGCCCAGGATACCCCCTGCTATGGTCTTAGGACACCTCTCCAATCTAAAGGTACACCAACATTGGCCGCTAAGTCTACTTCTAGCACCTTGGACCTACGTAGGAAGAGGCCATGGCCATAGCAGCAGATTAAAAGCTTTTGGTTACCTGAAGAATACTACATAAATGAGAAACAGTGCAACCTGGCAGGCCAGAGTGCTTCTTAGACTAAAAGGATAAACATAGCCTCTATGGTAACAAAAGTAGGTTGTAGCTCAGGGCTCTGGATAACATACACCTCTCCCCCAAAAGATATTCAGTACCTTGCCAAATTTCACAGTTTCCAATACCGAGGACATCTTTCACCTTTAAAAATGGCATAATAATTGCAATTTTAATTATCAGCTTCTCTATCAACTAACCATAACTTTGCTGCTAATTCAAATCTAATTTTGCATATCAGATATATAGCCTCAAAAACATTGTTTAATAAGCTGAAAAGAAGTATTTTGAAAATAAATAAATTAGATAAAATGAAATATTTTTATGTGGATAATTTAAATTTGTGCTTTTTTGACTTTTTGGGTTTTTTTTTTTGTTTTTTTTTTTTTTTTTTTTTGGTGGTACTGGGGTTCCTGGAAGCCCTCCTTCCTCCGGGCTACACTCCCAGACCTATTTTATATTTTTGAAACAGGGTCTCTTACGCCAGCACGGCTGGCTTCGAACCTGCGCGATCCTCCTGTCTCTGCCTCCCAAGCGCGGGGATTACAAGCGTGCGCCACCACGCCCGGCTGACTTTTTGTTTTGACCAAACCAGAAAATAATTTAAAAGGGGGACAAACTAGAAAAAAAAAATTATAGTTTTAAAATCTAGAAACTTCAAAATCTTTATCTTCACCCTCCAGGGACTGTTACTTTCTTAGGCAAAAAAAAAAAAAAAAAAAAAGAAAAGAAAAGAAAAGAAAAGAAAAGAAAAGAAAAGAAAAGAAAAGAAAAGAAAAAAATCTTGAGTAGGCCCCACACCCTTAATCATAATGGCCCGGCCCCTCAGTCCACCTGAGATCCGTGAAAGCAGAGGATCCAGAAGAAAGAGAAGAAAGGTCAGCTCAGGGGCCACCCGGCCATTGCCTACAGTTGTTTGGAACCTGAGGACTCTGAGGAGTTCAGACCTCCATCCGTGTAACATGCCTACTGCCTCAGTGGGGTCTCCTATAAAATACAAATTGTCAGATCTTAATGTTGCTGGTGAACATGTATCCCACACTTTCCTAAATAAATCTGTCTTTGTCTCTGGAAAAAAATAAAGAATCAAATAACCAAGAAATTGAATTTTATGAATCCTAAAAAGAAATCTTAATGACATAAATACCAAAGTGATAGTTCAAAGGGAAAGGTTTTCAAGAATGTCTTACAAATGTAAAAATGTAAAATATCAAATGTAAAAGAAGAATTATTTGAATTAGACACATTTTGGTTGACAACCCAATATTCCTTTTATTCTATCTTAATTTTTATTTTTAATTCTTTTTGTGTGGTACTATGAATGGAATCTAGAGGCATTCAACCTCCCAAGCTACACTACCAGCCCTATTTTTTATTATTTATTTTTAAACTGAGTCTTATTGAGTTGCAAAGAGCCTCACTAAGTAGCTGAGGCTGTGCTCAAACCACCATCCTCCTGTCTCAGCCTCCCAAAGGCTGGGATTACAAGCTTGTGTCACCATGTCTGGCTTCTTGTTTTGTTTTTTTTTTCTTCTGTTTTTAGAACAATGAACAGGATAAACTCTTAATGATGGGGAATATATTCTTTAAAGTAAACATTATATAATTTTATATGCCCTTTACTCATTATCATGATATCTTTTGAAAAAATCAAATGATAAATAATACTATGATGCTACAATTAACCTATTATTTAAAAAAAATGAAGTTGTCCTTTACTCATAAATTAGGCATTGTTTTTTTTTCTTTCACTCATTCATTTTTTGTCACGTTTCTTTTTTAATACATATTTTTACTGAAAATAAATGGTATACATTTAAACTGTACTTGGGGTCCTCTTTCCCCACCCCCATTTCCCCTTACCCCCCTCCCACCAATGATTGTCCAGGGCATTGTTTTTAAAGGGATTTATTTTTACATAGTTCACAAGCATTTGGTAAATTACTAAGATTTTCTAAAATGTTAAGTAAGGTTATAAAAAAGGCTAAGTGAAAACTAAATCAAATATGGCCTGGACACTAAACATGCTTGCTCATCTTTACATAGTATTTAAAATAAAATTATAAACAATCACCTTTAAAAATTCCTCTCAATGTTTTATTGGAAATTTCTAGAACATTGATTTTTAGATCAGGGGAATTGTTTTAAAATATTTATTATTCAAACAATTTCTCAAAACTTATCTTCATTTATTAAAATTTAGTTTAAATTTAATTACTAATTTTGTTGAAATTAATAATATATATGTGTCAATAACTACACAAAAGAGTTTCAGTGATGGTAGTAGAGGAAAACATACCTATTTTAAAATATTCACATAATTATTTCATTATCCATGTGTCTAATCTTTCAAGTGTTTTTTGTTGTTGTTGTTTTGTTTTGTTTTAATGTCTTTACTGTATTTAAAAAGTGGAGTTGTGGAGGTCATTTTCTGTGACAGGATCTCTGAACATCCATTATCAGTAGACACTGGAAAGATTAAAACTGTCATCTCTAGAAGTGTACATTGACAGAAAACTGCTACTTTGGTGTCTAATTTTGTTTTGAGAAAGTATTTAATATTATACTGTCCATCATGTTAGTATTGGAGATCTAAATATGGCAGATAATTTGAAAGCACTCAGTGTCAATGTTATGTCACCCACCAATTACTATATATTGGAAGAAAAATGAATGACATAAACTCTTCTGAAATCTATTCAATACAGACATTCCTTTTTGGTATGTAACTTTATACAGTATGCATTTTCCTTTTTTACAGTTGATGGTATGGTAACTGTGATTTGTGAAATGGGTTATACAAATTACATTCCAAAGTTCTCACCAAATAGCTGAACCACAATGAATAGTTCAAATAGATTTTTTTGTTTTTGTTAAACATAGCTTTGTCTTCATTGTGAATTCATATTCCATTAGCATTATGAATATTGAAAAATAATTTGTTAGAAGATTGGCTCTATAAATATTACTCTAGCAATTTGCATTCATATTTTGCCTATTAGCAAATTAAATATAATGATGTAATTTTTCAGTTGCATGTGTATTTTACCTTTCTAGGCCAATAAATACATTCTGAAACAAACAGAATAATTAATTGCTATAAGTTTAATAGTAGAGTGAATAACTAACCAGCACAGAAGCTGCTTCTTCTTATCTTTAAGTACAGAAACATTTTCTCTTAGCTGATTGTAGGGAATGATTCTGTTGTAAAAATACTTCTCCACAACTGTTCTCCTTTACTCTGAAGCTTCTAAATGAACAGAAATTTTATCTATGCCAAAAATAGACTAAGAAAATATCATAAGAAATTATAATAAATATATATCAGTTGTTAAAATGTTAACACCTCCAATAACAGTATTGCCAAAAATTAACAAAAAAAATGAATAACTGAAAAAGAAAAAAAATAAACCTCAGAATTTCTTTAGTTATATTTTTCTTGTTATTTTTGTGGTACTGGGGATTGATTCTAGGGACATTCTGACTCCAAAATACACCCCAGCCATATTTTTTATTGTTTATTTTGAAACAGGATCTCACGAAGTTGCAGAAGGCCTCACTGTGTAACTGAGGGTGGCTGCAAACCTGTGATCTTTCTGTCTCAGACTTCAAAGTACTGGGATTACAAGTGTGCAGCACCACACCCAGCATAAACCTCTAAATTTCAAGTTGAATTTTAACTATGAGTTTCTTAAATGTATGTTCTATTGTACTTAAAGAATTTCTGATTTTTTGATTTTAATATACTTTTATTGGCACATTGTAACTATACATCATAATGAGGTTTAGAGTGATAGAAACATATATTCACATAGCACTTGATGTGTTTTCCTCCAAATCCTTCCTGCTCTCTCCACCTCTATTAACAGCTTTAAGATTTAAGATTGGCATTGTTAACTTTATATGTAAACATAGCATTATTTTAATTGTTTCCTTCCTAAAGTTTTCCTTTTCCCTTTCTCAACTTCATCCTCATGACCCCTGCCATTATTTTGTTGGTATTCTTCATTTACCTGAAGTCCAACTTGTCTCCCAATTTCTCTCTAGCTTGCTTAAATAATATATATGACCCATAATTTTATGTGATGGCTGATATCACTTAGCATAATATTTTCTAGTTTCATCCATTTTCCTGTAAATGAGATAAATTAGTTGCTCTTTATGGTTGAGTAAACATTTTATTGTGTGTACATCCTAGTTTTATAATCCATTTATCTGTTGATGGACCCCTAGGCTGGTTCCATAATTTGGCTATTATATAAAAAATAGATTTCCAAAGCTCAGGAAATAAAAACAAGAATAAATGCATGGGATGACATCAGATTTAAAAAGCTTCTGTGCAGCAAATGAAACATCAAAAGTCTAAAGAGAGAGCCTGAAAAATGGGAGAAAATTTTTGCCAGCTACTACTCTGATAGAGAACTAGTATCTACAATAAACAAATACTTAAAAAAAACAACACTAAAAACACAAGTATCCAAATCAAAACTGGAAAATTGAGCCAAATTGCCATTTTAAAAAAGAAAAGAGATACAAATGGTCAATAAATATATGAAAGAATATATGACACCATTAGTAATTAGGGAAGTGTATATCAAAACTTCACTAAGATCCCATCTAATTCCAGGTAGAATTCTTTGAAAAGACTAATAAGATTAATAGACCACTGGCCAACCTAACCAAAAGAAAGAGAGAATCAACTCAAATTATTAAAATCAGAAATGAAAAAGGAGACATCACCACAGATAGTGAGGAAATTCAAAGGATTATAAGAAACTATTTTGAAAATTTATACTCCAATAGACTGGAAAACATAGGAGAAATCAACTGATCTAAGCACATATAACCTACCTAAACTAAACCAAGAGGGCATAGCATGCCTAAACCAACCAATAGCAAGCACAGAAATGGAAACATCAATTAAAATTCTGCCATCAAAGAAAACCTCAGGCCCTGATGGGTTTTCCAGCCAAATTCTACAAAAGCTTCAGTGAAGAAGTAATCCCAATACTTCACAAATTGTTCCAGAAAATTGAAAGAGATGGAATTCTCCCAAATTCCCTCTATGAGGCCAGTATCACATTAATCCCCAAACCAAATAAAGATACCTCAGGAAAGGAAAAGTACAGAAAAATATCCTTAATGAACATAGATGCAAAAATTCCAAACAAAATACTGGCTATACGCATTCAAAGCCATATCAAGAGAATTGTACACCACGACCAAGTTATTTTCATCCCAGAAAAGCAAGACTGGTTCAACATATGCAAATCAATACATGTTATTCACCACATAAAGAGAACTGAGAACAAAAACCACATGATCATATGAATAGATGCTGAAAAAAGTATTTGACAAAATCCAACACCCATTTATGCTAAGAACACTGCAGAAAATTTAAATAGAAGAAATGTATTTCAACATCATTAAGGGAATATACAATAAACCCAAAGCTAACATCATATTTAATGGGGAAATATTGTAAGAATTTTCACCAAAATCAGGAATAAGAGAAGGATGTCCACTATTACCACTCCTTTTATTTTATTATTATTATTATTATTATTATTATTATTATTATTTTGTGTGTGTCAGTGTGTGTGTGTGTTACTGGGGTTCCTGCAAGCCCTTCTACCTCCGGGCTACACTCCCATACCTATTTTATACTTTTTTATTTATGGAAACAGGGTCTCTTAAGCCAGAGCGCCTGGCTTCAAACCTGCACAATCCTCCTGTCTTCATCTCCCAAGTGAGGGGATTACAAGCTTGTGCCACCACGCCTGGCTTGCCACCCCTTTTCAGTATAGTCCTCGAGACTCTTGCCACAGCAAACTACTTCTTAGATACTACTTTTCTGAGCTTCAAGAATTAAAGGGCCATAATTTATTCCTAATGTCCTGAACTTCAAGGTTCAGAGGGCCATAATCTATACCTTGTCTGATTATTCAACTCATCTTATTGCATGTAGGTTGTGAAGTCAAGGGTTTGTTCCCACCTGAGATCCCTTTCCAAAACCTTGTTAAATGTTTGTAAAATGTCCAGATGTTCTACCTAAATGTCTCAGGCACACTTAACAGTAAGATGTGTGGAGGCTTTTCTCTGTTTCTAAACTCCAGAAGACAAAAAAAAAAAGTGATTACTGTTTGTGGGGCATATAGATGCAGTTTATGATTTCATTTTGTGGGGCATATTCTAGCTTTGGGAGAAGCTTGTGGTTGGCAGATATGATAGGCCATATTCTGATGACCACATTCTAAATGTCCTTAGTGCTTCTAAGAATTCTATACTTAAATTTGGCATTTTATGTTTTGGAACAGCTCCAGGCAGTGAGGATTCTATTTTTTTATAGCTTGTTCAGCCCTGGTAGAAACACTGAAAGCTGGTCATAGTGGTGCAAACTAGTAATCCCAGTACTTAGGGTGAGACCGGAGAAACACAGTTTTGGTGACATTCTTGACAAATTATCAATTTTTCATCAACCTAGCAAGACCCTATTTCAAAATAAAAATTAAAAAATAGGGCTGGGCTAGGGTTATAGATCAGAGGTAGAATGTTTCTGAGTTTAATCCCCAGTGCT
This sequence comes from Muscardinus avellanarius, assembly GCF_963383645.1. Lineage (NCBI taxonomy): Eukaryota > Metazoa > Chordata > Mammalia > Rodentia > Gliridae > Muscardinus > Muscardinus avellanarius. Next base: position 153,129,064 of record NC_137787.1, read on the forward strand.
GAAAGAAAGAAAGAAAGAAAGAAAGAGGGAGGGAGGGAGGGAGAGAGAGAGAGAGAGAGAGAGAGAGAGAGAGAGAGAGAGAGAGAGAGAGAAGAGAAACTGTGCTGAGTGACCTGCTAGTAGGTTTAGGAACAGCCCAGACATCAATTTGCCAACTCCAATGGTTCTTTCCCAGATACAGTTATTTCTTTTGAATAAATTCCTCTCATTTTGACAAATTCTTGGGTTTATTCCTACAGTGAGAAATTTTGAAAATATTATCCAGCTTTACTTTTTAGAGAATTTGCTAAATTCTTTCTGTACCATAGTGGTATTTCTGTCTCTAAGTGCTTATTACTGTGTGTGTGTGTGTGTGTGTGTGTGTGTGTGTGTGTGTGTGTGTGTTTATGTGAATTGCTAAGGATTTAAACTATAGGCATTCTACCTCTAAGATACACCATCAGCCCTATTTTATTTTTACTTTAAAATGGGGTCTCACTAGTTTGATGAGAGTCTCACAACTTGCTGAGGCTGTCCTTCAACCTGTAATCCGCTTGTTTTAGCCTCCCAAGTACTGGGATTAAGTCTGTGTCAGCACACGTGGCTAAGTTCTTACATTTTAAATTACAGGATACACCAATGTTTAGCAAATAAGGTGAAAATGAAACTATCAGGTAAGCACAGGGACCATAATCTACTCATACTTAAAAGTCAGAAAAAGTACTATGAAGAAAGTTCTATTTTTCTAAGTCATATATATTTGAATTTGACTATTATATTTAGAAAAAAAGGTAATTTCAGAATCCTAGAAATTTTGAGAATGTTTAGTGTACATACAGAGGGAGTGATTTATTAAAGTTGGGTAACTTAATGTCTTAAAAAGAGAACTATATTTTATATTACTATTTATGTGGTTCTGGAATCTTTGTTCATATCCTCAAACTTCACATGTACTTTATGAAACATCCAATATCTCCATTGTATGATAGTTCTTCTGTATTGGGAGCTACAAAACTTGTTTTATTTTTAAATTTTGTAAAAATGTTATTCATAATCTATATTATCTGTTTACATTAACTTACATCTTAGAACAAATTTAAAAGAGATATAGTAGTATAAAAATACTATGAGAATATATTATCATCTTTTTATTTTTGTACATAATAGCATAGCATTTTATTGAAGAACATCCTAAATCATATTTTTATTTAGATTAATAAGTTTGATTACAAACATCAGTTTTGATATGTGAATATGCATTTCTTCTTGGTAGCTATTATACCTTAAATTATAGGTTGCCAAAAGTTAACACACACATGCACACATTAATACTCTGAACATATCTTACTAAAAACTCCAGCCACACAAAATATCATCAGTCATGATAGTAAAAAATATATAAACTGCTGTGAAAAAAATTTGGTGAGCTTCATTTTCAAGGTTACAAATATTGGTTTCTAAGGGAAATTGCTCACTGTTAAGTACTAAAGTTCCTTGTTGGCTAATTCTCAGAGTATCCAGTATTTACCACTGGGCAAGAACAAAGTCAAAGAAAGAAAGCAAAGTGAATAAGGAAGGGTGTAAATAGAATGACACTTAGTTCCCAGGTTCTATCTGGAGGAGAAGAGTGATCTCAGACATCAAAGCAGAGATTCTTAAATATTTTCTTTGAATTGAAAGAATATCTATTAAAAAACATCTAATAACTATCTATAAATATATCTTGTGTCCTATTATGTTGTCTTTGAAGTTAACTCTAGAGACCACTACTCATCTCAAAGTTATGTATTATTTACTTTTTTATGTTGTCCCTAAAGTACCTCTCTGTTTAAAAAAGATAAGATAATAATGCTCACCAAACAAAATTTTCACAATTTCTTGCATTAAGTATTTTTGGCTTTTGTTGCTTTAATGCTTCTTTGGTCTTTTCACTCTTTCCTCATTCAATTAAAATTTAATGTCTTTAGCTTATTTTTTCATCCAAAGTTCATTTTCATCTATAATTCAATTAGTGGATACATCATTATTCTGAAAAATCACTATGGTGAGAAACAAATTTAAAAATCTACTTTAAAGATAAAAACGATTTAAATGAAGTTTTTCTTAAAAAACAAAAAAGTGAAACAACAATGCCAACTATATTGGGCAGCAGATCAGAGCTTGAATAAAAAAGTACCCAAGGGATTCCAATAGTGCTCATTCCTTTTCAAATAAAATAATCAGTTTAATGTATATTTGGAGATGATCAAAGGAGAGAAGGATGCTGTTTCCAGTAAAATGTTTACTATCTGAACTCTGCAGTTGATTCTGTGTTCAAATGGATCATGAGGAATGAATAGAAGAGTAAGAGACAGAGCTTCTCCGTAATCCATAGGAAATCCATTACAGTTGCAGTTAATTGTTTTGGTATAATATTTGTCTATGCTTCTATTTTTAAACCCTATTTTCCCGGTTTAAAATAATGTAAAAGAAGCCCACTTTAACCCAGTGGATTATTCTATTTATTTTTATTTTATCCTATATGAATTTATTTTTGCCTATAAACCATGGAATTGTATTATCTCATACTTTTATAAACTAAAATAAAAGAAAAACTTGATTATTGAGGTAGGACTTAAATATACACCTCTAACTTTGAAGAAAACAAACAAACATAAATTAATGGTATTAAGAAAATTGCTTATGTTTGTATTTTCATTTAAAATTATGATAATAGAATATTATAATCTTTACTTGTGGTTTCTAAAATAAATTCTTAGGATTATCATAGTCCATTTGAGTAAACGATAATGCCTTTCCCCATCTTTTGCTTAGAAGAAATCCGTATGAATAGGAATAAGTCTCCACAAACGTTTTTATATTCTGATAGAGAACAAGATAGGCTGCCTTGATCCTCATTCAAGAAAGGATGTTGCCCTCTTATAGGAGTGCATTTATGGGTCAGTTTCTTCAGGGTTTGCCTCACCCACCCAGGTTTCTATGCTGCCAGAAACAACCTCTATTGTATGGCTGAGCATGATGGGAACACAAAAGCCTGAAGTTTTGTTGTGCTTGCATCTCAGTTCTGTATCTCTATCTTCTGACTCCTTCTCTTCACCTTTTCTACAGTGGCTTCTTTCTCTAATAAAATTGTTGTAGCCCAAACTCCATCACATAGTGCATTTTGAAAGTCTAACCTTCAATTAGAACAATGTAGATGGTGTTATTCATTGCAAGGTACTTTTTAGGTAAAATACAAGCTCCTTTTCCAGATTTATGTTTGTTCCCTATGAGGTGCCCATGCTGTCTATACATATTGAGGGAGTATCCACTCACTTCCATGTGTATATAAGAGCTCCACCTCCCTTCCAAAGCAAAGAAGCATATATAATTTTCTTAGGTTTATGGCAAAAGTAAACTTGAGAAATTATTTTTTTTTTTAGTTAGCCCTTTCCCAATTCCCACCCCATTCCTCCACCCCCTTTTTCTCATGTTTGGCTTAGTGACTGATTTTGATATGTTTGTGAATATACATCATGCACATTAGAGAATTTCCCTCCTGTCCCCTTCTATCCCCCTCAGTTATGTTGCCTTATTTGCTCATCTAAGATTGTTCCTTCTTCTTCTAGAGTTCCTTCTATGGTCCATTTTTTCCCTAGCTTCCACATATTAGGAAAAGCATCTGATTTCTTAGTTTTTGTGAAGCTGTAAAATATCTAATTATTTAAAAATATAACAAAGCTAAAGATTTTTCTTTTACAGTTGCAGATTCAAATATCAGACTATTTCTTAAATGCACCAAACTATAATAAATCATGCATTATGAAAAGAGTACATAACTTTTTTCTAGGTCAAGTTATTTGTGTACTCAAATAAATTGTCTGTTTTTTAATACTTTGTGAGGAATACTTTTACATATGTATTTAATACATATGTAATATATCAATTTTATTATTTTTAACCATTAAATGCACAATATTTAAGTGTATCTTTTTAAAGTGTTATGGAAATTTAGCAACCTAAAATGAAAAATAGAGATACATTTAAAAAATTAAAATTTAAGCTGCAAATATGTATGTAATATTTATTAGAAAACATCTTCAGATTTTGTGCTGTAATATAGTGCAAGTTCTATCATAATGAATATCCAAGCATTTTGTTGCCAAGAATATACTAGTAGTGAATTATTTGTAACTTGCACTCTTTACCCAAGAGAAAATATTTCAGAGACCACTACCTTTCAAGGCAACAGATGACTTCGCTCTTGGACCTCAGTCTGAAAACTCTAGTTAATTTTATGAATAATGTGACTGACTAGAGTTGAGAGGGGAGAAAAAAGATTCCAACCTACTATACTCTATCCAAGCTAGTATGCACTATCAAGAGCTGGTAGAAGAGATCTAAGAATGGATTTGAGGAACATTTATCAAAGAAGACATTCAGAATGTGCTGGTGAACGGGGCCTCAAAGTCAGTTTGTTCACTGGTAACTCTTCTCTCCAGGTCTAGGTTTATGTCAAAGACATCAATGATAGAGCTCAGCTGGTTGGATCCCTGGAGGTGGTGAGATTGCAAAGTGGCAGAGTCACAGAGTTTCAGTCACCAAAAATAAATAGCAGGCCAAAATTACACAGAAAACTTGGAAGGATAGAGCACGAACCAAAGTGCTTTTACCCACAGAAATAGGATCATTAGACATCACATCAGTAGGACCCAAATTAACAGGGAGATTATGTGATTCTTCCTTAACATATACAATCAGAAGAAAGTATGATTTGTGTAAGTTACTGTCTGTTATTCTTTTTAAATGATCAATCTTAAAACCTTTGCAAACAAACAAACAAATAAACAAAGAATGACTGTGTACTGCCACAGGCTCAAGCAATCTGATTAATTAATTACTTCCTATTCTTGTCAGGAACAATATTAGAAACAGGTTGCATTCATTTCAGTTGTCAAAATTATGATTTTATATTTTGTTCCACGTTAGTTATGTCACTCTGCACTAATATAGACAGAAGGGTTCTAGACTAACCCTTTATCTCACACATCATAACATTGGCACATTTTATTGATAACATCATGCTCTACCAGCAGAATGAGCAGGATAGGCTAATATTTTGTATGATGGCAAGGGATATTAACAAATATAAACTCTAAAGAAAAATTTTCAATAATACCCTAATATAAAAATGTAGGTATAAATATATCATGCAATGTTATACATATTAGAATACCTTTTGTAAATATAACACAGTATCTTTAGAAGAGCAGTTTTAATAAATATAACACAGTATCATAGCCTAAATTTGTTTTAAATCCTGAAATACCTCATGTATGACACAATTCACCATGTCAAAACTATGTGAAATGATAATTTAGATAAAAACCACAAACTATTATACTGTTCAGTTTTATCACTGCTAAAAAAAAGTTCCCATCCTTCACCACTGTAAAAGAAGTATATTATTTTCTATAGGATCTATGCTCTGAAATCAAGTTTGATGCATCTATTAATACTATTTCCCTCTCTTATGAATAATGGTAGTTTTCTGTAGACTTTGAGTTTATTTTGAATATTTTATATAATCTTGTTTGAAGAATTGAGAACAATAGTAGGAGGCTGAGAATAAGTTTAGTGAATATATGTAGGAAAGGGGTGTTTTAGGGCTAGATATGAGGTAGAAGATTTAAAATATCATATATTATAAAATATAATTGTGTTGCCAATATTGTTGTTTTGATTATTACAGACTGACACACAAGAGGGAGGAAAAACTCAAGGTTTAAAATTCCTCTTGGAGATGTCTAGGAAAGCAAAGTCCCATGGAAGCATTGGGGAAGGCAAGATGAACTTTTTATGAACTAATACATCAAAGAGATGAAAGTGGCATGACACTTCCTGAGGGTAGAACCCTGACTAGTCAAAACAAATGATCAATTTTACTGTTTTATCAGCTGATATTTGTAAAATCAGGACAAATATCGAAGTAATGATATCTTACATGGCACTAGTCATTTTTCAAACTTAGGCACATCAGAAATAATAATATATTCAATAATTGTTGAAATCTTAGTTTTAAACAAAAACAGGTTGTTTCATTGTAATCACTCATATATTATTTTATGTGTATCTCATTGGTAGGAACATCTCAGGATCATATTTTTTTCAATTTTGGTCTATCTCATGGTGATTTTATTTCTAGTGAAAAATAGTTTTGATATATTATCCCTTTAAAAAAAATTGGTTTCGCCAGGCGTAGTGATGCACGCTTGTAATCCCAGCATTTGAGAGGCTGAGACCAAAGGATCGCAGTTCATGGACAGCCTCAGCTACTTAGTGAGGCCCTCCGCAACTTAGTGAGACCCTGTTTCAAATAAAGAACAAAAAAATAGGACAGGGATTGTAGCTCAGAGGTCGAATACCTCTGGGTTCCATCCCCAGACCCGCAAAAAAAAAAAAAAAAAAAAAAAAATTGGTTTGGCGAGGGAAGTAATGGCAGTTAAACTCATCCACTTTACTGTGAAAATGGTTTTGTTAAAGACATTTTAATAAGAAGTAATGACTGCCTAAGCAGAGCACTTCATGATGTGTTCTTTTCCAGTTGTCCTGTTACTTGTCTTCCTCATTTGCCTTGATGTGAGTTCTTTGCTTCACAAAGTCAAAGACCTCACAGCAGAATAAGAATTAGCCTATAAGAATGGATAAACAGATAGTGGAAAAGTGAAGGGAAAAGAATTTCTACAAACTTATATTGTAATCTTAAATTTTCTTTTATATACATATCTGTAAACTTAGTAAGATTAGATTTGTAGTTTTGTAAACTATGACTATAAAGGCATTGTACAGCATGATAGTAATCTGTCCTATAGTTTTTACAGTTTCCAAACCTAACGGAAGAGGAAATTAACTTTGAAGCAAACTATAATATAGTTATCAAAAAGTAATATATACCCCAAGCGGTAGAACTTTAGGTGAATATTATATAATTAAATAAATGGGGAACTGTAGGCAATTATGTTCTTTAGTAATGGAAGATTTGACATGAAATAGAACTATGTGAACATTATATCACTTCTTAAAACTATAGAATGGCAATTGTTAAAATCCCAAACAATAATAACTGATAGCAAGGGTGTGAATAACTCAGACACATTGTTGATGGGATTGCAAATTAGCGCACTTTGGAAGACAGTATTGAGAATCCTCAGAAGAATGGGAACGAACCTCCCCATGTGGTCCAGCTATACCACTCCTAGGTATTTAGCCAAAAGTATTGAAATCAGATTATCATAGTAATGCATGCATTTCTATGTTTATAGAAGCACAATTTATAATTGCCAAACTATTGAATCAGCCAAAATGTCCATCAACAGATGAATGGCTTATAAAATTATGGAATATATATACACACAATAGAATTTTACTCTACATATAAGAACAAATTTCTGTCATTTGGTGGGCAATAAATGGAACTGAGAAAATTATGCTATGTGAGATTAATTATTCACAAAAACATAAAAAATTTGATCTTTTTCCTCATATGTGGAAGCTAGAGTGAAATTGGAATACAGAAGGGACTCCAGACAAAGAAGGAGAAATGGTATTGGAGTGAAGGAGGGGATATGAGCGGGGTAGGAGGAAGGGAGAAGACTTTAAGAGGAAATATCTCAATGGACATGATGTATATACACAAATATATCAATGCCAATCACAGTTCATGTATAAGAAGCTGAGGAAGGAGAGGGGTAGGGTGGGAACTGCAGGAAGGGCTCAACAAGTGCTGTGTGCATGTACACCTCTATCGCCCTGAATTTCATCAAGATGTATGATTACATTGCTCCAAAAAATTAAATTATTTAGATGCAAAGTTACTTATTGAAATAAGTATGATTCCATGATATTTTCAGATTCTCATGGTTTGGAATCATAGAAGAAATAATGGAGAAAGGCAGGTTATTTTATGAAGGGCAAGAAGTAGGTAGCTCTCTGTGGTCTTACAGATATTATTTATACCAATAGAATTGGGGAATAAAAATACAAAAGGTAGCCAGGTGTGGTGGTGCATGCTTGGCTTGTAATCTCCATGCTAGGGAGGGTGAGACAGAAATATTGCATAGGATCGAAGCCAGCCTCAGCTACTTAATGAGGCTCTCAGCAACTTAGTGAGATCCTGTTTCCAAATAAAATATACAATAGGTCTGGGAATGTACCCTGGAGATAGAAAGCCCCTGGGTTCCATTCCCAGTACCACCAATAAATAAATAAATAAATAAATAAATAAATAAATAAATAAATACAAAATGTAATGTATTTGCTTTGAGGTAGTTTTATGAATTACAATTTTTCTTCACATGAGACTTTTTTCTGTTTAATTAGATTGTAATTGTGCTAGTTTGAAAATGCCATTTGTTCTATATTCTTATATGCCCTAGGAGAAAATATGTCATCTTGGATCTTTGTTTACACACAGTTTACTTAAACTCTGCTAATTACTGGAAAAAGGACTTGATTCTTCACAAACTTTCTAAAACAAAATGAAAAATGTACAAGTTCCTCACCTAAATATCTTCCTAAGAGTTCTCTACTCAACATCTTCTTGTAACTTTTTAAACAAAGCAGTTAATTTGTAATTCATTATTCTGGTTTACATTCCACAAAATATCATTTGTGTTTCTGATTGTTCATGGCATACTCAAGGGTTATGAAATATCACCTCATATTGACAAATCAGACATTAACAGTCTTTTTATGCCTTATTTCTATGACTGATCTTCCTTATTCTATCTTGGTTATGGTTATTTTCATGTATAAAACAAGGACACTAATAATTAAAGTAGCATCCCAGTAGATAAAAATATTTTATAAGTTCTATTATAATATCTGGGCCATGGAAAAACTATTAAAAAGGGCACATATGCATGGGATCTATGCCTAAAAAGACTCTTTTTAAATGTGTTTTAATCTAAAATAGATATTTATCTTATGTCATAATTTCTCTTCTTTTTGTGTGTGGTACTGGTGATGGAACCCAGGAGCATTCTACCTCAGAGCTATACCCCCAGCCCTGTTTTTTATTCTTTATTTTGAGACTGGGTCTCACTAAGTTGGAAAGGACCTCACTTAGCTGAGAATGTCCAGTAATCACGATCCTCCTTTCTTAGCCTCCCAAATGCTGGGATTATAAGTGTGTACCACCATGTCCAGCTTATGTCATAATTTCTAAAACAATGATTTATTATTTTAATAGATAAAAAACACAATATATTATCTTGTCAAACCACATGTTTGACAAACATACAGCCCTTTACTTTTTGATACTTTAGTTCTATTCTTTTTTCTGTAAGTGACAGAAATTTGTTTTTCCTTATGGCTGGGTAAAATTTCATATGTGAATATACCATAGTTTTATTATCCATTCATTGATAGACAATTAAACTGTTCCATAAAATAGTTACTATTAATGGTGTTGCTATATACATGAATATATATGTATCACTGTAATAACTTTTTACTTCAATTCCTCTTATATACCAAGAAGCAATATAGCTGGGTCATACAGTTGTTCCATTTCCACTCTTCTGATGAACCTTCACACTGAACTGCTTTCAAATTATACTACAAAGGTATAGTAATGAAAATAGTATGTTAATGTTATTTAGAGAGAGATAATGGGGGGGGAGAGAGAGAGAGAGAGAGAGAGAGAGAGAGAGAGAGAGAGAGAGAGAGAGAGAGAGAGAGAGGTACAGAGACCAATGGAATAGAACAAAAAATAAAAATAATAATCCTCACACTTATAGCCATTTGAGTTTTGACAATGGTACCAAATTCATATGCTAGAGAAAAGACAGTTTTTTCAACAAATGGTGTTTGGAAAACTCGTTATCCATTTATAGAATAGAATTAGATATTAACCTCTCATCCTGCTCAAGAGTTAACTCAATATAGATAAAAATCTTAGCCATTAAACCAGAGAATTTATGATTACTAGAAGAAGGTATAGTACCAACTCTACAATATATAGACACTGGTAGAGACTTCCTAAATAAGACCCCAGAAAGCATAGAAGATAAAAACAAGAATCAATAAATGGAATAGATTAGGCAAGAAAAAAATTTTGCAACACAAAGAAAACCATCAAGTTTTTAAAAAGAGAGCCAATATAATGGGAGAATATTTTTGCCACATACTTCTGATACAGAATTAATATTTAGATTGTTCTGAATGTTACACAAAAATTTATTTGGACATGAAAGAAATAAATGTAAGTTTTTAGAATTTATATCATGATATCCAGAATCTGAGAATAAATAAATCCTAGTAAAAATTACCTATACCAACTCAATTTTTAAAAGTATTTTTTTCTAATGCTATTCTTTTTTCCCTGAAGGAAAAGAAAAGGGAAAAACAAGAACTCAGTAAGATCCTTACTGACAATAAGAGTTATATCACTGTCATGATAATCAAAGGTACAGTCAAATGCATGTAAAGCAATCCATGCCCTTGAGAAGGTTTAAGACCATCTTTGAATTGTACCACAGACTCATTGGTTATGTTTCATTTCTGTTTTAGGAATGAATGTTGTGAGAACTGGAAGCCAGCTATAGACTTCTAGGAAAGTGATAGAGTATACAATGAAAATTAATTACCTAATGTAAATAAAAATAAATCATTAACAAAAGCAATAATAGTAAATGTGAGAAGCTTGTTTTAATACAGATCTTATTTAAATAGATTAATCTCATATTTTCAACAATAGACCTCCTTAATTAATAGTATTTTGTTTAATTATCTTTTACTCACACAAAAGCTCCAACATCCAACAGTTTTTCTCATCTCTTGAGTCTGATTTAAATCAATTTCAGTCATCAAGGACCTTAAGAAAGTGTTGTATGTTGTTTATAAAATTCCCTAGGCTTGTTTCTGATTTTAATACCTCTGATCCTATAGACATTATTTTCTCAATTGTTTCTCTACCAGAATTTGCTGCAGACTAGAGATGAGGAGACATTAAGCAAATGAGTTAATAGTAAGAATAAAGTCAGTACTATCCCAATGCCCTAAGTGCTGGTTATAAGACTTTCTAGGCAAAAATATAATAGCTATAATAATTACTAATTATAAAGTAGTGCTTATATATTTAATACCATGATGCTAAATAGATTGGGAACTATATGAAGCAAAACATTAAAGCTATATCAGTTCCTATTTTACCCATTGAAACAGTAGATGCTTGCTAATTATTCCTTGAGTACATACCTACCAGTAACCTTGATTTTCAGAAATTATCCTGAGGGGGGGATCTTATTTTGAAATTTTCTTTAATTAATTTTTTATAAGTGGCTTATTTCAGAAATGTTGGAATCAGCTAAAAATTTCAATTTAACTCAGAAACTTAAAGTTTATACTTATTATATATATTTTATATTATGTGCACATATACATATATCTATGCATATATTTAGATAAGCAAGATATAAATTAAACATGATAAATATTATTTTATATATGAAAGTATTTACTAACTGTTAAGTAAATGGACTAAATTAAAAAAATCAAAATGTATCAGGTGAAGCTGTGGCATTTTTATGGACTAGGGTGATAAATGTACTTTGGTTTCCTTTAAAAAATCTTTGGTCTACTTTTCAAGCCATATTACTAAATATTATTTGAGTAATCTCTAGTGTGGATGAGAAAAATATTATTTTCTTTTAACAATTTGTTATTGCCATAAAGAGAGCATACCGTTTTGTTAGCAAAGATTACTTGTATTATACCAGTTATATAACTACAGATCTCCAGCTAAAAGAAGAAATTTTCAGGTTTATTTATCACTACATGTCTTTAAAAAAAAAAACACACACACAAAGTATTGTATTTTTAGTTTCTGATTTAAGTCTCAAAAGATTAGACCTTCGCCGGGCGTGGTGGCGCACGCTTGTAATCCCCGCTCTTGCTCTTGGGAGGCGGAGATAGTAGGATCACACAGGTTCGAAGCCAGCTGTGCTGGCTTAAAAAAACCCTGTGTCCAAAATTTAAAAAATTATAAAAATAGGTCTGGGAGTGTAGCCCAGAGGTAGAAGGGTTTCCAGGAACCCCAGTACCAACAACAAAAAAAAAAAAAAAGAAAGAAAGAAAAAGGAAAAAAAAAGGAAAAAAGTTAGCTCTTCCTTCCACTTTTGGTACTTCTATAAATTGAATATTTATCATGAATTCCATTAGGTTTTAGCAAAGCCAACAGATGTTTTTAGTAAAAAAAAAAAAATAGGTGAATTTAATAAGATAGTAAATTATTAGGCTTATTATAAACTTATCACTGAAACATACTTCAATAAACATTTTTGTTCTAATATAGTCAATATTTAAATATGCTGTCATAACATGAGGAAAAGTTTTGAATTCATATTTAATATTTTTGTTATATGAAACCCCTCATGCATTTCAGTGTTTTATGTTAATCATAGTGTATGACAGCTATTCCTTATGCACAAGTTATAACAAAAAATGAAAATTTGCACATTTAATTTAATCAAACAATGAGGTTGTTAAGGAAGTATTATATTATCTTTTTCTGTGTGTGGTACTGGGGATGGACCCAGGTACATTCTACCTCCGAGCGACACCCCCAGCCCTATTTTTTTAATTCTTTATTTTGAAACAGGGTCTCACTGAGTTGCAAAGGACCTCACTAAGTAGTAGGGAAGGCTGTCCGTGAACCGCGATCCTCCTGTCTAAGCTTCCAGAGTGCTGGGATTACAAGCGTGCATCACCATTTCCAGCTCTCTATCATTTTTTTTAACTGATTCATTAGTGAGTTATTTATAGAATAAAGAGTGATCTGGAAATGGATTTATCCACATATCAAAGTGAAGACCAATGCTTGTTTTTTTTTTCTTTTTTCTTTTTTATTGGTGCACTGTATTCATACATCATAGTAGGATACATACTTTTGTAGACATACATGCACACTTTTCCCAGTCCGCCCCCATCCAATCCCCACCCCATTCTCTCCCCATCCCTCCCTCCCATGCTTGGCTTAGTAGTTGACATCTAGTATTATGGCAATTTATCTAAAATTAAAAATGATAATCTCACATAACAGTTTCATTTGTCTGATACCAAGCTTTTGATGACTTAAAGATAACATTTCAATATTTCTTTTTGCTTTCTTTCTTACCAGAGAATATTTTTTTCTATTTTTTAGGTGAAACTATCATATATTTATATATTTATTTTTCAGAAAAAAATCTATCCTAATATGGAATATGGAGTCTAGGTACCCAAAACGATCTTGAAAAAGAACAAAGCTAGAAGATATATATTTTCTGATTTCAAACCATATAAAGCTACAATAATTGAAACAGTGTAGTACTATTCTGAAGGCAGATATATAAACCATTGGAGTTAAATAAAAGCCTAGAGCTAAATTCTTCCCTATATTGTCAAGTTATTTTTGACATGGTTTCCACGAACATTTGGTGGTGGAAATGATAATCTTTTAACTAAATATTGTTAAAAAATAATAATTACATGGAAAAGAATAAAATTGGACCCTTACCTAATCCCATATACAAATATTAACTCAAAATAGATAATAGACCTAAATATAAATCTTAAGACTATAAACTTTTAGGAGAAAATCTGGGTCATAAAACCTCACAACATTGAAATTGGCAGTGATTTCTTGGTTACGATTTCAATGGCACAGGCAACAGAGGAGTATACAGACTCCCTAAAAAATAAAAAAATAAAAAATTGTATATCCAAAGACAATGTAAACAGAGTTAACAGTTACTGATAGAATGGGATAAAATATTTCCAATTGCTATATCTGAAGGTATATTAATATTCCAACTAGAAATCCTAAAAATTAACAACAATAAAGGCAAACAATACCATTTAGAGATAGGTAAAAGACTAACATAAATAATGAATCTCCACAGATAACCAATCTTAATTGTCTGTTGGATGGAAACTCTTGTTTCTCTGGTTCTGGTGTGTGTTACCTATTTCTTCTTTGTAGTTAATCTCTTTGAGTATTTTCTCTAGTGCTGTTTTTTTTTTAATTTTATTTTATTGGTGCACTGTATTCATACATCATAGTGGGATACAAACTTTTGTAGACATACATGCACACATAACCCAGTCAGCCCCCACCCGATCCCCACCCCATTCTCTCCCCATCCCTCTTTCCCATGCTTGGCTTAGTGGTTGACATCTAGTATTATAGCAATTTATCCAAAATTAAAAATGATAATCTCACATAACAGTTTCATTTGTCTGATACCAAGCGTTTGATGATTTAAAGATAGCATTTCAATATTTCTTTTTGCTTTCTTTCTTACTAGAGCATATTTTTTTCTGTTTTTTTAGGTGAAACTATCATATATTTATATATTTATTTTTCAGAAAAAAATCTATTCTAATATGGAATATGAATTCTAGATACCCAAATCGATCTTGAAAAAGAACAAAGCTAGCAGATATATATTTTCTGATTTCAAACCATATAAAGCTACAATAATTGAAACAGTGTAGTACTGTTCTAAAGGCAGATATATAGACCATTGGAGTTAAATACAAGCCTAGAGCTAAATTCTTCCCTATATTGTCAAGTTATTTTTGACAAGGTTTCCACAAACATTTGGTGGTAGAATAATAATCTTTTAACTAAATATTGTTGAAAAATAATAATTACATGGAAAAGAATAAAATTGGACCTTTACCTAATCCCATATACAAGTATTAACTCAAAATAGATAAAAGACCTAAATATAAATCTTAAGACTATAAACTTTTAGGAGAAAATCTGGGTCATAAAACCTCACAACATTGAAATTGGCAGTGATTTCTCGGATATGATTTCAATGGCACAGGCAACAGAAGAATATACAAACTCCCTAAAAAATAAAAGAAAATATTGTATATCCAAAGACAATGTAAACAGAGTTAAAAGTTACTAATAGAATTGGATAAAATATTTCCAAATGCTATATCTGAAGGTATATTAATATTCCAACTAGAAATCCTAAAAATTAACAACAATAAAGGCAAACAATACAACTTAGAGATAGGTAAAAGACTAACATAAATAATGAATCTCCACAGATAACCAATCTTAGTTGTCTGTTGGATGGAAACTCTTGTTTCTCTGGTTCTGGTGAGTGTTACCTATTTCTTCTTTGTAGTTAATCTCTTTGAGTATTTTCTCTAGTGCTGGTTTTGAAGACATAAATTCCTTCAGTTTCTGTTTGTCATGGAAGCTTCTTATTTCTCCATCTAATTTGATAGAAAGTTTTGCTGGATAGGAAATTTTTGGCTGGAAGTTGTTTTCTTTCAGAGTTTGGAATATGTTACTCCAAGCCCTTCTGGCTCTCATGACTTGGTTTGGGAAGTCTGGAGTGATTCTAATTGGTTTGCCTCTGAATGTCACTTGGCCCTTTGTTTTTGTTGCCTTTAAGATTCTCTGCTTGGCTTCCACATTGGTCATTTTGACAATTATATGGCGTGGGGATCCTCTTCTCGGATCCTGTCTAAAGGGAGTTCTATAAGTTTCCTGGATCTGTGTATCAACCTCTTGCTCTATATTTGGAAAATTTTCTGCTATTACTTCCTTGAAGAGATTGTTGATCCCTTTGGTATCACTTTCTTTTCCCTCCTCTATTCCAATTATTCTTAGGTTAGCTCTCTTAAGATGGGCCCATATTTCTTCAATGTCAGATTCCTGCTGTTGGATATCTTTTTCTAGATTAGAAACTATGCATTCATTTTTGGATTGCTCATCTTCTAAGAGCGAGATTCTAATCGGTTCTAATGTGTTCTAATGTGTTCTAATCGGTTGTTTGTGCTTTGAATTGAGGCCTTTACTTCATTAATTGCATCCTTTATCTCTTTTTGGCTCTCTCTGAGTTCTTTTCGAAGCACCTCTATTATTTCTACAGTTATTTTCCTGATTTGATCTTCTAGAAATCTCTGATTTTCTGTTTTATCAGGTTCTGATGTTGTGAGGTTGTGCACATTCATTACTCCAGTGTTATTCCTCTTTCTCATGATTTCAGAGGTTTGTGCCTTCTCTGGGTTCTTCCCTTGGGTCACTATGGCTTCACTTAAGGTGCTCTGGATCTCGAGTCTGTATTATCTCAGACCCCACTACTCCTTTACTGGGTTGTATCACAGAGTCTCCGACCCAGGGAGTCGATAGAGGCTGCTTTAAACTATGGGGGGTGAGGCTGCTTTAAACTATGGGGGGTGCTAGGTTGCACGTTCTCCTATGGTGTGATATCTCTGCCACCACCACTCCCTCACTGGGTCAAGTCCCAGGAGGCACAATACTGCGATTTCTCCTCTGTGGCCCGCAATTTGACTCACTGTTCTTGAGTACGCAGATGTAGCTGTACTGGACTCGGTGAATTCAATGCTGCTGCCGCCGCCGGTGGCAATATGGCGCCTCTGCCACGCCCTCGGCCATGAGGCTGGTGTATTTTTTCTTCTCTGGTTTTGATTTCCACTCTGAATCCCTGTAGCGTGTGCTGAGATCAGCCATTGGGAGCTTTAAATGCTGTCTGCGTCGAAAGATCCCGCCTGGCTGTTCCGCAGCGGCTCACCTGGCTTGCTGTAGCCGTCCATTGAGTTCGCCGCTGCCGCAGGCAGTATGGCGCTGCTGCCGCGTCCTCGGGCACGTGTGTCTCCTCTGTGCCCCTGAGTTCTGTTCTCAGTCCGCTTTCTCTCTGGAGCCTGGTGGGTTTTTTTTGTTTTTCTGGTGATGGTGTTTTCTGGCTATGAAAGGCGCTCTTTTTGTGGTAATGGAGATTGATTGTTAGCGGGACTCTTAAGCCCCGCTTTTCTCGGTCGCCATCTTCCCGGAAGTCCTCTAGTGCTGGTTTTGAAGACATAAATTCCTTCAGTTTCTGTTTGTCATGGAAGCTTCTTATTTCTCCATTAAAGGAGTAGTGGGGTCCGAGATACTACTGACTCGAGATCCAGAACACCTTAAGGGAAGTCATAGTGACCCAAGGGAAGAACCCAGAGAAGGCACAAACATCCGAAATCCTGGGAAAGAGAAATAATACTGGAGCAATTAATGCCCACAACCCCACAACATCAGAACCCGATAAAACAGAAAATCAGAGATTTCTAGAAGATCAAATCAGGAAAATAACTGTAGAAATAATAGAGGTGCTAAGAAAATAACTCAGAGAGAGCCAAAAAGAGATAAAGGATGCAATTAATGAAGTAAAGGCCTCAATTCAAAGCACAAACAACCGATTAGAACACATGGAGAACAGAATCTCGCTCTTAGAAGATGAGCAATCCAAAAATGAACTCATAGTTTCTAATCTAGGAAAAAATATCCAACAGCAGGAATCTGACATTGAAGAAATATGGGCCCATCTTAAGAGAGCTAACCTAAGAATAATTGGAATAGAGGAGGGAAAAGAAAGTGAAACCAAAGGGATCAACAATCTCTTCAAGGAAGTAATAGCAGAAAATTTTCCAAATATAGAGCAAGAGGTTGATACAAAGGTCCAGGAAACTTACAGAACTCCCTTTAGACAGGATCGGAGAAGAGGATCCCCACGCCACATAATTGTCAAAATGACCAATGTGGAAGCCAAGCAGAGAATCTTAAAGGCAACAGAAACAAAGGGTCAAGTGACATTCAGAGGCAAACCAATTAGAATCACTCCAGACTTCCCAAACCAAGTCATGAGAGCCAGAAGGGCTTGGAGTAACATATTCCAAACTCTGAAAGAAAACAACTTCCAGCCAAAAATTTCCTACCCAGCAAAACTTTCTATCAAATTAGATGAAGACCAATGCTTGTGATTTACTGCGTCAGCAAAAATTTCTCCACTGGCAATGTTATGCCCATCTTTATTAACATTTTTAAGGCACAGAAAGACAAGTAGTATTCATTATATCATCTCTTGATTACTTTTGAAAACCAAAAATTAGCAAGGTGAACATGAGCATTATAAATTTATATCAAAAAGTAGTACTGACAGAACCTCTATAAATTTTGCCTTCATGAGTTTGTGAATAGTCTGGTTGTAGTCTACTTTACACATAGTCAAAAATGCCTTCCAAACAAAGGAACTAACAATACAAGCAAATGCAAGTATAATGCATTCATAGTCAAACATCAAGGAAGATATTTTGAAAAAAATTTTATTGACAAATATTTTCTAATCTGAACTTCTGCTTTTTCTAAAAAGAAGGAATAATGAGAGTAAATTAGGTACATGAAAATAAGTATCTGAGAAGAATGGATACCTTATAAAATACAATATTCTTAAGGTGTTTATTTCAACTGTTTATATTTTCTTTAGCTATAAAGAACAGTCAGATTTTCAAAAAAAATTATTTATAGGGAGATAAAAATAATAACACCTTGAAAACTTTTTGTCATCTAAAATACAACTATCCTAAGCAGTTAAGGATTTAATCATATCTTAAGTGTTCCACTTTCACAGACAGAAATGTGTGAAGGATACAGGCAATAACTATACGAAGTAGGTTTCAAACTTTCTCATAACTCTATTAAAATACTAATCCCTGTGTATTAGATATTGACTTGAGTTGTTCACAAAGCTTAGGGTACAATCTGAGCTATAAATTCTATTTAGATAAAATAGAGTACAAAATTCTGTAGAGAATCCTTGTTATAAAGTAAGGTCAGATGATAAGCACACCAGAGGAATGTTACTGAATGATTATGGTGGCATAAAATCAGGAAAGGGAAAATGAACATTTAATTTTGGGGGGAGGGGAGGATACTGAGGAAAGAAGCCCGGGGTATTCTACCTCTGCGCTACATCCCCAGCCATTTTATATTTTATTATTTGGAAATAGTATCTCACCAAGTTACTGAAAGCCTCACTAAAGTACTAAATTTCTGAGGATAGCTTCAAATATATGATTCTCCTGTCTTAGCCTCCCAAGTACTGGAATTAAAAGTGTGTGCCACCATGCCCAGCTGAACATTTGAATTTATTAGAGAATGTCCAATTATCATTTAACATGTGATTTTATTGAAGGAGATCTCTCTCGCACTTGCTCAGTCTCTCCATATATATCTCTCTCTAAAATGAAAACATTTAAAAATGTCTATACATGTGTGTATATATGCATATATATATGACTATATTTTCTTCAGTTATAAATAATAGGTATATTTTCATGGAAAATTATTTCTATGGAAGTAAAAAAAATATTTCTACAGAGGTATAATACCTTAAATTTTGTCTTCTAAATGCAGGTATTATGAGCAGTTAAGGATCTAAGCATATCTAAGGATCTAAGCATATCTTAAATGTGTTCCACTTTTGCCCACAGGAATGTGTGAAGGATACAGGCAATAACTATACAAGGTAGGTTTCAAACCTTCTTTCTCTCTGTCTCTGTCTCTCTTTCTTTCTTTCTCTCTAGAGTGCATATATATATATATATATATATATATATATATATGTATATATATATATATATATATATGCATATATATATATCATACAAACACATACACATACATGTGTGTATGTGTGTTTGTGTGTATATTTCAGCACCAGATAACAGATAAGAGAGGTATTTTCAGATGATCAATTAGGGAACATTTTGATTCTGATCAGATCATTGAATTATTCTATAAATATGAGATTAGATTAAGTATGATTTTATGTATTAATTTTAATGTGTTTCAGAAAATTAATACAAGGTTCCTATTTGAGAAATAAAAGGTCTAGCACCGAACCCAAGGCTCTTGGGGGTTTAATCACCCTCTCATGGGCAATAAATGAAGAAAAGTGACTTCAAAAACTGTGACCCTACCCTATGAGTTTACTCATAGGTCTTAGATTCAAGTACGTATCAGATTATTGTTAGATTACCCCAACCAAAAAGATGAAGTTTTGATCTAATTTTTCTGGGGTAGCAGCTTGAGAACTTGCACTCCTAATGAATTCTCGGTGCATGCCCCTGCTGCTGATCTTGAACCCACTCTCAGGGACCCAGCACCCAGGAGACAGAATTCAGAAATAATTTTGGCTTTGTCTGATAAGAAGGCCACTATCAGCAATGTGGGATGGTATGTGGCTATCAGACATGTAACATGCAAATGTAAAATGGAATAGATCTCTTTCTGGATTTAAATGCCTCTCTGATCACTATAACATTAGAAAGTGACTATAAGATGTTGATAAAATTTCTCTGTGCCTCTGAGACTATAGTTGTAATTAGGGAAATCCACATGAAACTCATAGCATAGTGGCCAGACCAAATTAAGAATTCAATGAATATCACCCACTTTTCTTGTTAATTATGGATGTGTAATTTAGAATGCAATTACTTAGCAACTCCTGAGCCACAAAACAAATTAGGAAATGAAATTCTCAGGACTTCACAGATACTTCACTATTTCCACAAGGACTAATTCCAATTTTCCTTTCTACTGATAGTCCTAATCTCACATAGACACCTTCCAGTTATCAGCAGCCCAAATATAAGTTGACCTAAAAACTTCACCCACTATTATCCACATATAAGGCCTCAGATAATTGGAAGTGAGCAAGCCGGGTGTGGTTGCTCATGCTTGTAATCCCTGCATTTAAGAAGCTGAGACAGGAGGATCGCGGTTCATGGACAGCCTCAGCTACTTAGTGAGGCCCTTTGCAACTCAATGAGATCCTGTCTCAAAAAAAAAAAAAAAAAAAAAATAGGGCCGGGGTGTAACTCTCAGGTTGAATGCTCCTGGGTTCCATTTCTAGTACTACAAAAAAATACAAAGAAAAAAATGGAAGTGAGCCAACTAATAAAGCTTCCCACCCTATACCAGGCTTTTTTTTACACATCATTTATTTTCTCCACAGGAGAATACATATAATTTGTGATATACTATTCCTATTTTATATATAAGTAGAATCTCAGAGTTGCTAATGATCCAATCTTAGAATTGAAATAAATAATGTGATTTAATGAAATATGTTTTTAAGTGTGCATGTACTTTCACCTTCAAATTGCAGCAAGTGAAAATGCTTTACTATTTAAGAAGTATTTTTGTTTCCATTTTAAAATAAATTATTTCAGTTAAGAAAACTATTTGATTTTATATTATTTTTGTGGTTCTTGGGATAAAACCCAGAGGCATTCTACCTCCAAGTTCTACTCCTAGCACTATTTTATTCTTTATTTTGAAACAGGGTCTCACTAAGTTGCAGAGGGCCTCATTAAGTAGCTGAGGCTAGCCTCAAACTTGCAATCTTCCTGCTTCAGCCTCCCATGTATTGAGATCACAAATATTTAAAACTTATTCAAATACTTACATATAAATATAGGAACTAAGGAATGCTTAGAGATTTAAAAATGTCTGCATTTTAGAGTAAGTTTATATAAATTTGCAGCCATTATATAAATACACTCTCTTTGAGAGGGTATAACATGCTTTTTCTCTCCATCCCCTACTGTAGTGGAACATATGGCTACTTTATCTTGGACAAGAAAATTAGTCCTCCTATAGACATTCTCCTTGATTTTACAATGAGATGGGAATAGAGAACTATAGAGATTGAAATATGATGACTTCATGAATTTAAACAGCTTCAGTTAATGGCTTAGAAAGAGGAGAGATACAATAGATTGTAATAGCTGCTATTATTATTTTCTTTCATTAATTCAGGATTAGAAACACTTCAGAAAAAATATTTTTATTTCTTGCTATATGATCATGAATTTTTACACTAACCTTGTGCTGACCTTTTAACCTTCCATTGCCCAATTGAAAGTTGAAATCTAATTTGATGCTTCCTTGGTATTTCAATATATTTTTCAGCACTGTTTTTAAGAGTTCCCTTTATATTAAATATATCTGTCACAGATACTCTGTGGCTGAGCATAATAGCCTCTTTATTTTAAAAATGAGTCACACTATATTATTTGCTCATATCGCTAACACATCTCATTTCCTCTTTGTTTCTCACTGTTTCTGGTGATGTTCAGGGCTGATGATTTAGGATAATAAGTTATTTTAGTTAAAAGTCTGTTTACTGTCTTCTTCTGAGTCACTGTGATTGAGTAGCTCCTGGATGACTTTTTCAATATGAAACAAATTCAATTCTAGTGATGAAGAGCTGTGTGAGGATGTCATGCTGAACTCTGCCGCAGTGGTGCTCAGAGCTGCTCTTTGTGATCACAGAGTTCTTTGTTCTGTTTTCTGTATGTTGCTAGTGTTTATGGAACTAGCCTAGATGACAGTAAATTGATCTGAATAAAAATTATTTTGTCCATTTTTCTGTTTCTAAAAATTATTTTTATTCTTCAAGGCATAACTGTTATCACCATTTCTTTTTTATTCTCCCAGTATACTTCTATTTCTATTGCCATTTTTATTTCAAAATGTTACTGTGATTAACAATTGGTGAATGCACAAATGATTATCTGACTTATGTCAGGATCTAAGTAAGAACGTTTATGTGTGTTCATGTAATTTATTTGCATGTATTATTATGTATATATATATATAATATTAGTAAGAGCATCATAATGCCCTTTTATAGACAGAAAAATCTGCAACTCATAATATCTGGAAACTACTATTGTTTTCTCTACTACTGTTATTGCTTTATTATTTGATGATGAATGAGGAGGGTTTTGGCTTCTCTCATGATTGGTTTCTCTCTTGATACACACACACATACACATATGAGTTATTAGTTGTTCTTAGAGTGAAAGGCATATCTACTCCATTTTCTATAAAGAAAATATTACATTGTTATAAGAATTTATATCTCTTTTAATTATTTCCAATATGTAAGATGGGTAGACTTAGAGGTTACACTATATCTTTAGTGAATTATAATATTATAATAGGCAACCAAAAAACTCATGTAGTTTTCCAATCATTTAATTAACAATAACATCATGTAGTCTAAATAACAGTGTAATTTGCATAAATATTTCCCAAATACAGATGGTATTTTGCCAAAAAACTTCATTAACAACAATATATTTCTTATCCTTTAAAAAATCAATTTTGTAAAGCAAAAATTTTACTGCATAAATGCAGACTGAACACATTTCAAAGGTGAAATATTTAAAATGATGCTTATTTTTTCTTGAGATAACTAAAAATTTTTGCCAATTTGAAATGATGTCTCCTGATCAAGATTTGATGAATATGTTAATATCTGCTCTTTTAAATACCGTCTCTAAGTTCAGAAAGTTTATAAAACATGACCCTGTGTAACAACTTTTCAATTGTTATTTTTAGATCACATATTGCTAAAATTCTATAACATCTGCTGCATTTGACAGCATCTCTCTTTTAAGACAGTCCCTATTTGACTTTATTGACACAGCTGTAATACTTCCTCATGTCTGTAGCTATCCTTCAGTTATTTTCTGTTGATATTTTTTCTCAAGTCTTTTGAGAATCTTTTCTTAATCACAAGGTTTCTTGATCTCTAGATATTCTTTCTGGTCTTCTTTCTCCAGAGCATTCATGAAACTGTGCTTTCCCAAACTATGTCTAATTCTTTTAGTGAGTTTCTGATTCACATTTTCTTCCTGACTTCTATTTAAAGACCAAAGATAGCACCTAAGTATGTCTAAAGCAAAACTCATCTAATTCCAAGTATTATTTTCATATTATGTATCCTGTTGAAAATAGTATTATTAATATTTTTTTGCTCTAAGTTTTAATATTTTAGCAAATTTCTGACTTAAACAATCAGGAAGAGATGAACTGTATCCTAAACTTCATCCATTGCCATAAACAAAATTTCCTGTTTAGCTAAATAGCTGTAGTATAACTTTCATAAAATTTTTGCATGGAAATATTTATAATTATTTTAAAAATGTATCTTCACTAACAATGAAGATAGTTCAAAGTTTATCTCTTCAAGGTTGCTTCCATTGAACACACAATAATTTAATATGGCATCTAGCATTTCTAATTTGTTTTCTCACATTTATAATATGCAGGTTTTAAAAGTACTGATTTTATATTTTTATTTGTTAACATTTCTGCTTAATCTATTTGACAGTCCATTTAATGCTATGAAATATAGTAAAAGACTTGTTTCTTCTATTTTCTGATTGTGCTCTGAAAGTCTGATTGTCAGCATGGCAATCCAAAGTGATTTTAAGAAGAAAATTTCATGCCTCATGATCACACAGTGGAGCGGGTGATTCTTTCTAATCAAAAAAGAACAAAACATGGGGAAGGTTTATGGTGTCATGGATTTGTCACATGGGATGCTCAACTGAAGGCTGTAATCTGCCTCTGGCTGGTGTGGAGGAGTACGTGTCTGTGCCTCTTTAGTTTCTGACAGAGGCTCTGATATTCACGAATTCTGTAACCCAACTGAGGCAATATTCACTCTTCACAACTGTCACCACCCTGAAACCCTCAGACATATGGTTCTGTTTTAGCAGCTCTCCCAGCTATCTGTCAATCTAAATTATTTTCCAGGAAACACTACAGTATAAGCCATTTGCAATTCTTGTCTACTAATTTCCTATCATCATTTTATCTTTTCCTGATATCTCTGTGTGAATTCTTCTACCTGTGGGCCATTGCTCGTGAAAATGAAATGGAGAATATTTTATGAAACAGTCCCCAAAATATCAGGAGGCCTAGTATTTATATATGCATCCTGTCACTTACTGATGGCAGAAACTTTTATGCCTACATCTTTCATTGGACTTTAGTAAAGGAGAAAACATATGACTGCAATAGCTGCCATGTGGCTTTGTTAAGTAATATGATTGTAAGAAGCCAACTCCAAAAGCACTGTAGTCATGATTGGAAGCTCTGTTTCAAAAGATAATATAATGAGCAGGGCATAGCGGCATGAACCCATAATCCCAGTAGCTGGGAGGCTGAGACTTAATAAGATCTTCAGCAACTTAGTGAAGCCTTAATGTCTTAAAATAAAAATTAAAATAGGAATGGTTGTATAGCTCAGAGGTAGAATGCCCCTGTGTTCAAACTTCAGTTTCCATTACTAAGAAAAAAATTACTTTAAAAAAAATGAAGAAAATGGTATTAAACATCAAGAAAAAAATTTCTCTCTCCCATCTATACATGTTAATTTCTTCTTTATTGGTGCATTGTAGTCATACATCTTAATGGGGTACACGATTGAAAGGACTTCATCAGTAGTTTAAAAATATTTTTCTAACAATTATTATTATAGATAACTTATATGATACTTTATCTACAAAGAGTGATACTTTCCAGTAAATTAAATATGTTCACAAGAGCTTTTGTACTTCTACCATATAGAATAGGACATTTTTGTATATCTTGAATTTGAATTCCCTTTGTACTTGGACAAAAATAATGTGATGGAACAAGTGGGTGAGTTATGGTGCTTGTCAAGAGGTTTTGTGTCTTCCATTGGCCACTTCCTGTAAAGGTGCTTTGAAACTACAGTACAAATAGGTTGATAGTGCCTAATAGTTGGAAGAATATGGTAAAACAAGGAGAAGTAGGGTATTTAACAGCCATGGAGTCATGAGAAAAAACAAGAACTTGCTTTTATAGTAATTAATGCTGTAGCAATAGTTAGATGATACAAATGTAGATATTAAGCACAACATGGAAGGTTTTTTTTTTTACTGATTTTAAATGATGTAATTTCAGCTTACTCACTAATTCTGAGAGACGTTGAGGTAAGATTACATTGCCTATATGCTCTTCTTACTCTTAAATACACTTAAGATCATTGGTGATCATTGGTTCTAAATTGCCAGTAAATATCTGATATAGCATTCATGACTCCCTAAAGCTATATTATTAATATTGCACTGTGAGAATGAATTGTGTGTGTGCATGTGTGTGTGTGTGGGGGGGGTGTTGGGAATTGAACTCAAGGGTATTCTACCTCCTTACTAAATTGCTGAGAATCTTGATAAGTTGTTGAGGCTGGCTTTGAACCTGAAATCCTCCTGTCCCAAACTCCCAGGTACTGGGAATGCAATAGTGTGCCACTGGTCTTTTGGTTTTGTTTGATTTTGCTTGTGTTTTTTATTGTTTTTTTTCATTGATTTTAATATTTTAGAGGAAGGAAAATTTCAGCTATGTACATCATATTTATAAGCATATATTTTGTGAGGACCACATATGCTATCCTTTAACTCTTCAAGTACATATTACTTAAATATGACTGGTCAACAAGAAATAAGTAAGAATGATAAGAATGATAAATAAGTAAGAATGATTAAAATAACATGTTATTTTAATTTGTGGTACATATATCTATATTATTTATAGCTTATAATAAATACTGTTTATAGTATTTATATTCATTGTGCTTGCTGAACACACTGTAAGAGAGCCATTTAAAGACTTGAAATTATAATTATTTATGCCCCGGGAAGTTAAAACAAGATCTATAAAAAGAACTGTTTTTTTTCTGTTGATACTCAAAGTAATATTTAAACAATATCTTTTAAGAAAATATACAAACATTTGATTTTGTTTTTTCGAGTTTTTAGTTTGCTAAATTTTAGAGTCTTGTGGGCATCTCATCCTCAGAGCCACCTAATACAGCCAGAGTCCATAATTCAGTGTCATTAAGATCATAGTAATTATGCTTCACCTCAGAATATTGAGACTAACCATTTATTTCTCTTAATATTAAAAAATTAATTTGTACTATTAATGTATTTGAGCCTTTTAATACTTATTAGATCTCTAATGATTTGATATCATGTATGCCTTTCAATACAGTTTAAATATTTCCAGTATATCATATTGCATGTATTTAAGTGTTTTCTACAAATTCTATGTATTAAATTATTTTTCAAATGAATCCTTTCTTTTTTTTTTTTTTTTTTGGTGGTACTGGGGTTCCTGGAAGCCCTTCTACCTCCGGGCTACACTCCCAGACCTATTTTTATATTTTTATTTGGAAACAGGGTCTCCTAAGCCAGCGCGAGTGGCTGGCTTCTAACCTGCGCGATCCTCCTGTCTCTGCCTCCCAAGCGCGGGGATTACAAGCGTGCGCCACCACGCCCGGCTCGAATCCTTTCTTTAATAATTTCTTTTTGATCATTGCTGCTGTAGAACATTGCTATTAAATTTTGTAATATAGTTTTACATTTGTTATCTATGTTAAACTTTTAAAAATTGTAATTTTTTATCATTTATCATATGATAGAACAATCTAAAACAAATCATATCTTTTTATCCTCATACTTTTTGTCTTTTAACTTTTTCATGGTACTTTTGAAGAATTCCCAAGTGACAAGAATACCCAAAATAATAATTAGATATTTCACTGACATATTTACAAATGGTGAGATCATATGTTTAAATTTCTAATACATAGTAAACTAAAATAATATATATTACATAATATATACTATAAATATTAGTTTTCTCTGAGAGAAAAATATCTTTATTTTAAAATGATTTTTATGGCATTTAACTTAAAAATTCTTTTTTGTGACTACAGTGTTATAAATATATAAGAAGGCATCTTTAATTCTTACTAAATTGGTAATTTGAACAAGGCTCAATTATGACAGAGCATCTCTCTCTGCCCTTTTTACTATAAATTGGGTTGACTCCCAGACTAGGATTTAGAATTATCTATATCTGTAATAATAGAATAAATTCTCATTATACAAAGTTTTTATCTGGTGCTCTTTTGTGTGATTACAGGATACAAGTTCTGTGTTTTCCTACTGTAGGCTTCAACCCTTTTAAGAAAAACATCTACAATTATAGCATGCTTGAAAGCATTTTTTTCCCCCTGCATCCCAATTAGCACTTTCTTGTTAGCACAACCCTGGGGATTGAACCCATAGTCTTTCTACCACCATACTATACCCCCATTCCTATTTTATTATTTTTATTTATTTTGAAACAGGGTCTTGATAAGTTACTAAAGGCCTCACTAAATTGTTGAGACTTTTCTAGAATCAGTAATCCTCCTGTTTCAGCTTCCAAAATACTGGGATTATAGGTGTGCTCCACTGGGTCCGGCCTCCTTATTTCTTTCCTGAGCTAAGAGAGGTAATTCTACTGGAGCCCTGGGATGTTTCCCAACCATCCTCTGTTAATTCTCCCCAGCCCTTCCCACACATCTTTGGTCACCCTCTTCACCTCTCTTCTACAATTTGCACAGTTGATTTCATTATCTATGTCCTAAACAAAACTGATTCAGGGAAAACCCACACCTCGCATACCTCTTGGTTGAATTCTGGCCTATTTCAATAATTGACAGCATGATTAGGTAAATTATTTAATCAATCTGAAGTTTGAATTCATCATGTATAAAATGATAATTATGGTAGAATTTACCTCCTAAGGTTGTTTAGAGGTTTAAAAGGGGACACATATAAAGTGCTTAATATCATGTCTGGCATGTATTATGTTTAAAGACTGTCATTTATATACAGTACATTTTCTCTAAAGACTCATTTAGATTAAATATGCATAAAGACAATGACAGTATTATTTATAAGGATGTTTACTCAGCTTTAAAAGTGGTTCCACATGATGCAGGGAAGGGTGACAGACAGTTTCTTTTTACATCGTCACTGCTATGAATTTTCCAATCACACTTCTGGTCTTGTATTCTTTTTCTTAGTTAAATGTTTCATGCTTTTGCCAAATCCCAGGAGCTGAAAATTTGGGAATCATCCCTAATGACATCTGAATCTAAAAACTTTGTAAATGTAATTTCTTTAATCTTCCTTTAAACACTCTTGTCCATATTCCAGCTTGTTCATGTTTGCCCGAGGTCACTATACTGCTCAAGCATGCTCCATCCCCACTCCTTTCCTTCTGTTTTACCAGACTGGTCCACCACACTGGGAGAAAACAACTATTATTATTTTTTTGCAGTGTGAAACAGAATATTCTGTATATGAGAAAAGTTGTGGTTGCTTCCATTTATCTCCATGATACAGTGTGGAACTTTAACATGCATGGTCCATAGATATCTCTGTCATTTGAAGCTTTTTCAGAAAATAAGTATGAGATTTCCTGTGTCTAAGAAGTTCTGAGCTCCACGGCTGTCTCTTTCCAGTAGCTGTGTGTATTCATTTACAAGATATCTCTCAAGTATCTACTCATCTCTGGTACTTACTTCTAGGATCAGATCTGTACTGAATTACTTTCATAGTCCTGCCCCACCAGCACATTAATAGACTGGCATAAAATCATGTTTTCCATTACTTTTTCCTCCTATCAGGGAATCTCTAGCAAGGCTTCATTAACAAGATTTTGATCTTTACATTCCAGTTTATCTTATTTGTTGGGAAATGTGCTAGGTGAAATTTTTACAGCAGTGTTATATCTAACTGGAATTTTTAGAATCTGAATAAAATGAAATGCAAATGTAAGTCTCCATGTTGAGTATGTCTTGATCAGTGTAGACTCAGTGTTTGAATGAGGATGAAGAGAAGTTCATAAATGCATAGGTAGAGTTAGCAGTACTTGTTGATGGATTAGATTTAGTATGCAAAGAAAAGAGAATGATTAAGAGTAAATCCTGGATTTGTGGTGTGATTATCTGAGAAGATGATATTTATATTTCCTGAGAGAGAGAAATAGAATATGCATATATTATAACTGATATAAATCCAGCATTCTTGTTTGGCTTATCTGTCACTTAATTTGTGTTTGTAGTGAACTTCCTTTTTCTTCTTCATGATTTGAAAATATTTCTAATCTCCTATTTATTATTCCCATAAACTTAGGTTTTATGTAGAAGACCTGAGATTTTTCATTTACCTTTAAGGCATCTGTTCCTCAAACTTTAATATGCATACAAATCCACTCACACCTTTGTTAAAATGCAGATTTTGATTCTAAATTTTGAAGCAGGACTAAAATTCTGCATTTACTACAAGTTCCAGGTAAGACTAATGCTGCTGATTCAAAATGATGGGGGAAAAAAGCATCAACTAACAATACAGTACTGATTACCAAGGACATCGCTCTTTAGTGTTATCATATGTGTGTGTATTCAAGAGTAAATTCATAGATGTGTTTTACCTTCTAACATAGTGCTTTATATTGTCCCTTCTTATTTCTTTGTCTCTTACAAGCTATCGCTCAACTATGTTCATTGAAGAGATAAGGTAATTATTCTCCTCACTTTGCATTTTATTGGAGCATGTCATCCTATAATTCTATACATTAGGGCACTTATAATAAAATCAATATCTTATACATTATGATTTTCCTTTTTTGTGGTACTGGGGGTGGAACCTAGGGGCTTTTCTACCTCTGGGCTATATACTCTCAGACCTATTTTATACTTTACTTGGAAACAGGGTTTCACTAGGTTGCTGAGAGCCTCACTAAGTAGCTGAGGCTGGCTTTGAACCTGTGTGATCTTCCTGTCTCAGCTTCCCAAGCACTGGGATTACAAGCGTGCACCACCATGCCTGGCTTCCGATTATAATTTTCTATTTCACAATTTATTTATCTGTTTACATTTATTTTAACCTATTTCTTTAGATGTTCTACATTAATACCAAGATGTCCTCCAAAGATGTAAAAGGTGACCCAACCATGAGGACAATAATATTTTATTAAAATATCTCTGTAACTTCACTAAAAACATTCAATAGATTAAAATATATAAAAGAAAAATATTATATAAAAGTAAAACTGTTTTTAAGTGCATCTTTCTATTAAGGTACAACCAAAATATTGGCTTGGCAAATTTCTTTTGCAGTTAAATGTTTATCTTAAGAATTAACATATCATTCATTTATTCAGTCAGTGATTTCTTTACTCCTAAAATAAGATCTGAGTTTCCAGTATGAGAGGCATTATGTAAGGAAATGTGATGTACACGTAAGGTAAAACTCTTACTCATTTATACAATTTACAGATAAGTTGGTGAAATAGCCATCTCTCTAATAACCTCATGTGTCTACCTGCATATATATGCAAAGTAACAACTGTGATAATGCACAAAGGAGAAACATCATTTATACTACATAAGCATGCTAAAAAAAAAACTTGATGTTTCAGGGGTGTGTGACTCAGAGGAAGTACAGGCTCACAGTAAGGACATAACCTCACTTATCCTGTGCAGCCACAAATATGCACTTATATATTCCATGACTGAGCAAAACTCAACACACTTGCACCATCCATGCTGGTCTGTGAATGTGCCATTTTGCCCCAAATTTTATATCAGGAACAGGCCTATAAAATAAAGCTGCTGTTGTTGTTCTCCTAATGGTGACTGCACATGCTTTCTTCTCTCTGGGGATCTCACCACCAAAACCTCCCTTGCAACTACAACTGGCCTCTGATACTTGGTGTGGCTAGAAGGATAAGTGAGAAGCTCCATACTCTTCTGGAGCAGAAGTCCTGGGAAGAACAACACCCGGTGGAGGAAATGTGGCATCCAGCCTCCCTGTGGTGCTCAGTAACAGCCTATTTGTCAGCATGGATTCCTGCCAAAAGATTGGCATGGTCTACATCCCCAGCTGAAAGAAGTCCCGAAGGCTTTAAAAATGCTGGAGCTGAACAGCTGGGTCCAGAGTGCCACGGAAGTGGGATTTAACGAGTGGAGGAAGTGGCTAATGTGGGTGAAGTTTGTTGACCCCTCACC
The DNA here is from genome assembly GCF_963383645.1 of Muscardinus avellanarius. Lineage (NCBI taxonomy): Eukaryota > Metazoa > Chordata > Mammalia > Rodentia > Gliridae > Muscardinus > Muscardinus avellanarius. The sequence goes on from NC_137787.1 coordinate 153,160,605, forward strand.
CACGCCATGCCAGCAGCCACTGTGGCACTCAGCACTATGCAAGGTCATGCCAAGAGATCCACCAGGCATGCTTACCTCTGCCAGAATGTGATGCAGCCTACCAGCTTCTGAGTCTGGGAAGCTTGGCTCGGCCTCCATGCTGGGCAGCATAAAGGGACTGCAACCCATGGAAGAATTCAAAGAGATCTGAAGGCTATTGGTTTTAAACCATGGGTGCTACCTCCACAGCCACCCGAGGATGAGTACAACCAGCTGCTGCTGCACATAACTGAGCAACAGGGGCAGAGACAGCTTCTAAACACCATCACTGCCATTGAGGAGAAGATAGAAAAGCAGCTTAGCAGAGTACTTTTGGAACTCTGATGACAGCTTCACCCAAACCAAAGCTAAGTATATTCTGAAAATGGACACATTACAGGGATTGACTGTGCAGACAACTATCGAAGAATTCCAGCTAGAGATGCATGTGGTAAAGATCATCCCTAGAGGACATCTTCATCATGCTTGCTTGCAACTCTACCAATCCATTAGGATTGTGAGTGTTTGGCAGCACAAATTACTGGGGTTGGGGCGGGGTCATGAAGAAATTGGACAAATGATACTAAAGCTAGAAGAGGTAAGTGGAATCTACCTGATTAATAATCTATTCAACTCTCTATATGCCCAGTACAAAAGCCTAATGGTTCCTGACACAAACAGTGGACTATACAGAACTAAACAAAATGATATCATATTGCATGTAGCAATACCCAACATTTTAGAACTGATGGATCATCTGTTACACAAATTAAGACAGTTCTATTATGTTGTAGGCTTGGTCAATGCTTTTTTTTTTCCATTGACATTACCCCAGTATGCCCAGAAAAAATGTTTTTACCTGGAGATGTGGTAGTAAATTTTTTTGGTATTGCCCCAGGGATTCCTGCATTGTCCCACCTTGGTGTTAGACAAGATAGAAGCCTATACTGATCCAGAATAGACAAACAGTTGCAGACATATCTTTATCTTTTGTGGTTTTGGCAAATATTTATATTCCATTAGCTATGCTTATGTGCCCCTTACACTGCCTCATCCATAAGGGGGAAACTTGGCATTAAATCTCTAAATGGAAACTTCTGCCAAAAGGGTGGTAGCACAAGCATAGAATCTGCAGGTAGTGAACCCTGCCCTTCCTCTCATGGTAACATTCCAAGTGGATGAAACAGCTTTTGGATGGGGGTTGTGGCATAAACAAGGTGCCAGGGACACCCCAATTGGGTTTGTTCACAGCTATCAAAAGAAGCAGAGACACACTACTTTCTCACTAAAAAATAGTTAGCAGTGATATTTACTTTTCTCTTAGCTTGTGAAGCTCTTATAGGTACTGGGTCGATAATAATGCAGACCACCTACCCTATCGAAGGCTAGTTATAGTCTGGGACTTGTGCACCCCAGAAAAAGGTAGCATAGACACCCACTCTGACCAAGTGCAGCACATATTTATAACAATGAGCACAGTTTTCTAGTAGTCCTTCTTCTGAATATACTTTGCTGGAACGAATGCATTTTTTAGTGAAAACCCCCTCCAAACACATGGAAGTGGAAGATGCCCTGAGTCCCTATCAGGAAGGGAAAAATCTAATACTTGGATAAGCATGGCATACTGATGATCCTGTCATGGATAGCTACCCAAATGGGTGGGCACTTGTGCCTTTACAGCCCCAAAAGAAAACCTTTTGGTATAAGACTTGTGACAGTTACTCTAGCCAATGAGCCAAGCTCTGGGTGATATGATTACTTCTCATGAATGAGATAAGGATGTTGCATGTCTGTCCAGATAGATAGGCAATCTAGCAATGGCAAGCCTTGTGGCTGACCTGATGGGCAGCACAAGACTGATTGATTTGCCACTGCCTAATCTGGAGCAAGGGTATGAGAAATGACCGTGGAAAAGGACCTTCCAAGAAGGAGCTACTATACACCATATTCTGGAGTATAAGCCTTTACAGGCCCTTGATAATGATGCTGCCAATGCATTAGTGCAAGTTTGGGCTCTCCTCTTGTCCCCAGAGCCTTTGTTGGTAGTACAGTGGTCACATAAGAAGCTAGGATATGTAGGTGCTGGCATCACTGAGCTTGTAACCCAGTGATAGGGATTGCCTCTTACTGAACTTACACACAGATGTTGTTCAGAAATTTCCTCGGTGTGTCAAACACTACCCACAGCGATAGAAGGTTCATGCAGCCCTGGGATATGTTCCCTGAGATATCCAACCTTTACAGGAATGGCAGGTTGATTATATTGGATCACTGCCAACAGATTCTGATACATCCTGACACTGTCATCTTGAGAGCTATAGATATGACTACAGGCTTGGGTATGACTACAGGAAAAACTCCAGCCCATATTCATATCTATAGCTCTCAGAGTTACCTAAGAGAAAGGTTTGTGTAATAAAAAAAGGATGTTTTCAAAGTAAGCAGTTCAATTGAAGCCTGTGTAGAGGAAGAATGGGAAACATTAGAGAAGCTGAAAGAAAACTAGAAGATGGTTGCAATTGGAACAGAAAGAATTAAAAGAGAGAAAGTGCAGGCATGGTGGCATATGTCTATATTCCAAGTATTTGGGAGGCTGAGACATGAAAATCTTAGGTTTTAGACCAGCTTTAGCAACTTAGGTAAATTTTAGTAGACTTTGTTTCAAAACAAAAAGTTAAAAGGGCTGAAGGAATAGCTCAGAAGTAGAATACTCCTATGTTCAATCCCCAAGAATGCTCATTCTCAAAAGAATGAAAGCAAATTAGAGTAAATACATTGAAGAAATAGGCAGAGCTCAGTCCATGGAGAGCCTTCTGACATCTGACATATCATAAGAGTTCAGATCAAGATTCCACTCAAGTGCTTTAAGCTCTTGGTGCTGATGGGGAATTGAGTGAGCAATGGTCAACTTTATTTTTAGAAAATGATTAAGCTTGGCTAGAGAGTAAAATGTGTGTTTCAGGAAGTAAGATACTGAGATGCAGACATGTGTCAGGAGGTTGACTACAGCAGAGAAGTGGTTGATAAAAGCTCCTTGATCTTAGTGATAAAATGGGGGTATTCATTCATGGAATCACAATTCTCAGGCCATGATTTTAGCATATGATAGGCAGGCAAAAGGAAGTATATGGCAATAAGTCCTTTAAGGGACTAACACTCTAAGGAAAGAAATTGATAATCTACTAGTAAATAAATAATGTTGCCATATAATTTAAGAGAAGAATTACAATTATAAATATGAATAAAGTAAGAATAGAAAGGGTGTTAATAAAATAAAATATATTATATGTGAGGTGTTCAGGTGAGTCACCCTGATGAATGATATTAATTCAGAGTGCCTGTAGAACAGCAAGGGAGAAAGGTGCTGGAACCAACAGGAAACTCCATGCGCCTGAAATGGCATAATGAGAAATGTCTAAGGGTACATAGGTTATAATGGAAAAAATATGATATGAGTGATAGTAAAGAATGTAAAAGAAATCTTTAAAGATGCTTGTACTGACTTACAGACACCAGTGTATACAATTGATTAGAAAATTTACTTTAGCAGATATAAAAATCTATTTTAAACTTACCAAAGATGATAGTTGTGTAGAAATTGGGTGGGAGTTACAAAAGTCAGTTACAAACAGCAAGAAAAAATTAAAAGCACTGGGAGAAAAGATCATATGATTGTGACAGAAATTCTATGATCTGTGCAGACAATTTTGAATTGTGACATATTTGAGAAATTACATAAATTCTTCATCTTAGTTTTCTCTCAAGAAATCAATGGGAATGGTAATAGTTTATCAGATTGATATGAATAACACAAACTTGCAAACTTTGAATTATACCAGCATTTCTGTCTTTATATTTCTTTGAAAAACAGGTAGCCAGTCTTTCATCCCATATGTTTGTAGCTATATGCAAACATATGTATACATACATATATGTATGTATGTATTTTTTTATGGTACTGGGGATGGAAACTAGGGACATTCTACCTTTGAGCTATACCCCCAGCTTTATTTTTATTCTTTATTTTGAAACAAGTCTCACTGAGTTGCAAAAGGCCTCACTAAGTAGATCCTCTTGTCTCAACCTCCCAGGTAGCTGGGTTTACAAGCATGTGCCACCAGTCCTGGCTCACACACACACACACACACACACACACACACACACACACACACACAATTTATTTATTTATTTATTTATTTATTTATTTATTTATTTATTTATTTATTTATTTGTGGTACTGGCGTTCCTGGAAACCCTTCTGTCTCCGGCCTACACTCCCAGACATATTTTTATACTTTTTATTTGGAAACAGGGTCTCTTAAACCAGCGAAGCTGGCTTCAAATTTGTGGGACCCTCTTGTCTCCACCTCCCAAACCCGGGGATTACAAACCTGCACCACCACGCCCGGCTCATCTACATATATTTTAAAAATCCAATTTTATTTTGCTTTGTTCCCAATATTAGCTAAAGTAGCCTGAGCGTGGGTTGTGCCATCAAATTTATTTCTTGTTCTTCATGAAAATGGTTGAATTTTCACACTAATCTAATTGTTGATTTATGTCAACTAGGTCACTTTTGCTGCCTATAGAGTTATTAAAAATAATTTAATTAATTAATTTATTTTAATTTCAGAATTGTGTTCAAGGGGTTATGAGTTTATAGTAAAACTTTCACAGTATTTATGTCTAAAAATAGCAGAAATAGCAACTATGATTATGGATATAAATATATATTCAAAATTGTAAAGAGTCAATAGAATTCAAATTATTATGGAATGAAATGGGCTTTCAGTTAAAATTCTATTGTCAAAAGGCTACTCTATGTTCACTCTAAGACATTTTAAATAATTGTCCCATACACAGCTGCCTTTATTCACAAATGTAGGCTGTGACAAATAAAGAAATATGTCACTTGGGGCATATCTTCCCCCCAAAAAACAGGATGAGAAGCCATACCTTTTTTTTTCTTAGTATAGGAAATTGAAATCAGGAACATTCTACTTCTAAGCCATATCCTCAACTCTATTTTGTTTTTATTTTGAAACACACTCTTACTATGTTGCTTAGGGTCTCACTAAATTGCAGAGACTAGCCTCAAATATGCATCCTCCTAACCCAGCCTCCCAAGTTCTGGAGTTATAAGCATGAGCTTCCATGCCCTGCTTATTCTACAATTTAAAATGTGATTTAAAAATGTGATTTTAAGCCAAGCATGGTAGTGCAGGCTTGTAATCCCAGCATTCAGCAGGCTGAGACGGGAAGATCGCAATTTGCGGACAGCCTCAGCTATTTAGCAAGGCCCTTTGCAACTCAATGAGACCTTGTTTCAAAAATTTTTTAAAAAAGACTTAAAAATAGGGCTAGGGGTGTAGCTCAGAGGTAGAATGCCCCTGGCTCCATCTCCAGTACCGCAAAAAAAGAAAAATGTGATTTTAGTCCATACATATTTCATTCATGTATTTCCTTGTAGAAAAATATTATCATATCATATGATGAACTAATCCATGTTTCATATCTTTATAAACAATAAAAATAAGCAATGACTAATTCTTAACCTTTATGTTGTTATAAAGAAATATTCTCCATATTATAGAATTCTGTGTCACATAAACACTTTGAGAAGACTCTTGGAAACTACTGCAACCACATTGATTAACAGTAAAATTTACTAAATCTATACCTCTATTAGCTGTAGGTGTTCATTTTAACTCGCTCTATCTCTTTTTCTTTTTTTCATCCTACTGTAGCCTTTGACCTATAATATGACCTTAATAATGGATTTATAGGGAATCAACCAGGGTGGGAAAAAACTGAAAAAATAGACTAGTATTTGTTGTATTATATCGTCCAAACCCAGAAGGCATGACAAGTGAAATACATCTGATTGATTTCTGATAATGTATTTTGTATATAAAATACATATATCCTTACAATACCCTGTGCTTAATAGTAATCCTGAATTCCGGTGTTTAATGATATTGAGCAACATTCACTTCTTGTTTTGATCTTTGTAAGATATTTAATTTTCTTCTCCTTGATAGGGAGTTTGGTCTCCTTCTCCCATATGGATCCCCAGAGAAGAGCCCTTTCTTTTTTCTTTTCTGCCTTTGAGTTAAACAAATCTGCTCCATGAAGCTCTGCACAGAAAGAGACATCTAGTTCTCTAGTAGAATTAACCAAATCAGTGTCACTTCTGAACAGCACGGCCTTCATATCCAAGATCTCAGTCCAGTAGTTTCTTAATTTAATCAATATAAAACATTTTCATTCACAAATAATTCATTTTCACAAGAAAACTGAGTGTTGCTGCAGTATAAGAATTTCATGTAGTTTCTATAAGATACTGGAAATGATGATGAGAACCTAAGAAATTATTTCAAAGCATTTTGATACTTTTGTCACTCATAATCATTGATAATGTATCATAAATATAATTTTGATATTGTCAATTCTAAAAGTAACCCTTTACAATGAAGCATGTGAGCTAAATGCATCCTAACAATTCTATGTTGCAATGGGATACATTAGAAAACATAGATATATGGTGTCTTGTGCAGTTCTGTAAATTGAGCCACATATGTCTCTTAATCATGTACTATGGGTTGAATCCTGGGGCATTTTACCTCCGAGTTACACCCCCATCTATTATTATTATTATTATTATCATCATCATCATCATTATCTACATCATCATCATTAATTTTGAAACAAGGTATTGGTCAATTGTTAAGGCCTGTCTCAAGCCTATGACCTTCCTGTCTCATCCTCTCAAGCACCGTGATTATAGCTGTGTGCTAACATGCCTGGCTTTAATAGTATTTATTTATTTATTTATTTATTTATTTATTTATTTATTTATTTATTTAGTTGGTGGTACTGGGGTTCCTGGAAGCCCTTCTACCTCCGGGCTACACTCCCAGACCTATTTTTTACATTTTTATTTGGAAACAGGGTCTCCTAAGCCAGTGCGTGTGGCTGGCTTCAAACCTGAGTGATTCTCCTGTCTCTGCCTCCCAAGCGCGGGGATTACAAGCGTGCGCCACCACGCCCGGCCTTAATAGTATTTTAAAGAGAAAATTGCCCAAATATTGATGATTTGTACTTAGGTAGCCATGATAAAGTCATATATTGTAATTAGTGATTTCTATTATATACAGACTATTCCTTCTAATATTTTCCTGATATTCTATGAAACATGTCAGTAGCTATCAAAGTAAAAATACAGCCCCAACTCCTTGCCTTTGCAAAGGTGTTAATTTAACTTTGTTTTCTTAAAGAAACATCACAAATCACTACAACCAATAGGTTTCTATTGTTTTACATCCCTGGATTATTTTTATTTTTGTCATTCTCATATCTTCACTGAAACAGAATTTGAAGCACTATGTCTTAAATTGCATATTCTGGAAAATTTTTATGTTGATGTCCTAACCCTCAGTTCTCCAGAATGTAGCCAGATTTGCTCAAAGAACTGATATGATGGTAATTAAATTAAAATGAGAATAAGAGACTGGGTCCTAATCCAATATGACTGGTGTTCTGATAAGAAGAGGTGATTTGAACCCAGATATGAACAGAGGGACACAAGAAGAAGACAGCTTTCAGAAGGAAAAAGTCCTACTGACACATTGAGGACACACATGTAGTCAGCAGAACTGTGAGAAAATAGGTTTCTATTGTTTCAAACCCCTGGTTTATGATATTTTGCTATTGAAACCCTAGAAGACTAGTGAAATAACCTTCTACTTTGATATGGCCATTAAATTTTCTCCCTTCCTATAAAAATAGAAAAATATAGAGCTGGCAAAAGGTAGTTAAAGCCAACAATTTCCAGAAATAACAAAGGAGATTAATATCTTAGGTAATACCATAGTTGAAAAAGGAAGACAACCAGAAGTAGAACTCATTTGTTACCCTTTAGGCAGTCAGAAAGTATTGCTTTTTAATTTTTTCTGTTACATGTTTAATGAATATGCATTATTATTGAGTATTTAAAACTGAAAAGTCATCATGATTTAGTGAATACACTGAACACCTAACTTTTCTAACCACACTTAGTACTGACTCACTACAGTGACCTAGTGCAAGTCACTTTATCATCATTACCATTATATTATTATCATTATATTTTTATGACTCATATGAATCCGGTTTGAACTCATTATAATAGTATGTTCCTTGGTGGCCTAGCACATTGCAGTAATCTATTATTGGAATTGTAATCTCCTGAGGATATTGCATGCATTTAAAAATGCTAGTATGAAATTGAACAATATTATAAATTTTCACTTTCCTTGAGATAGACAGCAATGTGCTTAGAATAATCAGTATTTGCCTTTATTTTTGTGCCTTTCAAATTTTTCATTTCTCAAATAGAAGCTATTTTTCAGGGTTAGTCACAGTTCTACTCATGCAATGTTAATTCCAAGAAAATTTTTATTATTTTTCTACATTTCCAAGGGAATTGTTGATATATATATTCAGTTATATTTGCTATAATATCAATTGGCTAGATTTTTTATTTTACTTCAAGTATATTTTCTCTTGACTACATGGAAAATTCTTTGGAATAATTCACATCAATTAATTTAATATTATGGCATTTATGAATTTACTTATAATTTCACTTCAGTATATTTATTATCACTTACTTTTAATATATCCTATGTGAATGAGCATATGTGAGCTTTCCTTTTATTTCTTCTCTTTCATCACTTCTTTAGTGAAAGATGGGAGGAAATAAAAACATTATATTCAGTTTTTGGAGGAGTAGCTAAAAAGCAAAAATAAAAGCAAACATTTATTGTTAAAGTCATACTTTTAATTTTGAGGTAATATGCATTTACATGTAGTTGTAAGAAATAATATTTTGAAGAATCTCATATACACTTAGTTTACCCTAAGGATGACCTTTGGCCACACTAAAAGACAATATCATAAGTAGGATAGTGACATTAACACAATCAAGATGTAGAATGCTCCGTCACCTCAAGAGCTACTCTTTCTTTCCCTTGCCCTCTTAAGCTGTTGCACATTTTTATAATTCTGTCACTTTCATAATATTATATAAATGAAAGCATGCTGTTTGTAAGGTTTAGGATTAGCCTTTTTTCTGTTTCATTCATTATAATTCTCCAGAGTTTTAGACAGATTTCTGTATGTCCCATTAGTTTATTTCTATTTATGTGGACCACTCTCTCGTGATCTGATTGTATTTTTTAACCATTGCTATGCTAAAGAGCATCTGTGATTTCCAAGGTTTGATTATTATGAACAGAATTGCTACAAACTATGACCAGAGTTGCTACAAACTTTGCTTTGTAAATTTTTTGTGTTATTGTAAATTTCCACTTTTCTGAAATAAATTTCCAAAATTCCAATTGCTGGGTCATATGGTACTTGTATGTCTTCATGCCATGATTCACATATCATGGCTAAAAATTAAAAAAAAAAAATAGTTTCAGAATCAAGTGCCAGTAGGATGTGGAGAAAGTGGTCATCCATACATTGCATATTTTTATTTAAATTGATATAACCACTCTGGAAAATAGTTGGCAGTTCTTTACAAGCCTAATATAAATGTTGAGTAACAGTTTGGGGCTCAGGACAGGCTCTGATGATTTTGGAATGGTGGACCTAAAACGCATTTATTATTAATAGTTTCTAAAAATGTCTTTATTATGTAGTCTTGCCAGTTATTTTTAGTGAATCACAATATACACATATTATATATGAATTATGAATACATACTATGGCACTAATATAAAATATACCTTGCAAAATATATACAAAACATGCATTTTGTAAAATATATCAAGCTAAACATAAAAAAGTCAGTTGCTATACTCGGGAAATTCACGCAAAATAGTTCTTGATGCCATCCCAGCTTTAAAGACAAAAACTTAGAGTCACATAGAAAGAGAGCCCACGTAGACAGTCTATGAATTATAATAATAAAGAAAAAAGAAGCATACAGGTAAAGATTGTTTTCTTGAAATAGTTTATTTGTCTCTTGTGATGATATTAGAGAATTAGTATGAAAATTCTCTAGATTTTTTTATGGAGTTAGGAGGAAACACGTTCTGTAAAAGGCTGAGTTTTCAGCAACAACTGCAATTAAAAAAATTATTCACATCTGATGAAGTTTATAGAAGTCAATGATATTCAATTTAGTATATATTGATCATTTAGTAAGATCTAGATTTTAAGAATGAGAGAGGGTGATTTGGGAAGAGATACTAGGAAAGTGTTTTAGAGTGGGGAAAAAGATATTAGTAGAAAAAGAGAAGGCAGCATGGAAATGAGGAGGGAGGCAACAGGCAGTCTTGCCATTGATACAGATGGAATCAATTCCAATAAGTCCAGTGAAAGTGTTGAAGAGAATACCAGATTAAATGAAAAAAAGATTCTAGCCAGTCGTGGTAGCGCAGGTTTGTAATCCCGGCATTCGGAAGGCTAAGACCAGAGGATTGCAGTTCTCTGACAGCCTCAACTACTTAGGCCCTCTGCAATTTAGTGAGATCCTGTTTCAAAATAAAGAATAAAAAACAAGGCAAGGGGTGTTGCTTGGAGGTCAAATGCCCCTGCATTCCATCCCCAGAACCGAAAAAAAAAAAAAAATTTCTAAAATGTTTTGGTAAAAAATCAATCATTTTAAGTTAGGGAAATCATGTAACCATAGATAAACCAAAATGATTATTTAACTATCAACTTCTGATCTGTTTATCAGAATAGCCCTTCACTAAATGTACCAATCTGTGTGATTTTTTAAAAATTGAGTCTGTTTTTCTATCAAAGCTACAGTCACTTATAAAAGCACCCAAAAATAGCCAATTATTTTATTTTGTGGGTAGAGTTTAGGGTGCCTTTGCTTAGTAAACATGGTGATCTAGTATTTCCATGAAACCATAATGAACAGGAAAAATCTCAAATGCCTAAGTGTGTGTGTGTGTGTGTGTGTGTGTGTGTGTGTGTGTGTGTGTGTGTCTGTGCATGCTCACGTGAGTCTGTATATGTTTATGTGTAGGTTTTCAAGCACACTAGAGGAATAAAATATAAGTTTCATAATTGAGCTAAGAAAGCCCTAAGGACTGTGTCTACTATTTCTTCATAAATTTGGTAAAAAAAAATCAAATCAGTTATAGATATTCCTGCCCTAGTTAGAAAAAAATTCTAATCAAAATTGCCCCTAAGGTCATCCCTGGAGTAGAACTAAGAGAAATTGTGCCTTGATATTTGCCCTAAATATTAAGTCCATATCGAATTTACTAAATGCCTCCCATCCTTCTGCATTGTTAGAGAAATGGAAACATTTATTAAATTTCTACAATTCTCTAGAGTCCTCAGAATTGAAATAAGATAAGTATCCATGATTAAAAGAAATACAATGTTTAGTATAAATCAACAAATTATTAGCAATCTAGATATTGAGCTTGTTAATGTTAAATTAAGGTATAGGCACTCTTTAAGGTAACTTTTCCTTATGTAATGATTCATTGTTAAGATATTATTTTTCCTAAATAAAAAGCTTTATTGATATGAAAATGATTTATTATATAATTAACCCATTTACAATATAGAATCTAGTAGATATTAAATAATCACAGGATTAAGCAACTATTACCAAAATTTCTCTTTTTTTCTTTTTGGTTGTACTGGGGTTCCTATAAGCCCTTCTACTTCTGAGCTACACTCTCAGACCTATTTTTATACTTTTTTATTTGGAAACAGGGTCTTTTAAGCCAGCACAGCTAGCTTCGAACCTGCGCGATCCTCCTGTCTCTGCTTCCCAAGCTCAGGGATTACAACCATGCGCCACCACGACCTTCTCCAAAATTTCTTTTACCATCATCATCACATTAAAAAGAAATTCCATAACCTTTGGTATTGTTCCCCATTTCTTTCTGCCAGCTCACTTATGTTCTCTTTCCCAGTCTTTGGGAACAACAATCACTTATATGTTTTCTGTATATAACACTCTATTCTTTCAAGTCAAAATACTTTCCATAGAAATGGAAAGAAATCTAATCTCTATCATAAGGGAGGCTAGATACCAGCTAGGGTGGAAAGTTAATTGCAATATCAGTATTCAAGTATTCAGCTGACATAACAGTGCCTTATTTCCATAAAAAAACTGAAGCTGAACAGGGTGTGGTAGCCATGCTTGTAATCCCAGAATTTAGGAGGCTGAGACAGGAGGATCATGATTCATGGACAGCCCTCCACAACACAGTGATGCCCTCCACAACACAGTGAGACCCTGTTAAAAATAAATAATGAAAAAATAGAGTTGGGGTATAGCTTGGTAGTAGAATGCCCCTGGGTTTCATCCCCAGTACTAAAGAAAAAAAGATGAAGATGCATTGATTATTTCAAGTGAACTTAAATTTTATTAACTGATTTTCCTATCTGACTGATTAAAAAGTGTTATTGAGAAGGGACAATAATTGATCAAATACAACATAAATTTACTGATATTGTTGACTGTCACTAAAAATCATTTTTTAATCCTAAACAAATCTTTCAATTCCCTTTAATAATTATAAGTAATGAATTCTGAAGAATAGTCATAAATTTATAATAAGAAACTGACCTCAAACAAGAGAGCCCAAATATTATTTTATTTTCTATATTAGTGTCCTGAGGTATTATAACAAGTAATCACAATCTTGGTGTCACTAGACCAAAATCAGTGCATCATCAGGCTCACACTTCCACCAAAGGATTCTGAGGTGATTCCTGTTCTTACTTCCAGCTTTTAGATAATACTCAAATTCTTTTACTGCATCATTCTGACAGCAGTCTCTGCAGTTATGGTCCCTTCTCTTCTTCTATCAAAGAATTTTCCTTTGTAAACTTTTGTTTTATTTATTTTATTTTATTTCATTTTATTTTTGTGGCAATAGGAATTGAATTTAGGAGTGTTCTATCTCTGAGGTTCATCCCCATCCTAATTTTTTTTTTTAATTTGAAACAGGGTTTTGCTAGATTAATGAAAATCTTACTATTTGCTGATTCTGTTCTCCATTCTGTGATCCTCTTGTCTCAGCCTCCCAAGTACTGGGATTATATTACTCAAGAAACAATGGAAGCTCAATTTTTTTTTTTTTTTTTGTACTGGGGATGGAACCCAGGGGCATTCTACCCCAAAGTTACACCTCAGCCCTATTTTTTATTCTTTATTTTGGAACAGGATCTCACTGAATTTCAAAGGGCCTCACTAAGTAGCTGAGGCTGCCCATGAATCATTACCCTCCTGTCTCTGTCTCCTAAATGCTGGGATTACAAGTGTGCACTGCCACACCTGGCTGGAAGCTCAATTTGATTTAGTTTAAGTACCATGTACAATCTTAACTAATTAAAGTTGTGACTTGGAACTAAGTTTAGATAGTTGTAGAAATTTTTAAAAAGCTGATTGAAAGAAAAAGAAAGCTGGTGGTGTTATACTTACCTACTACTGTAATGCTAATAACCCTAAGTCCACCTGCAAGTAGCTCATTTTGAGTGCTATCTTAATAGCTCTACCTACGGAAATAAATCCATGTACATCACTGTAGTCTTCCACAAAGCATAGCTCATGAATTTTATGAGTAGGAACCCTTGCAGGAGCCAGTGATGTTTAGTCTAAGATGCGGTGAAATGTATCATTGAAAAATTACACTGTGATTAGCCAGTCTCAATAAGTAAACAGTTCTTTTATATTTTCTCATACATGGAAGCTATATAAAATTGAGAAACAAAGGTAACCTCAGATGGATGAGCAGAAACTCCAATGGAGTGATGGAGGGGGTTTAGTGGAGGGAGAAAGGAGAATAAAGATGTAAAGAAAGTAACAGTTGAAATAATATATTAAATTACCAAGTTAATATTATTAAATTACTAAGTTAATATATTAAATTACCAAGCCAATCTCAAATACATGTACAGGAAAGGGAAGGGAGAGGAGTGGGACCCAAAGGGAAATGCTCCAGTAGTTGTGTACATGTATGCTTTCATCACTCTTTACCTCAGTATAATATATAATTACAATGTGCCAATAAAAATACAAAAATACAAATAAAAACTGAAGCATGCATGTCCCCTTCATTAAAGTATTTAATAATTTTTAAAGTTTCTCTTTAGATTGAAAGCAAACTGAGTGGAATCCTTTTATTAAGCATACACTTTATGCGCTTTATAAGTGGAGTCTTAGCACAGTGGATCAAAATAACACACATCCAATGACCATACCTTTCTTTTTTTTTTCTTGGTATTACATTACAGATCTTATGATGATGAATGTGCCTCAACTATTTATATATCCAATATTAATTATGGATGCTTATGAGTACATAATTTCAGTAGGAATTGCAAATGTACAATACATAAAGCATATCTATAGTCCTTAAATGTCCAATAGTGTATAATTTTTATAAAATAAGATACTTAGCCAGAGTAAACTTCTGACTACCTTCTTCAGAATCATCCTAACCAAGGACAGAAATTATGAAAAATAAGAAACAGAGCATGGTGACACATACCTGTAATCCCAGTAGATGGAGGCTGAGACAGGAGGATCAAGATTCAAGGAAAATATCAGCAAATAGACTATCAGAAACCTCATGAGTCCTTGTTTCCAAACAGAAAATTTTAAAGGGCTGGAGGTGTAGCGCAAAGGTAGAATGTCCCTGTGTTCAATCCTGAGTACACACACAAAAAAATACAAAAATAATAATAAATTCTGAGTTAATCCTGGGAGGCAGACAGTTTATTTAAAATGTTGTGGAGCTGGAGGTATAGCTCAGTGGTAGAACACTTGCCTAATATGAACAAGGACTTCAGTTCAATCCCCAGTATAGCAATAAATGAAATAAAATGAATTTAAATATCTTGATTGAGATATTTAAATTCATCTCATTTAATAGGTATGACTGTGGTGGAATTATAGAGGAAAAACACTTCTCCTACGATGAATCTTATATTCTCCCATCTTGTTTGAACATATTTAAAACCTGCCATTTAGGTGATCCCTTAGCTCTCTAGTTTTAGAAGACATACGATTGAAATCAGGACAACTCAGAATGGTCAAGGTGAGAATCAAAAACAAAACAAATAAATAAAATTGTAGAATGACCAGCTTTTGAAAATCCATTTCTCACTTTGGTATCTCTCTATACAGAAGGTAGAGGGATTTAGTCAATTGGGGTTATTGCACTTGGATGTACATTGCCATTACCTGAAGATATTTTTAAAATTCCATACACAGTCTACATAAGAGAACAATTAAACCAGATTTTTTGAATGAGATATAAACACCAGTGTTATTTAAAGATCCCTGAATAGTTCCAATGATCATTTAGATATTTGAGAAAAATTAATAGGGAGCCTGGCCTGGTGGCACAGGCTTGTAATCCTAGCATTTGGGAGGCTAAGACAAGAGGATCGCGGTTCACTGAGAGCCTCAGCTACTTAGTGAGGCCCTCCACAACTTAGAGAGACCCTGTTTCAAAATAAAGAATAAAAAATTGGGCAGGGGGTATAGCTTAAAGGTCCAATGCCCTGGGGTTCCATCCCCAGACCCGCACACACACGCACACACACACACAAAAATTAATAGGGAGTAGCAAATGCTTTCTAACATTACTTCTATCTGGAAGATTGAAAGTAAAGTACTCTTCCAAAGTAATTGTTACGTGAGATGAGAAAGGATAAGTATTATTTTCTTAGGCCTGGGCTTTCGACATGAGAACTTGTTCTCAGCCGGGTGTGGTGGCGCACGCTTGTAATCCCCGCGCTTGGGAGGCAGAGACAGGAGGATCGCACAGATTCGAAGGCAGCCACGCGCTCTGGCTTAGGAGACCCTGTTTCCAAATAAAAATGTAAAAATAGGTCTGGGAATGTAGCCCGGAGGTAGAAGGGCTTCCAGGAACCCCAGTACCACCAAAAAAAAAAAAAAAAAAAAAAAAAAAGAGCTTGTTATACATGAAATTCTTATGTAAGAAACATGAATTCACAGCAAATACCAATTGTATTTACTCAAAAGAGATGAAGAAATTGGATCAAAGACTCATTTGGAGACAGGTATATTGGTACCGGCTTATAATCCCAGTACTTGGGAGGTTGAGACAAAAAATCACTGGTTTGTAGCCAGCCTCAGTAATTTAGTGTGACCCACAGCAACTTAGCAAGACCCTGCTTCTGATTCAAAATAAAAACTAAATTACGGCTGGAGGTGTAGCTCAGAGTTAGAATGCCCCTGGATTCAATTCCAGCACTCCCCAAAAAGGATCACTAGAAAATAAATGTTTTAGTATTTTTGAAGAAAAGATCATGCATATTTGACAAACTAAATAAAATAAAAAAGATATATGTATTATCACTATGATACATGGAAAAAATAAATATTCAAGCAAAATACAAATGGAAATTAAAAGAGTCATAATAAAGAATATGATAGCTTGGGTAAGTAGACAATGTTTAACCATGAGAAACAAATTAAATTTTTGGAACATTAGATGAAAAAAATTCTTCAAAAGGGATCAAGAAAGAATAAACCAACAAAAAAGCATTTAAGAAAAATTAAACATGATGAAGAAGTTTGAACATTTATATTACAGGATTTACCAAATGAGAGACAAAATAATGGCCTCGTAAATAGTAAATAAATAAAAGTACAAAAAATTGAAAAGCAAATATATATTATCCTTCACATTTAAAAATGGCTTAAAATAACAAAGTGGAAGGAAAAAAATTAACAAATTAACATCAGATACCATTAGTAAAAGATTCAATTACCAACAAAAAACTAAAATATAAAATCTATCAGAAGAAATGATTCCATAGATAATTTCAATAAAACAAGCAAAAACTCAGAATGTCCCAAAATATTTTAGTGAGAATATTAGCTAACTGTATGAAAATTTTATAAATATTAAGAAAGTAAAATTTAAATAGAATCTTTGTAATTATTTTTGTGCATGTATATGGTACTGAGGATTGAAACCAGGGGTTTTCTATTTCTGAGCTATACTCTCAGACCTATTTTATTTTATTGTATTTTATTTTATTTTTTGAAACAGGGTTTCACTAGATGGCTGGACATCTTGCTGCACTGCTAAAGCTGGCCACAAACTTGTGATCCTCCTGTCTCAGCCTCCCATGTACTGAGAGCCATTATCAAAATATAAAATAATGTTACGAGTCATCAGTCATACTATTCCCCATAATATCATGAACACATATTAAAATCAACTTTAGGTACAATACATTAAAAAATGCAGAAATTTTGCAAGATACATGTAAAATAAATTTGCTTAAATAGTTTGGAAATATTTACTATTTCTAAAAATGCATGAGATTAAAGAGACTGTATAGCCATAATAACCTACCATATGATTTAATAACTATCAATCTATGGTAGTGGCAGAGGAGAACAAAAGATGCAATATTATAAATATCCTATGTTGTGTTTAGAAAGATATAAATATGAATTCCTAAAATATAAAAATTGATATTACTTGGTAAAGTTAAAAACACACATATTCTGATTCAGCAACTCCTTATCTGGATTTATGCTCTAAATAAGTTTGTACATATTCTCCAAGAAACCTGGAAGAGGTGATTTTATTAATATTGTTCCCACAAGCAAAACATAATAGTCTAAATGATAGAAAATTGTATAAATACATCTCATTTTATTCGTGCAATTAAAGATGATAAAGTTGTAAAAATAAGTACAAAATAAACATTATATTCAGAAGTGTATGTACATTTTTATAACAACAAAGAAAACAAGTTGCAAGAGGATAAATTCAGTATGATTTTATTTTAAAAACATGCAAAACTAAATAATATATTATTTAGAGACATAAATATATTAGTAATTATGATGGATAAAACAAAAGAATAGTAAACAATACTTTAGCATAGGATTATCACTGAGAAAAGCATGTAGATGAATTTGCTACTCTAAATTCAGGGTGTGTGTGTGAGTGTGTGTGTGTGTGTGTGTGTGTGTGTTTTGCTGGGGTTTAAGTGCAAGGTCATTCTTTCTCTGATCTACATCCACAGACCTATTTCATTTTTTATTTGGAAACCAGGTTTCACTAAGTTGCAGAGAGCTTGCTAAGTTGATAAGGATAGCATGGCTTTGAACCTTCAATATTCCTGTCACAGTCATAGAAAAACTGGAATTTTAGAAGTGTTCCAATCACACCTGGCTTTGAGGAGATTTTTAATATTAAAGCCTTTTTTTAACAAGTGGTGTTTTGTAATTTAAGTCACCCAGTTATATATGTTTTAAATCAACTTAAAAATCTCTGGAGGGATAGTCCTTGAAGGTATATTCAGAAAGAGAAGAGAAAGAATGACAAAAAATACCTTAAAAGGCCACTTGTCCTTATTACTGAAGTCAGACTCAGTAAACAGTTAATTTGTTTTCTTTTATAAAGTGTAGGTTATGTCCATTCAGAGTAGCATTTAGTTGATTGGATCAATATGAATCAAGATCACAAAGAAGCATTTCTATTTTATTCTATTCTGAATTTGAAGCTTGGGATTCAGAATTGCAGTAATGCTCTTAGAAGATCATTCCCAGATTGATAAATTTCTCACTGTGTTACCATCACTGGTCCATTAAGCTAAGGTAGTAAGTATGCCATATCCACTTCCTGTATATTCCTATTATAACTAACATTAAAAGAGGAAATAAGTTTTTTTGTCAAATTATCTTAACATTTTTACCAAGTTTTAAGATATTTATAAACTTATTCTTTAACTTAATATAAAATAAATTTCATAGAATAAACACAAGAAAATTAAAATTTTCATATTACTTTAAGTATTTACTTGACTTACCATACCACTAAGATAATTTTTATAATAAAAGTATAGATTAAAATCCCTTAAAATTTAATCTAGTCTTTAAAATAATATAACATTTAACTTCAAAACAATATGTAACACCTGAAAGACTTTATTTACATGAATGTTAGATTGTTATTTGTAGATAGATTATCCTCATCATATAAATTTGAGCCTACTTATTTTTATAAAGGACTATTCACAAATAATAACATAATTGTTCGTGGTATGAGAGAGAGGCATATGTTCAAAGTTAGCCTATGCTCAAATTTTATATACGCTAGAACATGAGAAAAGCCATTCACAAGGCTTACAAACATAATGAACAAAGCACATATATATGGAGGATAACACTAACTATAATGTACCATGTTGAAAAATAGTCTCAGAATGGATATGAGGGGTGTGCGTGCGTGTGTGTGTGTGTGTGTGTGTGTGTGTGTGTGTGTGAAAAATGATGGAAGCATGAGGAAGTGAGGGGGTCATAGTTCTCTACCATTATAGACACCAAATTTTTAGTTAATACCTTTTCCAGAAACTATTAATTGTATAAAAATATATACAACTGACAGAATACCGTAAATATTATATTGCCCTTCGGCTTATATTCATCAAGTAATAAGACATGGGTTAGTAGCTTTGAATGATAACAAAAGGGATCTCAAAAATTCATTTTTTAATGAAACATGAGAAATAACAGCAGAAATGGTAGAATCTAAATTTTCAAATTTTTCAAAATTAATTTCTCTTTTAACAATCTCAGAAGCATTTATCAAGGAAGTAAATTCCAATAGGAATAATGAAGCATTGTTCATAATAACAAAAGTGAAAACAATCTGAACATCTATCACTTGATAAATAGTTAAGTAAAATATTGTCTATCTATAAAATAGTGTCATCGATCAATAAAAAATTATATGGAACAAAACGCATAGACTTGCAAACATTATGCTAAGTGAAAGAATCTAGATGCAGAATGCCTCTCATTGCATTATTTTATTTATATTAAGTATCTGGAATTGGTAACTCTACATGCAAAACTATATTAGTAGTTCCTAGGAGAAAGTGGGAAGGGGATATGATGTGTTGTTACTGCCATTGAATTGGGGTGATGAAAATATTCTAGAGTTAGATAGTGTTGACAGCTGCAAAACTCTGTGATGACTGAAAAACTAACAAGAAAACACTGTGTTGTACACCTTAGGGTAAATATTATAATATATGAATTATATTTCAATAAAAAAGGAGGAATATATTTGTACTCCCTCAAAAGCTAGTCACTTTTAAAGTGGCTTTATTCTGTAAGCTATTTAGAGAGAATGTTAAATGTTCTACATTCTGAGTTGTAATGTTCTTTTCAGAAAAATAAATTAAGGGCTATAAGCACTTATATCCAAAGATAGTGCCAGTAATTAATCATTACTTAGTTGCACTGCTGCTGCTGTGGTAGAGAGAGTATAAGGATAAAATTTTTTGAGAACTTTGCAGATCAAGTTCAATACAATATTAAATTAACCACAGAAAAATACAACTTGTCAAAGCACCCAAATTTGGCTCTTTTTTTTTTTTAGTTTTTCCATTGCTTTGGATAAATTCTCTCTTCTCTCTCTCTCTTTCTCTCTCTCTCTCTCTCTCTCTCTCTCTCTCTCTCTCTCTCTCTCTCTCTCTCTTTCTCTCTCTCTCTCTCTCCCCTCTTGTCCTTTAAAATAATAATTAAGCTAGACATGTTGATGCATAACTGTAATCTCAATACTTGAGAGGCTGAGATATGAAGATTGCACTTTAGAATCTATCCTCAGCAACTTAGTGAGGCCTTCTGCAACTTAGTGAAATCCTGTTTACAAATAAAAAAATAAAACAGGGCTGAAATTGTAGCTCAGAGGTAGATGCCACTGGGTTCAACCCAAGCACACATACACGCATAATAATAATAATAATAATAATAATAATAATAATAATATACTAATTAGAACTATCAAGAGAGTATAGGTCATTGCATTTAAGGCAATGAAATGAGAGGTAATTTGAACGTTTAAATGTTAATTTATGCATGTAGTCAAATTCTTTCAAATACTGCTGAAAATTAAATTATTTCTAGTTCCAATATATTATGTAGCCTATAACACTAAGATAATTCAAAACAAAATTAACAGAAAAGGTACATTGTCGGGAATCCTGCCCGACAGCTTGTCAGCTTGACGAGATGATGAGTACTGGACGAATCGAACACAAACCCACGAGCCGGGAGTCAAGTAAAGCGAGATCTCATTTATCTCCCTCAAAGCCATCCTTTATATAGCACCAAGCCACGAGGGGAATTCCCATGGGAATTCCCATGAGAAATAGCCTAGCCTATCCGGGATAAAGATCACTAGCACGCAGTTTACAGCCAATCCCAGGCCAGTACATGAGCCATTCATATGTGCGGAAAGCTCCTTTAAAGGTAGAAAGGGAAAAACCGCTCAGTCTCCCCACCCATAATGAATGGGGAAATCACGCCTTCCTAGCTTCCTCCAGGAGCCATCTTTGCCCATTTTTTGCTGAATCACTTTACTTAAAGTTTTGCCTTAGGCCGTAGGCCGCTCAGGCCGAATCTCCTTAGGCGCTGTATAGATACACCCCATCAGTACATGATTAGTTATCCTTTCCTTAGGGGTAGTTTTTGTGTTTATTTGATGAATAAATAGAGAGATGTTGGTCAATGAGCCCAGTTACAGTTCCAAAAGCATAAAAACTGGCTTGTTATTGCACTGCAGGGTGACTAGAGCTAACAATTATGCATTGTATACTTTGAAAAGCAAGAAAATTGAATTTTGAGTGTGTTAATCATAGAGAAATGATAAATATTTGGGAAGAGAGATATGCTTGAGCTGGTGTAAACATTATACAATATATACATGTATTGAAATATCACATGGAATTCCATTGATATGTAAAACTTCCATTTTATGCATTAGTTAATAAAAGCAAAAAATGCAGAAAATTAACAAAATAAGTAAATAATATGATTACATTATTGCTTAGATAATATCAAAACATTCATAACTATATGTAATAACTGAACAATAGTTAATAAACAGTAAGCATACAACTTGACATAATTAAAATAAATTTCAAAAAAATGCCTAATAAGAGTTGGTCATGGTGGTACATGCTTGTAATCCCAGCATTTGGGGAGCTGAGACGGGAGGATCACAGTTCGTGGACAGCCTCAGCTACTTAGTGAGACCTTTGCAACTCAGTGAGACCCTGTTTTAAAATAAAGAAAAGAAAATAAGGCTAGGGGTGTAGCTCAGAGGTAGAATGCCCCTGGGTTTCATGCCCAGTACCACAACAACAACAACAAATGCCTAATAAAAATTGTGATTTTGAAAAAAACATTAGATCAAGGAGGCTTCAAAAAATAACTTTTATTCTCTTGGTTACTCTTTTCTGATTACTTTTTTCAGAATTCATATGCAATGTAGCCTTCAAATATACATGCAAAAAAGTCAAAACTAGCTGGGCATAGTGGCTCACACTTCTAATTCCAGTACTTGGGAGGCTGAGACAGGAGGATCATGGTTCAAGGACAGCCTTAGCTACTACTTATCAAGGCAGTTTGCAACTCAGTGAGACCCTGTAAAAAAGTAAAGAATAAAAAATAGGGCTGGGAGTGTAGTTTAGAGTTAGAATGCTTCTGAGTTCTATCCTTAGCACTGCAAAAAAAAAAAAAAAAAAAAAGATGAAAGAAATATATCTCACCCATGTCATATTATTTTACATGTAATTTTGCATTTATTGCATATTAATGATTCTTTATTTTATACACACAAGATACACAGAGCTCTTCTAAAATAATGAGAAAAAATACTACAGGGATATGTTTGTGCCGACATTTATATTCTTTTTTTTTTTTTTTTTTTTTTGCAGGTTTTGGGAGGGAATCCAGGAGCATTTGACCTCTGAGATACATCCCCTGCCCTATTTATTATTTTTATTTTTTATTTTGAAACCAGGTCTCACTGAATTGCAGAGGGCCTCACTAAGTAGCTGAGGCTGTCCATGAACCACAATCTCCCCTCCCAGCTTCCCGAATGCTGGGATTACAAGTGCGCACCACCACGCCCGGCTTACATTTATATTCTTAAGTCTGTGAATTATCCAAATTTTTCTGGTTTCTATTGCATAACATTTTGGGGGGGGAATATAGATACAAAAGAGAGACTAACACAAGACATAAGTTTCATCATTGGACACTTAACGCAATATTTAAAAGTAATTCAAATCATTATCTGTTACCCTCTCATATGTCAAATGCTATAAGTCTGGATGTAGAAATTAGGGTAAAAATATAAATCACTTAACAAAATTGTCCTCCCCCCTTCTTTCCTCCTTTTCCTTCCTTCCTTTCCTTTCCTTCCTTCCTTCCTTTCTTCCTTCCATTCTTCCTTCTTTCCTTCCTTCCTTCTTGTGGCATATATATAATATATATATATATATATATATATATATATATATATATATATATATTCATTCATTCCAGGGGAATATTATAGAGCAATGAAACAGAACTCTAGATATACACTCTATAGATTATTCACTAGGATCAACATGAAAGTCATTTATTCTGGAGGGAATATGTTGTATTATTTGATTAACTGATTTCAGTGACATTAAGAGCTGGTTTAAAGAGAAGAATATATTTGGTTCTGGATTTGATATCCTACATTATCTCCAAAGCAATTTTCACAATTGCTCAGAACTATGCCTCAAAAATTTATTTATTTATTTATTTATTTATTTATTTATTTATTTATTTATTTTTTGTAGTACTGGGGATGAAATCCAGGGGCATTCTACCTCCAAGCCCTATTTTTTTTCTTTACTTTGAAACAGGGTCTCACTGAGTTTCAAAGGGCCTCGCTAAGTAGCTGAGGCTTTCTGAGAACAGTGATCCTCCTGTCTCAGCATCCCAAATGCCGGAGTTATAAGCATGCACCTCCGCACCCAGCTAAATTACTTCCTTTTAATTTAAAACTTTTATGTTTTTAGTAATAAGAGGTCTAGAATAAATGTAACATCAGTAACAAATTTGAAAACTGGGTTATTAAAGTTTGTTATAGCTCTCTTCTCTTAAGTACCCTGACTTTGAGACACAATCTAATATCCCAACTTCTTACTTTAGAAATATCTCACTGAACAAGTAACTTTTATTTTTAAAATTATATTCTGATTGGGAAAGTCACGTTAATTTTACAAAGAAAAGAAAAAGTAGGTAGAATATAAAATGTAAAAGATATAAGGAATCACAGCCCTGACCTGTCTATTCATACACACTTTTACATTTATCCCTGAGGGTCTCAACTGTACTATAAATTTTCTGAACACTTTGATTAATGAACTAGTGGGCTGCTTGGGACATAAAGCAGTAACTTTAATAGGCAAACACTGACACATTAGCATTCAGTGATATCTTCAGAGCAGGAGAAACCTAATAAACAAAGAAGCATGCAGAAAGAAGATAAAAGAAAGACAGCATGCATTGAAACAATGCTTTCTAAATCATTTCGAGATTTTTCTCTATAATTATTCCTTTCTTTAATAAAGTCCAGGAACTTCAGTCACTCACTGCAAAAGAGCAGAACTTCCATTGCCACTGAGTTGTTTCAAATTTCATTTGCCTACAGCAAGGTTTTGAAAACTACTCAAACTGTTTTATGGAACATAAAAAGTAGGGTTTTTTTTTTTGTTTCTAATAAATGCCATTCTTACAGCCTCATTAATCAAACCTCCTTCTCAGAAACAAACTAAAGTTTATTCTACTGAAATTTGTCCCACATTTTTCTGGTGTTAGAACATGCTAGCAAAATACATTTTATTTATAATGATTTCACAAATGAATTTGTATAAAGTTTTGACATTTCATATTTTCTCATTTTAATCATGACTTATTTTATTGGAAGATCTCAGAAAGTCATAAAATATTTTGAGCCTCTTTCCTTCATTTTCTTTGATACAAAGCTGGTTAATGTACCCCTTCTTTGATTCTTCTTTTCTACCTCCATTAAGTAGTTGTTCTCAGTTGGCCTGGACTTTGTTACAAGCTTGGCTTCCCTTCCAGATCCTTCGATTGTCCTAGAGCTTTTCTAATAATTCTAGTAATTTTACAACAGCTAAATGACAATTGTAATACTATCTGTGAAGGCAGAGATGCTTGTATTTGTATGGTGTATGGGATGGCTTCTTCTAAAAAAAAACACTGTAGTCTTATATGTTTTTACATATGTGTATTTACAAAGCTCTTTAATCTGTAAGTGTATAGATGCAAAACATTACACTAGCACTGCAAATTAATGGAATAAGAAGAGGTAGATTTTAATAAAAGATGGAGCTTAGAACGTGTGTTTTATTTTTCCTGTTGGTGTCTTGGAGAGATATTGTGATGTAAGTGCCTTCTAACTTTGCAGGTTTTTAAGAGAATCTATAAATCCAGTTCATGTTTTCTGTGGTTTAAAATAAACTTTTGGAGTAAAAAGTGCATATTTGTTTTACTTTTTTAAATAATGTTATGGTGGAGCAAAGCAAATGGAAAGCCCAGATTTAACATGTGGGTTCCTGTTTGCTATTTGTCCTCTGAAGCTTATTAATAATCTTTATTGTATCAAATCCTGACCATCTATTATGATATTACATTTCATTTTTCCTAGTGATTCAATCAAATGTTTCAAATTCATTGTATTCAGCAACTTAGTGTTAGTTAATGACAATGCTACGCAAAGATATGGATTGAAATCTAACATGTTCTGCTTAAGAGTAGATATATTTATAAATTTGCATCTTTTAGCTTAATAACCGCTCTCACTTTTTCTTTCTATTGGATAATAGAAATTTACTTCAATCCATGGATAATACTTAAAATTATTACAAAAATAGAACTAGCTGTGTAGGAACAGGAGCCATACTTATTCTTTGGCTTCTTACAGCCTCTGGCATAGCACCATGAACATGAGCATGGCGTGAATGCTACTTAGAAGCACATTTGCTTATTTTATTCACTGTTATTTATTACATAGAGAGTAAGTTGTACACAGGTGTTTCAAAACTTCAAATAATAAAAGTTCACATTTTAGATAATAGAATCAATAACAAGCGAAGAGTAATGTGCCATTCTATAAAGAAAACTGTTTATGGTTCAGAATGTGAAGCACTGGAGGGAATCCACTGGCCAAATATAAAGTGGCGAATGGGTCTCCATTGCAAGCAGAAGACAGGAGTAACTTGTAGTTTTTTTTTTTATTTTTATCAGTGCATGCTCATCATTGTCGGGATCCAGCCCAACAGCAGTGAGGCCTGACGAGATGATGAGTACCAACGGTCTGATCACCACATGGAGCTGGGAGATATGTCAAGCAAGATCTTGTTTATTTCTCTCTAAGCAATTATATATATATCACCAAACCACGAGGGAAATTCCCATGGAAAATAGCCTAGCCTATCCAGGATAAAGATCACTAGCACGTAGTTTACAGCCAATCCCAGGCCAGTACATGAGCCATTCATGTGTGCAGAAAGCTCCTTTAAAGGTCGAAAGGGAAAAACCGCTCAGTCTCCCCACCCATAATGAATGGGGAAACCACGTCTTCGTAGCTTCCTCCAGGTGCCATCTTAGCCCCTTTTCTGCTGAATCATTTTACTGCGGAAGTTCTTAAACTTTACCTAAAGCTTTGTCTTAGCCTGCAGGTTGCTCAGGCCGAGAGAGGCTGCATCTCTTTAGAAGCTGTATGGACACACCCCAACAATCATTATATATCTTAATAGAGTACAAGATGGTAGAGGCATACATGCACACATCACTCAATTAGGCCTTCCCCAATTCCCTCCCCATTTCCCCCCTTTCCCGTGTTTGGATTAGTGATTGACTTTGATATGATTGTAAATGTACATCATGTACATTGGGAAATTTCCCTCTTTCCCCTTCCTTTCCCTTAGTTAGGTCTTCCTAATATGTGGAAGCTAGGAAAAAAAGTCATTGATGGGTCCAGCCTGTCAGCGGTGGGGATAAAGAGGATGATGAGTGCCGATGGACCGAACAGAAGCACACGGAGCCGGGAGTCGAGTCAAGCAGGATCTCGTTTATTTTTCTCAGGCAACCAAATTTAAAGCAAATAAACCACAAGGGGGATTTCCAACAGAAAACTATTCTAACCTATCATGTTAATGGTCGCTCTTGCAAGCACAAAGCACATAACTTGTAGCCAATCATTATCCAATGCACGAGGGGTTCACAAGCACGGAAGCATTATATGAGCCAATAAGGCTCAATATTACCAAATTGGGCTAGTGCGGGCAAGAGGAGTAGTTACGCCCTCCCCATATCCGCTCGGTGCTACATGTTGCTGATTCTTCGGAAGTTCTCGTGGTTCTGTCAGGCAGTTCTGCACACCCCAACAAGTCAAAGGAACAACTTTAGATGAGAAAGGAGAAGCCATCAATGAGTAACTTTTAATTTTTGGACCATGCCTTTATTTGTGCAAGAAATGTTACATTGGATATTCAACTGTTTAAAGTTCCCTTTGATTCCAGGCCCATATTTCTACAAGCAAGACAAAAATAAAATCTTTGGTATAAATTTACCCTTAGTTTTGTTGTATCCAATTAGTTTAAGATTCTCTGAAAGAATTACTGTGAGCCACGATTTTCAAATGATTTTTTTCAATATGTCTTTAAAATGAGTAAATGTGATATCCTTCACTACTAAGAATTTCAAATGAACTTGTTTTGGTTTAAAATGTCTTGTTTAGAACCAATTACTTGAAGAAAAGTAATGGTTTCTGGACATAGTTTCATTTATATGTTTTAGTTCATTTGCAAATTACTAATTTTGACTCTATGGTAATAACATCTTTGCCTATTCACTTTCTTTTCAGAATCTCCATTCATAGGGCCCTTTATTAAATTTTAGTAAAGATTTTACTTAATTTTTCATTCACTAAAAACATAATTATTCCCTAGGAACCCTTATTTTTTTAAACTCTTGTAGTACCTTGTCTGAATTTTCAAATGATTTTTTTCAATATGTCTTTAAAATGAGTAAATGTGATATCCTTCACTACTAAGAATTTCAAATGAACTTGTTTTGGTTTAAAATGTCTTGTTTAGAACCAATTACTTGAAGGAAAGTAATGATTTCTGGACATAGTTTCATTTATATGTTTTAGTTCATTTGCAAATTACTAATTTTGACTCTATGGTAATAACATCTTTGCCTATTCACTTTCTTTTCAGAATCTCCATTCATAGGGCCCTTTAATACATTTTAGTAAAGATTTTACTTAATTTTTCATTCACTAAAAACATAATTATTCCCTAGGAACCCTTATTTTTTTAAACTCTTGTAGAACCTTGTCTGAATTTGTCACTTTTTTTTTGTGTGTGTAGGGGGAAGTTAGGGATGAAACCCAGGGGCATTCAACCTCTGAGCTACACCCCCTGTCCTGTTTTTTTATTCTTTATTTTGAAACAGGGTCTCACTAAGTTATGGAGGGTCTCACTAAGTAGCTGAGGCTGCCTGTGAACCACGATCCTCAGGTCTCAGCCTCCAGACTGCTGGGATTACAAGTGTCTGCACCACGTCCGGCTTCTTTTTCACTTTTTTGGAGTCATTTTGTTTCTTTTTTTTTTTTAAATATAAAACATTCTCTTTCCTCAAAATATTTGTGTTGTGTCCTTGAAGAATATTAGAATTGATTAGTTGTTTCATCCAAAGAAAGTCAAAAGTAAACAAAATAAACTTAAGGGGCATACAGTACTAATGAGATTGCTAAAATTTCCACTCCATCAGTACTATGGGGACAGGAAATACTCTAGGAAAGTGTTTGGGAACCAAGTGTGGTGGCACCTTGTAATCCCAGTACTTGGGAAGTTGAGACAGGAGGATTGAAGGTGTGTGGCCAGCTTTAGCTACTTAGTGAGGCCCTCCAAAACTTAGTGAGACCCTGTTTCAAAATAAAGAATAAAAAATAGGGCTGGGAGTATAGCTAGGAGGTAGAATGCCTCTGGCAATTTCCAGTACCACACACATAAAAAAAAAAAAAAAAAAAAAAAAAAAAAAAAAAAAAACTGCGAACAATCTGAGACAACTGAAAATACTCCATCTAGGAAACATAACACACATTCTAATTTAATATACACAGCTTTATTAAGTGTTAAATAAGCATCATATAGAATGTGATTCAGACTATGAAGTTTCTAGTATTTTAAAATACATATTATTTCAGTTTGTTATCTTGGAATTCAATAATAGGTGTAATTCTATTGCTAAGCAAAGCTTTTAACATTGTTGCAAGTCCATAGATTTGCTTTTTATTTCTTTCATATATTCTCATTCTGAGATTATAAAACGCATAGTAATTTTTCTCAAACAAGCAGAAGATTGAATTCTAATAATTTATTATCCTTTACTTGAGCTAACAATTTGATTAGTTTTTATCTATTAATCAGCTTAATTCTGTTATTATTTCGGTAACTAAAAATAGATAACTAAATTTGTATGAACCAATTCTAAGTGCTACCTATTAGCTAAATTAAATTACAATATTGTATCTGTGGAATTAAATATAAATGATAATGAATTTTAGTATGAGCAACCTTGTATAAACTCAATTTAGCTTCTGTTTCCAAAATAGTCACACTTTTCAATACTTGCATGAGTATAAATTCAGAGTTGCTCTAGAATGAATATGTTGCTATATATAGAATATTATAGTAAAATATCAGCAATGTCACAAAAAAATAAAATAAAAGTAGTGACTGCCTAAGAATGAGTTCATATTGTCTCTTCCCCCTTCTGTTCACTCCTGGAATCCCAAGATTCACTGCAATTTGATGACCACAATAAAAAGAGTATCCCTAAATGAATGTAATCCTGAGCTTATGGACAAACATTTCTCTGGTTATAAGAGCATCGTATACACACTGGGATAACTTCTACTCTCAATATTTCTCAAGAGCTCACTGAAAGGCTAAAAAATTAAAAAGATGGAAAGTATCCCTGTGTAGTCCTTGCCTACATCCCCCAAACTGGCCTGTTATATTATGTAGTACTTCCTTATCTAGATTCCAAGAATTTTAAAAGCTGTAAAATAACCTGAGGAAACTTAAAAGGTATTAAGTGATCTAAATTGTTGTAGCCCAAAATCTCTGATTTGCCTGCCCTTTGAGTTTGTATCTGCAACTTCTTGATGTCTTAATATTGTTTTAGAAAAGGGGGAGGATGTTGACGCAGCATGTTATTTTAGGATTGCAAAAATTGACATTATTGTGATTAATGGGATAAAGCTTTAGAAAAAATTTCTCTGAATATTAAATTAATCCCAAACCAAGGCTGTCTAACATTATCTCCTGATAACTTAGGGGTTCTCTGGCATTCCTGATACTCTGTGAAACAAAAGTATTCTGACAGCATTATAAGCACCTTTCTATATTTGCAAATTCTGTTAAACAATAAAGACTTGTTCTTTTGTTGCAAGCTTTGATACAATAGTCCACAAACACATCTATTATCTTTGGAAGCCACATCAAAACTGAAATGAAGTGGATAACAATATAAGTATGAATTAAAGACAGACATATACACTTCTGGTTACAAAAGCATTATTTTCTATAAAAAATCTTAGGTGGGAGCTTACATTGCCTGCAACAAATATAATATGAAATAAATTAAATACAATCCAATTACATTGAATAATAGAACTGAATGAGACATTTAAGGTCCTATCGCAAAACTCAATTTTACATGGTGGATTGTGCTTGGATTCTATTTTAAACCACATATTATTTATCTCATTTAATATAATGAGGAACTAAAGATTACACACATTTTGTAATTTCCCCAAGCCATTTCTTTATACACGATTAAAATCAGAGCAACCCAAATACATACATTCTTGTCCTGGATGATTTAAAAACTATTTTAGTCTAAATTTTTCTGTTAGAAGGACTATGAAATAACTGCTATGAATATAAATTTTAACTTAAAACTAAAACACCCTCAAGCATCACCAACAGTAGAATGCATCAGAATGAAATACAATGAATTATATTTGGCTATAGGAGAAACACTAGCACAAAGTTTTTAATACAATCACTGAGAATTTTCATGTAGGATTTTACAACCTTAATATCTTTGATAAGTAGTCAAACATAGTTAAGTACCCTAATTATAATTACATAAATATATTTATATACACTTAATAAAACATCCAAAATGTCTCCTTGATTATAAAAAGTGCTTTCATGTTGGTAGAAGAGAAATAAAGAGTTTAGTAAATTTCACATTTTAAAGAAAAATATACAATACATGCATATCTATATAGCTATGGATATATCTACAACTGCTTATTTATATATACACAAATATAGACATATATTTTATTATACAAAAATACATTATTTTATATACACATACATATATAAATATATAGATATTATTTTATATACACACATATATAAATACATACACAATCACAAAAACATCTTTCAATTTTGAATCACAATACTTTCAGTTCTATATTCATATATTATCATTCTGTCATTTCTACTTCATCCTCAAATGAATAGCTACTATTATGCATTGATTTTTATTAATGAATAAGCAAAGATAAATCTAGGTGTGTGTGTGTTTGTGTGTGTGTGTGTGTGTGTGTGTGTGTGTGTGTGTGTGTTACTCTAGATGGAACCTGGAGCATTCTACCTCTGAGCCATACCAGCAGGCCTATTTTATTATTATTTTTTTTGAAACAGTCTTACTAAGTTGCTGCTGCTTGCCTTGAACCTGTAATCCTCTTGTCTCAGCCTACCAAGTACTGGTACTACTGACATATACCACCATGCCGAGTTAGGCTACTATTTAAGTAATAACCTTTTTATCTCTTAAGTGAAAAAACTAGTGAGTGATTTATCTTCTCATAAAATTCTGAAAATGCTTATATTTTTAATATAATGCAACTTTAAACTATACTAATTTTTATTGTCTTTTTGGAAAGTCTAACCAACTTAATTTTAAAAAATGCTGTGGGCTATTTCTGTTCTCCACTAATTTATATCTTGAAGCCCTAACAATATTGTTGCTGTTTGGCACCCTTAGAAAGAGGAAAAGCTAGAGCTTAGAGTAAAGCACCACGCCACAGAGTGACATAGTGGAATGACCCAAACAAAGTCAGCCCCACGTGGGCACCAAAAATGTTACAGATTGGGAGAATATGGTTGTGGTGAAACTGTTCCCAGGGACCCCTGTTAGGGTCCTGGACACACTTTCCCTCAAACCACAACAAAACCCCAAACTACCAAAACCAGAAAATCACCGTGGATTCTTGTCCTAAGCTAAGAATAAATATGCATAGCTTGGACAGTTGCTGAAGATTTAAAGAAGTTTATTAGAAAGATAGAAATACAGACGATAGGTACAGCTCCATACCAGACTGGCATGGAGGGGTGACTTGAATGAATACACCAAAAGGATCACACGTGGACCAGACTTTTTATACCCATGACCTCCATCTTGTTTACATAATTCTGAAGTAGTGAACATCCCTCTAAGGTACCTCCCCTTAACCCTGTAAGGTACCACCCCCAGCAAGGTATGGCAAGGTGTCTCCTTTCATGAAGGACAAAGGTCAAACCCTGCTCCATCCTCCCTAAATTATCATGTAGATCTGTCTTTAGATAGAGAAAGGCCTAGTTCTCCTCTCCTAAGATCTGTCTTTAGATAAAGGCCTAGTTCTCCTCTCCTATTGACTTGTTAATTACTTTTAGCTATGTTAATTTACATTGGAATAGTTGCCTGCTTTTAGGCAGAAACTAAGTCCTTGCACAGATTTTCCCATCACCTAATTTTTGAAATATATTAATAATCATAGCTTTCTCAAATCTTCCTAGACCATTCCCAATACTGGTACAAATATGACTGAATTTGGAGAAAAAGCCATGATGGAGGCAATTAAGTAAATGTGTACATAACAGTGGTCCCTGAGCCTATAGGATTAAGGTCTTTATATATACACAACATAGACATACATTTTATTATAAGGTCTTTAAAAACATATACCACCTATCATATTCGCTCTTTCTATGGGCTCAAAGAGGTCATGTGAATGCATAATGCAATGGCTGCTCCTAAAACACCAAGAGAACGGGGCTTCAGAAATAAATCTCTGTTGTTTAAGCCCACCTAGTCTATAGCATCTTGTTAGGCAGCCTGAACAGTTATAAAGGAAAATACACATGAAAAACATGAGATTAGGGCACTCAAAGCAATGTCCTCCCCACATTGGGCATTATGCGTAGCTAACACAGTTCAGTAACTGAGCTCAAAAACTGAGCCAGCCATGGTCTTTGCATCCTGCATTCCTCCACCTTATACCATTACCCAGGGGCAGCATTGATTGGAGCCATTGGCAGAGGCTTCTCTAAGGTGTTTCCACCAAAACCTGTTTGCCAAGGCTTGAAGCAAGACTTTAAAGACATTTTTTCCTCCATTTTGACTCAGTATTGAGTACTTCTTCACCATTAGTTTTTCTGCTTCCTCTTCCCTGGCCCCAAAGTCCATAAAATGGCAGAAAATTCTTGTTAGGAGCTTTCTCAAGAGGATACTTTTTCTCATCCCACCCTACCAAGGTCTATGGAGATAAACTGATCCTACCTGGTGATTCCGAACATGAGTGGAACTGCACGTTTTCTTCTTGATTATGTTATTGCCGTATGTTGTTCAAGATTAGACTGTTACTTTTTATTTTAGAATTTTTTTATCAGAAGATAAATTTAGTCTTATTTTTTTCTTTCAGTCCCTCTCTTACACACATACATGCTAAAAAAAAAAAAAAAAGAAAAACACTCATGGTATTCTCACACATTTATCACACAAAATTACTTCAGTGTGCTTCACAATATACTCAATTTTATTTTATTTTTTGTACTGGGGATGGAAGCCAGGAACATTCTACCCCTGAACTATACCCCCAGCCCTATTTTTAATTCCTTATTTTTGAAACAATGTCTCATTGATTTGCAAATGGCCTAAGTAGCTGAGGCTGTCCTTGAACCAGGATCCTCCTGTCTCAGCCTCCCAAATGCTGAGAATACAAACATGCTGCCACACATACCTACAATATACTCAATTTTCTGTTCTTTAAGTTATTAAGAAGATAAACATTATCAAGTATCTATTTATTATTTATTTATTTATTTATTTATTTATTTATTTATTTATTTATTTTTTGGTGGTACTGGGGTTCCTGGAAACCCTTCTACCTCCAGGTTATATTCCCAAACCTATTTTATATTTTTATTTGGCAACTGGGTCTCTTAAGCCAGCGAGACTGTCTTCGAACCTGTGTGATCCTCCTGTCTCTGCCTCCCAAGCTCAGTGATTACAGAGGTCCACCACCACACCTGGCCGATTATCAGAGTATCAAATATTTTAAGAGTGAGTACTCAGCATATTAGTAACAGATATTTCTTTTTCTTGGGGGGGTGGTACTGGGGTTCCTGGAAGCCCTTCTACTTCTGAGCTACACTCCCAGACCTATTTTATTTTTGGAAACAGGGTCTCTTAAGCCAGCACAGCTGGCTTTGAACCTGCGGGATTCTCCTGTCTCCGCCTCCCAAGCACGGGGATTACAAGCATGCGCCACCACGCCCAGCATCAGTTACAGACATTTCAAATATAACTTTTGAATTAGTAAATGGATAGGAGACAGATTCCAAATGAAGTCTTAATAAAAATCGAAAGAAAAAATAAATTAGTTAATTTATGCATCAGTAAAATAAAATAAAAAAACGTGTTTATGATAATCAGGTTAAGATTCTTTTTGCTAAAGTAAAATTTATCATATTTGAGCCCATTAACTTTTTCTAAGAAAAACAACACTTTTCCAAATCAGAAATTTGCATGAGATAGTAAGATGTTTACATCTATGAGAAAAAAAACAGCATTGTTTATTATATATGAGATTTCATCGATCAGCTATGCTATAGTTGTAATGCATCTCTGTCTTTTCATATATTGAAAATATTAACAGTTATAATCGTGGAAATATAATTTTATGAAATATCTGTGCAGATGTGCAAATTCTAACAATGATAAAATTATTTTAAAACTATGACTATTATTCATTGAGTACTTATCATAATCATATTCTTAAACGATTTTAATTAGTGAATGTTGCTATGTCTAGACTGCATCATTATAATCAATAAGAAGTAAATATATTTAATACTATGATTTAAATGAACTATAAAGTCTGAGTCTTATTGCAACAAATTATGCTTAATAAGTATTTCAGAATATATTATCTTAAAAATAATTGTTAATTTTTTTCATGTCATGACAATGCAACATATAAAATTAAATGAATACCAAGTATCTAACTGACTTTAAGAATGATTTTTGTACTACATATGTCAAAATACTGTCTGTGGTCTATTTTATGATTTGTTCATCTTTTGAGCAATAAAATTATTTGATATATAAGAAGTTTAAATTATTAACTATCAAGATATTATTATTTAATAAAATATTACTTAAAACATCATGGTTACAGAAAGAGTATCTTAAAATATAAGTTACTGAGGACTCTTTTAAATTATATGAATCATAAAGTGGTAAGAAAAATAAAAATTGGAAAAACAAGTTTATAGTTGGAATAGTCTTCTATGCAATTTGTACAAACATAAATGCAATTTTATCTAGCTACTCAGAGAAGAATCACAGTATAAGAAAGTCATAGAGAGATGTATTTGAAAATATAAACAATAAGAATAATAACATTTGTTTTTATAATTAGTTGCTTTGATTTAACTACCCAGAGAGAAAAAAGAAACACAGAAGATGCTTGTATAGGTACAATATATGTGACTGGTCAAAATTCTAGTAATAATATTATACCCAATATGGAATTTTTTATTAGAATATGAAGCTATGTCTGTATTTACTGTAAAAGTGATTATAAATTAATGAAATTTAGTAGTATTTAGAGGTACTGTGGTGTTATAAACTACCATGAGTATTTCATTCAAAAACTAGCCATGATTGCTGGGTGTATTAACCTTTCCCTACTATCTCTTAGCACACTAAACCAAGATCTTTCAATATATTCTTACATTACCCAGTAAAATTTTAACAGAAGTTTGTATTTTTTGAGAAAAATTCAAAACTCAATTGAATAAATAAATAGGAAGGTACAATAAAGTAAGATGAAGACATAAAGGTTGGTTACATGCTTCTAATCCCAACATTCAGGCAGCTGAGACAGGAAAATCGGAGTTTGCAGACAACCTCAGATACTTAGTGAGGCCCTTTGCAACTCAATGAGACTCTTTTTCAAAATAAACTATAAAAAAAAAAAAAATAGGACTTGGAGTGTAGCTTGGACTTAGAATGCCCCTGGGTTCCATCTCCAGTACCATAAAACAAAAAAGAAAAAGAAATTCTGACTCCTAACTTTTACTGTATAAACAAAATAACATGTTTTCTACAAACTAAACATGCATGAATTATATATATATATATTTACGAATTTGGGAGTATGGTTTGTGGGGAAACTGTTCCCAGGGACCCCTGTTAGGGTCCCGGACACAATTTCCCTCAAAACACAACAAAACCCAAAACAACCAAAACCAGAAAATTACTGCAGGTTCTTGTCCTAAGCTAAGAATAAATATGCATAGCTTGGACAGTTGCTGAAGATTTAAAAAAGTTTATTAAAACAATAGAAATACTGGTGGGCATGGTGGCGCATGATTGTAATCCCTGTGCTTGGGAGGCGGAGATAGGAGGATTGTGCAGGTTCAAAGCCAGCCACACTGTCTTAAGAGACTCTGTTTTCAAATAAAAAAATAATATAAAAAAGGTCTGGTAGTGTAGCCCTAAGTTAGAAGGGCTTTCCGGGAACCCCAGAACCACACACAAAGAAAAGATAGAAATACAGAGGATAGGTACAGCTCTATACCAGACTGGCATGGAGGGGTGACTCAAATGAATACACTAAAGGGATCACACATGGACCGGACTTTTTATACCCATGACCTCCATCTTATTTACCTAATTCTGATGTAGTGAACATCCCTGTAAGGTACCTTCCCTTAAACCTATAAGGTACCTACCCCAGCAAGGTGTGGCAAGGTGTCTCCTTTCATGAAGGTGGACCCCTCCTACCATCTTAGCTAGCTTATATAGTCATGTAGATCTGTCTTTAGATAAAGGCCTAGTTCTCCTCTCCTATTGACTTGTTAATCACCTCTACCTAGGTTAATTTACATTGGAATAGTTGCCTGCTTTTAGGCAGAAACCAAGTCCTTGCACAGATTTGCCCCTCACCCAATTTTTGAAATATATTAATAATCATAGCTTTCTCAAATCTTCCTAGGCCATTTCCAATACTGGTACATTCCCCACTCTGTCTTATAACTTCCTGACACCTGTCAGGCCAAAGGTAGATACAGAAAATACATTTTGACATTTACAATTTTACAAATATTTAACACGAGCTCAATTTCCCTTAATTTTTTTCCCCATTTCTATGGCATGAATGTACCCCTCAGCAAAGGAATAAGGACGTCAAGTCGGTCATAAACTGCTTTGAGCTGTACAGGGGTGAAGTGGGGGGGCAGCTGTAGAGTAACTTTCATACATGTAGTTGGCATGGGGGAATCAGATGGGTCCATGCTGTGTGCATCTATGATGATCCAAAGGGCCTCGATAGATGTCTCTCAGGTTCTGCCTGTTGGAAAGCTTTAACCCTATGAGACAACACTTACAATACAGGTTAGCCATGAAACCCAAAAGATAACACTTAAATGAGAAATTAAAACCTGTTTTGCTGACAGGCTGAAACACACAAGGGTGGGATCTATTAAGTTTATTTTGCTCCACATGAATCCAGAAATTAATGCAGTGGAGACCTGAAATAGGCTTTGGAATAAAAATTTTAGATGATTTGATGAGTACCAGGTCACCTGGAAAAAACAGAATTTATCCTTTTCCTCTGGCACTGTTTGAAGTTTACTTGCTGGTACACTGACAATAGGGTAACATTGTTATCTAGGACTATGTCCCAGTCTGAAAAGATCTAAAAGCTTCCCTTGGCATGAGTGAAACCAAGCTGCCAAACTTCACTTAGACATGTGTCTCTAGATTGCTTGCCTGGTGGACTTAAGAAGCTTTTGGAATTAATTTCTAAAGCAAATTTCAAACCCCTGTATGATATGACTTAGTCTCCTATAACTTTTTTCCAGTAAACAACCTTGAAGCCAGTATTAGAGAATTATTACAGACTTTGGGGTCTCCCAATTTCATAGCCAAAAGTAATCTGCTAGCCTTTCTATCCATAGTACACACCTGCTGCTGAACTTTAGCACTTTTCTTTTTGGAATACACGAGTGATAGGCTTATTAGAAACCTACACCCTTTTAATAATCCATCTTCATTACATATGCAAACATACCACAGACCCTCTGCAACTTACCACAAACCTTCTGCAACTTGCTTTAACCCTCTTGTTTTATCCTGGTCTTTTCTTTCCCATTTGGGACAATCTTAGGATAAAACTTACAAACAAACATTCCACCAATGCTTTACAACTTACTTTAACCCTCTAATTTTTCTATCCTGGTCCTTTGTTTCCAATTTCGGACAATCAGGATAAACCTTACAATATGCTTTCTTAGTCTCACAAAATTTCCTTTCAGGTAAAAGAATTAACTAATAATGCCAGCACTTATTGCTTTGAGTAGGTGATATGGCTTTAAACTCAGCCCATAAAAGAAAACTGTGTATGGACAGATCGTATGGACAGATCAAACTTTAAACTCTTCTTCCCCACACTACCTTAGACAAGGCTGCCACAATTGTCTCAATCCTGCAATCATTAAAGAAATCTGGGTGGTCTCTGAAGTTAAAGAACAGCTGAAGATAAGCTGAAGGGTCCAAGAATTGCCCACCAACCCAAATATCAAAGGACTCACAAGAGATGTAAAAATGCAAGTGAGGTTTATTGTCCCGGCTAGCCAGGGGTCGAGACCAAGACACTATGGCCGAGGTTCGACCCCTCCCCACTCCACGCTCTGAATTTTATAACCCTAGGAAGGAGTGGTTACACACGAGGGAGTGATTACACACGTCAGAGCCCGCCAACCTTAGGATACAACCAATCAGGTACAAGGACAAACAAGTACAACCAATAATTTTAAAACATGCATCCACACATGTCAGAGCCTGCTCTGCCTTTCCCACCCACCTTGGCTGGGCCAGGCTTATCTCTGCACTGAATAATCTGCCTGGAGAGCAGATTAGCCTGGCCTTGTTTGCTGATCTAGCTCAGAAATATGGGGATGGGGTCCCATTTACAAAGACCTAGGCCGGCAAGCTGGAGATTAGAGGCTTTGACCTTGTAGGTCCCCTACCCTCGTCCTTGAATCCTGCAACCTGGGCAGCTGGGCTTATAGATCTCCATTATATTTCCAATCTTACCTTACTTCTATATCTTAACGCTATTTTACTTCTATACCTTACTTCTATATCTTAACTCTATTTTAATACCTTATTTCTAATCCTAATATGGAAGAAGACTTCTCTAGTTAACTTCTAATACTGGGGGGAAAGCGCTTCTTCTAGCCTGCTTTCCAGCACCCCTACATAGCTACTTCTATCCATTTTTCCTCCCTTTTACCAAATAGATCTAGTTGCTGAATAGTGTTATAATTTAAACCTCCCTGATGGGGCCATGTGTCTCTGTCCTCCAGCACATACTGTGGCCATACTTGGGTGCAGAAAAAAAAAAAAAAAAAAAAAAAAACCCAAGAGCTTTCTTTAGCATTTGGGATACAGCTTTTTCCCCCTTGCTTTGGAGAATTCATGCGAGTGGAGATTCCGGCTTTTACTTTGGATTTCTGGGATCCCACTTGAGAGAGAAAGGGTGGGTTTTAGTGGCCTGTCTG
Source organism: Muscardinus avellanarius (assembly GCF_963383645.1). Taxonomy (NCBI): domain Eukaryota; kingdom Metazoa; phylum Chordata; class Mammalia; order Rodentia; family Gliridae; genus Muscardinus; species Muscardinus avellanarius. The sequence continues at coordinate 153,200,436 of NC_137787.1, forward strand.
GGCAAGGTCGCCCCCCCCCCTTCCCAGAGCTTCACAATCTAAAACCAATTACCCTAGAATTTAGGATATTGCTGGAATCTCATCTTAAGTCAGAGAGAGGTATTCTGTGCTCAGAAGGTCGTCCACCTGTCCCTGCACCCTGTGTGTGTGTGCCTTGAGGGTGGCCTCATTTCCCACTAGTTTTCTGCCCACCAGAGAGTATTAAATGGGAAGGGGCTTTGCCACCCTTTCCCCTTGCTCCATATTCCCCTGATAATTGAGCTGCGTGGCTCTTCTCTGTCTGGATGAAGTTTCCTGCATTTCCTAAAGCTAGTAGCCCAACTGGGGGCGTCCAGCTGGGATGCCTGTGTGCATGGAGCCGCGAGAGTGGCCTCGCCATCCACCAGAAGGACACGGTAGGCTTGAAATTTTGCCACTCTTACTCCTGCCCTACCTCTCTGAACCTTCTTCCCTTTGAATCCTTTTTCATCCTCTGGAGGACGTTTCCCAAATGAAAATATTGCTGTATTAATTTGCCTCTCAGAAAATGTTCTCCAACTTTGGTGTGCCTAAGGACCCCTAGCTAACAAGAGGTCAGGAGTAGCTCTCACTCTTTGCCTTCCTTCCCTGATGGCTTTCTTATGCCAATAGAGCTGTATCTGCCAGCTACCTGCAACCAGACAATACCTCCAGGGTGTGGCCGTTCACCGAACAGGCATGGCTGGCTGCTATCTGAGATTGACTAGCTGGGTTTTTTTTGAGCTTTCAGAGATGCTTAGCCACTCAGACTTCTAACAGCTGCTGAGAGTTTTCGGGCTGCTGGGGACTACGTCCTGCCATAGCGACCAACAAGGTACATGTGGCCACAGTTGCTAGTGGCCATGCTTCCTAGACAATGCTGCAAGCTAGTTTATCTCCCTAGAACCTGTTTCTAACCACCTTAAAAAAATAAAAACAAACAAACAAAAAAAACTACCTTTGCTGGCTTGCATCTCCTATTTGGGGAGCTTTCTCTGTCCATTTACCCTCCTTTAGCTTATCTTTCCTGAACCTGTTTCCCATTGCCGGGGGGAAAAAATTCACTGCTATTTAGAAATGGGTGCTGGCTGAAGTTTCCTGTTTGGGGAGCTTTCTGAAGGTGGGCCATGGGCATTTCTTTTTAGATTTAACCTTGTATAGGGCTTTTAAAAGTGTCCCATCTGTGATGTGAGCAGAATGGACAGGCACTCTTTGGGCCTATCAAGCCTACACTATGTAAAGGGGTTTCTTCCTGGAGGGGATTTGACCGTGGGCTACTTCCTTGGCTGGGGGTTCCCCACGAACCAGAACCTCCCAGATGCCGGACGATCACAGTCATTCTGGGGGAACTCCTTATCGCTCCAGGAAGGTACATACCTTTTGGGGTGCAGTGGTACTAGAACCACTGACAAGATGCCCTGGAAGTCACTTTCAGAGATGCAGTGATGCGAAGGCTGCTCTATAGTTGTTTTAAAGCTCAACATCTCAACAGCTGGAGTTAAAACTGATGCTGCCCACTGACCCACAGGCCAAAAAGTCCCATGAAAAATACAGAGCCATGTGCCCCGCGTTTCCCCAAGACGATGGGTGCCAAAAATATTACAAATTTGGGAATATGGTTTGTGGGGAAACTGTCCCCAGGGACCCCTGTTAGGGTCTCGGACACAATTTCTCTCAAACCACAACAAAATCCCAAACGACCAAAACTAGAAAATTACTGTGGGTTCTTGTCCTAAGCTAAGAATAAATATGCATAGCTTGGACAGTTGCTGAAGATTTAAAGAAGTTTATTAGAAAGATAGAAATACAGAGGACAGGTATAGCTCCATACCAGACTGGCATGGAGGGGTGACTCTAATGAATACACCAAAGGGATCACACGTGGAGCAGACTTTTTACACCCATGACCTCCATCTTGTTTCCATAATTCTGAAGTAGTGAACATCCCTGTAAGGTACCTCCCCTTAACCCTGTTAGGTACCACCCCCAGCAAGGTGTGGCAAGGTGTCTCCTTTCATGAAGGTGGACCCCTCCTACCATCTTAGCTAGCTTATCTAATCATGTAGATCTGTCTTTAGATAGAGAAAGGCCTAGTTCTGCTCTCCTAAGATCTGTCTTTAGATAGAGAAAAGCCTAGTTCTCCTCTCCTATTGACTTGTTAATAACCTTTAGCTAGGTTAATTTACATTGGAATAGTTGCCTGCTTTAAGGCAGAAACCAAGTCCTTGCACAGATTTGCCCCCCTCACCCAATTTTTGAAATATATTAATAATCATAGTTTTCTCAAATCTTCCTAGGCCATTTCCAATACTTGTATACACACACACACACACACACACACACACACACATATATATACATACATACATATGTTGCTGAATTTATATACATATATATTGCCCTCATATGCAGAATTTCTTTTTATATGCATATACTCCAAATTTTTGGCATAGATTAGATATGAAAATATTTTACTTTTCAGTATATTAGGACAAAATATGCCAAGTGTGATGACAAATAGCAACTGACAGTATTACATTGTCAGGCAAACCACCAAGAGGTGATAAGAGTCAAGACCATAGGCAGCATGCCCTGTTTAAAAGGGAAGCTCCTCCTTGCCAGGCTTGGTGGCGCACACTTGTAATCCCTGCGCTTGGGAGGCAGAGACAGGAGGATCGCCCTGGTTCGAAGCCAGCCTTGCTGGTTTAAGAGACTCTGTTTCCAAATAAAAAAGTTAAAAATTAGGTCTGGGAGTGTAGCCCGTGGGAGTGTATCCCAGAGGTAGAAGGGCTTCCAGGAACCCCAGTACTACCAAACAAACAAACAAACAAACAAACAAACAAACAAAAAAGGGAAGCTCCTCAAGTCCTACTAATTATTCTCTTCAAAAGAATATTGGACCAGAATTACTGATATGCCAATTTTTCAAAATAAGCTGAAATTCTAGATTCTTATGATAAATACCTATAATCTAAGATTGGTAACTATTACTTAATCACCAAGCACTATACTTGTTTGTTAACAATCTACTTAATCACAGAGATGATTAGCCACATATCCATATTTTCTGTTGACAAATTTATGAGCTCAGTTTTAATGTTGCAAAGCCTACTAACCTGTACTATCTTTTTTGAAAAAAACTTCACTACAAATGTTTGTGTTGATTTTTCCAGATTTCGGGTTATAATCTGAGGGGAACTGGAAGCTGAAAAATATTTTATAAATTGCCTAAGATTACAGCGCACAGACCCTAAAAGAGTAAAGATTTAATAAAACCAATACTTCTGATTTCACAGTTTGTTACTCCACTGAGATGTTCTGTTTCAGCCAAAATATCTTTGGCTATGTACATTCCTTTGTTTCAAGGTGAAATGGAAAGAAGACCAATTTCTGCTCCCAGTGAATCTTCTAGAGGCACTTAACAAACTCATTACCACTTTCTAAAATACATCTATTATTTCAACTGACCAAATTACAAAACTGTAATTAACACAGGTTTCTATGAAAACTACTCAATAATATTATAGCTATAAAAAATATAAAGAAATTCTAACTTTAAAACTTTTTTATTACAGAAACAATCGAAACAATCAATTGCCATTATTTTTCAGTCGTCTTACATCTAGAAAATGGAATTGGAATTCTTTTTGAGTCTGAATTTGAATGAAAACACAGTCTGTTATCCTAAATTAATTTTTTTCCTGTTGGTTTATTCATTATTGTGTGCCAAAGTTTCAATAAGATTTACTAAAATTTCAGTATATTCTCCTTGTTTAGCTTGTAGGGCCCTGTTATCTCAACTTTGAAAACTCTTCCAAAAGACTTTATCTACAAAGTATTATAGCTTTTGTTTTACTAAATTTTATGCATAGGTATATTTAATTCTTCATCTTTTAATATTAATACAATATTAATGTGTAAAGTAGTTTTTATGACTATGTCCATGAGCCTTAGTAGAAACCTTTCTGAAGGAATTCTTACTCATTTTTGATAAAACACAATTTACAGATATTTTTATATTCAGTGTCATTTAATCTTTTTTTTTTTTTTTTCTTTTGTTATACCGAGGAAAGAACCCAGGGACATTGTACCTCCGGCCTATACCCCAGCCCTATTTTTTTAGTCATTTTATTTTTGTAACAGGGTCTCACTGAGTTGCAAAGGGCCTCGCTAAATAGCTGAAGCTGTCCTCCTTGATCCTCCACTCTCTGTCTCCAGATTGCTGGGATTACAAGCATGTGCCACTACACCCAGCCAAGTCATTTAATCTTTATTTAACAAACAACACAGTCATTTATGTCATTTTTAATTTTCACCTATGTAAACTATATTTTATGCTGTATCTATTATCCATCTTTAATGCTCTTATGACCTGCAAACTTCATCAACAACTTTTAGATGGTTTGTATTCAAATTCACTGAGTCTATGTTCACTCCTTAAGTATATTAAGCACTTTCAAGAACTGTAAAAATATTTTGCTTCCCTTTATATCCAGAAAAAATGTAAATTTACTATACAGATATAATAAACCACTCACTGTGTCCCTAAAGAATGACAATTATAACTTAGCTTGATGCTTAACTCCTCTTCTAATGAACTTTTGTGTTTACAAGTTCTTATCTCCATTATGTTTTAACTAACTTGAAGGAAGAAACTATTATTCATTTGGGCATCAGCTGAGGGCATTATCTTATAGATTTTCAATAAATGCTTCCTTCATTTAATTTGGGCTTTTTTAAACATATTTTTAACATATTACTTCACTGGGTAAGGTCACAAATTTCACAATTAAGTTATTTCTTATAAAATGTAGAGAGGCCCACAAAGAGTTCTGTGCATACATATTTCTATCACATTGAAGCTCATTATGATACATAATCACAATGCACTAAGACAATAATTGAAAATGTGAAATTAGCACTACCACTGAATTTGAATATCATGTTTTTAAAATGACATGCTATTAATAGTAATGTTTATTACAAAATGTTTCACATAAATTGATATTAAAATAAAATAAAAATGAAAAATATTTATACTTTTGGTACAAACTCTGAGTTTCTGTTTTATTGTGTCTTTTTTATTGATTAAATATGTTTCTGAGCTAAATATTTTTGGGTGAATAATTTTTTCTTCTATATAAAACTTCTGTACCTTCTAGAATAAAAGGTGAATAAGTCAGAAACTTTAAATCCTTGGTGATATCAGTTTTTCAGAAATAAATAGCATCATAAATTTAAAATATCTTCCTAAAAAATAACCAAACCAAACAAAAATCATACAGTTTGGCCAAATGTGGTGGCTCACACTTGTAAATCTAATGCTTGGGAGGCTGAGATAGGAGAATTGCAGGTTTGAGGATAGCCTCGGCAGTATAGCAAAACTCTACAACCTAGTGAGACCCTGTTTCCAAACAAACAAAAAAAAAGGGTTGAGGGCATAGCTCAGAAGTATAATGCCCCTGAGTTCAATCCTCAGTCTCACACACACACACACACACACACACACACACACACACACACGATCACTCAATTTTTTAAGGATATTATTATAATTTGAAAATTAATAACAACACAATATTTCTTCTTGAGAAGATAAGCTGACTTGAAGTCTCTGTCCTTAATGCATATAAAATAATGGCACACTAAAATTGGGCACAGTGGCACACGCCGGTAATGCCAGCACTTGGGAGGCTGAGATAGGAAGATCACAGTTTGGAGGCCAGCCCCAGCAACTTAGTGATACTGCTTCAGATAGAAAAATAAAATGGCTGGGGATGCAGTTCAGAAGTAAGATGGCCCGGATTCAACCCCCAATACTAAAAATAAATAAATAAATGCATAAATAAATAATACCGGTATGCTATCTCTGCAACAATTCTTAAGTATGAGGATACAGTAAGTCCATCATGTTTCTCATGCTCTAAGTAATTATTTGACAACACCATTATAGATAAAGTATTGAACATAATTTGCAAATTTTGGACAGGCTAGTGCTTTCTAACATCGAAAGTTATACACATACAAAAATAAAGTTGTTTTTATGTTAAATTGAACTTTAATAAAAGATATCGGATATGCATATTCATTCTGTTACAAAGGAAGAGTGAAGTTAAAAGGTCAAATCCAGGATATGAGACATAAAAATAATAAAATTATTATTAAAAAGAGAAAAAAATGTGTTTTCATTTGTCAAGTAACCAGTAATTTAATAAAGTTTTTTCCACAAATACATTTAACAGAATGCATGATTACATTGCAACTTTATAATTCAAATCAAAGAAGCATTAAAAATTGTCCATTCTTCCCAAATACTGGTTTGTGTATCAAAATGAGTTTGACATGCTGTGGCATTACTTAATTTGTAAAAATAAATATGAGACGAAGGCAACATATAGCACATCCTGGATTCAGACATCATGTACACCATTGCACATCTAAAGAATGTAAAGCTATTTGTATTTTACAGTCACTATAAACAGCTAATAAGCTACAGGAGGAACACTTGAGCTGCATGAATGGTGCTTGTTGGAAACTTTGCTCAATAGAAACTTTAAAAACATAACACCCAATAGTAAGGAACACAAAACAAGATGAAAAATATATAACACATAGATTCATACTTAAAGCACTTCACATTTTATGTAATATTTTCTACATGACCACTTACTTTACACAATAAATTGTTAATGTTGCAAGCCAGTATTAAATGTCATAAAAATGAAATAAAAATATTTAATTATGCTTCTAACAAAGAATATTTTAGCCAGGCATGGTGGTGCATGATTGTAATCCGAGTACTTGGGAGACTGAGACAGGAGGATTGCAAGTTTATGTTCTGTCTCAGCTACTTAATGAGGCCCTTTGCAACACAGTGAAACCCTGTTTCAAAATAAAGAATATTTGCTCATCTTTAGAATCTCCTTCTTCATTAGAGTTCCTCCTATGACCCATTTGGGATAGGGGAAGAGGGAAATTCTCTAATGCACATGATGTACTTTAACAAATATATGAAACTCAATCACTAAGCCAAGCATGAGAAGTAGGGAGGGATAGGAAATGGGGCAGGAATTGGGTAAGGGTTAATTGGGTGATGTGTGCATGTATGTCTCCACCATCTTGTACCCCATTAAGATGTGCTACTACAGTGCACCAATAAAAATTAAAAAGTAAATAAAGAATAAAATATAGGGCTGGGGTTGTAGCTCAGAGGTGGAATGTCCCTGAGTTCAATCACCAGTACCGCAAAAAAAAAAAAAAAAAAAATGCAACTGTTTCTTAAATCTGATTTAGGTGTTTTGTTTATGATTTTAGTTCTAATAGTGAATAAGAAATTCACTTTTTGGTAACTGAAAACAATATTTTGTAATTAAAATTAATGATTTTCCTTGATAGAGTGTATTATATTCATTATAAAATTTAGGATAGTGCTTCTAAGTCTTAAAATTTACCTTTGATTTGATTTAAAAATGCTATTTTATATTTAAAATATTATTTATATATGTAGTTTCAAAACTACATATATATATATATATATATATATATATATTCTTGTGTTCTTATTCACATAAATATATATATTTTCAAGAATAAATATACACATTCAAACATATCTGTACATGCATATATATTCTCAGCCTCCCAAGCATGGGGATTTCAAGAATGCACCACCAGTCTCAGCCACATTTTATCTTTTAAAAAAATAAAAGTAATACTTTCAGATCAAAGTGAGAAATGTAAAATATAAGTGAGGGGTCTATAAAATTCAAATAACTCTTGATTTAAGATTTATTATTTTACCTCACAAGAAACAATAAAATATTGTGTAAGGTTTACTAATTTATGTTCATTAAAATTTCACCAAGTAATCCTGCTGTTAACTTCTATTTCTGAGACTATATTCTAATTAAATACCATTGGTACTTCTAACTATAAGACAGAATTACATTCTAGAAAAATGAAGTAAATTCTTGTAAATTTACACTTACAGTAAATTTAACCATCCAGCTTACTATTCCTCTAGAATTTTATTTCTATTTTCTGAAGATAGTATAAAGTAAAATACTGAACTTCAAATAAAATATAAAGTACAGTTTTGCTAAAACATATGTTTTATTTCAATTGCTAAAAATACGGGCAATTGAAACACAAACATATGTATTTTATACATAAACTAAAATTTAGTTTATATGATACAACATATTATATATTATATGTAGTTTATATTATCATTTATTTCAATGATAAATATTGTATAATATAAACTAAATCAATTTATCATGGTCTAATTGAATATAAACAATTTTATATAGTAAATATATTATATTTTTCAAATATGTATATGTGCATATACACACAAACTAAGGAAATACAAGATATCTATAAATAGTGGGATGAAAGATTCAGTTAACTAAATTTTTTTTTTTTTTTTTTTTTGGTGGTACTGGGGTTCCTGGAAGCCCTTCTAACTCCGGGCTACACTCCCAGACCTATTTTTACATTTTTATTTGGAAACAGGGTCTCCTAAGCCAGCGTCTCTATAAAAAATTTTACAGATTTTTAAAATAGATATTAAGTGCTCTTAATCATATAGCAATAATCTTAAAGAGATCTGTAAAAGTATTTCAGATACACAATTCATTCCTGAGGGAGCTTAAATGCTATAATGTACCTACTGTACAGTGGTGAGAGAAAATTATACAAGTGGGCAAAGTTTTAGCTAAATATTTCAATTTTATCAAAGTTTTATCTTTTATTGCAATTAGATGGTTTGGCTGAATAGACATAGATTAAAATATTAATAGAAAATAGCTTATCATACAGGTGTCTGTATCCTTTTATGTGATACAATAGTTTGTCAGACCATTTTCTTGGTTCCTGAGTGAACCAATAGGAAGGTAATAGAACTTTTAAGAAGTAAAGCCCAGAGTGATGAATTTTAGGTCACTGGGAGTATGTCTTAAACTCTCCAACTTCTCTTGTGAGAGCCACACCCCCTATTTACACTCTTACTTCTAGGCAATGAGGCTGGTTGTTTTGTTTTGCTGTGTGTTCCTTCATTTGAGTACTGCCTTATCACAGGGCCCAATTTATCATGGACTAGAATCTCTATTATCTGTGAGACTAGCTAAACCTTTTCTCTTCATAAGTTGACAGTCTTAGATATTTATTATACTGCAGAAAACTGAATAACACATGGGAGAAAACTTAGTATGTTTTTGTATTACATGGTAGGTACTTCATTATTACATATAGTAATATATATTTGTAGATTCAGTAATGTTTAAGGATATGTGAATGAATGCTAAATTAATAAATGGTAGACTGAGATGACATTGGGTATAACCACTTGACTTAGCTAAACTTGTTCCCAAGAATTTCCTTTCTAATGTCTTTGGATAGGATGGTCTATATGTGATGTTCGCATAGAGTTGGAAGACAAGGAATATAGTCATCCTTTTTAACCTACATCTTCTCCAAGTTACCCAAACACATTATAGTTGATGTGTCCTTTGAAGGCATATTTTGGGTAAAATTAAATACCTAGTCAGTTAAATTTAAGTTAGAGAGGTTGCCTTGGGTATTCCTGATTTAAGTAGTTGGAACTTCTTAAAAATGTGCTTAAGTCTTCTGCAAAACCAGAGAGATAGTTAGGCTACCTGTTACAATAACTTTGGCTCTTGGCACTGTGGTTATAATCTGGGCATTATCTTTCAGACTTTGGACTTGTGAAAGGAGGAAGTACACCACCTTTTAATTTCTAGCCAGGCCTTCACACTTTCACAATTGCTTTAGCTGTGTGTGTCTGTGCGCGCGCGCATATTAGTCTCCTCTAATTTTGTTCCTGAGCCCTAGGTAATAAGAATGTTTATATAAAAACTTATTACAGATTAAAAATCTCTTAAAAGTGCCTTATTTGAACTTTTTTGAAATTGGTTTTCTTGTCTGATTAAATCTACAGAAACTAATGACTGTTTTCAGTGGGGAAAGATCACATGTTAGTTCATAGTATGATTCTGATAAAAAGAGTTACTCAAGTTATTGCCTTTGGAGCCTTTTAACTGACTGCCTGAAAATAACGAGATTCAGTGGGTTTTTAAAATTTTTTGAACTGAGGATTAAACATGAGTGCTCTACCTATGAGGTGTCCCCTCAGCTCTTATTATATTTATTTTTATTAAGTTTATTTTGAAACAAGGTCTCATTTAGTTACTTTGTGCTAGGCTTGAGTCTAGGCTTCCCAAATATTGGGATATAGGCCTGGGACAATATGCTTCACTCAGTGGCATTTTTGTAAAACAGGGTATAGAGGTCCAAGATGGGAGAAATCAAAGAATTTTGGAGTGGTAGCCAGGTAAATTGGTGCATGACTGTGATCCCAGTATTTGGGAGCCTGAGATAGGAGGATTGCAGGTTCAAGACCAACCTTAGCAATTTAGCTAGACCCTGTTTCAAAATAACATTAAATAGGGCTGGGGGTGTGGCTCAGTGGCTGAATCCTACTGGATTCAAACCCCAGTATGCCCCCCCACACACAGCTTCAAGCAGTATGTACACTCCGATGTTAAATTTGAAGAATAAAAATGTCATGTCTTGAACAGAGCCATGTGGCAAAAAATCATAGGCAGGCTCCTAGATTGGAGGACCTCAGTCCCTAGACCACAAATGGGGGAACAGGGAGAGAGAAAAGATTCTGCTGACAATCATTGAATTATTACAAGTTCTAGCTGATATTGCAGCTATTTGCAAAACCTTGATTTCAGCCTAGTGAACCTCTGGACTCACTAATATTAATATTAATTATCAATATATTAATAATATAATTGTTAAAATTATGTATGTTTATTTTATAATATTAATTCTATAATATGATTGGCTATCTTATATAGTTAGTATATAATGTTGATTATGCAATATAATTAATAATTAAAATTTAATAATAATATTAATTATATTCACTTAATCTGTGTCTAGACTCTTGACCTGAGAAATTGTGAAGCAGTAAATTTGTATTGTTTGGTTTTAAAAATGACACAAGTCATTACACCTAGCTTTTATTAATCAAATATTATGTACATAATTAATGTGACCATATGGTACAAATTCCTATACCATATAATATATAATTTTTATATAAAAGACTATGCAAATTCACATTTCTCCTCACTATATAAGAATATCTCATTTCCCAGTTCTGCGCTGTTATGTTATGGCAATGAAATTAGGCTTTATATCGTGGAAATAACATATACACAATACTTAGTTCTGCATCCAAATATCAACTGAGATACACCAAGCTTTCTTGCTATTCAAGAATAACACATTGGTAGGACACAGAGCCATAGTAACCACTTGTCAAAGGGTTCTCACCTGTACATTCTGAGCCACAAAGGACAACAGTTTAGGCAAAGTAAACACTGTTAATATGTCAAGTATATATCATCTTAAATCACTAAAATTTAAAATTTCATTTCAGTAACTAAAATTGATTTACACAAAGTACTGTAGTTTGTATATAGACTCACAATGGGATTATGTCATTATAAAACCTTTCAAATTGGAGATCAGTGTGGAAATTCCTCAGAAAACTAGGAAAGGATTTACCATACAATCCAGCTATACCACTCCTGGGTATCTTTCCAAAGGGGTTGAAACCAGAGAACTACAGTAAATAAATAAATGCATACCCATGTTTAAGGCAGCATAGTTCACAACAGTCATATTATGGAACCAACCTAGGTGTCCATCAACAGATGAATGGATTATAGAATCATGAAATGTACACACAGTGGAATTCTGCTTAACAATAAAGAATAAAATTATGTCATTTTCAGGGAAATGAATGGAACTAAAAAACATTATATGAGATTAGCCAGTACAGGTATGTTTTTGCTCATATGCAGAAACTAGGGAGTAATCAAGATACCAGAAGAACTTCAGATAATGAAGGAGAAACTCCAATGGAATCAGGTGGTCTAAGAGAAGTGGGGGAGAATTAATGAAGAAATTGCTTTCATTGGCTTTATCTGCATATGTGAGAATACCAATGTTAATCTCAGTATCCTGTATGGGGAAGGGAGAAAGTGGAGAGGAAGCCAGGAGAAAGCTAACCAAGGGCTGTGTGCATGTATATCAATATCACTATGAACTACATTATGCTGTGAGATTATAATGTACCAATAAAAGTATATAAAAAAGAAAATATTAAAAATTTAAAATACATTTAATATACATAACATGCCAAACATCACAAATTAACCTAGCATACCTTAAATGATGCCAGAACACTTCCCTTAGCCTACAGTTGGAAAAATCATCTGACAAAAAGCCTATTCTGTAATAAAGTTTTGAATTTATTATTCACTTTATTAAATATGGTATTGAAATGCAAAGCAGAATGGTTATATGGGTATACTTTTATACCATTATAAATTTGAAAAACCTTAAGCTGAACCATTAACAAATCCAGAGCCATCTTTTCAGCATACTGCATAAAAACCTGAGTCCTTTTTTTTTTTTTTTTTTTTTTTGTGGTACTGGGTGTGGAACCCAGGGGCTTTCTACCTCCGGGCTATACTCCCAGACCTATTTTCTATTTTATTTGGAAACAGGGTCTCACTAAGTTGCTGAGAGCCTCACTCAGTAGCTGAGGCTGGCTGTGAACCTGTGCGATCCTCCTGTTTCAGCCTCCCAAGCGCAGGGATTACAAGCGTGTGCCACCATGCCCAGCAAAACCTGAGTCTTAAGTTTGAAAACCTGGATAAAATACTTATAGTTCATTTACTAGTGTCTTTGAACAATGTATTATGCAATTATAAAATGTACACACTAGAATATTTGATATTGTCTCACAGTGTTTTCTTCACTTTAATAAAATTGAATATGAAAAGGATTTATTTTTACTAAATCATGGGCAACAAAACAAAACTAAACAAATGGAAACACATCAAATTAAAAAAGCCTCTGCACAAAAAAAGTTTCAACAAAGTGAAGAGGCAACATAGAGAATGGAAGAAAATAATTGAAAAACATCCAATTGGAAAGGGATTAATATGCTGAATATATGACAAAGTAAAACAACTCAATATCATGAAAGTAATCTTATTTAAAAGTAGGGGAAAAATCTGAACAAACATTTTTGAAAAGAAAATACACAACTGGCCAAGAGGTATGAGAAAATGCTTGAAATCTCTAATCATCCGAGAAATGTAAATCAAAACCATGGTTTCACCTTACCCCAACTAGAATGACTATTATAAATAAAAAAAAATAATAATAATGGGTCTGGGGTTATGGCTCAGTATCAAAGCACTTGTCTAGCATGCTCAAGCCCTGGGCCTGTTATTCAATATTGCAAAAAAAAATAGACAATATTATTGGTTGACAATGACAATGTGGAAAAAGGGAAAAAGTTATGCACCTATTAATTAGAAAAATTATTATTATGAAGAGAGAAGAGTATGGAAATTTCTCAAAACATCAAGAGGTATGTGGACTTCTCTGTTTAACACAGAAAAAATAAAAATAAACACACATATAAACATACTTCAAGAATTAAAATAAAGATGAAAAATGTCTTTTCAGCAACATGGATGAAACTGGCATATATTATGTTAATTGAAATGTCATGTGCCAAAAGACAAATAACACATAATCTCACTTATATTTGAAATTTAAATAAGGTAATCTCATAGAATTATAGTGAAATGGTTACTAGAGGCTTGGGAAGAGGCAAAAAAAAAAGAAGATAGAGAGAAATGTCAATAGGTATAAGTTATATGTAGGAGGAATATGTTCAGTTGTTCTACTACACAAGCATGGTAATCCTGTTTAACTATATTATATCAAATATTTAAATATATCTAGAAGAGATTTTGAATGTGCTCACCATATAGAAATTATAAATGTATGAGATGATGGATATGCTAAGTTACCATGATTTGATTATTAAATATATCCATATATGATATGCTTGATATGTTGATATATGCATGTTTCAACATATCACACTGTCCCCTCAAATCTTTATTAAAAAGTTTTACTTTTTATTTTCCAATCTGAAAATTATATATAAAATATATATATTATTCCCCCAAAGTCCTAGCCAGATCCCTCAGTTTACTGTGGAAAATAAATTGCATTAGTGGCCATATCTGTCTTGTTCTTTAGCTTGGGGGAAATAATTCAGGTTTTTCCTAGAAAGTTGAAAAACAGCTGTGGATTTTACAGAGATGCTTTCTATATAGTTGAAATAATTTCTTCATGTTTTGTTTACTGAGGTTTTTGTGTGTGGGGGTCTGAGGATGGAACCCAGAGGCCTTTGACCTCCAAGCTACATCCCCTGCCCTAATTTTTATTCTTTATTTTGAAACAGGGTCTCACCTGTTTGCAGAGAGCCTCACTAAGTAGCTGAGGCTGTCTGCGAACTGCAATCCTCCAGTCTCAGCCTCCCGAATGCTGGGATTACAAGTGTGCGCCACCATGCCCGGCTGTTTACTGAGTATTTTTGTCGTGGAAATATTATGCTTGTCAGTTTCTTGTTTATATATCAGTTGAGAAGATGGTTTTATTCAGTGTGTTCCTATTGTATCTCAATCTTTGTTTTCTGAAGATAATTTTCATCCAGAAGAAAAAAAAAAAACTTCCAATATTATATGACATACTTTGGTCCAAATTTCCAAGCATTTTGGAAATTTATTTTAGGCCTGTTTCAGTCAGCTTTCCCATCTCTGTGACCAAAATACCCTATAGGAACAACTTTAGAGTAGGGAAAGCTTATCTGGGGCTTATGGTTTAAGAGGTCTCAGTCTAAATGGTTGGCTCCAATGCATAAACCTGTCATTGTTGGTGGTGGCAGCAGGGATCATGGAAAAAGGAGGAGGATATCAAGCCATGATTGCTGACAGCAGAAAGAAAAATAGAGAATGGTATGCATCAACATATAGTCTCCAAGACCACACCCTCAATGCACCACCCATTCCAATTATGCCCCCACCAAAGAAGCTTGCTGCCCTGGAGACTTGCTTTCAACTCATGAATCTTTGGGTGGACTGTCCAAACCAAAACATAAAAGATCTGTTTTGTGGAAGATGTTATGCATACATTATCTTCTCAGCATTGAAGGAATACATTAGTGCCTATATTAGAATTAGAGTTCATAGATCACTGTGAGTATATAGAAGTGAAGAAAATCTAATGCTTTTCTGATGCCAAACTCTATTTTCCATTCTCCTCTATCAAAAATTTCTTTGTCACATACTTACCTGGCAGGGGAGATTCCATGATCACAAAGGTGGTTTTCCCAGGGCGAGGCTTATCCATTGTACTCTGGATGTTCTGACCCCTGCGATTTCCCCAAATGTGGGAAACTCGACTGCATAATTTGTGGTAGTGGGGGACTGCGTTCACGCTCTTCACTGAAAAAAAAAGCGAAAAAAATTTGTCACTTTTTTTTTTTTTACAGTCTGTGAATTGCATGTCTTCTGGGATAACATAGTAAGAAACATGAAATTCTGAAAATATTTCTAACTCTTTACTATTTTACCTTGCATACCAAAACTTCTGAAATTTTCTTAATGAGGTAATGAAAATCAGAAGGAATCACCCAGGCAGTGTTTTAAGATGGCCCCTTAATTTTTTTTTTTTTTCAAAAGAGATGTTCTAAAGGTTTATTTTTGAAATAAGGTAAAATCTTAAGATGATCAGAGACTTAGGAGAGCTTAGATAGAGAATACACTTTCGAAAACTGTTGGCTCAGAAGTGATGAAACACATCTTGAGTTTTAAATTTGGATTAGGATTTAGACTTAGATCAGACTGCTATTGCAAAAATCACCCACTGAGTGAATACTACTCTGTGTGCTCCACAATCACCACCATCCCACAAAGTGCGGAAGGCACTACTTTTTTTTAGATTATTGAACTTTCATTTTTTCACACCTCCTTCACATGCAGCTGGAGTGGCTTAGAGTCTCAGTAATAGGTTTGATTCATTGCTGCTGCTCTGAAGTCTTGGTTTTCATATTTTTAGAGTTTCACAAAGAGGGACAAAATATATTAAGAGATCATATATTTCAGAAGTCATTTTATACTATTATTGCTTTTTTAAATGCTTACTTTTGAAATAAGGCATGTCTTTATCTGAAAGTAAAAATAACCAAGCAATGTAAACATAAACACATACTCAAAAATTAATATATTTTGATTATAATCTCAATGGTAACATATTAATGATATTACATTCATAAGTAATGATGCCTTATAATGAATGCATAAAACAGAATAAATTTATAAATAAAAGTATGAAAATGTGTATATTATTTATGTGTGCATATACATACAGATGAGAGTTTCTTAGTATTTATATGTAAAATATAATATATTTATACTCACTTATGTTCTAATTATAAATCTGATATAAAACATAAATAAAATTTTGTTATATATGACATATGTAAACATTTGTGTATATACTAATACCTTATATTTGTGTGTATTAACAATTTAAAGTTTCATTTTATGAAATCAATTTAAATTTTAATATACTAGTGACTACATATTAATTGATTATGCCAATTTATAGTCAGCTATTAGTCTACCTCTACATACTAGATGGAAACATACAATTAATTCAGTTAAAAAAAGCTGCTTTTTTTCTATTGTGACTTATTAACCCTATAATCTGTAACCATTTTCCAATATTAAGATTGAATTCCAAGAGACAAAAATTAGTGAATGCATTTGTATCCCTCTTCAAATGTATTTATTCTTAATAATGACATTGTGTGTCTTCAGAAAGCATTTATTATTTATCTTCCACAAATCATTATGACTACAGACTTTTCTAGCTAGCAATTTTATTTATACATTAAATTTTCAATCCTGTTTTAATACCTATGTACAAATTTTGAAAGTAAAACTGTACTAGGAGTGTGATGCTTTTAACTATTTCATCAAGTGAGAAAATTAATGATATAGTGAAACCAAACTAAAATGTTTTATTACATTAATATCTATGATCTAGATTAAGACATTTCTGCAATATATAACTATCATACAGTTTATATGAACGATTCTGCACATATATTTATGTCACATATTGAGGAGTATCCATAATCACTCTGCAAAAGTGAGATGAAGTCCTGCCACCCAAAATTTGATTCTAATTTCAAAACAGATGACAAGTACCCAAATGTTATGAAAAGATTTATTACACATAAGGGTATCCAGAGAGGGTGAGGCAGCCCCTTAGGAAGGTCTAAAAATGACTTTAAAGAATGGGAGAGGCCTAGCGCTTTTGTTTTTATTGTAGTTGGAGAACTAACTCCCACCTGGGGAAGCGCTAATCTGGTTTAGCTTCCTACTTCTGTCAAGAGAGGGGGCACCTGGTCTCCTTATTGGTTTAAGATGTGGGGCAAAGAGAAAATGTGGATAGATCTGCTGGCAGTCTGCCCTCATTCACATACTAAAAATGGAGTCAGCCGTTTTTACAACATGATATAAATAAACTCTCTGCAAATAAAGTATTATCTGTTAAAACCAGAAAGCTCATTTTTATTTAACTAGAAAAACATTCTTTAAAACAAATTTTTGATTCAAAGTATGCAACCATATTCTTTAAAATGAGTAATACAGAATAATTTATGGACCCCGTGCATCATATTTTAAGCAGATTTAGTTGAAGAACTCTGTCTATCACTATAAGACTCTGTTTTTAACATATACAATATGTCTGTCTTGCTTGCTGCCAGTCTGCTTGGCATTTTCCAATTTTCTTAAGAATCTCTGAGTTTTGTCTTTAAGAAATAAAATTTCATTATTCTAGTTTTTTAGAGAGTATCACCATCAAATGGATTTTCACTCTTATCTATACGGTTTTCTTTCAAAGCAAATGGTAATATCATGTACAGTATTTTCTCCACCTAAAATTATTTTTCCTGTCTTTTCATGTCTTTGATAGACCTCCTAATAGGATAAAAATTGCTTTACCTGATGGATATTCACAGTGATGTTTCTGCTTCAAGATATGCCAAACATGTTTTCTGGGCACTGCAAAAATGAAACAAAAATATCGTAAATGCTATAGGCAAGGTATCTAAATTGCTTTTATTTATTCATTACTTTAATTTACAAAAATATTATATGTAATTTAACTTCATAAGACCTCTTCTATTAACTAATCTGTAAAAATATAAGTTATAGAATTTCTATTTTATCAAATGCATGAGGAAACATTAATTATAAATTTAGTAAATAAGAACAAATATTTTATAATAACATTAATTATTAAATAAGTTAAATATATCAAAAGACACAATGATTATTGTGCATATGAGTTTAATATTTCTGAAATATACTTCTTTTATAACATGCATTTCAGAAAAAAGTTGAGGGTATATTATTTCTTGGACTCTGTATTATTAATAATAATTCTAAATTTTTATTAGCTCTTTATCTGGATTGTTTTTAATTAGCATGAGAAGTCTAATACTAGTAACTTTTGAAGTGGGAGCAGGTATCATTGAATGATCCTTTGCTCTTTTCCAGAGAGAAAAGTAGCAGTACAGCAATGGAAGAGACTAAAATAATACAGTGAATGCTGTCAACTAAGGGACTCTAGGAGGATATTCTGGTTAAATGCCTGAAGAAGACTATCACAAGAACAGTCATGAGCTTACATGTAGAATGTGTTGTTCACTAGATTGCATACTTATTGGAGTTAATTAGGGAAGGATACAGGTTCCAATTATTGAAAACAAATGTATTATGTCAGCATCCTGTGGATTATTCAGTAATCATAACCAAGGCAAAATAATTCTCAGCATCTTGTATCATTTAAAATTCTACATTCATCCCTCTTTTTTTCTTTTTAAGTTCCCTAAAGAGAAGCTCTAATGGATAGATTGTGTGAAATTGATCAGGTGTTGAAGCAGAAGTAAATATCCCTCTTATTTTCTGATTCGCTCGTCATTAGAGAAGGTGTTTTTAAAGAATAATAATTCTTTAGGAGAAATGAATACATGATAAACTTATAATTCTTTTATTTCTGTTTCATTAATAGAGTGACACTTTAAATGAGAATTTTTGGGAAAATTTGACTTTAAAACAATTGTGTTTTCTGCCTGAAAAGATACCAAAGAGAATTTTGAAGTATTTTGAAGTACTCTTAAAAACTAGAAAAATATTCTTAAATAATCAGCAAAGTTTTCTTCAAAAATATTATTTCTTCCATGTTAACTTTTTCTTTCAACCATCTATTTTCCAAGACTTTTTGTCTTCACCTGTGGCACACATCCTATGGCTTATATTGGTTGGCCATAAATTTATTAGCATTAGGACATACTATCTTTACAAGATTTTTTGTAATATGAGTTTATAACATTTTGTAAAGAATCTTTTGTGGTATAGAAGTTAGTAGTTGCATAAAAATTAGGAGTTGTTTAAAATATATTTCTAACATAATCCCAAAGTGAATGAAAGTATAGATATGTTCATATGTGTATAAGTACTAGGATAATGACCAAAACAGAGCTAAGCATGAATGATAAAGAGAAACAGAAAAAATACAACCTAAATGTCCAATAGGAAATATGTTGAAGGCATAGTGTCTTAGCTTATTCTTTTAAAAATATGCACATATTTTTACTGATGGCACAAGAAAGAACAGAGTACAAGAAAAAAGCATTTGCCATTTTTACTCACAGTTTTAGAACATCGTAATTTGGTCCTGCTTGTTTAGGCGTGTGGGAAGGCAATACATCAAGGCAGAAGCACATGGTGAAACAAAACCATTTGCCTTATCATGGGGAAGTAAGAGAGAGGGAGGAAGAGACAGGATCATTTAATCCTCTTCAAGAACATGCTCCCAATGACCTAAAATCTCCCACTAGCCCTACATTTAAAATTTAACATTTAACCAATCATTTAACACATAGGGACATTCTATATGGAAATCATAGAAGGCATTATAGATGACCTTATGTGATAAGTAATAAAAAAAACATTTACTCTAAATTTTTTAAATGACATAAGAATATATTACATATGAAAAATAACATCTTACAGTCATGTGTTGGAGACAATGAAACCAGACTGGGAGACAAAAATGGGTATTTTGACATAATCTTGCAGAATACATTTCTGCAAATAAGAAGCTACTTGGAGAAACAAAGGAGGGTAAAATATTATAAACAATTAGAGAATTAAAATTGGAAAAGCTACTCCTTGTTCATATATATATATGGAACTAGAGCACAAAACAGCCTAGTTGTACAGCATTTATTATTTTGTGATAAAAATTTGAGATAAATGTGGTTTCTGTTCATGAAGTGAGTATTTGACACATTGATGTTTTGTGACTTAAAAAATGACAGGTTAGTGGAATGTATTTATCCAATGCTCACAGTATTTTATCTTGACACTGTAAAAATGTAAGGTATTGTGATAATGGCTCATTGAGATGTAAGGCCAGGTAATTCTTTGTAGTGTGGAAGTACTCTACGTATTATTGATCTTTATCAAAGTCCCTGAATTCAGCTGACTTGGTGCCAGTACCCCACCTCAAACCCCCCTTTCAGCTGTGACAACCAGAAAAGTTTGCACTTTTTCCCTGGGGGAAAGGCAAGATTGTACTTGGTTGAAAACAACTGAGCCAGAGTGGCAGCACAGTTTCTTCATATGGGGAGCTGCCATGTAGAGAATAAAGCAAAGAATTTAAATGTAAAAATATAGTATTAAATGGTGAACAAAAAATTAAAAATTGAGATGACTAGAAGGAAGTAGTAGGCAATATCAAAGGCTCAAGATGAAGTGATAACACAGAAACCAAAGCAGAAGAGAGTCTGACAATGATCAGAAATGGGTACATTCACTTAAAGATAAGAATCTTATAAGGAACTTTTTTAAAAAAGCACACTTATAATCTCAGGATTTGGGATTTGGGAGACTGAGACAGGAAGATTGAAGTTTTGTTATTAGCCTCAGCTATTTAGTGAGGCTCTCAGACACTAAGACCCTGTTTCCAAATAAAAAACAAAATAGGTCTGAGGTAGAAGGCCCTTGAGTTTCATCCCCAGTATCATATACAGACACAAAGACACAGAAAAAAAAAAAAAAAAAAAACTTTTTTCAAGTATTCTAATTTAAAAATGCTTTCCTTATGTCTCTTAATTCTAGGCTGGATAACAGGATTTAACGTGAGAAAGAAAACACATAAAATGGATGACGACTCTTCAAGAATGCCACTGTTCTTAAAAATTATAATGCTTAAGTCATGAAGCTTAGATAATATTAGTGACATTATTAAATCCTAAAATATGGCTTCTATATATAAGAAGGATACTAGTTAATAATACACTTAATACACTCAGAAGTTGGTGGTAGGAAATCCCAAACATCTTCAGTCAAACTTAATGTTGTATTTAAAGCTGAACCAATTTTTAAAATATTTTTCTAAAATTAATTTTTAAAGAAGATAAAAATATTAATATAATTAAATAATATATTCAAGAAATATATTCATTTTACATTGTAAAGTCATAGTATTTGAGATTTTTTTTTTAATTTTATTTTATTGGTGCACTGTATTCATACATCATAGTGGGATACAAACTTTTGTAGACATACATGCACACATCGCCCAGTCAGCCCCCACCCGATCCCCACCCCATTCTCTCCCCATCACTCCCTCCCATGCTTGGCTTAGTGGTTGACATCTAGTATTATAGCAATTTATCCAAAATTAAAAATGATAATCTCACATAACAGTTTCATTTGTCTGATACCAAGCTTTTGATGACTTAAAGATAACATTTCAATATTTCTTTTTGCTTTCTTTCTTACCAGAGAATATTTTTTTCTTTTTTTTAGGTGAAACTATCATACATTTATTTTTCAGAAAAAAATCTATCCTGATATGGAATATGGACTCTAGATACCCAAAACAATCTCAAAGCAAAAACAAAGCTAGAAGATGTATATTTTCTGATTTCAAACCATATAAAGCTACAATAATTGAAACAGTGTAGTACTGTTCTAAAGGCAGATATATAGACCATTGGAGTTAAATACAAGCCTAGAGCTAACTTCTTCCCTATATTGTCAAGTTATTTTTGACAAGGTTTCCACGAACATTTGGTGGTGGAAATAATAATCTTTTAACTAAATATTGTTGAAAAATAATAATTACATGGAAAAGAATAAAATTGGACCCTTACCTAATCCCACATACAAGTATTAACTCAAACTAGATAAAAGACCTAAATATAAATCTTAAGACTATAAACTTTTAGGAGAAAATCTGGGTCATAAAACCTCACAACATTGAAATTGGCAGTGATTTCTTGGATATGATTTCAATGGCACAGGCAACAGAAGAATATACAAACTCCCTAAAAAATAAAAGAAAATATTGTATATCCAAAGACAATGTAAACAGAGTTAAAAGTTACTAATAGAATTGGATAAAATATTTCCAAATGCTATATCTGAAGGTATATTAATATTCCAACTAGAAATCCTAAAAATTAACAACAATAAAGGCAAACAATACAATTTAGAGATAGGTAAAAGACTAACATAAATAATGAATCTCCACAGATAACCAATCTTAGTTGTCTGTTGGATGGAAACTCTTGTTTCTCTGGTTCTGGTGAGTGTTACCTATTTCTTCTTTGTAGTTAATCTCTTTGAGTATTTTCTCTAGCGCTGGTTTTGAAGACATAAATTCCTTCAGTTTCTGTTTGTCATGGAAGCTTCTTATTTCTCCATCTAATTTGATAGAAAGTTTTGCTGGATAGGAAATTTTTGGCTGGAAGTTGTTTTCTTTCAGAGTTTGGAATATGTTACTCCAAGCCCTTCTGGCTCTCATGACTTGGTTTGGGAAGTCTGGAGTGATTCTAATTGGTTTGCCTCTGAATATCACTTGGCCCTTTGTTTTTGTTGCCTTTAAGATTCTCTGCTTGGCTTCCACATTGGTCATTTTGACAATTATATGGCGTGGGGATCCTCTTCTCGGATCCTGTCTAAAGGGAGTTCTATAAGTTTCCTGGATCTGTGTATCAACCTCTTGCTCTATAATTGGAAAATTTTCTGCTATTACTTCCTTGAAGAGATTGTTGATCCCTTTGGTATCACTTTCTTTTCCCTCCTCTATTCCAATTATTCTTAGGTTAGCTCTCTTAAGATGGGCCCATATTTCTTCAATGTCAGATTCCTGCTGTTGGATATCTTTTTCTAGATTAGAAACTATGCATTCATTTTTGGATTGCTCATCTTCTAAGAGCGAGATTCTGTTCTCCATGTGGTCTAATCGGTTGTTTGTGCTTTGAATTGAGGCCTTTACTTCATTAATTGCATCCTTTATCTCTTTTTGGCTCTCTCTGAGTTCTTTTCGAAGCACCTCTATTATTTCTACAGTTATTTTCCTGATTTGATCTTCTAGAAATCTCTGATTTTCTGTTTTATCAGGTTCTGATGTTGTGGGGTTGTGCACATTCATTACTGCAGTGTTATTCCTCTTTCCCATGATTTCGGAGGTTTGTGCCTTCTCTGGGTTCTTCCCTTGGGTCACTATGGCTTCACTTAAGGTGCTCTGGATCTCGAGTCTGTATTATCTCAGACCCTACTACTCCTTTACTGGGTTGTATCACAGAGTCTCCGACCCAGGGAGTCGATAGAGGCTGCTTTAAACTATGGGGGATGCCAGGTTGCACGCTCTCCTATGGTGTGATATCTCTGCCACCACCACTCCCTCACTGGGTCAAGTCCCAGGAGGCACAATACTGGGATTTCTCCTCTGTGGCCCGCAATTTGACTCACTGTTCTTGAGTACGTAGATGTAGCTGTACTGGACTCGGTGAATTCACTGCTGCTGCCGCCGCCGGTGGCAATATGGCGCCTCTGCCACGCCCTCGGCCATGAGGCTGGTGTATTTTTTCTTCTCTGGTTTTGATTTCCACTCTGAATCCCTGCAGCGTGTGCTGAGCTCAGCCACTGGGAGCTTTAAATGCTGTCTGCGCCGAAAGATCCCGCCTGGCTGTTCCGCATCGGCTCACCTCGGCTTGCTGTAGCCGTCCGCTGAGTTCGCCGCTGCCGCCGGCAGTATGGCGCTGCTGCTGCGTCCTCCGGCGCGTGTTTCTCCTCTGTGGCCCTGAGCTCTGTTCTCAGTTCACTTTCTCTCTGGAGCCTGGTGGTTTTTTTTGTTTTTCTGGTGATGGTGTTTTCTGGCTATGAAAGGCGCTCTTTTTGTGGTAATGGAGATTGGTTGTTAGCGGGACTCTTAAGCCCCGCTTTTCTCGGTCGCCATCTTCCCGGAAGTCCAGTATTTGAGATTTATATTTTATTATTAATTCAAGTATGCCTAAAAATGTTTGACAAATAATAAGCGAAACATAAAAGTATGTATATTTTATGAAAATTAATTTAATTATTTTAAGAAAGTGACAGAACAATGATTTTCTGAAAGAATAGCTGGGAGGGAATTATTTTTATGTCTTTTAACACCTCTATTTTTAGCAGACAGCGAAGCAAAGTGAACATGAGAATTTGCCATAAAAGAAATTTGTAAATGTAAATGAAATGGCATGAATAAACGGCTTGGAATGACACCATGCAGGGTTTCAATCAGAGGTCTCTCCTTGGCCCTTTTCATCTTACTCAGAGCCCTCACCATTACATACTGAAATATTTGTTCCTATCTAAATAGTCTATATCTCTTACATATTGGTCCCAATGCTGTAGTTAATATGATTACATCTTACAATATAACATAATTACATAGTATGAGAAATATATTATGTGCAATAGTACATCTGTAAATGAAATAAGTGATTATTCCATATGAAAACAAATTTGATTATTTATATTTGTGATTGGTAAACTACCAATATAATTGCACTTTGCTTGAAAAAGATAAAAGCTATACATTTAGTTAAGCTAAAAACATTATTTAATGCTTGTTATGCTTCCAACATTACTTAAATTCTGTGTCAGATAAAGAGGAAGTAGAAAGTTAGCTTCTGCATTGGAATTCTCCCATACTTCACTGGACATTTAATGGCCTTCAAAGTCAAATAAGAGTTAACTTTGATAGTCAGCTTTCCTGTTTCAACATAATGTAGATTGCTTTTTCTTAATTACTGTGAGAATGTCCAGTATTGTATTAATTCATTATGCCATATCAATTTTAGGAAGATTAAATCATGGAAAAGCCCAAAGAAACTAAAATAAAGATATTAATTTGTGCAAATAACTATTATAAATTTAAGTAAGTCAAAATTATGACAAATATGTGATTTATTAAAAATATTTAGCAGAGAAAATGAATACTAATGTATGAAAATGACTATTTCATCCCAATATGAAAATACTTAAGTACAGAAAGAGATTATATATTTTATTTTAATTTTGGTTGTCAGTGATGTGGAACAGTTTTGCATGTAATTACACCATTTTATAGGTTTTATAATCATACACTTTTCTTTTTATATTCTTTTTTTTTTTTTTTTTTTTGTGTGTGTGTGTGTGTGTGTGTGGTCCTGAGGATAGAACTCAGGAGCAATCTATCTCCAAGCTATACTCCTAGCCTAATTTTTGTATTACTTATTTTGAAACAGGGTCTCACTGAGTTCCCAAGGGCCTCACTAAGTAGCTAAGGTTGTCCATGAACCATGATCCTCCAGTCTCAGCCTCCAAAATACTGGGCTTATAAACTTGTGCCACCATGCCCAGCTTATGTTTTTTATTTGGAGATGGTATTTCCATTGCTTTTCCTAAATAGATAATTTAGAGAAATCAAGACAAAAAGGAGGTTTTTTTTTTTTAATTTTTACCCTGCTGCCAAAAATTTCCTAACCAGAAATCTATCAGTAGATGAAAATTTCACCAATACTGTAGTATGATATTCTACATAAGCAAAGAAACAGTGTAAAGAATGATCATTATATATTTATTGGATAGGAACGAGATTAGTCTGACTAGAATAAGGAATCTGCATGTATTGATGAAAGAAGAATTCAGATGGGTCAAGAAGAGGAAGTATAGAATATTAAAAATAGAAAAAATAAGCTGGGCATGGTGGCGCACACTTGTAATCCCATCATTGGGGAGGCTGACACAGGAGAATCAGGGTTCACAGATAGCCTCAGCTACTTAGGCCCTTGGTAACTCAGTGAGACACTGTTTCAAAATAAAGAATAAAAAAATAGGACTGGGGGTATAGCTCAGAGGTAGAACACCCTTGGGTTCTATCCCCAGTACTACAAAAAAAAGAAATATTTTCATCTGTTAATCAGTAAATATTGGAGATATAATACATTTTAGAATAAATAACTGACCTAAAGAAAAGGCATTGTGGTAGGCAAAGTTGTTTGAAAAAGGAAAAATTGTAGACCATGAATACAATTCAACTTCAAGGATACTAAGAGCTAGAATAGTATAGAAGGCTAAATAATGGCCACCAAAAATACATTCTCATATTAATCCTGAAAAATGTGACTGGTATCTCACATGTAAAAAATAATTTTTTTGAGGTTGGAAGATTATCCTATATTTTCTAGGTGGTTCCCAAGTGTAATCACATACACCAATTTAGGAGAGAGAGATTTGACATTCAGAAGCAGAATAGGCAATGTAAACATGGAAGCAAAGATTAAAATGCTGTGGTCACATCCATAACTCCAGAAAGGCCAACAAACACTAATCTAGAATAAACGAGTATGGCCTTCCCTTCCAGCCTCAGGAGAAACAAGGGCTCTGCTGCTGTCTTGTTTGGAGCCCAGTGAGATTTACTTTAGTCTTTCGGCATCTACAACTGTAAGACTAAATCTATTATTCCAGCCACTATGTGCATGGAAATGTATTAGTCATGGTGGCAAACTAATACAAATAGAATAATTGCTTATTTAGACACAATATTCACAATATGTTATGGTATTTCTGACATTAAGGTTATATGAAAGTATGTAACAGCAGACATTTAGAAACAAATTAAATATTTTAAAATCTCTATACATAACATATATTTGGAACTTGGGACAGGTAATTGCATTTTTTAAACATTGGTTTCCTTTCCTACAAAGTGAAATTTTTTAATCTTAGCTCATAGAATTATCATAAAATATAAGAAAACATACATAAAATGTTTTGAATAGTATAAATGTGCTCCAAATGGCAATGCAATTATTCTGTTTGCTTTATACCTATTTTCACTTCCTGACTCAATTTCATAGAAATAAATCTTAGCCATATTTTTCTCTTAATTCTGTGTTTGCCACATAGCTTATGTTCAATAGATTTCTTTTTGAGTAAACAGATGGCTAGATGGATGGATGAATAGTGTGAATAAGTAATGAAAATCTTTTTTTAAGAATTTGGTTACTAACCAAAGCCAAGTGAAAAGGAAATATTTAATTTAACATTTCCCACTTGGATTTACTTCAAAACGTCATTTTCTATTGGTAATTTTTAAATAATATTTTAAGTGACTATTCATAGAAAAATGTAAAACTGAATTCTTGGGAATTACTTAGTTTTATGAAGAGTAAACATACTTAAAGTAGAGTAAACATACTTAAAGTAGAGTAAACATACTTAAATATGATATTATATTTAAATAGAATCATATTTAAATAGAATACTGGAAATATCATATTTAAATAGAATACTGGAAATATAAGAAATATAAAAATCAGTAGTAAAAATGTATATCCAAATCATATTGTCTTTAGAAGCATTTCAAATGATATTTTGATATATTTGTGATTAGTTGAGTTTCTGAAAAATTACCAGATGGTCATAACATTAAAGTCAGTTCAATGTTTATTCTGTGTTGAAGAGGCCATGCATCAATTCCAGTTTTCTGTATTTCTTATTTAGTCTTTTGCTTGCACTCAATAAAATTTTCATCTACTGTTAGATTTCTAATTAGGAAATGTTTTGCCAGCAGAGTATGCAGCATTTTTTCATACTGAAAATTCCTGTTGATTCTCTTAAATATATCCTCAATATATAATTGTGTGTGCATGGGCTCTCTGATATCATGTACTTCCTCAGATTATTTTATTGCAGATATTCAGATAATATTAGAAGCACTATTATGTCCTTTTCTATCACCTGTACACATGGAACTATGCAGGAATTATTTTTTGTCATCTGGTCACATGTTAAAACAGGCGACAACTGTCTTCAGCTATAATATAAGCAGCAACCAATTTCAGAAGCTGAAGTGGATGAAGGTGACAAAATCACAATCTTTTAACCCATTCAGGATGCTTATAACTACCTTCTTCATTACTATATTTCTTTATTTCTATCCCCAATTTTTCTATATGCATGACATGCCTTAAATGGTCTAAAATAGAAATAAACATCTAAAGCGAGAAATGGTTTAAGTAGCCACATTACTTTCTACTCAACTATAATACATGAGAATTATTTTAAATAAGACTAGCTTTTATGAAAAAAGGATTGTAATACAGTCTCGTAACTCATGTGAATCTATATAAAAGAGGGCCATTCACATATAAATTTCATTCTAAATTCTAGATTATATAATATCTATAATCAACAGTATCTATAATAAAGTTATTGTAGTCTTACTAAAAGCTAGTGAATTCTTATGAAAAGGAGTGCAGCCAAGCATTAAGACTGGGTGATTATCAGAGGAGAATAGTTCAGAACTTTATTGCCAATTATCAGCTGCTTAATTCATAAAACATGTATTGGCTGCTATTATTTGGAGTGCTTGTAACACATTTCTATTAGAAAAATTACATACTAAAGTATTGTGCCAGTCCAAATAGGCACTTTCATAACTCCAAGGTAAATTTCTTTATGTGGCTTCAGCCTTATTTTCAAATCCACTTGAGTCATTTGTTGGAACTGAAATAAAGCCATTTCAAAAGAATGTTGTCAGAAGATCGATATCTTTGAAACTATGCTTTGGTGGTGCCTGAGCATTTTTGTAAAATCAGAGCCCATTATTTGGTGATAGAATTCTGGATCTGCTGATATAAACTTTTAGTTTTAAACATCACCATAATATTCCCTGCTCTCGTTGCTCATTACATATTGCATTAATATTTTTGATATGTGAAAAATCATATATCTTTATTGAGTTATTTATAGAAATTATATACTCAATATTTTGTGTAATTTTATACCATTGTACATTACTGTCTTCCTAAGTCATAAAATAAAAGAATGCTGGGTGTGGTTTTGTAATCCTAGTTCTTGGGAAGATGAGACAGGAGGATCGCACAGGTTTGAGGCCAGTCTCCGCTACTTAGTGAGGACCTCAGCAATGTAGTGAGACCCCGTTTCCAAATAAAGTATAAAATAAAAGAATGACTAATATCAAATATTTTTGAACAAAAATTAAGAGCTCATAATCTAGATAGGGAGAGAAAGTGTGGGAAAATTGACTTCTTGATATCATGCCTGGATAGTAGAGCAATAAATCAAAGCGACTCCTAATTAATCATAATTATTCTCAGATCTACTTAGTGAATCATTTTATTATTAGTTTTGTCTTTGAAAATGTTCACTGGCACACCAATGGTGTGCGTCCTGATATGTCTGTCTCTGTTATTAGATCACAAAAGATTGTTACAGGTAGGTGGTATTCAGGGGACAATGCAAGGCCCTTAGCCCTCTCTTTTTGATTCAGGATTTCCTCTCACCTCTTTGTTCATGTTTCTCCAGAAAGTCTGTCTTGGTGTCATCTGAAATTTTCATTCTATTATAAACAAAGGCCCATTCTTATCCTTTTTAGAAAAAGTCTCACTTCTTTATTTAATTAAGGTCAACTTCATTCTCTTTAGTGTTTCCTTCTAGACTGTCAACAAGAAGCTGTACATTCTCCCAAACTCTATGTATGAAAGAAGCCAAAGATAGAATTAGTTTATAATTATTTTCAGATCACTACTTCTCAACTTATATAAGATTTTTTTTTGTTATTTTGTTGTTGTTGTTGTTGTTGTCCTTTATAGATTTGCCTTTTATGATCTACTATCTGCACCATTGTTTTCCTCATCTGTGGTTCTATTTTCTACCATTTCAGTTGCTCACTGGAAAACCTGGTCAAAAAATATGTATGCTTATAATCCCAGTACTTGGGAGACTGAGACAGAAGAATTGTAAATTAGAGGCCAGAGAACGGTAATTTAGAATATGTTTCAGCATACCCTGTCTTCAATCCCCAGCACACATACACACACACACACACACACACACACACACACACACACACACACAGGAAGGCATTGAGTATAGTTACACCTTTTTTCCCCCATCCTTTTTTTCCCCAGCACATCTTGTTATTTTTATTAATGTCTATCTCAATAGTTTCTCTTTAATTCAAATGTTCTCTGTCTTCTCTCTTTAAGCATATTTTACTTCCAGCTTGCCAAATAAGGCAGTTGTCAGTAAATGACTTTATAAACATATAATGTTATGATTACTACATTTCAACCTCACCTTTATTACATTGTAACTATTTTCTTTTCTTAATCAGCAAAGGAGAGTACTTCCACGCCAACCCCATTGTATTTTATGTCCACATATACATGCTAAGTCTGATTTATCCTGAATAAACCATAAAATATTCTCTGCTCATTGCCTTTTTATCCTTATGTTTTCAGTAACTTTCTTTGCCTCTGAGCCTTGGCTTAGAAGGCATATGTTTCTGAATATCCGATAGGATTATGTACCAATATACTAACCTTAAATTGAGAATTTTATGAATAAAAATTGAATTTAACATACACAAGCTAATGAACATTATAATTTAGGAACTCAGGATACTGGAAAGCATTGATTGCTTATTCTTGTGATCCTATTGCTGAGTAGGTGCAGCAGCTTTCACTCAGTCTTCAGGGAGAGTGGCCCTCTTCATATCACCAGCCCAGAAAATATCCACATTCAGAAATTATTGTATGATTTCTACTGAACATATATCACTTTTCATCATTGTAAAGGCTAAAAATCATAAGCCAAATAATTATAAATCCATTGTTAATAAGTATATATATATATATATATATGCAAAAATGTGTCTCTTGCTATCTAACACAGCAATTTCTCAATTTTCCTTCAAAGCAAAATTAATCTTTATTAGTTTTTCAGTATCCCTTCACTCTTTAACCTACTGCTAATTGGGTACAGAAACAGTCTTCCTTAGTCAACCAGGAGAAACAAAAGTACCAAAATGACTCCTAAATATTCTTTTATGGCTTATATAATCCCTTAACCTCTTTGTCCAACCTTAAATAATCATGCCATCTTTACCTAGTGAGGACTTAAGAGCCTAGGACAAACACCAGTTTCTCTATTTAGAATGAGGGCAGAAGGTCCTGACTTCTTCAAATCTTTTCATCTCACTTGATAAACACTTCTTTAATTCTATATGGCTGCTTGAATACTAATGGTATTGACTTAGAATAAGTACTTTTTAATTTAGTTATTTTTTGTGTGTATACTAGTCATTGAACACAGGGACACTATCTCTGAACTATGTCCCCCACCCTTTTTATTTATTTATTTATTTATTTATTTATTTATTTATTTATTTATTTTTTGTTTGTTTGTTTTGAAAGAGAGTCTCACTAGATAGTCTTCCTATGTTGTTATGGCTGTTCTTAAATC
The DNA here is from genome assembly GCF_963383645.1 of Muscardinus avellanarius. Lineage (NCBI taxonomy): Eukaryota > Metazoa > Chordata > Mammalia > Rodentia > Gliridae > Muscardinus > Muscardinus avellanarius. The sequence continues at coordinate 153,232,073 of NC_137787.1, forward strand.
TACAGTCCTCCTGTCTCAACTTCACAAATAGGAATTAAAGTATGGGCCACCATGCCCTGCTGGAAATAAGTATTTTTAAAGAAGAAGTCTATAGTTTAAACTATGATATATAGTTTAAAAAAAGATATTCTATGAAATGTTCATAAAATCATGAGCAATTAAGAGGAGAATATTTTGCTGAGAAGTAAACTGAATAATATAATGTGTTTATTTGTAAATTATAAAATAAATTTTAGATAGCATTTAATAAAAAATTATTGACTAAACAGCTGTGTAGAACTCAAAGAGTAAATATTTTATGGTGGATGCTGAAGGAGTAGACAAAATCCGAGTACTGTCTGATAAGGGATTGCTTTTTGCTGGAACTTACAAGGCCATAGTGAGTACATTATCAGGGACACTGACATTTTATAGATTTTTTTTTATAGATATTTTGTTTTTATAGATATTTGGTTTTCACAGATATTTTATTTGTATTTTGTTTTGGCAACTAGTTAATGGCTATTACTTTGCCCTTTATTCAGTTCTCTTTTCATATGCAGTAGAATTAAAGACAGAATTCATGACAGTGCCTAAGATTTCTTGGATATAATTATATTTTGTTTTCTCTATCTACAGGTGAACTTTGATGTTGAGTGTATATTCATTACAGAAATCAATAAAAAGAATATAGTGATAGCTGATAATCTATAGATATCAGTAATATATGCCCTGAAACTGAAAATTTTATATTTCTATGTGAAAAACAGATGGTAGAATTATCTATATGTGTACCTATGAGGAGTAGAGTTTATAATACACATAGTTTCTATTGAAGATGATAGGCTGATTAACCCCCTACCAAGATACATTTTCTGCATGATGTGGAAAGTAGAGACATCTAAATACCTAGTGGTGCAAATGATGAAATACTTCTTCCTTTTCTTTTTTTTTGTGCCATATATAAAGTTATTGAGAAAACTTTGCTCCATCTACTCATGGGCTCCCATTCTTTAGCATAAATTATGTATTTTATTTATTTATTTTGTTTTATCAATATCAATAATAAAATGACTGTGGTAAGTATTTATTAGAAATACAAGAAAAATGAATATTTTAAAGATAAATCAAAGTTTGCTTTGATGCCCAGTGTACCTTCTGGGAAGTACATCCCAAATCTTTTTTTCAATGACAATAGTTGCCTAAGACCATGGAAAGGATTTCTGATGCTTTATGAGACTTCTAAAAATAATCAGGAGCCAGGTGTGGTGGCACACGCGTGTAATCCTAGTACTTGGGAGGTTGTGACAGGAGGACCACAGGTTTTTGGCCAGTCTCAGTTACTGAGTGAGATCCTCCACCACTTAGACCCTGTTTCAAAGTAAAGAATAAAAAATAGTAGCTCAGAGGTAGAATCCCCATGAGATCAGTCCTCAATATTTCCTCCTTGAATGCAAATAAGGATCTCCTATCATCAGTAAATACTTTAAATTGATTATTGAGCTATTTCATGCTGTATAAATATTGCATATATATATATATATATATATATATATATATATATATATATATATACTGGAAAACATAGTGCTGTATACAGAACATACAGATAATTTTATCTGTCTGTTTATATAACTGAATATCTGATTTGTTGTTAATATTAAGCACAATTAAATAAATCAAATTTTTAATATTTATTTGAGCACCTTAACTATGATAGAAAGGATCTCATTTCTGGGGTTATTGCCATAATGAAACAGAAAAAAAAAACAAAATTTAAATAAATATATTTTAATATAAAATAAAGTGGTTTTAATTGCTATTAAAATAAAATATACAAAGAAACAGCTGGTGTCATACATAAATCTGATATAAAAATCACGTTATGGGGAAATCTCTGAAACCAATATATTTGTATACAAATTAAAATTAAGACTCAAAAATTCTAAATAAAAAAATGAAATGAAACTGTTAATATGTACCAGTTTTTATTAGTTCTCAAGAGAAAAAAATATATAGAAAATGACCCCAATGACCAATATACGACCAATATCTAGTCATGCTCCATGAAGGTATTTACCGAATTCAATTGCCAATCTCCCATTGATTTGAAAGCATCGCTATGCTCAGATCAGCTCTGTAGAGATACAGAGCAAAATAAGAAATTGACTTAGAGATACTTGACTCCAATATGTTTGCTTCAGCTTTTGTAACAGATGAATATAACATTTTCTCAGCTTAAAAATAAATAGAATGTTTTATATATTCTATTGCACTTGAAGTTTTCTTTGCAGATATCCTATATAACAAATTTCTTATAACTAGTTCTTCTAAACTTAAATTATTTAATTAAATATTTTCTTCTAATAAAGTCTTACTGAAACCCTTCTTGGGAAATATATATGTACAATGTATGTACATATGCCTTTATAGGTAAAACAAGATGCAACTAACATGATTTTAGTGAAATATACATATGGACACATATATTCATATGATAAATTTATTAGGTGTTAAGCATTCTTTCAATTATTTTTACATTACCTATGATTACGTCATTTTTCCAAGTTTAATGTATAATGGTACATATTTTGAGAACATGACAGTTTATTGTTTACCAGAAAGATTTTTCTTCTCAAATATGAGGGGGATGTTTTTGTGTCTCAATCTATCTTTTGAAGAAAGAAATCCTACTGATTTTATGATGAGTTTCAAGGGACATAGAGCAAGATGAAACAAGCCCAGTGCTTCTGAAATCTACCAGTCTACAAGCACGATTCAGTATATCACTGTGCTCTTTTAAAAGAGAACAAAATCTATAGTGGTTTAAAAGTTAATTCAATGCGTTTCCCTTGGCTTGTGCTTACAATAATGCATTTTATGAGTTTTCAGAGAGGGTTTTTTTGTTCCTGAAATAAATTTCATGGTGGCTTGTAAATTTTTTAATGAAATTTATTTTTGAGCTAATATCAAGAAAAAATGCAACAATTATATCTGCTGATTAAATATGTCATTGTGCTATTTATAATAACTTTGTTTTTGGCCTAGAAGTAAATATGAATTTGCTCTAAAATCTATTATTCATTCATCAAAGTGTTTTGAACAATTTTCTAGGCTCTCTATATATTAGAGTATACACAGAAGTTACTGTGATGCTTAGACAGCATTTTTTCCCATGGAAGCTCAAAACCTGGTAGGAAGAAAGAACAGGTAGATACATAAAGTAGAAATAATAGAGGGAACCTTCTGCAATGATGAATTTAATCAATAGTGATGCTACCCATTGGTAGTTTCCAGCCTAGTATGTTTATTGGCCATTACAAATGTTGCTAGTATAACTAAAAATGATATTTAAATTCATTTAATTTTAGAAAATTTGAAATAAATAAATAAATAAATAGTATACAGTGGCACAAATAAAGACACATACATAAATAGTATACAGTGGCACAAAACTGTAATCCCAGTACTTAAGGGGCTGAGAAAAGAGGATCACAAGTTCAAGGCTATCCTTGGCAATATAGAGAGGCACTGTCTATAAATAAATAAATAGGACTGAGAATGTCACTGAGTGGAAAACTGTATCCTGGTTTCAGTTCCTATTAATAAAAAAGGCTAATTTCTGACTGCCATTCTTCTTTGGGCTTAGCATGTTTTAGAAAGGTGACAATATATCTGAAATTAAGAACATGAATATATAAAGTATTAAGGAGGTGAATATATATTAAGGAGGTTAATATATAAAGTAGAAAATAAACATGAATTATATCTGGTGCTGATAACTGCTAAGAACAAAATGGACAAAGCAAGGTAAGTTAATAAAAAACTATTTGTAACTCTCTATATGTGACAGTAAGAAAAATTCTTCAACAACTTGACATTTGAGTACAGATTGTCACAATGTGAAAAGAGAAATCCAGGTTAATATCTGAAGAAAAATATTTCAGGGCAAATAAAGCAATAGCCGGTGCAAAATACCTGTGACAGACTTTAAGGAGGTCCTATGATCTCTAACTCCTGGTATTGGTGTCCTCGTGCAATCTTGTTTATGGGCAGAAGTAGAGACAGGCTCAATCAATAGAATAGAGCAAATATGATTGGATGTTCCTCCTCCAATTATGCTGCCACAAACTGTAAATATGTATTCTTCAATAATCTTCTCCCTTGATGGTTTTGATAAAATAAGTAGCTATTTTGGGGAGGCTCAGATGGCAAGAAACTGTCTGAGCAGCCTTCTGCTAGGACAACGGCAGCTTCTGGCTGACAGCTAGCCAGAACATTGTCCCTTTAGCCCACAAACTGCTGGGAACTAACTTCTACCAACATCCACAAGAATTTCAAAGAAGATCCTTACTAAACTGAGCCTCAGATGACACCCTGTTTGAAGACTTCTGAGACCCTGCAAAGAGGACCCAGCTAGACTACACTGAGATTCCTGACTTCTGCAGATTCAATTTTTAAACATGTGTTTGTTAAGCTGCTCTGTCAGTGGCAATATTACTATACTGCAAAATATAATTAATAACAGACTTTAAGCAAAGAACATCTTCTAAAGCAAAATTCTAAAGCAAACTAGAACTCTAATGAGGAAGTCAAAGGGTGAGGACAGGCGATTAAAACCTGAAATCAGTGAATAATTTTCTGCTATTTTTTCTATTTTCTATTTTCCTTCTCTAAATGTAGTCTATGAAACTTCTGATATAGGACCATGGAGAAGATGGAAAGCAAAGAATCAATAAAGGAAACACTTTCACTGGAATTATGTGCATATATGAAATTACCAGTGCCAATCTCAATATCATGGATGAGGAAGGGAAATGAGTGGGGAGGGAGTCAGGGGGAAGATCACCAAGTGCTATTGGCCTGTATGTTACTATCACTCTGAACTATGTTATGAGACTATAATACACCAACAAAAGTACATTAAGATAAAGATTCAGAGCACCTACTTAATGTCTTGGCATAGGGTTGGAATATTTACATTTTAAAAAGAGAATCACACCCTCTTTATGAATGATAACATTTTAGGTGCACTGATATGAAGTTTAGGAACAAGAACATTTGTAAATGGTATTTTATAATTTCATAGTATCACCTACTTAGACTTACTTTCTGCTTATTGCTTTATGAGTAACTTGAAATATGGAGTCTCATAAGTGGAAAGTGAGGAAGCTAATGGCAGTTCTAAAAATGTACTAGCTTCTAAAAATTGAAAATATATCATGTAATTATAGATGACATGGAAACATTTATTATCTTAATCTGTTAGAATCAGAGAACAAGAAGTTCTTTGAATTTCATAAAAGAATGGTTTGTTCTTACTGTCTTTGTATTCAATAAGATTTATTTCTATCAATAGAAAATAAAATAATGCCAAATTGCTTCCATAAAGGTGCTATTGGGTGTTTATTTAGAAGTTCAGAATCTTTCTTCAAGAAAATTCTTACTTAAAGAAAAAAGTCTAAGGTATAGTGCAGAAAAAATAGGGTAGCCATTCTCACCAGCCCTTCTCCCCTTTTATTACAGCCTCATTTCCACCATTCTGTGGACCCTCTCCATGGCTTTATAGAATACATTAGGAAAATCACCCTTCTAAGCACAAGAATATGATCAAATTTCTTTATGTATATGCAGAGTTAATGCAAATATGTTGTGCTGCTTTCTTTTACTGTAACTAATACCTAAGATAATCATCTTCTAAAAATGGAAGGGAATAGAAGAAATGTATAAAACATCATTAAGGCAATATACACTAAACCCAAAGCCAAAATCATATTGAATGGGGAAAAACTGTAAGAATTTTCTCTAAAATCAGGAACAAGACAAGAATGCCAATATTACTACTCCTTTTCATACAGTCCTTGAAATTATTGCCACAGCAATAAGACAAGAGAAGGATATCAAAGAAATTCAAATAGACAAAGAGGAATTAAAACTATCCTTGTTTGCAGATGGCATGATCCTTTATCTAGAAGACCCAAAGAACTCAACCAAAAGACTATGGTAGCTGATTAACCAATTCAGAAAAAAAAATCTAAAACCTAAAGAAATCAATTGCTTTTCTATATGCCAGCAATTAAGAAAGAAAGGAAATTGCATTCACAATAACCCCCAAAACCAATTAAATACCTAGGAATAAACCTAACCAAAGATGTAAAAGACTTCTACAATGAAAACTATAAAGCATTAAAGAAATTGAAGAAGACCTAGAAGACCTTGTAAGATGAAAAGATTTCCCTTGCTCATGGATGGGCAGAAAAAAAATATAATCAAAATGGCCATTCTGCCAAAAGTGATATACAATGCAATTTCTATCAAAATACCAAAGACATTCTTCATAGACCTAGAAAAATCAGTCATGAATTTCATATTGAGAAAAAAAGACCCATAATAGCCAAAACAAGTCTCAGCAATAAGAACTATGCAAAAGACATCACAATTCCTGACTTCAAATTATACTATAGAGCAAGAGTAGTTAAAACAGCATGGTACTGACACAATAATAGGCATACAGACCAATGGAACAGAATAGAAGATACAGAAACAAACCCAGATGCTTATAGTCAACTGACCTTTGACAAAGAGGTCAAATTCATATGCTGGATAAAAGGCAGCCTTTTCAACAAATGGTGCTGGAAAATCTGGCTATTCATTTGTAGAACAATGGAACTAAATCCTTACCTCTCACCATGCACAGGAATCAACTTGAGATGGATCAAAGACCTGGAAATCAGATCAGAGACTGTGAAGCTATTAAAGGAGGACATAGTCTAAAAAATCCAACATGTAAGCACACATGGTAACATCCTGAACAAGACCTCCAAAGCACAGAGAATTAAAACAAGAATTAACAAGTGGGATGGCATCAAATTAAAAAGTTTCTTCTCATCAAAGAAAACTATCAGGAATCTAAATAGAAAGCCTACAGAATGGGAGAAGATCTTTATCAGCTACCACTCTGATAGACCTAATATTCAGAATATACATAGAGCTCAAAAAACTCTATACTAGCAAAACAAATAACCCAATTAAGAAATGGGCAACTGAACTGAATAGACACTTGACAAAAGGAGACATAAATGGCTAATAGATAAACAAAAGAAATGTTAAACATCATTAGCCATCAGGGAGATGCAAATCAAAACTACACTGAGATTCCATCTAACCCCAATTAAAGTGGCAAACATAAAAAGGTCAAATAATAACAAATGCTGGCAAGGATGTGGAGAAAGAACTCTTGTACCCTGATGGTGGGAGTTCAAACTATTTCAGCATGAGGTAAAGCAAGCCAGGGGGCCCATGAGGGGCAGTAAACAAAGAAAGAAGAGGGACTGGGTCCCCCCTATCTCTTTAATGGGCTCCTTTCCCTATGACCTAAGACCTATCACTAGACTCAACCTCTCGAAACTTCCTTAAATGTCTAATAGCACTAATCTAGGGACCAAGTTAACTGAGGCACCTTTGGGGGCCATTTTATATCTAAACAACACTTTATACAGAAAAGTTTTAAGACAATCATTTGCTGCTGTTTATATGGCAATAAAGCATACAATGCCTGGATACTGTACCAGATGCCTCCAACAGTGCTTCTGGGACAACTTATAGCTTTTGTTTTCAACTTTTCTCTACAGTATAGAGGATGCAGGATGTGTGCATTTTTGACAATCCAACTAATATAATAATCTTTGCTATTGTTAAGTTTCTCACTATTACTAATTTGAAACTTAAATTAACTTTGCTTTTCCACAATAATGTAACCTGCTGATGCTATTTATTTATTCTCACTCAATTATAAGTAACTCTATTTACCTTAGATTCTGCAGAATAAAATAAGTTCTGGGTGAAACTGAATTATAAAAGTCAGATAATTATGTAATTTTAAACACTACAGCTCTTTTCATGATGTTGCCATTGTTTAGCAACTAAATTGCCATTTTTCATTCATTTCCATTTGCAGAAAGAATCTCTCAATTATTCTGGCTATTCCTGAAAGAGAGCTGAGACACCAATAGCACTTTGATATGTTTGCTTGGAAACTTTCAGAAAAAAAAATTGCTTTTCTAATACACTAAAAGTGAAATTAGAGGCTTTTATAAGGAAAGTTTGTATATCTCATTGAATATAATTTTAGAAAAAAGTAAGAATGCAGAATTATGTTTTTACATATAACTTAAGAGGCATCAATTAGACATATGAACAGTATAGTTTGATTATTCTATTTTACTGAGATATTTTGAAAGCCCAAGTTACATTCCTACAGCTAATAAACCTCCACATAGTGAATAAGAAAGCAACAATTAATATTTATCTTTATTTAATATTCTTTGCAAACAAAATTATTATATAGATTTCAGATAGGGATTTTTTTATATAATCAGGTAGGGTCTCAAAAGTTGATTATTATTATTATTATTATTATTATTATTATTATTATTTATTATTTTTATACTGGGGATTGATCCAAGTGCATTCTACCTCCAAGCTACAGTAACAGCTCCTTAATTTTTTAAAAGGACCTCATTAAGTTGCTGAGACTCTTGCTACATTGCTGAGGTTGGACTAAGATCTGTTGTCCTCCTGTCTCAGCTTCCCAAGAATTAGGATAACAGACATGCACCACAAGACTATGTTTGTACATTTCTATTTTTTTTAGTAAAAGTAAATATATAACATAAAGCTTAAATAGAAAATTTTCTAATGTATTCTCTCAAAGCAAGTAATTTCTGTTGGATATATAGCATTTTTTAGAGATAGAATATCACTTACTGCAAGTATACCTAACTTGAAAACAAATGATAAAGGAAATCATGTGCCCACTAGGAAGCCAAAAGACAGAATAAACATTTGTTACTATGTATCATAGTAGAATTAAATTTTACTTACAATAGCCACCATAAAAAATGCATAGGTGTGGTGAGCCGCCATTGAAAGATGGCGCCGGCTTCCTGCCTCTGAGCTTGATTAGGCACATGGCTGTGCAGGAAGCAACTCCATATTTGGAGGCTAGGGTTGCGTAACACATGACGTGGTGGTGACCTGACGAGCGTGAGCCAGTGAGTGAGTGAGATGTGGCAAGAAGTGATTGGGGGAGTTAATGTTTATAATGCCCTGCGCGAGGCAGATCTTCGCCATTCCGCCATTACGAGTATCCTGAATAAATGGCTTGCAAGAAGAGCTTCGTGTCGTGTCTTAATCGCTGGTCGAGGGACGCGACAACTGGTGGCCCGTACGGGGAAAAAACAGCTCCCGTGCGTGAAGCTCAGAACTTGCTGTCGTCAGGGAAGGTGCACCGGTAAGTCCCCTGGTAAGTTGGGGGGTCCGCGAAAAATGCGGGTAACCGCTCTCACCTGTGGATAAGGGGAGAGCAAATCCAGTAGAGCTGCGATCAAAGCAGACGCGGGAAAGTGGAAGTAGAGCCGCGGTCAAACAGACGCGGGAAAGTGAAAAGTAGAGCCGCGGTCAAGCAGACGCAGGAAAGTGAAAGTGGAGTTGTGGTTAAAGCAGACGCGAAAAAGTGAAAGTCGAGTTGCGGTCAGGCAGACGCGAAAAAGTGAAAGTGGAATTGCGGTCAAAGCAGACACGGAAACGCGAAGGTAGAGCCGCGATCAAAGCGGACCATTTTTGAATTTCATTTTGAGCTTAGTTTTGGGATGGGGGCTTCGCAGTCTCATCCAATTTTTTTTGGCTCTCCAGGAGCTACTTTATTCTAGAAGTTTAGAATTTAGAGAGTCTACTTTAGAGAAATTTTTAAATGATTGTGACAGAGCTGCTCCATGGTTTGCTGTCTCAGGTAACCTGACAGTTCCTAGTTGGAAAAAGCTTGGTCGAAATCTTGAATATGCCAAGCAACAGGGAAGCCTTAATCCCTGTGTTCTACCTATTTGGAAATTGGTCAAAGGTTGTTTAAAAGATCAAAAATATGATGATGCTATTAAGGAAGGGCAAACCGCCCTCGAGTTACTCAAAGAACAGAAATCTGAAAAGCATAAGTCAGAACGGGCAGTTAGTGAAGCAAAGGAACCTGTCCGTTCCTCACTCTATCCGAATTTGTCTGAATTTAAAGGGCCAGACTCCTCTTCTGATTCTTCTGATGAAGAAAAGGGTTCGTTAAAGAAACAAATGGCCTGTGTGTCAATTCATTCAGCCTCGAAAAAATCTCGTTTGCCTAAATTAGATCCGGACTTTCCTATGCCCTCAGGTTTACAAGATCCTCCTCCTGGGCCACCGCCATCCTTACCATCCTCCACTCAGGGATCTCATAATTCCTTTTGCCCTCAAGTTTGGTCACGTGTTAGAACTGAGCTCCCGTTGGCCTTTCCTATTTTTCAAGATACACAGGGTGCTTGTTTTTATGAACCCCTTGATTTTAAGGTCATTAAGGCATTAGCAGAATCAGTTCGCATGTATGGGGTCACAGCTTCCTTTACATTAGCCCAAGTGGAAGCTCTGGCTAGAAACTGCATGACGCCAGGGGACTGGAATGGATTAACACGAGCGTGCCTCACCCCTGGACAATTTTTGGAATGGAAGGCCTTTAACATAGAATATGCCTCTGATCAGGCTGCTGCTAATGCTCTTGCTGGAAATCCTCAATGGGATTGAGATATGATTTTAGGACAAGGGCTACATGCCCAAAACCAAACCCGACTTCCTTTGGAAGTTTATAATCAAATAAATTTTTGTGCTATTAGAGCATGGAAATCCCTTAGGAGCTCAGGGGAATCTGCTGGTAATCTAACCAAAATTAAGAACAAGTTGAGGTATTATGGCAGCTTGCACAGCTTGGATGTGAATGGAGATATCCTGGTCTCTGTGTTACCAGCGTTCAATATGAAAATTTTACAAAAGCCGCTAACCTGTCTCGGGAGTTGTCAATTTATCTTTTAGGCAACTGGACGGGAGAATTTGAAACCCAACTAGAGAGATTACGCACTGCCGTGGTCACCGTCAACTCGACTCGTGTGGACATCAGTTTGGCCGAAGGACTGTCATCTTGGATAACTCATGCCATGAATCATCTAAAGGAATGGGCTGGATTGGGGGCCTTGATGGGATTATTGGTTGTGGCTGTGTTGTTTTGTGTCTGGTGCATTGCTCGTCTTCGCCAAAGTTTTAATCATAATACAGCCATGTTTATACAGGCCTGTGTGGCTATCGAGGCAGGACAATCACCCCAAGCCTGGCTCGTGGCAGCTAAGGCATAATGGCTCAGGTTGCAAGGCAAAGCACTGCAGCTGAGGGCACAAGTTTGGTCCTCAGGAAGAGTACGCTTGACTGCACACGGGTTAGGCACCCAAGTACCCGTCCCTAGAAAAAGGTGCCAGTGATTAATAGGGGTCAAACCTCTGCTCTTACCTGTTGCCTATAAAAACAAAAAGGGGGAATTGTGGTGAGCCGCCATTGAAAGATGGCGCCGGCTTCCTGCCTCTGAGCTTGATTAGGCACATGGCTGTGCAGGAAGCAACTCCATATTTGGAGGCTAGGGTTGCGTAACACATGACGTGGTGGTGACCTGACGAGCGTGAGCCAGTGAGTGAGTGAGATGTGGCAAGAAGTGATTGGGTGAGTTAATGTTTATAATGCCCTGCGCGAGGCAGATCTTTGCCATTCCGCCATTACGAGTATCCTGAATAAACGGCTTGCAAGAAGAGCTTCGTGTCGTGTCTTAATCGCTGGTCGAGGGACGAGACACATAGGATTGTCACCTGTCATTCTAATTATATAAATCAGATGCCAATAATCACCTCTATAACCCAGGATAACAAGAGTGCTGACCTATTTGCAATTTCTGTGATGGTCAGGAATTAAACATGTATAAAGGAAGAACTGCAAGTGTAAAATAGCACTGTCTCCTTAGTCACTTTGTGACAATTTTCAGTGCTTTTAAAGTATCTTCTTTACTGACTTTAAGAACTTTACAGCCCATATAATAAGGACAAAGATATAACTTTCTTCTCCCAAAAACTATACAGCCCTTTTTTATGGTTAAAAAACCCCCACTAATATGACAATTTCTCTTCCTTGATTATTTAAGGGCTTTTTCAAGTCCAAAATAGGAGAAAAAAAATCCAAGTCTTACTTGGCAGTTTCACTCATCTCACTCATAGTTGCAGGGATAGTAAGGAAAAAATTAATATTTGGTCACCATTGCAAAGAGCAGCAGGGTTTCTTCACAGTGGAGTAATAAGAGCCAAGAGTCACATTTTAATATAAAAACAGGACAACTTCATTTTATCAAATGTGCTAGGTGAAATGCATCTATGAATTAGAATGGCAGAGTGATGGATATTAAAGTTTGCAATTATATTCCCCAAAAGATGATTTTATCATCGTGGGATGAAAAATAATGTTATAACTTGTTCAGCTAGTTGTGAAGAATGCTTAGGTTTGTGATATTAAGGTGCTTCTCAATAGATAAAATGGTGAAAAAATTACAATATAAAATTATAATATCTATAGAGTAAGAGCTACTCTTGACCTAAAATTTCCAGACTGCCTGAATTATTTCATGATTTAAAGGTAACTCATTTTTAATAAACTAGTTTCAGAAAATAAGGCTAAAATGGTTGATATATTTTCTTTTACTCAAACTGTAATAATCAGAATATTCATTGGCTATTACATATAATATCATATTTTATATGATGATGCACTAGAAACCAGAATAATTTTCTATTTTGTGGGTGTTTTCTCTAAAAAAAATAAGAAACAAACTTACATAGTTTGGTAAAAATTATACATTTTTAAAGACTAAACACTGATGAACTGTTTTATTTTGCTCAGTTTCCATTCACCTATGAAACATAGTTCACTATATTAAGTTTTCTTTTTCTTTTTTTTTTCTTTTTGTTTTTGTTTTGGTTGAACCCAGGGAATTTTACCTCTGAGCTATATCCCAGACCTATTTTATTTTCATTTTGAAACAGGGTTTCAATAGATTGCTGAAAATCTCACTATTACTGAATCTCTCCTCTTTCCTGCAATCCTGTCTCAGCCTCTCCAGTACTAGGATTATAAGTATGTGCCACCACACTCAATTTACATTAGAATTTTGTCAATTTGACTTTATTTAATTCAAGTTAAAAGTAAAAAATAAAATTTAAAAAACCATAATAGCTGAGCACTTCTTTTAAGGTATTTTTTATGATTTCTCTGTAAAGCCAGTTTCAGAGAGCAACCCATTTTGTTATCTTTCATGTGTGGAAGCTAGAGAAAATTGTGTAACAAAATGTACTTAAAATAAAGAGGAGGGACTCCAAAGGAGTGCTGAAGGGTATTTACAGAAGAAGTGTGTGTGTTTAGGGAAACTTAATATATGCACCATTAAAATAATGCTATGCATATATACAAAACTAGCAATACAAATCTCAATAACATGTACAGGGAAAGGAAAAAAAATGTGGTGCAATCTGAGCCCAGTGTGGTGGTGTACACTTGTAATCCCAGCATTTGGGAGGCTGAGACCAGAGGATCATGGTTGGAAGACAGCCTCAGCTACTTAGTGAGGCCCTTTCAACTCAGTGAGACCCTATTTTGAAATAAAGAATAAAAATAGCTCGGAGTATATATAAAGAATAGCGTGTAGCTCGGAGTTCAAATGCCCTGGGTTCCATCCCCAGACCCTACCCCTCAAATGGAAACACTAAGTGCTGTGTGTACATATGTTCCTATCACGCCATGCCTCATTAGGACGCAAAATTACATTGCACCAAAAGACATGATGGTGGACTAGAGGAACACTGTGTATTGGTTTCTCTGAGACTCAGTTCTCAACCAGTATGAAGGACAGCAGTCAGAACTCAAAGAAAGACAGCCAAACATGGTCTAATTCAATGCAAACCAGAGAGCAAAGGACTGAAAAGAGTTTCAAGCATTTCATTAGGTGAGTGGAGAATGGGGGCAGCACAATCTTAGTGAGCCCACACTGGGACTGGTGGCTGTCAGGACCAATAGCTCTCAGAGACCAATTTCAGTGAAGAAAATGAATCATGTCAGTGCAGTGATTGCAGAAAACCAACACCAAAAGCAATCTTCTCTCCACTCTCAAATACCTCAAGGCTGTGATTCCCAAGACCATCCAGCCATACCATCTAGAGAATTACTACAGCTGCAGCTGAACTCATACCTTTCTGTAGGGATCCAAGTGGTTACAACCTCTGTCATCAAACACACTTTGAATCTATAGATCAAACCACTCAGTGAACTCCTGTGGCTGCAGCTAAATTCTCACTTTTTCCACAGGGACCTGAACAGTATTCTTCCAGATATTAGTTTGAAAACTGTCCCAGCAGGAGCCTGATGGCTATAGGAACTTGCTAGGCAATTTTTCAGGGTTTGTGAGTTGGTAAATCATTTCTACAGAGATGTAGGCAGGGCTACAGTCAGAAAAAGCAAAAACATAAATTAACAGACAATCCCTAGGGGCAGTTATGTGGATATGACACATAGTCTAAAGTTTGCTATGCTTCTGTTGAGATATGAGCCTTAAAATTATGCTTAGTTAGGAATTTACACATAATATAGGGAAATGATCCCCCTAGTTGCCAACAAGCCAACAGCTTGAAAGATGAAAGACAGAACCAGCCCCTTTCAAAGTTAACTGAGTTCTTCCCTCCCCTGTATAAAAAAGCAAAGCATCCCTGGATCATCTGCAAGATAAGAGATAACACAGGTAGAGGGGAAGATGATATGCAATTTAACAGTTTTTCTGCTTTTGTATCTTGCTTATGTAGGTGTAATAAATCTTATGCTTTTCCTTCCCTTCATTCTGCAATTAGATGACGATATGTATGCAATTCTTGTGATTTATTTGGGGCTTAGTTCAGAAGCTGTTGCGTTAAAAACACTGTTGCTTACTCGGTCTTCACTGGTAAATAAAGCAGCCTAATTTTATAATTTCTGTGATGTTTCCTTTATTTCTGAGCACCAAGATGTGAGATTGAAGGTTCTGAACATTGTTGGTTTTTTAGCAATCACAACAAGACCACCAGCAGTGGTATCTATGTGATTACAAAAAACTCAGCCAACCATGCTGCAGGCTGAAGGGGCTATAAATTCATGGTTGATCTGTTTGTGCTAAACAAACATGCACGTTGAAGGGTATCAATGTCTTCTGTGATCTCAGCTGATCAGAATAGCAGCAGTGTCACTGGTGTCAAATAATTGAGCTAACCAAGCTTTGGGCTTAAAACAGCACAAACTCTCCCTATCAGAGCTTGAGCCCTGAAAATAGGGAGACTAAGGACTAACAGGGTTTCATGTGATTGAAGTTACAGGTTGATAATGCAACATTCTCTACACCATCAGTCTGTGTACCTCACAATCATGCAGGCAAGTGGGTAACAGGGCTTCATATGATTGCAACAACCAGATCAGTGGTAATGTCCCCAGACCATCAAAACTCAGACAGCTAGAACACAAGCTTGGAACATAATAGTTTCTGGCAAAGATGAGCTTAGGCCCAGTGGACAGGGAGAGGCCATAAGTCACATTTTGCAGGTTTTCAAGGATTCACAACCAGAAGAGTAGTGGTAATGTTCATGAGATATTAAGACCCAGCCAGCAGTCCAAAGGCTCTGTAAAAAAAAAAATCATAGTTTTGTCATGGGTCAGCATTATAATTTCTGTTGGTTCTTGACTTCCATGGTGAAAATAATTTTAACATAAGTGAGTCAGAGTCAAAGGCAGAGGTTTTAATTTAAGAATAGCAAAATTACTTGTTCAGGGAAAACAGAGACCATTTTTAAAGAATGAAAGTGGCTAAAGGAAGAGAGATGAAGACCTGCAAAGAGTCCCTAAAACATATTCTTTTTTGAGGGCCCACTAAGAGAGAGAGAGTGGCCAAGGGCACATAGGATGGTGGACTCTTTCTTTGAAGCTTAGATGGACAAAAAGTATTAATTCTTTTTAGATAAGAATACCAGGGGACAGAGACATGAAGCTGTGGTGCATCAAACTTTAACAACAAATTTTTTTTTTTTTTCTGGGATCTCTTCTGGGATCTGACAATAAATGAAGCTCTCTTAGATTTAATTGGTTCATGAATTTTTTATATGGATTCAGCCTATTATGATTTAAAAGTATGGGCCTGGCTTTTTAATAATAACTAACCTTCTGTTAAAGCAAAATCAGAGTTAAGGTTTTTGGTTATTTTTTGTGTGTGTGTGTGGTACTGGGGTTCCTGGAAGCCCTTCTACCTCCGGGCTGCACTCCCAGACCTATTTTATATATTTTTTATTTGGAAACAGGGTCTTTTTTTGTGGTACTGGGGTTCCTGGAAGGCCTTCTATCTCTGGGCTACACTCCCAGACCTATTTTATACATTTTTTTTTTTAATTTTTAGAAACAGGGTCTTGTAAACCAGCGTGGCTGGCTTCAAACCTGTGCGATCCTCCTGTCTCCTCCTCCCAAGCATGGGGATTAAGAGCGTGCGCCACCACGCCTGGCTGGAAACAGGGTCTCTGAAACCAGCAAGGCTGGGTCTGAACCAGCGTGATCCTCCTGTCTCTGCCTCCCAAACGTGGGGATTACAAGCGTGTGCCACCACGCCTGGCTATGAGTTAAGGTTTTAAAACCATAATAATTTTCTATCCAAATTTTATTCCTTTCATCTCATCAGTTTCTGGCCCTGCTGAATTGGAGCCTGCATTGGTGGTCTGCAACCAATCAGATATTCCTGTTTCCCTGAACTAATAACTTTTTCTTGTTAATGAGGTTTTTTGGAGACAAATTCAGAAGTCCGATGATTATAAAATAGAATCATTGAGGCAAATATATACTTCTAGCATAGGGCTTATTATAAAGAGATAAAAAACAGTACCATGATCCTCACACAATGAGAAAGAAGATGCCAAGACAAAGGAATACAAACCTAACAGTCTGAAAACATGAAAATGAAGATCAATGAGGAGAAAATAAACTCCCACAACTAAACAAGAAAGATCACCAATACTGAGCTGCAGATAATGCCAGGAGAATTCAGAATTTTTCTTTTCTATATGATCATAGATATCAGAAGTAAAATGGAAAAAAGTGTGCAGGAAATGAAAATATTGTAAGAACAGAAAAATTGAGGCACTAAATAAAAACTACAAAAAACGACTTTGATGCAAATAAAGAAAACAATTTATTAATTAAAGAATTTAGTATAAACCAACTCTGGCAGACTAAAACACATGGAAAATAGGGTTTTATTCTTGGAAGACAGATTATTCAAACCTTACCAGTCAACAATATAGAGAAGATAATGCAACAACATAATTGAAATATCCATTAAATATGAGATAAAATTACCTAATGTATGGATAATAGATATTGAAGAAGGTCTAGAAGAACCACAAACCAAGAGCATTAGAAACCTCTTCAGAGAAATAATATAAAACAATTACTCACATATAGACAAAGAGTTGGACTTCTATGTATAGAAAGCATTCAGGATTCCAACAAGAGAAGAAAAAATAAGAACTTCTCCAAGGCACATAATAATTAAAATAATTAACATATAAGCCAATGAAAAAATTAAATGCATTAAGAACAAAAGAATTGGTGACATTCATAGGCAAAACCATAAAAATCACTCTGGATTTCTCAATCCAAGTCCTGAAAGCCAGGAAGAACTGATATGAGGTACTCCAAAACCCAAAATAAAACAACTTCTAACCAAGACCGATATATCCAGCAAAGGTATCATTAAGATCAACAGAGAAATGCAAACCTTCTTGGAAAGATGAAATTAAAAGAATTCATGACTATCAAGTCAGTATTAGAAAAAGTACTTTAAGATATAAAAAGAAAAAGAAAAAAGAAAGACCAGAACTAGAGAAGGGGAAAATTTCACAAAATGGGCAGCTGAGCAAAGGAGAAATAATACCATATAAAAGAGAAAATAAATCTCAAAATGACATAAAATAAAACTCACCACTCAATAATAACAGTGAATGTCAAAGTTCTGAATTTACCTGTTAAGAGAAATGAGCAGGTAGTGTGGATTAAATAACATAATACAACTATTTGCTGCTTACAGGAAACCTGCTTTACAGGAAAAGTTATTTATTCATAGGCTAAAAGTTAAAGGATGGAAAATGATATACCATTCAAAATGAGACTGAAAACAAGCAGGGGTTTTAACACTTATATCTAACAAAGTAGACTTTAAGCCAATACTTATCAAAAGAGATAAAGTAGTACACTCCTTAAAAACAATAAAACAATAAAATGGAATGTTAATAGACATTTATGTCCCAAATGTGGGTTCACCCACTTTTATAAAACATATACTTTTGGACATTAGGTCTTATGTATTCACAAATACAAAAATAGTAGGGGACTTTAACACACTGCCCAAACCACTAAATCAATTTTAAATGCAAAATATGAGAACTGGATCACAAAAGAAATAAGAGAAATTTACAATTTTTTTAGAGTTAAGTACAATTAGAGAAAAGACATACCAAAATCTATTGGACATTTTCAAGAGAAAAATGTATAGCACTGAGTGTTCACATAAAAAAACTGAGTTACACGAAGACTTCCAGGAAGATGGCGACCGAGAAAAACGGGGCTTAAGAGCCCCGCTAACACCAATCTCCATTACCACAAAATCAGCGCCTTTCATAGCCAGAAAACACCATCACCAGAGAAACAAAAGAATCACCAGGCTCCAGAGAGAAAGCGGACTGAGAACAGAGCTCAGAGCCACAGAGGAGATACACTGGCCTCACGCCTGAGGACACGGCAGCAGCGCTTTACTGCAGGCTGCAGCAGCAATTTCACCGGGCGGCTACAGCAAGCATAGGTGAGCTGCTGCGGAACAGCCAGGCGGGATTTCTCAGCCCAGGGAGCATCTAGAGCTCCCAGTGGCTGAGCTCAGCACACGCTGCAGGGATTCAGAGTGGAAATCAAAACCAAGAAGAAATAAGCCAGCCTCATGGCCGAGGGCGTAGCAGCGGCACCATATTGCCACCGGCGGCAGCAGCAGCGAATTCACTGAGTCCAGTACAGCTACATCTGCATACTCAAGAACAGTGAGTCAAATTGCGGGCCCCAGAGGAGAAATCCCAGTACTGTACTCCCTGGGACTTGACCCAGTGGGGGAGTGGCGGTGGCAGAGATATCACACCATAGGAGAACTTGCAACCTGGCACCCCCCACAGTTTAAAGCAGGCTCTATCGACTCTCTGGTTTGGAGACTCTGTGATACAACCCAGTAAAGGAGTAGTGGGGTCTGAGATACTATAGACTCGAGATCCAGAACACCTGAAGTGAAGTCATAGTGACCCAAGGGAAGAACCCAGAGAAGGCACAAACTTCCGAAATCATGGGAAAGAGGAATAATACTGGAACAATGAAAGCCCACAACCCCACAACATCAGAACCCGATAAAAGAGAAAATCAGAGATTTCTAGAAGATCAAATCAGGAAAATAACTGTAGAAATAATAGAGGTGCTTCGAAAAGAACTCAGAGAGAGCCAAAAAGAGATAAAGGATGCAATTAATGAAGTAAAGGCCTCAATTCAAAGCACAAACAACCGATTAGACCACATGGAGAACAGAATCTCGCTCTTAGAAGATGATCATTCCAAAAATGAATGCATAGTTTCTAATCTAGGAAAAAATATCCGACAGCAGGAATCTGATATTGAAGAAATATGGGCCCATTTTAAGAGAGCTAACCTAAGAATAATTGGAATAGAGGAGGGAAAAGAAAGTGAAACCAAAGGGATCAACAATCTCTTCAAGGAAGTAATAGCAGAAAATTTTCCAAACATAGAGCAAGAGGTTAATACACAGGTCCAGGAAACTTATAGAACTCCCTTTAGACAGGATCAGAGAAGAGGATCCTCATGCCACATAATTGTCAAAATGACCAATGTGGAAGCCAAGCAGAGAATCTTAAAGGCAACCAAAACAAAGGGCCAAGTGACATTCAGAGGCAAACCAATTAGAATCACTCCAGACTTCCCAAACCAAGTCATGAGAGCCAGAAGGACTTGGAGTTACATATTCCAAACTCTGAAAGAAAACAACTTCCAGCCAAAAATTTCCTACCCAGCAAAACTTTCTATCAAATTAGGTGGAGAAATAAGAAGCTTCCATGACAAACAGAAACTGAAGGAATTTATGTCTTCAAAACCAGCACTAGAGAAAATACTCAAAGAGATTAACTACAAAGAAGAAATAGGTAACACACACCAGAACCAGAGAAACAAGAGTTTCCATCCAACAGACAACTAAGATTGGTTATCTGTGGAGATTCATTATTTATGTTAGTCTTTTACCTATCTCTAAATGGTATTGTTTGCCTTATTGTTGTTAATTTTTAGGATTTCTAGTTGGAATATTAATATACCTTCAGATATAGCATTTGGAAATATTTTATCCCATTCTATTAGTAACTGTTAACTCTGTTTACATTGTCTTTGGATATACAATATCTTTTTTATTTTTTAGGGAGTTTATATACTCTTCTGTTGCCTGTGCCATTGAAATAATATCCAAGAAATCACTGCCAATTTCAATGTTGTGAGGTTTTATGACCCAGATTTTCTCCTAAAAGTTTATAGTCTTAAGATTTATATTTAGGTCTTTTATCTATTTTGAGTTAATATTTGTATATGGGATTAGGTAAGGGTCCAACTTTATTCTTTTCCATGTAATTATTATGTTTCAACAATATTTAGTGTAAAGATTATTATTTCCACCACCAAATGTTCGTGGAAACCTTGTTAAAAATAACTTGACAATATAGGGAAGAATGTATCTCTATGCTTTTATTTAACTCCAATGGTTTATATATCTGCCTTTAGAATAGTACTACACTGTTTCAATTATTGTAGCTTTATATGGATTGAAATCAGAAAATATATATCTTCTAGCTTTGTTCTTTTTCAAGATCGTTTTGGGTATCTAGAGTCCATATTCCATATTAGGATATATTTTTTTTCTGAAAAATAAATATATAAATATATGATAGTTTCACCTAAAAAAAATAGAAAAAAAACTATTCTCTGGTAAGAAAGTAAAAAGAAATATTGAAATGTTATCTTTAAGTCATCAAAAGCTTGGTATCAGACAAATGAAACTGTTATGTGAGATTATCATTTTTAATTTTGGATAAATTGCTATAATACTAGATGTCAACCACTAAGCCAAGCATGGGAGGGAGGGATGGGGAGAGAATGGGGTGGGGATCGGGTGGGGACTGACTGGGCGATGTGTGCATGTATGTCTACAAAAGTTTGTATCCCACTATGATGTATGAATACAGTGCACCAATAAAAAAAAAAAAAAAAACTGAGTTACAAAATAAACCACCTAATGATACACCTCAAAAACCTTGAAGTACAGGAACAGACTAAAGGAGATATTTAAAATTTGAGAAAAATAAATTAAATTTGAAAGAAGAAAATAATACAAAAGATCAACAAAACAAAAATCTGGTTATTTGAAAATATTAGCATGATTGATAAACCTTAGCCAACCTAACAAAAAGATAATCAAGCCAAATTATTAAGATTAGCAGAAAAAGGGAAGGGTTAGAGAATATTATGTTAAATGATTAGCTAGTCACAGAAAGTAAAGTATCATATGATTTATGTCATATGAGGATGCTAAGGAGTAATTAGCATATCAGAGGAACTTCAGATTATGGAGAAGTTCTAGTATTGTGAGAAAAGGGGAGTAGTAAAAGGGAGGAGGGAGAGTCAATTAATGAATTGCTTCCATTGACAGGATGTACATATGTGAGAATATCAATGTCAGTCTCAATGTCCTATATAGAGAAAGGGGAAAGTGGAAAAAGCTGCAGGGCAAAGCTCATGAAATGCTGTGTGCATCTATGTCATTATCACTATGAAATATATTATAATGTAAGACTATAAAAACACCAATAAAAGTACAAAATTACAAATTACCAACAAAACATATAAAAACATTTTTTTCTGACACTCTGTTCCTAAGTATTTTTAATTACTATAGTATGAACTAGAGTATGAACAGACACTAATTTTTTTGATATTTCATTTTATATATATTTCTACTTATCTTCTTCTATATAAAATCAGTTATTTATACAAAAGCAGATCATAGAACACTTCAGTTCAGTAGAACTTCATACTATAAAATTTTGTTCTTAGTATACCTATAACTCCATTGTGTAATATTTCCTAATATGTATTTAATGCATTACTACATGACACTCCTGGACTCCCTGACCACTTAATAGAGAATTGCCTCAATCTCTGATATTGACTATTCTCCTTAATCTTATTCTTCAGTGTAACACTCATCACCAACTGTGATTTTATACATATATTTGTTTGTATACTTAGAGTTTCTCTGTGCAAAATCAGGAACTGCAACAGAGAAGGGACTTAAGTTATTTATTGTTCATTCCCAAGCCCTAAAGTAGCCTTTGACATTTAATAGGCCCTCATTAAATATTGAATATTAGGTATTGAAGTAATTAATTTACTCAGTTATAAGATGAAGTCAAGAATTCTAAATTACACATTGTGAATGAAGTTTAAATTATACTCTTGTACTTGACAGATGATCAATGAATATTAACATTTTCAATTTTCAGTGAATTGTTTTACATTTCAACTTATGGGTGATGCTTTCAAATATGTATCCACAACAGTATTCATTGCTATTGCCTATTTGTTAGCAATAAAAGTTTAGAAAATGGATAATTATAGAAATTTCTCTCTTAATACATATTCTGATAATGGTTCATTTAATTAAGTATCTCCTTGTGGTTGCTTCTTCTTAATCATATGCAATGGTCTTTTTATTAGATAGAAATTTTACCAGTACAAAAAAAAAGTTAAAGTCTTAAAATCATTTTGAAATATTATCAGGGTTTGTCGATTCATGGTTTGTTATGTTATTTTAATTATAAGCTGTCTAAAATTTTATGATTATCAAAAACTATGGCTTGACTAAATGTATTGTATACAATGTAATTGTATACAATACTAAATGTATACAATACAATAAATTGTATACAATACAATAACTAAATGTATTGTATACAATGTAATGGGCAGCATTGGATATGCAGTAGTTCTCAAATCTGATGTTAAACTGTGTTAGCATTATTATTGTTGAGTCTGTTGTTTGTTGTTTGTGAAAATTATCTTGATATATAGTTACTATTAATTGACTCATAGTTGTATATATTTATGGGTACAGTGATATTTCAAAACATATGTACAATGTGTTATGATCAGGTAATTTGCATATTTAACACTTCAAACATTTATATTTCTTTTTGGTGTAAGCATTCAAAATTCTCTCAAATACTTATTTTTGAATACTCAGCTAATTGTTGTCTACTATGATTTTCTAACTGTGATAGAGAAAAATAGAAATTCTTCTATCTAAATTATTCAAATTCTTGTTTTCTATTTAAAATGGATAAATTGGAAGGCCAAATGCTTTTACCTGTTAACCATCCTTTCTCCACACCCTTTCTGGAAGACTTTCCAGACTCTGGTAAATTTCTTTTGAATATAAACTGATAACTGAATAGGGAACTGACATTTAAAATATATATTTAATGCCCACTCATGTGATGAATATTGCATATAAATATATATGTGATAAGTCAAATCATTCTCATTTTTGTCTTATGATTAGTATTATGTTTTAACTATAAAAAGTTTACCTTTAATTTTAAAAGCATTATCATTGAGCTTATATACTTATTTAACAAAATAAATATTACTATTTTGGGGATAAAAAGTATTTTATTGAGTCAGATTAGCAAACACTGTAATTTTACTTATATAATATTTATATACTCCCTAGTAATTTTATGGTGAGGGTTACATAATTAATTTGTTTGCATCATACCTATATCTCTGATATTTATCATGATCATTTAAAATACTGTTTAAATACTTGTATGTTGATACTAAACAGTACAAGATGAATGAAGTTAAAGATCAATATTTTAGATGAGTTACTTAAAACTGTGCCTGATATACAGTACACATTCAACAAATATTTGATAAATTTAATCAAATTCATTTTTTTGCTTTTTTTGTTATTTCTTCTGCCCTATGAAATACTGCAATTGTATGTCTGAGAAAGAACTGATCATAGCCTCTTGCATTTATGCATCATTTCTTAGTTAATTAAGCATATTTGTTGTGTGAACTTGCACTATGTTCAGAAGAGTGCCAAATTGAATAAAACTTCTCCTTGACTTTAAACATTTCATACTATATTGAATAGAAAAAAAGTCAATTATTATAAGAATGACCTTTAAAAACTTGCAGAATGCCATATTCATATAAAAACATAAATAAGATACTATAATTCTTTAATAAAAATAAAAGAACATTATTGTTGACATTAAATTTATGCTTTTGATTGACATGATAAATATACATATGTACATATATTTATAGAATTCCATATGATGTTTTAATTCACATATACATGGTATTAAAATAAAATCAGGTTAATTTAGACATTTATTACCTTAAACCTTTTTTTTACACTTTAAAAATATTTATTCTAGAAAGTGGGAAACATGAGAGAAAAAATAGACCAAATTATGCTTTGTTCATGTATGACTATATAGCAGCCAATCCCACTGTTACACAAAATTATAATGCACCAATAAAAAGTTGTATTACAGAAAATATCTGAACAACATATGCAAAGAAAAGTAGTGTTTAAATAAATATCTATGAAAGAAAAAATCTGCATTGAAAAGAATTAAAAGTATATGAACTTACGTTAAATCATTTTAATGAATTTTATATTTTGACTAACTTGCCTGTATTTTCTTTATTTTGATGACATGGTATAAAGAGAATAGACTCATTAGGCTTAACATTTTCATGACTAAGTCAATAGTCATTTAGGGTTCAAGATAACGAAAATGACACAGAAAGCTAAGTAGAAATATTTGAGAGAAGAAACTAGTGAAACAAGTTCTTTTTCTCACTCAATGATGATTTCTTTTTACAACCAATTAAACAAAATTTTCTTTTTATTAGTTTCTTTATTTTTTATTTTTTAATTTTTTTTTAATTTAACTTTTATTTTTTTATAAGTGGAACATATTGAGAGTGGTGTACATTTACATTGTGCTTCATGCCCTTCCCCCTCCTATGCCCTCCCCCCCCCATAGAGAGTGTCCAGGTTAATCATGTTGTATTTATGCCATTACACATATTCATATGTAGCTCCTCTTTTGGAAAACCTCAACTTTCTTTCTCTCCTATCCTTCCATTCAGGCTTTGCTGAGATTTCCCCTCCATCAACAGGAATCCCTCTGGTATTACCACTACTCCCTAGCTTGACCATATTAGAGAAAACATATGTTCCTTCTCTTTCTGTGCTTGAATAATCTCACTTAACATAATGTTCTCTAGTTTCTTACATCTTCTTGCAAATGCTATTATTTTATTTTTTATAGCTGAATAGAATTCCAGTGTGTGTATTTCCCATAATTTTGCAATCCATTCATCTGTTGATGGAGATATAGGTTGGTTCCATATTTTGGCTATTACAAACTGCTGCTATGAACATGGGTATGCATATGTTAACGTAGTTATCTGATTTCAACCCTTTTGGAAAGATACCCAGGAGTGGTATAGCCGGATCAAATGGTGGATCTATTCCCAGTTTTCTAAGGAATCTCCATACTGATCTCCATAGTGGCTGAACTACTTTGCACTCCCACAAACAGTGTAAAAGAGTTCTTCTTTCCCCCATCCTTGGCAGCAATTGTTGTTCTTTGATTTCTTCATGTTTGCCACTCTGATTGGGGTTAGATGGAATCTCAGTGTAGTTTTGATTTGCATCTCACTGATGGCTAGTGATGTTGAACATCTTTTAATGTATCTATTGGCCATTTGTATCTCTTCTTTTGTGAAATGTCTGTTCATTTCAGTTGCCCATTTCTTGATTTGGTTGTTTGTTTTGCTAGTGTAGAGTCTTTTGAGCTCTTTCTATATTCTGGATATTAGCCCCCTATCAGAGTGGTGGCTGGTAAAGATCTTTTCCCATTCTGTAGGCTTCCTCTTTAGGTTCTTGATGGTTTCCTTTGATAAGAAGAAACTTTTTAGTTTGAAGAGATCCCACTTATTAATTCTTGTTTAATTTCCTGCACTTTAGAAGTCTTATTGAGAAAGTTACTCCCTGTACCTATATGGTGGAGTGTAGATTCTATACCTTTCTCTAATAACTTCACAGTCTCTGGTCTAATTTCTAAGTCTTTGATTCATCTCAAGTTGATTCCTGTGAATGGTGAGAAGTAAGGATTCAGATCCAACTTTCTTCAAATGGATAGCCAGTTCTCCCAGCACGACTTCACCACTTGTTGAAAAGGCTGTCTTTTCTCCAGTGTATAATTTTGTCCCCTTTGTCAAAGATCAGTTGACTATAGATGTGTGGATTTGTTTCTGTATCTTCTATTCTGTTCCACTGGTCAGTCTGCCTATTGTTGTGCCAATACCATGCTTTTTTTTTTTTTTTTTTTTTTTTTTTTTTTTTTTTTTTTTTTTACTACTATTGCTCTATAGTATAATTTGAAGTCCGGGATTGTGATGCCTCCTGCCTGGTTCTTGTTGCTGAGAACTCTTTTGCCTATTCTGGATCTTTTCTTCCTCCATACTAAATTCATAACTGATTTTTCCAGGTCTATAAGAAATGTTGTTGGTATTTTAATGGGGATTGCATTGAATCTATAGATCACTTTTGGCAGAATGGCCATTTTGATTATATTAATTCTGCCTATCCAAGAGCAAGGGAGATCTTTGTAGTTTTCTCTGTAGAGGTGGTGTTTTACATCTTTGGTTAGGTTTATTCCTAGGTATTTTATTGGTTTACAGGTTATAGTAAATGGAATAGTTTTATTTATTTATTTATTTATTTATTTATTTTATTTTATTTGTTGAACAATAGTTTTGCTGTATATAGCAGTTTTGGTTGGAAGTTGTTTTCTTCCAGAGTCTGGATCACATCATACCAGTCTCTCCTGGCATTCATGACCTGGGATGTGTAGTCTGGAGTGATTCTTACTGTTTTGCCTCTATATGTTACTCGTCCTTTTGTTCTTACTGCTTTTAAGATTCTTTCCTTGATGTCTATGTTGGTCATTTTGATTATTATATGATGTGGGGATATTCTTCTTTGATCTTGTCTTAAGAACATTATTGTTGACATTAAATTTATGCTTTTGATTGACATAACTATATATATGTACATATATTTATAGATTTCCATATGATGTTTTAATTCACATATATTTGGTATTAAAATCAAATCAGGTTAATTTAGACATTTATCACTTAAACTTTTGTCATTTCTTTATAGTGAGTACATTTACAATCTTCTAGATATTTTGAAACACATAATATTTTATTATTAACTATATTCACTACATTAGCGTAAATACTAAAACTCACTTTTCCAACTGTCTTAGTTTACATATTGAGCAATCTTTACCTATTCCATTTCCCCCTTTTTATCTTTAACCTTTAGTAGCCAACATTATATTTTCAACATTTTAAATAGCACATGCATGAGATCATGTGATATTTGTCTTTATACACCTTGCTTATTTTCTTTCCTTTGAATGTAGTAGCATTTATGTTTAAAAAGGTGCAAATTTTAAAGAAATCAACAAAAAATAACATATAAACATATTTTGGGGAGAGGATCACTTCATGCACAGGAGCCATCACATTAAAAATTTTAAAAAAGCAGTACATGGTGGCAAACACCTATAATTTCAGTACTTGAGAGTCTGAGAGAGGAGAATCACACACCTTAGCAAGACCATCAGCATTCTGGTAAGAGTCTCAAAATAAACATGAGGTGGAAATGCAGATATAATTCAAGGATAGAATGCCCTTGAGCTCAATCCCCAGTACAACAAAATAATAATAAATAACTATAATAATAATAAATAAAATATATCTTGATGAGTCCAGACTATTTTACTTTTGCAAGATTACATAACAGATATAATAATATTCTAATTGAGAGCAGTTATTTGTGGTATTTATCTATATCTTCATCAGATTGTCAGTTCGATTTGCATTCTTGGAATAATTTTCCTGAAAATTAACAATTACTTTGATTATGTATTAAAAGAACTATTAATACTAAAAACAATATTAAAATTCAGCACCAAACATTGAGAATATAAAGTGAAATTATGATATCAGGTTTCAGTAAATTGTTAATGTTTAAACTTATAAGCATAACAAGGGATTTCAATATGAGTAAATTAAGCTTTACTTGTGCTTAAAAAGTGAAAAGAAGACAAAAGAAATATCTGTTGAGTGGAAATAATTTCATCAGTGCAGTTAATCTGATGGACCATTTTATTTGAATTGGTTGACCCCAGGCAAACTTCTGAAGGCAGGAATTATGTTTTCACTAGATTCTTCCCATTTTTACTTCCAGGATCCATTACCAGAGAAGTATTCTACAAAAGTATAAGCAGATAAAATAAATATGTTAATCCATTCAGGAAAAATATCTTAAGCACTAACAGTATTTCAGATTCATTTTTTGCATATAATAGTTACCAAAATAGACTGAAATTTATAATACTTAAAATTAAAATAAATACTTTTTAGACTTTCTGGTGTTTCTGTGTGCATGTGTGTATTTGTGCCTCTGAGTGTGTGTGCATGTGTTTGTATGTTGGTTAAGAAAGATAGAATCCAGGAATATTCTATCTCTGAGCTGCATCCCTACCCCTTCTTATGTGTTTATTTATTTATTATTTGTTTTATTCATTTTAATTTGAAACAGGGTCTTAAACTTTGACTTCCTGTTTCAGTTCCCAAGTACTAGGATTCCAGGCATTTGCCACCCCATCCCACTAAAAGGTACTAAAAGGCATCACTAATAGAAAACTTTTAGGTTTTAAAAGAAGCATAGAAGTGATGGGAAAAATATTTTCATGCTATTCTTTCATCTTTTTCTGATACAATGATGTCATGGAAAGTATTGGTCACTTCCACTACTTATTAGAAATGACTGATTAACATTAGAGTTAAGTGCTAAGCTTTCTATGTACTGGTGATACTTTGGTACAGCTCTTGTTTATAGATATTTTATTCATATTATGTCTATTTTTGTTTAGAAAAATAATTCTATGGGCAAAAGAACTCTAACTTCCAAATAAATTTAAAATTTGTATATTTATAAAGATGGTTGAAATAGTAAATGAGACAATAAAGGTAGACATAATGACTGCAATTTATTTATCTCAATAAATAAAATATGCCTCTCTTCATCATCATAGATGTAATGATCATAGGCAAATACAATTAATTGATAATCTATGAAAAATAAAACTATGTCATGTTGTGCATTCTTGTTCTTTATTAGATGACAATATTTCACACTGATGTCCCTCCTCTAGTTCCAATTTGACAATTTGACAATTTTGTCTCCTGTAATTTTTAAAGGCAGCTGGAAATCTTGGACATCAGGTTAAATATTTTAAAATAATAAAAATAACGAATTCTAAAATAAAATTAGAAATATTTCTAATATTAATATTTATGAGTCCTGCAATAAATTATTTGTTTAGTTAGCATTTAATGACTTCAGAAACAGTATTAGGCTTCTTTTGCTTTACAATATAGGATTGCAGTAATCATTCAGTTATCCCCTGAGGAGCAGAACATATATTTATCTGCTCATACTTTAAGAATAGTTCCCTAGTGCTCAATTGACTATCATAAAAAGTTCAATTTTTTAGTCTGAAATAGATATTATTTTATGTGGCTTCATCATCTACTCCTTTTGAAAGATAAGGCTTTTCTAAAAAAGAAACTACCTTTTGTTCTTTATAGAGTATTTCATTTAATTTTTGTAAGCTTTACAGTACATCTCACCACTGTTATGTACAGCTTAAATATCAGCCTCCTCCAGGACACTGTCATCCTATTATGTGTAAAATGCATTTCACTACCCTATATTTTATTTACTTTATTTGAACTCATCACATATGTAATAACTTACTACATGAATGTTCTATGTCCTTGTACTTTATACTACAGAAGAATTCTCATGTTTATGCCAAATACATTTTTATTTAGGGAAGAAATGTGTGAAATTAATTAATTTACTCAAATTTATTTATTGAAAATTTTTGGTTAAGCATAAGTAGAGTATCACAATGTTCAGCATATATTTTCTTTGATTACTTTTATGTAGAGGGAATGAAGAATCAAAGAACTCTAAACACCAATAAGTAGATATATACTTTGGCTCACTTCCTGAGATAGGCTACTTTTTATGCCAGGTTTTATCAGCTTCTTACAACCAAAAGTTATGGAAATGCAACTACTAAATGTGACAACTTGGCTGTGGCTTGCCGCACTTTTTAACTGCATTTTCTCTTAGCAGTGTGAAAATTATGGTGTTCCAGTGTTAGAAACTTGTTATATAAAACATCCAAGTTGAGATTATGCTTTGGCTAAGGTTCAGGGTGCTTATCGGCCATAGCATTTTAAAACTTGTTATGCAACAAATTGACAAGTAGCCAATAATTCTCTGTAATGTTTTTCATATATGATCAGCTAATATCAACATGATACCAACTTTTACTTGATTGAGTAATACCATCATTTCCCATTTTTGCGGTTCTTATTTAAATAAACTTTTCCATCTGTCATCAATAACCTAATCTAAAAAGGAATTTACTCTCATATTGTTAGTCAATATATAGAGTTACTGAAACATTAAAACATTAAAATGCAATTCTATAATATATAGAATTATGAGGTTTACTTTGTGTGTGTGTGTGTGTGTGTGTGTGTGTGCACGCGCGCGATACTGGGGATTGAATTCAGGGAAACCTTACCTCCCAGTTATATTCCAGCCTTTTTAATTTATTTTTTTGTTTGTTTTTTGAAACAAAGTCTCTTTAGATTGCTGAGAGTCTTGATACAGTGCTGATATTGTCCTTGTACCTGTGATCCTCCTGTCTCAGCTTCCCAAGTACTGGGTTCATGGGTGTGTGACACCATGCCCAGTTATGAGGTTTTCTTTAAATTCTTTCATACCAGCAGCATTATTGAACCTGAAAGTATATCTATTTCTCAGTTCATATTCATTGGTATCTATGTGTAATTGCAGAAAAATATTTGTTTCGTATGATCATTATTTTAAAATATTTATTAAACACTTATTTCCTCAAAAGTCTCTCACTGGTTCACAAAAAGACATGTAATACATATTAATAATTCATTTAAAAGATAGGTTTGGAGAAGAATTTTCCAAGAAGGAAGAATCAATTAGTATATCACATATTTGGAATTGTGGTTAATGGAAGATTTGGAGAAAACAAATGAAAGTTAAGTGGATATCCTAAAATAATATTTGTCTTGAAGTAAAAAGGGCAATAATTTAGAAGGATGGAAGATTTAGGTTTAGAAATATTTGTAACATTATTTATTCTTTGTTTCAATCAGCATTCTCAAATCTAAAGACCTGACCATGTGATTTAGTGGAAATATTAATTTTCTTACAGTTTTGGGTTCAGTCCATGTGAAGCAAGCAACTGCAGATTTTAGAAAATGGTGGTGGGAGACAGAGAAATTGAGAGCACATGGACTATGTTTCTCATATCTTGGAGGCCAGAAGCAAAAGAGAAACAGGAGGAGGTGGAAGAATAGGAGGATGGGGAGGAGAAGGAGGAGGAAGAGCCATATATAATTCCAAATGCCACACCCCCAGAAAGCCACTTTAAGCCACACCCAACTTGTCTGTGTCACCACCCAGATGATTTATTATGATAAATTTATGCACAGTTGAGATTACAAACCTTATGACTCAATAATATCAGCTCCAACATTAATAAATGTGATCTTTAGGGAAAATTTTATATCTAACTATAGCATTCCCTCATATTTTTCTAGAGTATTTCTGAGATTGTAGGAGAAAAAAAGAATAATATTAAGATAGTAAGATAAGGCACATCTTCTGTCTACTATTTTACTCTATAAAAAAGAACTTGAAGTAACAAGACTCATAGACAATCCTCAAATCTCTTATTGCTGAGATCTCAAAATCACACAAAAAATTCTAAGTTAAAGCATCATCAACATTTATTTTTTCATCTCTACTCTACACAGAACATAGTCAGAAAAGAATAAATTGTGAGAAATGTTTTGGCTTTTTGCCTGTTTTTTGCATATTTACACAAAATTAATTTTTCCAAAATCTAACATAAAATGAAATAATAACACAGGGAAGTAGCAAACATGGCATTATACTTCCCCAATTGAGATATTGCCCCTTTGATTAGAAAAGACAAGGAGAGTTAGAAAATTAACTGTTAGAACATATAAAAGCTAGAAAAAGTGAATAACTTTAAAAGTATACCTTTGTTAAGATTATAAGAAGTAAATAGACAATAATGCTTTAGATGTCTAACATTGTGAAAGACTAAACTGGAATAAACTCAAATAAGTTTTTAGAGAAAATTGAGCTAAAAAGAACAGAAAAAAATCCTATGGCAGTTTGGAGTTATAAGCTATAGATCAAGAAAAGAGAATGTCTACATATCTCAGTTTATTTGAGAACAAATTAGAAGATTAAGAAATGAAATTTAGAAAACTATACAAATTTTAGAAGGATGTTAAATTTAGACAAGGCAAATAGAGAAATAGAGACAAAGAAATACACAGTAGAGAATAAAAGTGAATGACTAACTTTCCTAATGGTGTTACTTGAAACTTGATTAATTTTGTTTGTAATAATATAAGTATGAGTTGTAGATTCATGTTAGCTCTTGTTATTAAAATTTATCTTTTGTAACCTCAGACAAATTGCTTACTAAAATGTATCCTGCAGCTTCTTTATCAATGCAGGATAAGTAATACCATTGGATTATTGTGACTATACAAAGAATAGATGCAACTATTAACATAATGAACATTTGAACTTCTGATTAAAAACCTATGTGTGGTATTTCAGTACTGACCATAGGAAACTACCCAGTCTGTCACCAGTAAATTTCACAGGGTGTTATATCCCTGAAGAGCTTGTGTCTTAATGCTCAGAATTGATGTAATTAAGTCATGAGGTCTTAATCTTATATGTAGATAAATCCATCAAAATAAATTTACTGGGTGGAGACTGATGCCTGTGGGTAGGAGTTGGAGAAAGTAGATCCCTGTGAGGTACAGCCTTAGAAAATGTGCTTTTGTATTAGAATTCTCTCTCTCTCTCTCTCTCTCTCTCTCTCTCTCTCTCTCTCTCTCACACACACACACACACACACACACACACACACACACACACACCTTCTGGCCTCATGATATGAAGAGCAGAGCTCTTATACTCTCTTCCTCTCTCTGTTCCTTGACACCATGCTTCACAGACCCCAGCCTCACATTGACTGAATGGCAAAGTTTCCAAAAACTGTGAATAAAATAATATTCCTTTCTTGCTCTAAATTGTGTCCGGAATTTTGGATTATTGTGGTAAGAATGTTAACTAAGATGCAAGGAAACATTGCCCTTCCACACAGAATTGAAGCAAAGTCAGCACACTGCAGTCTTCACAGGGCTTTGCAGTCAGGAATCCAGGCTTCTCTCAACAGCCATGCACATATTTAGTTTCTTATCTCAGAGCCTTCTTCTTTCCTGAACTTTTTACATAAAACATTGGGTCTAGAACCTCTTCGGGCACTACTTCACAAACTTTTTTATTGAGGGAAAAGGGGAAAAACTTACACTTTACCCCAATACCAACTATTCCCCACTCTTAAAGTGTTCTCTTATTGACATTTCTCAGTTCCATTTGAACCAAAATTTCTAAATCTCATTGTACTGGATGACTTTTACAGTGAGATGACACTCTGATCTACATTGTTGTATTTGACTCCTTACCTGTGCATTCCATGGCGGAAATGCAAAAGAAGGGAATTCCACATGCTTTTTGTGGTGCAAAACTACAACCTAGTTGTTTTTTATTTTATTTTATTTATTTTATTTTATTTTGAAACAGGGTCTCTCTAAATTGCTGAGGCTGTTCTTAAGCCTGCAATTCACCTATCTTAGCCTTGCCCAAGTACTAGGATTAGAAGTAATCAACACCATGTCCAGCTGAAGATTGATCTTTGCTTATACTTAAAGTCTTGCTCATACCTTCTAGGTAATAGATAAATTAAAAGGCTCGATTCTTTCATTTTTAGCATCTAGATTTAATGAGCAACTCTGACACCTGATAGTTCAGCCCTTTTTCCAAGCTCAACTGAGCTGTTGATACATAACACCTAACCATAGTAAATATTCCTCAAGATTAAACTAAAACCCAGAAAGAATACAAATTCTGAGACATGCATCAATAAATCAGAGATGTGAAAAGTATTGTTGTTCATTATCTGACTGTTAAATCTGCTGTGGAAGTATCTTGCAAACTTGTAGCCTATCATAGAGTAGAAATTCAGCATATTCAATAAAGAGCATGGATTTAAAATTCTTCAGTGAGATTAAGGTCTCTGCCATTACTACTGTTGGAGCCTCCTTATAATTTTTATTGTTGAATGTTCTATTTTCAGAGACCAAATTTTCAGGGCCTCTTCCAGGTAAGTCAACATTTAATCAAGTATATGTTCCTTTAAATGGCTAATACTAAAGTATATATTGGATGTTATATTACTGTTATAAGTAAAATCCATAATTCACAGGTTAATTAAAATTTTGTGTGCTTCTCCTGGAAACACATGCCTCTATCTAAAATTAGATATCTATGATTAAAATATTTTGTTCTGTTTTATCCAAGCAACATCCCTCTCACCAGCTATTCAGAAACAGTGTTATTTCTTATTCTGAGAAGCAGTTATACATATGAATACAAAAAACAGTTAAACAGTAAAACAGTATAAGAATATATTATACTGTATATATTTCATAAAAACATAGATTTATATGGGTTTATGCACATGAGGATATATGGCATTTAATAACCTTCACTCATTTATCTATGTTTTGTAGTATAATATAGTTCAAATCTTGAAATATTCCCTTTTCAGTGCATATTTATCATCATCATCCTCTGTATCAAGCAGTTACCCAAATATACTGTTGATTTGCATGTTACAATTGTAATTATATTACAAATGTAATGTTAAGTACAAAATGCAGTTAAGAATTGCAAGTTTAAGTTCAGAAGAGAAAGCTATTCTTGGAGCATTTCAATTTAGGTCTTCAGGGAAATGAAAGCAATCAGGGGAAAGCAAACTATTTTGCAATGTTATAAATGTAAACACAAATATGTATCTACATACATAGTTTATGAAAATGTTTCTTTAAACTAGTGAGCAATAAACATTTTTCATATACTCTGAGTATACCACTTATTTTAAAAACTGAAAAAATGACACACGGTGCTGTATCACCTAATCTTATACAAATAGAATGTATTCTGAATAAATTCACAATTTTTGCTACTTGTCAATGCCTTTACAATAAGAACCATGTCCAATTTTGCAAATATGTTGAAGAAAATGACCTACTCTCTGGGACTCAGTAAAGCTGCTTATTTACAATCTGGCTGTTCATATCAATCAGAGCCTTTCATGCACAGAATAAAAAAGATTATTTTTTTGTTATTTTATAAATAAAAAACTGAGATTATATGATATTGTTCATGATGGCCCAAAGTTCTATTACAAACAGACAAAGCATCTCTCATTTCAAGCTGAAAAATCAATTTAAAAATAGTATATTCAACATTGAAATTTCAACAATAAGAAAAACTATTCAAAAATCAGAAAAACCTCAATAAGGCTAGCATTATTTTTCCATTATGATAATTATAGATATTATTATTTCTTCAATAAAAATTAAAAGTATGATATAATACAATTTTTCACAAAACTTACAGAAATAATCTCAAAAGCACATCTATTTTTTTAGAATTTTATATAATACGGAAGTATTAGAAACAATTAGAGGTGGTTCTTTAGAAAAATCTATTGACAAAAAGCAGAAAACCTAAGAAAATTTTAATTATTATAAAAATATTTTCTAGGCTACCTTTTATCCGGAGACTAGAGCTTCCTGGTTTTTAAAGGAATCTCCAAAGATCATATAGTAACTTAAACACTTAAATGATGCTGCACTAGAATAAAAAGATAATAACATAGTAGAAAAATGCTATATTTTCAGAATATGTACATTTTAAAGTATACATTGCATGCATATGAGGTAGAGATACAGAAATTTTAGAAATTATAAATTCTTTGTAACATAATAGAAAGCAAAAATAATAAACTTCAAAAATTTCTCTAGATAAAATTCTCTCCCTCTTTCTCTCTTTAAAGAAAATACTAGGGGAAAAAGGAGTAAGGGAACAAAGTCCTAAATAATGTAACAGCTGAAATAATGCAGCCAAGCATGGTGCCACATGCTTATAATCCCAGTACTTGGGAGGCTGAGACAGGAGGATCACAGTTTGCGGACTGCCTCATTTACTTAGTGAGGCCCTCTGCAATTTAGTGAGAACTTGTTTCAAAATAAAGAATAAAAATAGGTCTGGAGGTGTAGTTTGGAGTTAGAATGTCCCTGAGTTGAGTTCAATACTCAGTACTAAAAAAAATAAAAGAAATAATGATATAAATATATACAAAATTACCAATTCCAATCTCAAAGTCATGCACACGGAGGGGGACGAAGGGAGGAGGGTCACTGTGGGAAGGTCCACCAAAGTTATGTGCATTTACTTTTCTGTCACTCTATACTCCAATAGCATGTAAAATTATAATGCACCAAATAATTATCAATAAATAAAATGAGAAAAATAAAATAAATAATTAAAATATTAAAACACTTTAATAATTTATCGATTTTAATTATCATAGTTTCATATTAAATGATTTGGCAAGAAGTTTTAAGAGCTTAGACAGAAATCACATTCTATTAAAGTAGTTCTAGTGTGAAAAAAGCCCTTAATAAATTTTACTGAATACAGGAATGAAAAACTATGTATAAAAAAAGAGTAATAGGAGTAGAAAATGGTAAGAATTAGTATAAAAATATAGATTACTTTAGCTATATTCAAAGACCAACATTCGTCTTCCATTTGGACATTGGTGTTATTAACATTCCATTGCACCCATTTTTTTTAAAAGCAGAGCATAATACTAATTTTAAACAAACTTTTGTAGAGGTAGTCTGAAAAGTTTTTATTAAAAATAAACAAATTTATAAAGAAAATAAAGTTTAAAATGGTATGTGGGGAAGGTCTAACTAAACTTCTCAAGAAATCAGAATTCAGCATAATGTTTCAGAATTATGGATATATCAATTTCTCTGAATGTTTTGGCAGAGAGTAAAAAAACTATAAATAGAAAATGGCAGCCAGAATTATGTTTATCATAATTTTATATCAATACAGAAACAATAAAAATCAAAATAGACTATCATTTTATTAGAGAAAAATTACATAAAGATTTAGATATTATTTTGTTTTAATATAAAATAATTTCATATATATTATAAGGATATTTTTGACCAGGAATAAAAAAAATTTATAATATTGCATGTAAAAAATAAATAAACTGAATTTTGAAAACTATTTCTTGCTTCACTTAGTAATTTTTTTAAATTCAAAATCTCGTACTCAAAAGATGTTTATTTAGTTAGTTACCATCTTTGTGCTTCAGAACCTCAATCTGCCAGAGGATTTATACTATATACTTCCTAAGATTGCATTTTGAGTTAGATAATTTATGTAAATCTTTTGGAATTTAGAATACAACACATATTTAACAAATAAACAGTACAAGTATTTTATTATCAATAATAATTATTATTTATATGAACTCCACTACTTCAATTTGTTAGATCTTAAACCTTGGCTCTGAACCATTATCTCATTCATTTGCATGTTCTCACAGAAGACCTTTTCCCATGATCTTCTGAATAATCTTAAAAAATAAACAAAATTATACTTGTTAATGAAAGTGTTGAAACATTATTATTTGTAAAAACTAGAACAAATTCTATATTCAAAGTGTTAGTATAAGCCTATATTATACACAAAATTTAATTCATATATTTTGACATGGTTTCACTATATTAGAAGGGAAATAAAAATTGAAGCATGCTGTATGAAAAGACACAAATTATTACTTATAATGAGGTACTCTTGGAACACATTGAGATGTCTATCCATGTAAAGAATGGTTAAAACAAATGGTAACTAGAAATAATATGTGGTACTATTGAGAAAAATGAAGATGTTTTGGTAAATGAAAAGGACACTATAAGCATTATGATGAAGATTTTGCAGATAGTCTATATGCATAGTAAAAAGGAAACTGCATAAAATAAAATATTAGTTATTTGACTGATTAAATAACATTTTCTATTATATAATACTCTTTAATGCCCCAATATTTTCAAGTTAAAATTACTACACCATTTTTTTCATTTTTAATTTTTTCTTATTGGTACACTATAGTTCATATTATAATGTAGATTATATTGCCAATGGCATACATTCACACAATACTTGGTGTTTTCCTCCCCTCACTTCCCTTTCCCTTTTCCCCAACAATGATTGTCCAGGTTAACTATGGTACATTCACACTTATTCACATATTCAAATGTAGCTCCTCTATTTATCAACCTCAGCCTTCTTCCTCTCTTACCCTTCCTCTATAGTTCTGCTGAGGTTTCCTCCACAAAAGTCTCTTTGCTATCCCTAATATTTCCTAGTTTGGGCATATTAGAGAAAACATAAGTCCCTTCTCATTCTGTGATGGCTGATCTCACTTAAAATAATGTTCTCCAAATCTTTCCATCTTCTTGTGAATGACATGATTTTGTTCATACTTTTGCAATCCATTCATCTGTTGAAGAAGAGCTAGGATGGTTCCATATTTTGGCTATTTCAAATCGTGATGCTATGAACATGTGTATGCATATGTTACTGTAGTTCTCTGATTTCAATTCCTTTGGAAGGATACACAGGAGTAGTATAGCTGGATCATTTGGTGGATCCATTCCCAGTTTTCTAAGGAATCTCCATAGCAGCTGAAATAGCTTGCACTCCCACCAACAGTGTAAAAGAGTTCCTATTTCCCCACAGTCTTGCCAGCATTTGTTGTTAGTTGACTTTTTTATGCTTGCTACTCTGATTGGGGTTCAATGGAATCTCCACTTAGTTTTGATTTGCATCTTCCTGATGGCTAATGATGTTGAATATTTTTTTATGTATCTATTGACCATTTTTATCTCTTCATTTGTAAAGTATGTATTCAATTCAGTTGCTCATTTCTTGATTGGTTTGTTTGTTTTGCTAGTGTAGAGTTTTTTGAGCTCTTTGTAGATTCTGGATATTGGCCCTCTATTAAGTGGTGGCTGGTAAAAATCTTCGATTCTATAAGCTTTCTTTTTAGGTTCTTGATTTTTTTTTTTTGACAAGAAGAAACTTTGTAGTTTGATGCCATCCCACTTGTTAATTTTTGCTTTAATTTCCTGCACTTTGGGGTCTTATTGAAGAAGTTACTACCTGTGCCTATATTTTGGATTGTTGAAACTATGCCCTCCTCTCATAACTTCACAGACTGGTTGGATTTCCATGTCTTTGATCTATCTCAAGTTGATTCCTGTGCATGGTGAGAGGTAAGGATTGAGCTCCATCTTTCTACAAATGGAGAGCCAATTCTCCCAGCACCATTTGTTAAAAAGGCTGTCCTTTCTCCAGCATATCAGTTTGGCCCCTTTGTCAAAGATTAATTGCCTGTAGGTGTGTGGGTTTTTTTTCTGTATCTTCTATTCTCTTTCATTGGTCTGTGTTCCTATTATTGTGCCAATATCATGCTGTTTTTACTACTATTGCCCTGTAGTATAATTTGAAGTCAGGAATTGTGATGCCTCCTGCATGGTTCTTATTGCTGAGAATTGCTTTGGTTATTCTGGATCTTTTCTTTCTCCATGTAAAATTCATGACTCATTTCTCTATGTCAATGAAGAATGTTGTTGGTATTTTGATAGGAATTGCATTGATTTAGAATAGTCAAATTATGGAATCAAACTAGGTGTTCATCCGATGAATGAATTGCAAAATTATGAGATATATACAATGTAATGCTGCTCAGCCATAAAGAAAAACAAAACAATGTCATTTTCAGGAAAATGGATGAACCTGGAGAACATTATGTTAAGTGAGATTAGTCAGACAGAAAGAGTAAAGGGCCATATGTTTTTTTTCTCATTCAGGGAAGATAGAGAATAATTTGTATATCAGTGAGATTTCAGATAATGGAAGAGAAAATACAGTGAAGCCAGGTAGGTGTTATAGGAGAGTAGGGTAGGAAGAGAGAATCAATGAAAAAATCACTTTCACTGACATAATGTTTATATGTAAAATTATCAATGCCAATCACATTATTATACATGAATTTGGAGAAGTAGGAAGGGAGCCTTGGGGAAGCTCACCAAGTGCTATGTTTATATATGTCACTATCACTGTGAACTACATTAATACATGAGAAAACAATGCATGAATTAATATATAAAATAAATAAAATTAGGTTATTTATATGTTCTTTTAGGAGCTATATTTGGACTCTAATATTAATTTCTTATTTGTTATCATTTGCAACTGTTATTTTTTATTTTGTGTGTTGGCTTTTACTCTGTTTATTATCTTCTGATATACATAGGTTTTAATTTTCATAAAGTGCTGTTTGTCTATGCTTTTTGTGGATCTATGCCTTTAGTGTCATGGCCAATAGGTTTCTCATTCTTTCACTTTTATTCTATCTAAGTCTTTGAATGTGAAAGCCATCCTTTGTGGACAGGCTTTACTTGGATCATGAATTTTTGTCCATTAGTCCTAGTTGTTTTTCTTATACATAAAATATAAACTTACATAAACACTTTCTTGTTTCTAATGATTTTATTTTGTATATGCAACAAACAACACACAAATAAAGTATATTAAAATAATAATGGAATGTATTTTTAGATGCAATGATTTACTTAGGACTCAGATAATTTTTTAAAAACTAAAATTTATTTTGTACTTTTCTGAGAACCATCTAAGAACCTTAAAAAATACCCAGGCTGAGTTAACACAGTATGGGCTTGATATTTTTAGAAATATTCTACACTTCTGAAAGTCCCTAAATTATTTAATTGGCAAGGTGGAATATTTACAAAATGTTATGTTACAAACGGAAGTAAAATATTTGATACAGATGTTCAAAGAAGAGTATTCTAGA
Source organism: Muscardinus avellanarius (assembly GCF_963383645.1). NCBI lineage: Eukaryota > Metazoa > Chordata > Mammalia > Rodentia > Gliridae > Muscardinus > Muscardinus avellanarius. Next base: position 153,273,289 of record NC_137787.1, read on the forward strand.
CAAAGGTAAGTGCCAACCTAAGTTTTGACAGAATAGAAAGAAGCTGATCAGCAGGTTCAGGTCAGCTCACAAAATAAATTAATGCATAAACTAATAAATAAAAAATGCTGAATTTGCCAGTATTATATATAACATTTCAAACAAATATAAAGAATGTGCAGCCTGACCATCTCATTCTATTTGTGTTACCAAACTCCATGGAAATCCAAACTCTCATGAAAATATTTGGTGATGAGGGGCTTTGGAGGAAAATACTATTAATAATGCAATTTGGAGTTATTATTCCAGGCTCTGACAACTTGATGCTCCCATCCTCACCACAGCATTTTTCTTGGCAGGAAAACACGATGATGGCATGAATCCTGGCAAGATATCCTTTCCCATCACAGAGTTTGGATAAATAAAATGCTTCCATTATACTAACCGGTTATATATTTTGCCCTATGTATGCAATTTGGTTGGCAAATCTGAAAGCACAGTGTTTAATATGCCTCACACTCAAAGAATAGGATCTTGAATTCTTCTACCTCCTTGATTTTTTTTTATTCTGATATGGTGTAGTAATTTGTGTCATTTTTTTCCCTTGCACTTATGATATATTTTTAAACAATCTGCACTCTGAAATGCAGTTATAAGTTACACATGTCATTTCTCTCACTTACATAAAGAGACAGCAGATACATTCATCATCACTCATTTTAAGTAAGTGTTTGAAATGTAACCCTTCCCTTGAGTGATAATTTACAATTTGGGATCTAAAAGAAGAAGCATAAAGAATAAGTATTAAGCTTATGGAGGAATTATTACTGAAGCACAGGGAAGTCAACTGTAGGACCAAAGGCACAACTCCATCTGAGGTTTTCAGGGTGCTTGAAGCTTTAAAAACATCTCTCTTTTACAAAGTTAGGAAAAAAAATCTTATTTGGGTCACTCAGTATTAAGAACTTTCAGTTGAATATTTATTTACACTGTCAAGATGTTCTAAAATGAAAAATTTCAACTGTTTGAAGCCAGGAAAACAGATTTCTATTTTAAAACCAAATAGCTTATTCTAACTCTTAATAGCCCCGCTCCTCAAGTTGGTTTGATTTAAGCAGTTCAACATTAGTAGACCTATTACAACAAAGGATATCTTTGAGGTTGTTGTCAAAATAAGTTATTTCAGCCAGCATGGTGGTACACACTTGTAATCACTGCATTTGGGAGGCAGAGACAGAAGGATTGTACAGGTCCAAGGCCAGCTTCGCTGGCTTAAGATACCCTCTTTCCAAATAAAAATATTTAAAAAATAGGTGTCTAGGAGTGTAGCCTAGAGGTAGAAGGGTTTCCAGGAACCCCAGTACCACAAAAAATAAACAAACAAAAAAATAACAAAATAAATAATGTCAAATATTATGTGTTCATGTCTATGAGATTATGAAAAAAGTCTTTAAAATACATTGTTGATGAAAGATATTCAGAAGTTACAAATTGGTGGTAGTGATACATATATAAAAAATTAGAAGAGAGATACATTGGTGCAATATATCAAATATATCTCACATTACCTAACTGGCTAATTGGAAAGATGATAGAAAAATAGATATAACAGACAAATAGTGCATATGCACACACACACACACACACACACACACATACATATGCATGTGCGTATATATATATATATATATATATATATATATATATATATATATAGTCCCTGAGACTTGATTTCTCTATTGGGGTGGTTACATAGCATAATTTTGTGACCCTGTTAATAATCTTGTGCTGGTCTTTCATTTTAAAAACAATTCAGAATTACAAAGTAAATTTGAGTGCTTGTTATGGCCAAAACTTTTAATTGGTGGTTTTAGCCCTATAAATTAGCTGTTTGGATTTCTGAAAAAAAAAGAATAGCTAATACAGTAATTAAAGATAATAAAAAACATAGGTAAAATGATAGTATGTAATTTACTTGATGAATTATAGAGATAATCAGGTTTAATCTATTAATATTTTATTATCTTATAAAAAGATTCTCTCATTGACTTCTACATTAGTCAGTTTTGTTTTATGTAACATGGTGAACCATTTCTCTTGTCTAAAGGGAGATTTATAAAAGTTTCCTATACCTCTTTGCGATCTCTTTTATCATATTTGAAATATTTCTGATATTATTTCTTTGAAGAGATTGTTGATTCCTTTGGTTTCACCTTCTATTTACTCTTCTATGCCAATTAATTTTAGTTTAGCTCTTTGAAGATGGGCCCATATTTTTTTTTTTTTTTTTTTTGCAGGTCTGGGGATGGAACCCAGGGGCATTCGATCTCTGAGCTACACCTCAAAACCGGATCTCACTGAGTTGCAGAGGGCCTCACCAAGTAGCTGAGGCTGTCCATGAACCGTGATCCTCTGATCTCAGCCTCCCGAATGCTGGGATTACAAGCAGGCACCACCACGCCCGGCTCCATATCTTTTTGATACCCAATTCATGTCATCAAATTGCTCTTTTCTAAATTGTATACTATCTATTCACTTTTGGAATTGCTATTTTCTCAGAGTGAGTTTCTACTTTTCAAGTGGTCTAATCTCCTGTAATAGTTTCTATTGATTTCTTCACTTTAATGATTATATCCTATACTTCCTTCAGAGCTTCTTTCTGATTCTTATTCAGGGTCTCAAAACCTTTACTTGTTCTTTTATTTTTATCAGGTTTTCTGTAATTTTTTTTTAATCTTGTATCATTTCAACTGTTAAATTTCTGATTTGTCCTTCAAGCAATCACTGCAATTCTGTGTTGTCCAGTTTTGTTATTGTGGGGTTATGGGATCTCATGCTTCATGGCTTCTTCTTTCTCATGATTCCAAGTTTCTTAAGTTTGTATATTTGATGCTTTTGATATATTTGTCTCACTCTTAGTTGTCAGCTGGTATGTACAAGGGCAAGTTGTTTTGTATTCAATGGTGAAGGTTGAATAATAAGATGGTGATAAAGTAACAAATGTGATAATAAGGTAAACTAGTGGATAGGATGGAATAGAATGAGAATTTCAGTTTGGTAAATTAATATATAATAGAGATTAGAGATATTGAATATGTATTAGGATTCTAGTATCCAATATAGAGTATTTAGTATAGTGATAGGAAGTGGACAAGACAAAGAAAAAAAAGAAACAGATAAAAGGAAAAGGGATTCATAAAAGAGAGTAGATATGTACAAGGAAAGAAGCATGTAAAAGGAGTGGGTAAAAGAGCAAACAAATAAGCATGCACACACACACACATACATACACACACACACACACACACACACACACACACACACACACACCACAACAACAAAAAAATAAAAAACCCAAACAACAAAATAATACTATCCTACATATATAAATACTGAGCAGACTTGGCCCCAGCAGTTCTTTCTGATCTGCATGGATTCTTTCAGCTGTTTAAGGTTCATCTTCTTTAAGATCAAAGAGTATAATATCTATATTAATAATAATAGCTATATCTCTAATATCTTTATAATAATATGCTGTAATATATAGCATGTTTCAAACACTCTGATTTGCTTTGTAACCTATAGTAATTATGTCAGTATATAGCCTGACTGTTTGGTCTCCTTTAATGATTTTGACCCTGGCTTAATATCTTTGCTGTGCAGGCTCTGAGTATCACTGGTACCTTTCCAGCTGTAAGCTTGGATCTTTGAGTTCCACCTTCACCAGCATGAAGCCTGTGAGTCTATTACTTGCTGCACAAGTCCCTACAGTCATGCTGGGCAGTCTTCCTCAGGGGTGGCTGGTTTGTTTATGGTGTTGTTGACCACTGTTCTGGATCTCTGGACAACATGGTGAGCTCAGCTGTCATTGTTGCAAGTCATAACCAGGATCAGTGCAGGAGGAGCTGACCACTTACAAATCTGATGAGCTGCAGCACTTACTTCAAGTCATTGGCTTTTTTGCTGGAGATCTCTGGGATTGCAGTGCTTACAGTTCCAGTGCAGTGAGGCAAGATGGCACCACCATGGTCCCCAAGGCTGCAGCTATTTTAGGTGGGTGGGGTAATTTTTGCTCTCTAATCTGCCATTTAGCTTTGTTTCCACTCCTTTAAATTATCAGTGCTCTGTACAAATTTATATTGGTTTCTTTCTTTTGTCAAGGCACTGTTTTTATGATAATTGAGGGTGAGTATCAGCAGGACTGATATGTATTGTTTCCCTTGGTTGCTGTCTTAGCAGATTCTAGAACTTTCTAATACATTATTTTTAATTGTAGAATTCTTCATTATATTTATCAGAAATATCTTATGTTTTACTATGCAGACATATTTGCCACAGGACTATACTTATTTTTTTTTATTATGTAATCTAAGAAAAAGTATTGGAGAAAGAGTGTTGGAGAAGTCTTAAATCTATCCTTAGTAATTTATTATCATTCTGTGTACACTGAGATATTGACAATAAACCTAGAAGTACTAAGCAATACAACCAGAATATTATGAATTACCTGTGTGCTAACATTCCAAAATTTTTATCACCTTTTATTTGTGACATTAAATTGAATTATTTTTAATTATTTATTTTTTTATATTTTTATTATAAACTTTATAAACTTGCTATTATTATCCTCACTTTGAAAATGAGAAAATTGAGACTCAAATAAATTTTTTAAATCATAATATACTGGAAAGAGTAGAAGAAATAAAAACTTTTACTGATTAAAATATATATTTTTACCCTTGCTTTCTAGTTATTTAGTAGAAATTACACACCACTGAATATATTGGAAGTGTTGACTAGAGAAAAAAAATGTGTAGCAAACCACTGAATTCTTTTTATACTTTTTGCTGACCCATGCCTGGTAAATACATAGTTATCACTTATCTCTTACAGGTGGTATGCATTTATGCTTTCTCCCACTGTTATCCTCAGGAATGGTTGTCTCTTACTGTCAGAGAACTTAAATCAAGAGGAAGTATAGAGCATTTGTTAAGCACTTATTTCTTGTAGTCATACAGAAAAATAACAGTGTTTTCCAAATATCTCCAAAGGTAGTTTTGACTTATCCCATGTTGGCAGAGGCCTGTGACTTGTAACATCCTACAGCTCACAAGTAAGTCCACTACAACAAGCTATTATCAAATCTAACACATCAGCAATAATAAGATTGGGAAATTATAATAAATTCCAATACTGAGTATGTAATTTGCTAACCCTAACCCTAACCCTGCTGCACAGTTTGTCTTAGTTTAAGCTTTATACACATTAAAAGGAGAATATGCTGTTTTATGATTAGTAGGTAAATGCAAATGTTATGTGTTGTAATGTGTGCTTCTCATTTAATACCATGACAGAAAAAAGTAAATAAATCACTGCTATTGATAGAGACCACTACCACCTGACATAGTTGATGTATGGTTTTCATCTATAGTATTTTAACATCTTAATATAGTTGTGGATAAATTAAATTTATTTATTTATTTATTTATTTATTTATTTATTTATTTATTTATTTTTGGTGGTACTGGTGATCTTGGAAACCCTCCTACCTCCAAGATATACTCCCAGACCTATTTTATACTTTTATTTGGAAATAGGGTCTCTTAAGCCAGTGAGGCTGGCTTGGAACCTGCGTGATCCTCCTGTCTCTGCCTCCCAAGCGCAGGGATTACAAGTGTGTGCCACCACACCCAGCCCAATTAAATACTATTAAAATAGTATATTCAGTTAGCTTCACTAATAAATTTCTTATTACAAATAGTAAACAATTGATTAAAATTGCTTTCTTTATTAAAAACTTTGAAGTAATTTATTTTGTTTATTTTATTTTATTTATATGTGAAACATATTAAAAATGGTATACATTTAGACTGTGCTTGATGCCCTCTCCCTCCACCCAGTTCCCTATCCCTTCTTCCCAACAATGAGTGATCAGGTTAACCATACTATATTCATACAATTACACATATTCGGGTGCCTCCTCCATTAATCAACCTCGGCCTTCTTCCTCTCTTATCCTGACATTCTAGCTTTGTGGAGATTTTCCCTCCATTATCTGGAGTCCCTCAGGTATCCCCAGTTCTTTCTAGTTTGGGCATATTAGAGAAAGCATATGTCCCTTCTTTTTCTGTGGTTGGCTAATCTCACTTAACATAATATAAATAAAATATAAAATATCCAGATCTTTTTATCTTCATGCAAATGACATGATTTTATTCATCTTTATAGCTGAATAGAATTCCATTGTGGGTTTTTCCCATAATTTTTTAATCCATTCATCTGTTGATGGAGACCTAGGTTGGTTTTATATTTTGGCTATTGCAAATTGTACTGCTTTGAACATAGGTATGCATATGTTACTGTAGTTCTCTGATTTCAATCCCTTTGGAAATATACCTAGGAGTGGTAGAGCTTGATCATAAGGTGGATCTATTACCAGCTTTCTAAGAAATCTCTGCCAGAGCCAGCCAGCATAAGGACAGGTTCCAAAGAGAGGAGTGAGGATTAAAGAATTCAAGCATAGGAGGGCTTCTAGTCACTACTAGTGAAACGGGGGTTTCTTGAGAGAAAACCCCGGCGATTTCTTGTCTACAGAGAGCAAATAATGACATCCGCAGACCTCATGAAGGGGAGTAAAAGGTTTATTGGAAGCAGCAGGGAATGGGGCAAGGGTGGCTGAACACCCCCAAAGGGGCTGGAACTCTGGGTCCAGCAACTGCCTTCAGGACAATATTTGAGAGTAGCCCAAGCCGAATTGCCTTCAGGTGCAGGCTGCTTTCTTCTGGAGTCCGCACAATCTGCCAGAAGGGAATAGAGAAAAGTGGCCAAACACCCCATAGGGGCTGCCGGAACTCCGGGGTCCAGTAGCTGCCTTCAGGGTCACTACCCGAGTGTCGCCCGAGCCAAGTGCCCATCAGTTGCAAACTATTTTCTCCCAGAGTCCATGCGATCTGCCAGAAGGGAGGTACAGGTCACCCCTAGGGGCCTGGTCAGCCATGATGTCCAGCAGAGGCCTTCAGGTCACTACTCAAGAGTCGCCCAAGCCACGTGCCCTTAGATGCACTCTGCCTTCTCTCAGGGCCAACACAGCCTGTGAGAGAGAGAACAGCTCGCCAAAAGGGGAGGGGGTCCCAAGTGGGAGTCCCCCCTTTTGCCATCCAACTGGCCTTGCCTGACCGCTTGCAAGTTCGCTTTTGGTTAGGGTGACTTTTGAGATTCCGAGGAGAATTTGCATAGGGCATTTGCAAGTCCTTTGAAGGGTCTCCTTTCAGGAATGCCAGACTTGCTTGGTGGGTTTGTTGATTAGGAAACTCAGGATGGCTTTGTGAAGCTCTGGCCTTCTTTTCTCTGAGCCTTTGGAGTTTCAGGAATTTGTTGCCCCTCAGGAAACTCAGGAAACTCAGGAAATTAACTTTTTTCTACCAAGGCCTTTTCCCTATCTGCCTATTTCCTTTCTATCTCCTCACTAGTGCATCCTGGGTTCATTCTCTTTTGGTATTTATACAGTCTCTAGCTTCAGGTTACACAAGAATGCAAGCAAGGCAGGTACAAAGTGCATAATCTTGTGGGCAAGCCAAACAATACCCTGGTATAACACAAACCTAATCTTATCTAGCAAGGAAATGGAGAAGTACTTAATGATTCCCCACAAATCTCCACACTGAACTCCATAGTGGCTAAATTAGTTTGCACTCCCACCAACAGTATAAAAGAGAACCTGTTTCCCCACATCCTTGCAAGCGTTTGTTGTTATTTGATTTTCTTACGACTGCCACTCTTGATTGGGGTTAGATGGAAACTAAGTGTAGTTTTGATTTGTATCTCCTTGGTGGCTAATGACATAGAACACTTTTTGATGCATCTATTGACCATTTGTATCTCTTCTTTTGTGAAGAGTCTATTCAGTTCAATTGCCCATTACTTTCTTTTTTATATTATTATTATTATTATTATTATTATTATTATTATTATTGTTAGTTCTTCACTGAAGCTTTTGTAGAATTTGGTGAAACCCATCTAGGCCTGGAGTTTTCTTTGATAGCATATTTTTTATTGCTGTTTCTATTTATTTGCTTGCTATTGGTTGGTTTAGATTTGCTACATCCTCTTGGTTCAGTTTAGGTAGGTTATATATGCATAGAAATCTATTAATTTCTTTCATGTTTTTCAGTTTATTGGAGTATAAATTTTCAAAATACTTTCTGATAATCCTCTGAATTTTCCTACTCTCTGTGGTGATGTCTCCTTTTATATTTCTGATTTTTTTTTTTTTTTTTTTTTTTTTTTTTTTTGCAGGTCTGGTGATGGAACCCAGGGGTATTTGACTTCCAAGCTACAACCCCTGTTCTATTTTTCTTATTTTTTATTTTGAAACAGGGTCTCACTAAGTTGCAGAGGGCCTCACTAAGTAACTGAAGCTGTCCACAGAGTGCGATCCACCAGTTTCAGCCTCCCAAATCCTGGAATTACAATCCTGCGCCACCATGCCTGACTTTTTATTTCTGATTTTAATAATTTGAATTGATTCTCTCTTTCTTTTAATTAGGTTGGCCAGTGGGTTTTCAATCCTATTAATCTTTTTAAAGAACCAGCTTTTTGTTTTGTTGATTCTTTGAAATGTTTTGTTGTTGTTGTTGTTGTTGTTGTTCTATATTTCATTTATTTTTGCCATGATTTTAATAATTTCCTGACTTCTGCTGGCTTTGGGATTGGACTGTCGCAGTCTTTCTAGGTCCTTGAGAGATGTCATTAGGTTGTTTACTTGGCAACTCTCTGTTCTTCTTATATGGCACTTAATGCTATAAACTTTTCTCTTAACACTGTATTCAAAGTTTCCCATACACTTTGGTAAGTTGTTTCTCTTTTCATTTATATCCAAAAATTTTTTATTTCTCCCCCAATTTCTGATCTTACCCACTCATTGTTCAATAGTGTATCATTCAATCTCCATGTATTTCTATTTTCATTCCATTATTGTCTGAAAAGATGCAGGGAATTATATTGTCTTTGAATATACTGGTTCTTGTTTTGCGGTCTAGATTGTGATCTATTTTTAAGAAGGTTCCATGGGTTGCTGAGAAGAATTTTTATTCTGCTGTTCCTGGTTAAAATATTTTGTATATATCTATTAGGTCCATTTGGTTTATAGTTTTCTTCAGTTCTGAAGAGTCTTTACTCATTTTTTTCCCTGAAGATTAATCCTGTGGTGTGAGAGGTATGTTGAAGACTCCCAATATAATCGTATTTGGGTCTATTTAAAATTTGATGTCCAAAGGGTTTGATTTATAAATGTGGTTGCCCCCACATTTTGGGCATAAACATTTACTATCATTATATCTTCCTGAAGGACTGTGTCTTTTAATAAAAGGACATACCCTGCTTTGTCTCTTCTGATGTGTTTTAGATTTAAGTTTGTGTTGTTGGATATCAGTGTTGCTACCCCTGCCTTTTTCTGTCTCCATTGGCATGATATCTTTTTCCATCCTTTCACTTTCAATCTGTGAATGTCTTTGGCTGTAAGGTAAATTTCTTGCAAACAGCATATATTTGGATTATGCTTTAATCCACATTGCCAGTCTGTATCTTTTGATTGTTTAGTTAAGTCCTTTGATGTTCAGAGTTATTATTGAAATATGATTTTTTTGTCATTTTGTGTTCTTTCTTCTGCTTGGTATCTTGTTATTTCTTTGCGAGGATGCCCCACTTATCAACTTCATCTCTTCTCTGGTTCTGAAGTCTGCATCTTTTTATCTTCTTTATGGTTTATTTCTTTAAGTATTTTCTCTAGTGTTGGCTTTGAATTCATGAACTTTTTGAGGTTCTGCTTATTTTGAAACACTTTTGTTTCTCCATCAATTTCGAATAATAGTTTTGCTGGATATAGCAGTTTGGGTTGAAAATTTTTCTTTCCAGGTCTGGGTCACATCATACCATTCTCTTCTGGCACTCGTGACTTGGATTGTATAGCCTGGAGTAATTTTTATTGTTTTGCCTCTATATGTCACCCGTCTTTTTGTTCCCACTGCTTTTAAGATTTTTTCCTTGGCCTCTATGTTGGCTGTTTTGATTATTATATGGCATGGGGAGGTCCTTCTTTTATCTTGTCATAATCATGTTCTGTATGTGTGCTGGACATGAAGATCCAAGTCTCTTTCCATGTTTGGAAAATTCTCTGAAATTATTTCTCTGAAGAGATTACAAATGCCTTTGGTCTGTACCTCTATCTTTTTTTCAATGCCTTTTTTTTTTTATAAGTTAGGCTGTTTCATATTGTCCCATAGTTTTTGGATGTTTAGGTTTTGTTGCTGTAATGACTTCTCTATGCTGTTGACTGTGCTTTCAATTCTGATTGAGCTGTCTTTGAACATTGATATTCTACTTTTCATTTCATCTAATTTTCCAGAATTTCTTTCTATTGCTGTCTTTATCATTTTTTTAATTTATTTTTATTGGTGCAATGTATTCATACATCATAGTGGTATAAAGAAAATACTTTTGTAGACATACATGCACATCTCGCCCAGTTAGCCCCTACCACGATCCCCACCCCATTCCCTCCCCATCCCTCCTTCCCGCGCTTGGCTTACTGGTTGACATCTAGTATTATAGCAATTTATACAATATTAACATTGATAATCTCACATAACAGTTTCATTTGTCTGGTACCAAACTTTTGATGACTTAAAGATAACATTTCAATATTTCTTTTTGCTTTCTTTCTTACCAGAGAATATTTTTTTCTTTTTTTTTTTTTTAGGTGAAACTATCATACATTTATTTATTTATTTTTCAGAAAAAATCTATCCTGATATGGAATATGGACTCTAGATACCCAAAACAGTCTCAAAGGAGAACAAAGCTAGAAGATGTATATTTTCTGATTTCAAACCATATAAAGCTACAATAATTGAAACAGTGTAGTACTGTTCTAAAGGCAGATATATAAACCATTGGAGCTAAATAAAAGCCTAGAGATAAATTCTTCCATACATTGTCAAGTTATTTTTGACAAGGTTTCCATGAACTTTTGGTGGAGGAAATACTAGTCTTTTAACTAAATATTGTTGAAAAATAATAATAAATGAAAAAGAATAAAATTGGACCCTTACCTAACACATATACAAATATTAACTCAAAATAGATAAAAGACCTAAATATAAATCTTAATACTAAAAGCTTTTAGAAGAAAATCTGGGTCATAAAACCTTACAACATTGAAATTGGAAGTGATTTCTTGGATATGATTTCAATGGCACAGGCAACAAAAGAGTAAATAAACTCCCTAAAAAATAAAAAAAATATTGTATATCCAAAGACAATGTAAACAGAGTTAAAAGTTACTGATCCTCTTCCAAGAGTTCCTCCTATGACCCATTTCTCCCTAACTCTCACATATTAGGGAAAGCATCTGATTTCTTATTTTTTGTGCCTGACTAATCTCACTTAGCATAATGTCCTCCAGTTCCATCCATTTCCCTGAAAATGATGTAATTGAGTTTTTTTTGATGGCTGAGTAAAATTCCATTGTGTACATATCCCACAGTTTTGTAATCCATTCATCTGTTGATGGACATCTTGGCTGGTTCCATAGTTTGGCTATGGTGAATTGTGCAGCTATGAACATAGATACGCATGCATTAGTTTGGTAGTTTGGTTTCTTTTCTTTTGGGTAGATACCCAACAGTGGTATTGCTGGATCAAATGGAAGATTTGTTCCCATTCTTCTGAGGATTCTCCATACTGTTTTCCAAAGTGGTTGCACTAATTTGCAATCCCACCAACAATGTCTTAGAGTTCCCACTTCTCCACATCCTCGCCAGCATCTGTTGTTGTTTGTGTTTTGAATGATGGCCATTCTAGTTGGAGTTAGGTGAAATCTCAGGGTAGTTTTGATTTGCATCTCTATGATTGCCAGTGATGTTGAGCATTTTTTCATGCATTTATTGGCCATTTGAATTTCTTCTTTTGTGAAGTGTCTATTTAGTTCATTTGCCCATTTTGTTATTGGATGCTTTGTTTTCTTAGTGTTGAGTTTCTTGAGTTCTCTGTATATTCTAGATATTAGTCCTCTATCAGTGGTGTAGGTGGCAAAAATCTTCTCCCATTCTGTTGGCTCTCGATTGAGGTTCTTGATAGTTTCCTTTGCTGAACAGAAGCTCTTCAGTTTCGTGCAATCCCATGTATTGATTCTCCTTTTATTTGTTGTGCCTTTGGGGTCTTGTTGAGGAAATGTTTGTCTGTGCCTATGTGTTGTAGTGTTGGACCTATGCCCTCTTCAAGGAGCTTCAAAGTCTCTGGTTTAATTTCCAAGTCTTTGATCCATCGTGAGTTGACTTTTGTACAGGGTGAAAAAGTGGGATTAACATCCAATTTTCTGCATATGGTTAACCAGTTTTGCCAACACCATTTGTTGAAGAGGCTATCTTTTTTCCAGTGTATGTTTTTGGCCCCTTTGTCAAAAATCAATTGGCTGAAAGTGTGTGGACTTGTTTCTGGGTCTTCTATTCTGCTCCATTGGTCTATATATCTGTTCTTTTGCCAGTACCATGCTGTTTTTATTACAATGGCTTTGTAGTATAGTTTAAAGTCAGGTATTGTGATTCCTCCTGCGTGGTTTTTGTTGCTGAGAACTACCTTGGCTATTCTGGGCTTTTTGTTATTCCAGATAAATTTAAGGACTGATTTTTCTATGTCTATGAGGAATGATCTTGGTAGTTTAATGGGCATTGCATTAAATCTGTAGATCACTTTTGGGAGGATGGCCATTTTAATGATATTAATTCTGCCAATCCATGAACATGGAAGGTCTTTCCATCTTCTAAGATCTTCTTCGATTTCTTTTTTCAGTGTTTTATAATTTTCTTTGTAGAGATCTTTTACTTCCTTGGTCAAGTTTATTCCTAGGTATTTTATTTTTTTGTGGGAGATCCTGAGTGGAAGTGTTTTCTGAATTTCTTTTTCAGTGGATTTATGGTTGGTGTACAGGAAAGCTTCTGATTTTTTGAGATTGATTTTGTATCCAGATACCTTGCTGAATTTGTTGATCAGTTCTATAAGCCTTTTGGTTGAGTTTGTTGGGTTTTCTAAATATAGTATCATGTCATCCGCAAATAGTGAAAGCTTAAGTTCTTCTTTTCCTATTTGTACTCCTTTGATTTCCTTTTCTTGCCTTATTGCTCTGGCTAGAGTCTCTAGTACTATATTGAAGAGAAGTGGTGATAGTGGACATCCTTGTCTCGTTCCAGTTTTTAGGGGAAATTCTTGAAGTTTTTCCCCATTTAATATGATGTTGGCAGTGGGCTTATTGTAGATTGCCTTAATAATGTTGAGATATGTTCCTTCTATTCCAATTCTCTGCAGTGTTTTTATCATAAATGGATGTTGAATTTTATCAAATGCTTTTTCAGCATCTATTGAGATGATCATGTGGTTTTTGTCTTTGATTCTGTTTATATGATGAATTACATGGATTGTTTTTCGTATATTGAACCAGCCTTGCATCCCTGGGATGAACCCTACCTGGTCATGGTGAATGATTTTCTTGATGTGGTTTTGAATGCGTGTTGCTAGTATTTTGTTTAATAGTTTTGCATCCAAGTTCATCAGAGATATAGGCCTGTAGTTTTCCTTCCTTGAACTGTCTTTATTCGGTTTGGGTATTAGTGTGATGTTGGCTTCATAGAATGTATTTGGGAGAGTCCCGGTTTTTTCTATTTCCCGAAATAGTTTGAGTAGTATTGGAATTAGCTCTTCTGTAAAGGTTTTATAGAATTCACTTGAAAAACCATCTGGTCCTGGGCTTTTCTTTGATGATAAGCTCTTTATTGCTGTTTCAATCTCTTTGATTGTTATTGGTTGGTTTAAGTGTTCTATATCTTCTTGACTCAGTTTAGGAAGGTTGTATTTATCTAGGAAGTTGTCGATTTCCTCCAGATTTTCCATTTTGTTGGAGTATAGTTTTTCAAAGTAGTTTCTGATAATCCTCTGGATTTCTACGCTGTCAGTAGTAATGTCTCCTTTTTCATCCCTTATCTTCATAATTTGGGTTGATTCTCTCTTTTTTTTAGTTAGGTTGGCTAGTGGTTTATCAATCTTGTTAATTTTTTCAAGAAACCAGCTTTTGGTTTTGTTGATTTTCTGTATTGTTTTTTTATTCTCTATTTCGTTAATTTCTGCTCTAATTTTAATAATTTCCCATCTTCTGCTGGCTTTGGGGTTCAATTGTTCCTGCTTTTCAAGGGCTTTGAGGTGTGTCATAAGGCTATTTATTTGAAGATTTTCTGTTTTTCTTATGTGAGCACTCAGTGCTATAAATTTTCCTCTTAATACTGCCTTCAAAGTGTCCCAGAGGTTTTGATATGTTGTTTCTTTATTTTCATTTGTTTCTAGAAATTTCTTGATTTCACCTCTTACATCTTCTATGACCCATTCTTCATTCAGAAGTGTGGTGTTCATTCTCCACATGTTTATGTTGTTTCTCTGGGTCTTCTTATAGTTGATTTCTAGTTTCATTCCATCATGGTCTGAAATGACACAGGGAAGTATGTAACATTTTTTAAATTTGCTAGTGCTCATTTTGTGTCCCAGGATGTGATCTATTTTGGAGAAGTTTCCATGAGCAGCTGAGAAAAATGTAAACTCTGCTGTAGTTGGGTGAAATATTCTATATGTGTCCAAAAGGTCCATTTTGTTAATGGTGTTCTTTAGTTCTGAGACATCTTTACTGACCCTTTGTCTGGAAGATCGGTCTAGTATTGTGAGAGGTGTGTTGAAGTCTCCCAGTATTATTGTGTTGGGATTTATGTGTGGCTTCATGTCACAAAGAGTTTGATTTATGAAAGTAGCTGCCCCTATGTTTGGGGTATAAATGTTGATTATTGTTATTTCCTCTTGCTGGACTATTCCTTTTACCAGTAAAATGTGACCTTCTTTGTCTCTTCTAATAAGTTTGGGTTTGAAGTCTAACTTGTCTGATATCATAGTTGCTACTCCTGCTTGTCTTCGAGTACCATTAGCATGGATTACCTTGCTCCAGCCCTTTACCTTGAGTTTGTTCCTTTCTTTACTTGTGAGGTGTGTTTCTTGTAAGCAGCAGATGGATGGATTCTGGCTTTTAATCCATTTTGCCACTTTATGTCTTTTTATTGGGGAGTTGAGGCCGTTTACATTTAGTGTGATTATAGAGAGATAATTTTTAATTCCCAACATGTTAAGATCCTATTTCTGTTTGAGATACTGTTTATTCTTCTTTGCTTAGTTGTCTGCTGGATGGGAATTCTTGTTTCTTTGGTTCTGGCGTGAATTACCCATTTCCTCTTTGCAGTTAATCTCCTTGAGTATTTTCTCTAGCGCTGGTTTTGAAGACATAAATTCCTTCAGTTGCTGTTTGTCATGGAAGCTTCTTATTTCCCCATCTAATTTGATGGATAGTTTCGCTGGGTAGGAAATTTTTGGCTGGAAGTTGTTTTCTTTCAGAGTTTGGAATATGTTACTCCAAGCCCTTCTGGCTTTCATAACTTGGTTTGGGAAGTCTGGAGTGATTCTAATTGGTTTGCCTCTGTATGTCACATGGCCTTTTGTTTTTGTTGCCTTTAAGATTCTCTCCTTGGCTTCCACATTAGTCATTTTGACAATTATGTGGCGTGGGGATCCTCTTCTCTGATCCTGTCTAAAGGGAGTTCTATAAGTTTCCTGGACCTGTGTATCGACCTCTTGCTCTATGTTTGGAAAATTTTCTGCTATTACTTCCTTGAAGAGATTGTTGATCCCTTTGGTTTCACCTTCTTTTCCCTCCTCTATTCCAATTATTCTTAGGTTAGCTCTCTTGAAATGGGCCCATATTTCTTCAATGTCAGATTCCTGCTGTCGGGTTTTTTTTTTCTAAATTAGAAACTATGCGTTCATTTTTAGAATGATCATCTTCAAGAAGCGAGATTCTATTCTCCATGTGGTCTAATCTGTTGTTTATACTTTGAATTGAGGCCTTTACTTCATTAATTGCATCCTTTATCTCTTTTTGACTCTCTCTAAATTCTTTTCGAAAGTCCTCTATTATTTCTAGAGTTATTTTCCTAATTTGATCTTCTAGAGATCTTTGGGTTTCTGTGTTATCAGATTCTGATGTTGTGGTGTTGTTGGCATTCACTGCTCCATTGTTATTTCTCTTTCCCATGATTTTGGAAGTTTGTGCCTTCTCTGGGTTCTTCCCTGAGTCACTACGAGTTCACTTAAGATGCTCTGGATCTCTAGTCTATGGTATCTCAGTCACCACTACTCCTTTACTGTGTTGTATCACAAAGTCTCAGACCCAGGGAGTCAATCAAGGCTGCTTAGACTGTGGGGGGTGCCAAGTTGGGCGTTCTCCAGTGGGGAGTTGTGACTATGGTATGATATCTCTGCCACTGCCACTCCCCCACTGGGCTGCACTGCTAAAATCTCCGACCCAGGGAGACTATCTGCGCAAGTCCCTCGGAGTGCAGTACTGGGATTTCTTCCCTAGGGGGCGCAATTTGACTCACGGTTGTTGAGTGCGCTGATGGAGCTGTAGTGAACTCGGTGGATTCGCTGCTGCCGCCACTGGCAATATGGCACCACTGCCACGCCCTCGGCCGTGATGCGGCGTATTTCTTCTCTGGTTTTGAACTCTGCTCTGAGTCCTTGCCAGTTGTGCTGCGCCCAGCCCTTGGGAGCTTTAGATGTTCCCTGCACCAACAAAACTGCTGACTGCCGCTCAGCTGATCAGCACCTGCTCACCTCGGTTCGCAGTCCACCCCTCCTCTCAGGCGCCTGGTGGCTGGTTGAGTGGGTTGGTCTAGGGCCGTCCGGTGAACTCGCCGCTGCCGCCAGCAGTAAGACGCTGCTTCTGCATCCTAGGCCGCGAGGCCAGAGTACCTCCTCTCTGGATTTGAGCTCTGTTTTGAGTCTCCCTCCTCTCTGGAGCCTGGTGTTGCTAGGGGAGATGTAGGCCGCGCCGCTCCGGCCGCTCTGCGCCGCGGCTCTGGCTGCTCCGCACCACGGTTCTGGCCGCTCCGGCTGCTCCAGCCGCTCTGCACCGCGGCTCTGGCTGCTCTGCACCGTGGGTCTGGCCACTCCGGCCGCTCCGGCCGTTCCGCGACGCGGCTCTGGCTGCTCCGGCTGTTCTGGCCGCTCCGCTCCGGCTGCTCTGGCCGCTCCGATCAGCTGTTCTGGCCACTCTGCTCCGGCTGCTCCAGCCGCTCCACCCCGCGGCTCTGGCCACTCCGCGCCGCCGCTCCAGCCAATCCGCGCTGCAGCTCTGACTGCTCTGGCTGTTCTGGCTGCTCCGCTCGACTGTTCTGGCCGCTCTGCTCAGCTGCTCGGAACCGCGACTCCAGCTGCTCTGTACCGCGGGTCTGGCCACTCTGGCCGCTCCGGCTGTTCCGCGCCGCGGCTCTGGCTGCTCCGGCTGCTCAGGCCACTCCGCTCCGCGGCTCCCCCCAATCCGCGCTGCGGCTCTGGCCGCTCCGGCTGCTCCGGCCGCTCCGCGCTGCGCGGGCGCGGCACTTCGGGCTGGTTTTTTTCCGGTGTCTTGTTTTTCCAGCCCTTTTTCTCTGTCCCTTGTATTTTCCGTTTTTATTTCTTTGCTGTGGTGTTTTCTGGCTCTGAAAGGCGCTGGTTTTGAGGTAGTAGATTTGGATTGTTAGCGGGACTTGTAAGTGCCGCTTTCCTCCGTCGCCATCTTCCCGGAAGTTTGTCTTTATCATTTTTAATTACTCATTTCATACCGTCATCTTTCTTATTCTTTCATAATGTCTCTATTTCCTCTTTCATTTTCTGTAAAATTGCTTTGAGGCCGTTCATCATATTGTATGTCATGATTCAGAATTCTTCTTGCATTTCTTGTACATCAGTATTTGTGATTTGCTTTGTTTCTTCACTATTTCTAATTCTCATATTTTCAAGGTTCTTATGATTGTTTTTTCTGATATTTTGGCATCTTTGGTGGTTATTATATCTAATCCAGGTTTAGTAGTAGGAATTTATAGGTGTCAACAGGTAAACAGTATTTTTTCTAATGACAAGAATTGGGTAATTGGGAAGAGCTGTGGTGATGAGCACAGGAATCAAGTAAGATAGAGGGTATGATTAGGTTGAGTAAGAATTTAAGTATAGTACTGTAGTATCTGGTTGAGATCAGGAAAAGATTAGATATTAGGACTCTTGTAGTTAGTAGAGTACTTAAGTATGGAGATATAAAATACCTTGAATATTAAACAATGAGATACTGTAAGGGAAAAAATTTTTTGAGAGAAGAGAATAATGAGGCTAGAGTGAAAAATTTGTAAAAGAAATGGGGGGAGGAGCAAACAAACATGAATAATGTAACAAAACAAGATACAAAAGCTAACTATTATACATCAAAGACAAAAAAAAAAAAAACAAAAATTAAAAAACCAAAGGAGAAAGAAAAGAGTAAGAAAGAGAAAAAAGGACAAAAATAAGATAAATAGAACTAGTGATTGTGTGAGAAAACAAAGTAAAACAACCAAACAAAAAAACTGAATAAATGGAAAAACACCCCAAAAAACAAACAAAACAAATAAAAACAAAAACTGCCTTGCTAATTTACAAATATGGGGTTGGCCTGTATAATATCTAAATGTCTGAGATGTGGTAGCTTCTGGAGTATATTTCAACGTCTCTTATTTGCTATGTACTGTATTGTCAGCTTCTGAACCCACCTTCTGAGTGTTTGGGGCCCTCTCTCGCCTCTGACAGCTTTGTGTTTAGGTGTCAGGGAGTTGGGAGTCACTGTTAATGAGTTCTGTGCAAGTCCCTGGTTCTGTGTATTTCCAGCCTGTAGTCCATGCCTCTGCACTCTCCAACTGGGGCTCAGGGCCCATGCTTTCCTACCTGCAGTGGCGGGGCATGTCCAATGTAGTCTTGGAGTGACCCCCTGTGGCCCTGTGCAGGTATTGCACCTTGAGCTCCTTTTTTATTTCTTTGGAGGTTCTAAATGGACTAGCACGCCTGGTCCCGCTGTGCACACTGGGTGAACACTGTTACCACCATGACATTGGCACACACTGAGAGCATGCCAAGTCCTATGGCTTATTATGGTGTACACTGTTACCTAGCTGGCTTGGTCTGGGACTCTGGATACCTTGCTACACTGCTGGGTCCCATGTCTTCTCTGGGTGCACACGGTTACTAGTCCAGTTCTGGGTCTCTGGAGTTCTTGCATTGCCACTGCAGATGCTGCCTCTGGTGAGCAAACAGTGCCACTCAGGTGCTCAGGTCAGCTCGCTGCTTAAGATGTTGGAGCTCTATGGCCACTTTGAAACTCTTGGATTTTTTTTTCCCTGAATTTCTTGGGGCTGCCACCCTGGGACTCAAAAAATTGGGGGCCACAATCCTTGATGGTGCCGGAGGCCAGACACGTCTGAAGAAGGTCTATCACGTGCTCAGGCTTTTTTGCAGTGCATCTTGCAGTTCAGAGATACTGGATTCTTTCCACCATAGTCCCCGGATCTGTTTTGTTTCATGAGCTATACTTATTTTGCTTATTAAGACACTGCCTTTTCAGTAGTTGAACTTTGTTTGAGCTAATGAGATGTGCTGCATCCTGTAGTCGCCATTTTTTCATCCCTTAAACTAATGTATTTTGAACATTATGAAATATATAAAACCTTTATTTTAGCATATAAGCCTATGATATCAATAATACAATACAATACAATTATCTATAAATTAATACATGCAAATATATATCTGTATAAGTACACATAATAAATATATATAGAGAGAAAGACAGACAGACATATTTATCTCTCTATATGAGAAATAAAATTTAATTTTTTATAACCCAAAGGCTTCATATGTAATTTTGAAAAATTTTAAATATTTTTAAGAAATAATAAGTTGAAACTATAAATTGAGTTTCTATTTGTAAAAAAGTTTGTGGTATCTACATATAAAACTGTGTATGTTTGTATATTTATATGTATATTTTACATCTGTACATTTCACCTATGTAAATGTACAGATAAATGTACAGATATACATATGTGTGAAACATATGTGCATAATACATTGATAATAAAAAATAAATCATTAGATTAATTGTGTTTAAATTTTTAAGTATTTTAGAGGACTGATTTCAAGATTATGTTTTATTCTTACACATACTTTAGTAATAGAAATAGAATTTCAATTTTTCCCCTTTTTTCTTTTCTTCCTATCAACAGTTCCACAAATGTATATTGATTGCCTAAAAGTGGGTTAGGTCTCTGATGACACAGTTAAACAAAGCTCAGTAACTTATAGTCTAAGAGTGTAAAATCTAGTGTATATTTTCCTTTGGTTGCTTTCTAAGAGTGTATAATCTAGTGTGTATGTTTACAAATAAAGTAAGTCTAACACATTAATTGAGAAAAATGCCTAGTGTGAGATGTGATTAGTAATAAACAAGATCTACCTAAGCACAAAAATAAAATTTATTCAGCATGTGAGGGTAGGAAAAAATTCTAGAAGTTTGGAAAACCAAGATATCAAGCCGAGATATGTTAGTTTCTAATTTTCCAGTCTTTAAATATATTAAATAACTTGAATAAAATATAACAATATTATTTATTTATTATATATGTATAAATATATTATTAATATATTATCAATAAAGTAGATTCAAAACCCTTTTAACAGTTAAGTATTTTTCAAGTATATGGACTCTTCTAAAATCAAAAACATAAAATCAACAAGAGTCCAAAATTACAAAAAGTTCACTGATTGTTTCTTTTTATCTACTATGTAAAAACTGAAATTATTTAGGGCAAAAAAGTTAATGTTGAAAATGTTAAACACATATATAGTGAGGAAGTCAAAATGACAGAAGAACAAACAGCAATCATTTGTTGTAGCTTCTGACCACAGAACTGAGTGAGAGCCTTAAGGTCACTGAGTGGGTCCTAAGGCAGATCTGAGCTGGTTGACTGGACACACACACACACACACACACACACACACACACACACACATTGCAAAACTAGAACAAAAAATAAATAAAAAGCCAGAAATCATGCTATTATAAAAGCATTATTTTCTGTATTTCTTCTAATTTGTAATATGTGCTGGCTCTTAAAGGTTCTAAATGATACATTTTGCTTTTGCAACATTTTCCAATAAAATCATCTAATTTAATGTCCTCTCAGGGTATTCTGACAAGGCTGGGTCTATTATGAAAGACATAAAGTAGAAATATTTGTTATGGGGTTTGTTCTCTTTTTCTCTTAAAGCTGCTTTAATAGGCTTACTAAAACTAATGCCTTTACGAGGATTCTCTGGGCACACTACACCTTTTCTTTCTCCAAAACCAGTGCTTTCTTTTTAGCTTCATGCATTTCCTTGTGCGGATCTTGTTTTTTTTGTTTTTTTTTTTTTTTTTTTTTTTTTTTTTTCATTTTCCTGTAAGTTACTCATTTTTATGGTATTTTTTTTGCTACCTTCTGTCAGTTCTTTTTCTTTTTTCTTTTTTTTTTTTTGCTTTGCCATTTTCATGAATTATTTTCTTCCATTATTTTTTCTTTATTTTTAGTTCATATCTTGATTTATTCTATCTTGTCATTTTTTAATCTATTCTGTTATCTTTAGCAAATCTGCTCTTCTGGTTATTCTGTAAAATAATTTTTCTCTTTCCTACTTTACCTCTTAAAAATACATCCACTGTTTTCCATCTTTAATATTTTTATTAATTTATCTTTGCTATTATATTGTTTTAATTCTCAGAGATTTCTTGTTGTTTAGCCTTGTTCATTATATACTACTATCAACACAACAAATACAAAAAAACTATAAATATTTGTTGTTTAGAATGATTTACTTACACTGCCCTACTATAATGCTTACTGTTACTTTTTAAAAATAGATCTTGGTAATGAACTAATAAGGTGTTTAGACCCAGTTAATATGAGTGATAGTTGAATCCAGTAATCATAACTAGGTAATAGAACAATAGAACATTTTCGTAATAAATGAATAAAATTATTCCACAGGATTGGTAAATGATCCTAGTCATAATAATATGTGCCTATAATCCTAGTACTTAAAAAACTAAGACAGAAGGACCACAGGTTTGAAATTAGCCTCAGCAACTCGACAAGACTTTGTTTTCAAATACAAAATTAAATAAGGCTGGAGGTATAGCTCAAACTTGAGATGTCCAGGGTTCAATTTCTAGTAAACACACACACACACACACACACACACACACACACGGTAAGTGATCAGTCATATTAACCCTCACATGTGAATCAGAACATGGCATTTATGGTAGAGACACAAAATTTATTTGTATTAAATATATTTATTTTTTTCAGAGTTACATCTCCAGAGCAATTTTATTTCTTATTTGATAACAAGGTCTCACTAGGTTACTGAGAGCCTCACTAAATTGCTGAGGCTGTCCTTGAACCTGAGATCCTCCAGCCTCAGCCTCCCAAGTACTGGGATTACAACTGGGTACCATCATGCCCAGCTTCACGTTTATTTTTTTTTAATGTATTTTTATTGGTGCATTGTAATCATACATCACATTGGAATACAAGACTTGAGAGGATATACAAGCACACGTCATCCAATTATCCCTCATCCAATCCCCATCCCATTCCTTCCGCCTCCCTCAATCCCATGCTTGATTGGTGATTATCTTTGATACATTTGTTTACCTACCTCCTGAGTTTTAAAGAGGTTCCATCCTCCTCGATCCCAACCCCTCTGATTGGTCACCTTAATTGCTTCGCTATAGGGCCATTTCTATAACTCGACCTCTGCCTGTTACCCCTTTTCTAATAGTTTTTGCTAATTAGAGGAAGCATCTGTTTTTTTATTTTCTGTGATATTTCTCTGTGCATGTCACATTGCAAGTTCCGATCCCACTCTTGACGGCCCAATCAGAGGATGTTGATCCCGACCTCGCTGGCTCCAGCACTGGCTTTGCCTCATGGGAGGCCCCGATTGTGGCCTCGCTGCCCCCCCCACACTGGCCTAACCCCTCGGCAGGCTCTGATCCTGGCCTCAGAGGCCCCAGCACAGGCCTTGGCTCACAGCAGGCAACAATGGTCCCAGCACCAGCTTTACCCCTTGGCGGTCTACAATCCAGGCCACAGAGGTTCCAGTACTGTCCTTGCCTCGCAGCAGGTGACAATTCCGACCTCGCTGGCCCCAGCATGGGCCTAACCACTCAGCAGGCTCTGATTCCAGCCTTGGAGGCCTCAGTAGCGGCCTTGCCTCACAGCAGGCTCTGATCCCAGCCTCAGAGGCCCCAGCATCGGCCTAACCCCATGGCAGGCTCCAATACCACCCTCGGAGGCCTCAATAGCGGCCTTGGCTCATGGCAGGCTCCGATCCAGACCTTGCTGACCCCGGCACTGGCCTAATCCCTCGGCAGGCTCCGATCCTGGCCTCGGAGGCCTTAGCACCAGCCTTGCCTCATGGCAGTCTCTGATCTCGGTCTCACTTGCCCCAGCACCGGCCTAACCCCTAGGCAGGCTCCAATTCCAGCCTCAGAGACCCCAGCACCGGCCTTGCCTCACAGCAGGCTCTGATCCTGGCCTCGCTGGCCCTGGCACTGGCCTAACCCCTCAGCAGGCTCCGATCCCGGCCTCGGAGGCCTCAGTAGCGGCCTTGCCTCATGGCAGGCTCCAATCCCAACCTCGGAGGCCTCAGTAGTGGCTTGCCTAACGGCAGGCTCCAATCCCTGCCTCACTGGCCCCAGCACTGGCCTTACTCTTCGGAAGGCTCCAATCCAGGCCTCGCTGGCCCCAGCACCAGCCTAATCCCTCAGCAGGCTCTGACCCCGGCCTCTGAGGCCCCAGCACCGGTCTTGCCTCATAGCAGGCTTAAATCCCGGCATTGCTAACCCCTGAACCAGCCTAAACCCTCGCCAGGCTCTGATCCTGGCCTCGCTGGCCCCTGCACCAGCCTTACTCCTTGGCAGGCTACCATTTGAGTACCCTCTTCACCCAGCAGGTTGTCCCACATTCCCGAGGGTGCATGGTGGTAGCATTCTGCCTCTGGGGTTATTTCTTCAAAAGTCCCAGGTGTAATGCATCAGATCTCTGACTCCCCTGAATACTGGCCACTTCCATTGCCACTGCCTCAACCATTTCAAACCTTTCCCAAGCTCTTTTTCCACTCTGCATGTTGTCCAGTATTCCTAAGCATGTGTGACTGTAGCATTCGATGTTTGGGGTAATTTCTCCAGAAGATAAGGTTGGTAGGATCAGATTTCTGCCTCTCCCGACTACAAGTCTCCACCGTCATCGCGGTGACCACTTCCAACACTGCCTTCCTCTTAGGTCTCTGCTAAACTCTCTCCTTATAGGTGATGTCCAGGATTCTTAAGGATATAGATAAGAAATAGTCCTCCTTTGCAGGGAATTTTTCCAAAAGTTCCAGTTCAATTGGATAAGTTTTGTCTGCATCTCTAGTATCCTGGCAATCTCCTTTTTTTCTGGGGGTCCGGCGTGCCCCGTGCAACCCGGGCCCTGTTTTATCAGGGGTCCAGTGTGCCCCTCGCGACCCCGCCTGGGGCCCAGAGCCTTGCCTAAATATATTTAAACGTATGTTATTACCTGTTGCACAGGGCCTCCCAGGAAGGTATATAATTACTATTACTCATTTTTTTCTCCTTTTTTTAAATTAAAAAAAAAATTTTTTTGGTGGCACTGGGGGTGGAACTCAGGGGCTTTCTACCTCCGGGCTATACTCCCAGATCTATTTTATATTTTATATGGAAACAGGGTCTCACTAAGTTGCTGAGAGACTCACTAAGTAGCTGAGGCTGGCTTCGAATCTGTGCGATCCTCCTGTCTCGGCCTCCCAAGCGCGGGAATTACAAGCGTGCGCCACCATGCCTGGCTGTTACTGCTTTTTTTTTTAAAGCAGTAATTGAACAAAGCAAATCTCCATCATGTCCTATTTCATTGTAATGTCATATTTACATATATACACAAACTAAATATCTTTGTATAGTTTTTATTTAAAGTTTTACATAGTGAGAAGTAGTTAAAAGTTATATATAAAAATATGGAATATAGAAAACAAAGACTTCTGTTGGACACACAGTATTGTCATCCTTTAATTATTGAACTATCATTGGCGTATCTCAAAGTGGCAGTTTATATGAAACTATACCAGATTTAAAAACCTTAAATAGAAGCTTGGAAATAATTTTGCTTATAATATATGTAAAATAATATGTAAATAATTTTACCTTGTAAAATGTAATGCCTAAAATACATTTTTATTATTAATATTAGAAAGTAAATAGAAAAATTTGAGAATGGCTTGTTTACTATTTATTTAGGTATTATACCCATAATAAATCACCTATCATATTCTGTTTGTGATTTATTTTATTTTTATTTTTTGTGGTTTCAGAAGGTCTCACTAAGTAGCTGGGGCTGTCTGAAAACTGCAGTTCTCCTATCTCAGCCTCCCAAATGCTAAAATTACAAGAATGTACCACCAATGACTTCAGTGTGCTTTTATCACAAGATTATTAAGAGAATTATTATAAGGCTATGTTTGTTAGAAATATATTTACTGACTTTATTTTATAATAATATATATTTAAAAATAATATTATTGAAATCAAATATCTTAAAGCATTTTGGGCAGACTGGTAAAAATTATAGATTAGTATATTTGATAATTACTAAAAATATTATACAAATATGAAATAATTTATATAAAATTATTTTTCTTTTTTAATGAATTTTTATTATTATAGTCAACATTTTAATGGGATAAAAATCTTGTCAAGATATACATGCACACATCACTCAGTCAGCCCTTACCCAAACCCTAACCCCTTCCCTCCCCCTTCCTCCTTCCCATGCTTGGTTTCCTGATTAACTTTGGTATGTTTGTTTAAGTACATCATGTACTTTAAAGAGTTTCCCTCTTCCCCCTTCCCATCCCCTCAGATATGTCACCTTATTGCTCATCTATAGGATTTCTTCTTCATCTAGAATTCCTTCTGTTACCTATTTCTCTCTAGTTTTCACACATTAGGGAAAGGATCTTATTTCTTTTTTTTTTTTTTATGAAATTTCACTTTAAATGCCATAATTTTGTTTTCCTTTATGTCTGGGAAAAATTCCATTATGCACAATCCTATAGTTTTGTAATCTACTCATCTGTTGAAGGACATCTTGATTGGTTCCATAGTTTGGTATTTTGGTTTTCATTCTTTTTGGTAAATACTCAGAGGTGGTATTGCTGGATCATATGATAAGTTCATTTTTCTTCTTCTGAGGATCTTCTATACTGTTTTCCAAAGTGGTTGCATTAATTTTCAATCCCACCAATAATGTATTAAAGCTTCTATTTCTCCACATCCAATTAATTATAGTTTCTTTCTTCCTTGAAAGTTCTATGAGTTTCCACACTGATACCCACTTACTGAAATCCTGAAAGCCAGAAAGTAAGTAACTTTGACAAGATGATCTACTAGCAACCAATTTTTTTTTTTAATAGAGGTCACTTGAATCTGGGAATCTGCTGAGAGATGAGGTGAGGCAGTGGCAGCTTCTAGTGCTTCCTGGTCACATGGTTGCAGGGACCCACTGACCCTCTGCTCTGTGGAGCAGGCCTGATTCCAGCTCCACCATGTGACAGGCTCCAGGCCCTGCTTCCCTGGCTCCAGACCTGTGAAGTAATTTTTCAAATTATTGAAGTTGTTTTTCATATATTTAGCATGAACCAAATTATCATATTATGATGACAAAACGTTTTATGTAATATGATTATTTTAAAATTCAATCTTTAGCTGGGTGTGGTGGCACATGCTTGTAATCCCAGTACTTTGGAGGCTGATACAGAAAAACAGTTTCGTGGACAACTTCAGCTACTTAGTGAGGCCCTCCACAAAACAGTGAGACATTGTTTTAAAATAAAAAATGGAAAAATTAGGTTGAGGATGTAGCTCAGAAAAAAAAATATGCCTGGGTTTAATCCCCAGCACCACAATAAATAAATAAATAAATAAATAAATAAATAAATAAATTCAATCTTCAAATTATTCTTACATTTTGGCAGCTTTTAAACAGTACACAAACTGCTTGAAGTACAATTAATTTTTATTAACTTTTACATTGTTTTATTGCATTTAATTTACCTTCTATTTTCAAGATAATAAATTATTATTTGTCTTTAAAAATGTTCATTAGTCCCTGAGTAGTGATTTGAAATCCACAAAGCAAACAAACAAACATAAACAAAATAGACTGTGTCATATCCCCGTAATTATTAAGCCTTAGTCTTTACTTATAGTTCACAGAAGAAATCAACTTCCTTTTTTAAAAAATTACATACCAAAACCTCCTCTGACTGGTTTTTGTAAAATTTTTAAGCCATGGTTTACCTAAAATGGTTCAGAAGCCTATAATCTGCATTTTGTCAAATCATTGGATGAGGTTTCTAGTGATTTTAATCAGCCTACTAGCCTATTGTCAAAATCACTAAATCATTTAGTGTACAGAATTTATTCAATCCTTTAGTTCTGCTTCTTCTATATTAATCTTTTTGGGGTAGGTGATTGTCTTAGTCAAAATTCACTGCCATAATCCACCACAACTGACCACACAACTTTGAGGAAGAAAGATTTACTTGCTCAGTATTTTTTGGAGATCTTGCAATTTTAGTCCAGGTCAAGCTGGGTTCATAGCATAGCAGTGTGATACAGAGACAAGGAGTGAACAAGAGCTCTAATCTCACATCATGGAGGCTGGAAATAAAAGAGAAGAAGCAAGCAAGTAAGGGAATTCAAAGACAAAGCACAATCTCTAAGGCCACAATTCTAGAGGTGTATCTTTTTCAGCCACACCCCATCTGCCTAGGTTACCACCCAGTAAATCCATTACAATGGATTTATCCACTGATAATATTACTTAAGTATATCAAATCTGAGCAGTTATACTTGAGCTCTTCAGGAGATATTCTATATCAGGCCAAAACAGTATTTTTCTTTAGTAGAGCTTGAATCTCTACTTCAAGGTATAGAGTTTCTGGTTTCATGTTATAAGCCAGTGGCCATTTCTCAGTAGGTTATCTAATATCCAAGAGTTTAAGTTTGACCCTTTTGCACAAACTTCTTCTGGAGTAAGGGGGAGAAGAGGGCCTGCTATCCCTGTGGTAGGAGACATTGCAGATATCACAAAGTCATGATGTTGAACATTTTTTTATGTATCTATTGTCAATTTGTATATCTTCTTTTGTGAAGTGTTTATTCAATTCAGTTGCCCATTTCTTGATTAAGTTCTTTGTTTTGCTAATATAGTCTTTTGGGCTCTTTGTATATTTTGGATATTAACTCTCTATAAAATGGTGGCTGGTAAAGATCTTCTCCCATTCTGTAGGCTTTCTCTTTAGGTTCTTGATGATTTTCTTGGATGAGAAGAAACTTTTTAGCTTGATGCCATCCCACTTGTTAATTATTGCTTTAAATTTCTGTGCTTTGGAGGTCTTGTTGAGAAAGTTACTGCCTCTGCCTATATGTTAGAATATTGAGCCAATGCCTTCCTCTAATAACTTCATAGTCTCTCATCTAATTTCTAAGTCTTTGATCCATCTCAAGTTGATTAGCTATCAGAAAGATGCAAATCAAAACTATGCTGAGATTCCATATAACCCCAATCAGAGTGGCAAGCATATAGAAGTCAAATAACAAGAAATGCTGGCAAGGATGTGGGGAAAGAGGAACTCTTCTACACTGTTGGTGGGAGTGCAAACTAGTTCAGTTATTATAAAGATCAATGTGGAGATTTCTTAGAGAACTGGAAGTGGATCTACCATATGATCCACGTATACCACTCCTGGATATATTTCCAAAGGGGTGGATATCAGAGAAATACAGTAACTTATGCATACCCATGTTTATAGTAGAATGATGCATAATAACCAAAATATAAAACCAACCTAGGTCTCTGTCAACAGATGAATGGATTACAAAATTATGAGAAATATGCATAATGAAATTCTACTTAGCAATAAGAAAAAACAAAATTATGTCATTTGCAAGAAGATGGAAAGACCTGGAGAACATTATGTTAAGTAAGATCAGCCAAGCACAAAAAGAGAAAGGACATAAGTTTTCTCTAATATGCCCAAACTATGGAGTATTAGAAATACCAGAGGGACTCCAGATAATGGAGGAGAAACATCAGCAAAGCTAGAAAGAAAGGGTTGGAGAGAAAGAAGGCTGAGGTTGAATAATGGAGGAGCTACATTCAAATATGTGTATAAGTATGAATGTAGCATGGTCAAATTTGACACTCATTATTGGAAGGGAGGGAAAGGGGAAGTAGAGAAGGAAGGCACCAAGTACTGTGGGAATGTATGCCATTTTTAATATAATCCACATAAAAATAAATAAATAAATCACAAAGTAACAGCTGAAATATAATTTTTCTCACACATCTTTTCATTTTGAAATCAGAGACTAGAAGCATTATGCACTGAATATTAACATAACCATGGATAAAGAACTGTCCTCCTTACTCTAGTTGATCTTATATACATCTTTGCAAATTAGAATTTATGATGGATTATTGTTCAATTTGAGGCTCTAGTTGATTTTCAAATGCAGTCTTTGTACATTCAGTGGCTATACTTTGATTTGACATCAATGCATGCTTA
Source organism: Muscardinus avellanarius (assembly GCF_963383645.1). Lineage (NCBI taxonomy): Eukaryota > Metazoa > Chordata > Mammalia > Rodentia > Gliridae > Muscardinus > Muscardinus avellanarius. The sequence continues at coordinate 153,302,920 of NC_137787.1, forward strand.
ATTATTTCTAGAAAATAAATGAGCTTACCTCACAGAAACATATTTTAGTTATTAGTCACCCCCCTGTAGTGAAGTAGAATAACATGTAAAATTAACTAATGGTTTATGTTCAGCTATCTATGCTCATCAAAATACTTTGCTTTTTGGTGACAGTATTTCTTTTATTAGTTAAATGTTTATAAAGTGTTTATTTCACACAGGATCCTAGCAAGGTACAGATATACCCAGAAAATGACATAACCACCTTTCCCTCTTATATCTGACATGTAAAAATAAATAAATATAAAAAAGTAAAATTATAAAATAAAAATGTAGGTGATGGGCCATGGTAGAGCAATGAATAAACTTGCAGAATTGAGAGGAGACTGAAACTTCAATTTTCAGAACTCATTATGGTTGTGTGCTACAAACCTGAGCTTTCAATCTGTATTTTTAATGAATAAATTTCTGAAGATCATAATGGAAAAGAAGAGATAATTCAAGTAGCTAACACAATGAAAAGTATAACTATAAAGAAATAAGCAAAACAGGCATGGTGCCGCACACTTGTCATCCCCGTCCTAGGGAGGCTGAGACAGGAAGATCACACAGGTTCAAAGCCAGCCTCAGCTACTTAGTGAGGCTCTTAGCAACTTAGTGAGACCCTGTTTCCAAAACTCTCTAGTCCAAAACCAAAATAATCATTGATTTTGAGAAAGATGTTTTTCACACAAAATGATCAATATAGATATAAACAATAAATTATGAGACACCTGCAATCATTCAAGCAAAAGACAAAGAAGATTGAAATAACATTGCAAAAAGAATGTTAAGAATAAGAATAATAGTGAATTGTAGAAGCCCACATCTGTAATCCCAGTACTTGGGAGCTTGAGGTAGGAAGATCACAGGATCAAGGTCAGACTCAGTAATTTAATGAGACCTTGTTTCAAAATAAAAATTATATAAATAGAACAGGGCTGTAAGCATAACTCATAGGTAGAATAGTATTTCATTTTCTGCCCAGGATGCAAATAAAATAAAATAAAATAAATAAGTTGGATTTGACAGGAGTGTAAAAAATAAAAGAACAAAACAGCAGATTTTTTTTTTTTTTTTGGTGGTACTGGGGTTCCTGGAAGCCCTTCTACCTCTCTACCTCTGGGCTACACTCCCAGACCTATTTTCTGTATTTTTGAAACAGGGTCTCTTAAGCCAGTGCGGCTGGCCTCGATCCTCCTGCCTCTGCCTCCCAAGCATGGGGATTACAAGCGTGCGCCACCACGCCCAGCCAAAACAACAGATTTTGATGGCTAATTTAGTATGACAATAAAGGAGAAAGGGATATTCTACTTGCTTCAGAGTTTAAAAATCAGCAATGGCTTAAGAATTATATAACTAATAAGTAATCACAAAATCCACCATATGACCATTAACTATCATATTTTGGTTTACCATGTCAATAATAATTTATTATTTAAAAAGAAAACAAATTATCATTATATGTTCTCCCACTTTACGGTTAATTTTAGGATTTTAGGTTTTAATTTTAGGTTTTTAAGTCTGTGAGAATCTTTAAAAATCTAATTTTTTGAGCCTCTGAACTGAGCATTACCTAGTAATGTTTTGGCATATTTAAACATATTTATTATACTGTGGAAGTTCCCATCCTGAAAGTGTGCCATGGAACAAGCTATAAACTCTCAATTTTTTAGATTCTTACATTTACAAAATAGTTTTAATTTCCAAGAAACTATTATTTTGGAATCGTTGTATGCTGTACCATAAAAGATTTTTTTCCATTCCCTAAAAGAACTTTTTTTTACATTCTAATAAATTGCCATAATTCCCTGAACTTAATGTATGTAGGCACAAAAAGTTAACAAAAATGCATAGAAAATTCTTATCAGAAATAAAATTTTAGCACTTTTAAGGCAGGCTTTAAAAGTGATTTTAAAGTTATTTTGTTGTAAAAATATATTTTGTTGATATGAATATAGTATAGTATATAATGGAACACTATAGTAAAACATACCATTTATATGAACATTAATATTATACTAGGACAGAAAAATAATTTAAGCTTATATAATCAGAAATAATACATGTATTTGTACATATGTAAACACCAGGCTTCAAACTTCTGTATGCTGTAATATATTTGAGTAATGATGGTAACTAGAAAACAAGACATAATATACAATAAATTTGAATGAATTTGTATGTAGCATATGCAGGCAAGGTAAATATGAGTAAACAGTCATACAAAGTTAGTAGCAAAATCTAATAAATTTTAATGAATTTTATATAGTTAGCCTCAGCACATGCAGACAAATATTTTAGGTGAAAAGAATTTTAATGCATAAAGTAATATATTTGACAAAATTCTAATGGATAATCATACATTCAGTGAAAATAAATGTTACTAAATATTACTCTAAGAAATAAGAAGTGTATAAATTGATAGTTGCTAGTAACAGTTATTAAGGAAAGTCATTGCTTAATAACCATATGCAAGATCTTTTCAAAACTATGTCCAAGATTTTAATCTTTATTTATAAAATCTAAACAAGGATAAATCATCATAACAGTAAGGGCTGAAACTAACAGTCCTACTACAGTTTCTTTTTTAAAGAATTTTATAGTGGGAGGCACTTTGCCTACTTTTGTAAGATTCTAATAGAATCATCTATAGGCCACCTGTTCAGGACCACATCTCTCCCTTAACCTCTGTCATTCATGCTAAATGAGACTGGCAATTGTGGGCTATGCATAGTTATCCAGACTCAGCAGAGATATTTGCATTCATAAAAATATGCCACTTGAAGGTAGCATGCTATTTTGCTCCTTTTTCCTTAGTGGAAGGTAATTCTGTTTTCTATAATTGCAAATATACTTAAACTGATATTGGTGCTTTAATTTTTTTTCTAGTTAAACAATAATTTTATTGCTTGAGTACATAGACATATCTATGCCACCAAGGCAGAGGCTGTGGATGAATCACATTTCCAATTTGGGGGAAGGATCCGCTTGTTTTTGTTTGTTTGTTTGTTTATTTTATTGGTACATTGTAATCATATATCACATTGGAATACAAGATTTGAGAGGACATACAATCACACATCATCCAATTAGCCCTCATCCAGTCCCCATCCCAGTCCCTCCCCCTCCCTTGATCCCATGCTTGTTTGGTGATTAACTTTGATACATTTGTTTATGTACCTCCTGCATTTTAAAGAGGCTCCATCTTCCCCTATTCCATACCCTCTGATTGGTCACTTTAATTGCTTCACTATAGGGCCATTTCTATAACTCAACCTCTTCCTGTTGCCCCTTTCTGATCCTGGCCTCGCAGGCCCCAGCACCAGCCTTGCCTCACGGCAGGCTCCAGTTCCAGCCTCGCTGGCCCTGGCACCGGCCTAACCCCTCGGCAGGCTCCAATCCCGGCCTCAGAGGCCACAGCACTGGCCTTGCCTCACGGCAGGTTCCGATGGTGGTCACTGGCCCCGGCATTGGCCTAACCCCTCGGCAGGCTCCAATCCCGGCCTCAGAGGCCCCAGTAGAGGCCTTACCTCACAGCAGGCTCCGATGCCAGCTGCTGGCCCCAGCACCGGCCTAACCCCTCAGCAGGCTCCGATCCCAGTCTTGGAGGCCTCAGTAGAGGCCTTGCCTCACAGAAGGCTCCGATGCTGGCCGCTGGCCCCAGCACCAGCCTAACCCCTCGGCAGGCTCCGATCCCGGCTTCAGAGGCCCCAGCACCGGCCTTGCCTCATGGCAGGCTCCAATCTCAGCTTTGCTGTGTCCATCGCCAGCCTCACCCCCGGCAGGTTCCAATCCGAGCACCCTCTTAGCCCAGCAGGTTGTCCCATATTCTCGAGGGTGCGTGGTGGTAGCATTCTGCCTTTGGGGTTATTACTTCAAAGGTTCCAGGTGTAATACGTCAGATCTCTGCCTCCCCTGAGTACTGGCCACTTCCATTGCCACTGCCTCCACCATTTCAAATCTCTCCCAAGCTCTTTTCCACTCTGAATGTTCTCCAGTGTTCCTAAGCATGCGCTATGGTAGCATTCGACATTTGGTGTAAATTCTCCAAAAAAAAATAAGGTTGGTAGGATCCGATTTCTGCTTCTCCTGAATACAAGTCTCCAAAGCCATTGCGGAGACTGCTTCCAACACCGCCTTTCTCCTAGGTCTCCGCTAAACTATCTCCTTATAGGTGATGTCCAAGATTCTTAAGAATGTAGAGAAGAAGCAGTCCTTCTTTGCAGGGAATTTTTCCAAAAGTTTCAGTTCATTTGGATAAGTTTTGTCTGCATCTCCGGTATCCTGGCATCCACCATGGCCTTCTTGACCCCTCTCCGATATTTTTCTTTTTTCTTTTTTTTTTTCTTGTCCTTTTTTTTTTTTTTTTTAAATAAGAGAAGACAGTATGTGTGGTTTGAGGAGGTTGTGGGATCAGGCACTCAGTAGCACTGTGACCCAGGCCTGGTTTCCCCAGGAGCCCAGCATGCTCTGCAGGACTCCACCTGGGGCCCAGAGTACTGCGACCTGGGCCCCAGTTCTTCCAGGGGTCCAGCATGCCCCGCCTGACCCCCACCGGGGCCCAGGGCCTTGCGACCGGGCCCCGGTTTCTACAGGTGTCTGACGTGCTCCACGTGGTCTGGCCCGGGGCCCAGAGTCCTGCGACCCGGGCCCTAGTTCTTCCGGGCTCCGGTGTGCCCCGCCTGGTGCTTTAATTTTGTATACATTTCCTCATGGAGATTTTTTGAAGTCTTCAAATATTTGTGTCAAATATACAATGAACCCAATTCATTCAAAAGGGATTATACTTTCTTGCCCTCTTTATGTGTAGCAGCAAACTCATGTTGTTAGGTTTGCAACCTGTGCTACCTATGTCCTAATAGAATAGAAGATCTAGAACAGCACCTATGACTTAGCCATAGTGTTTATCATGTTGTTGAAGAAATTGAACATGACATTAAGAATCCATTAACACAGGAAATCTGAAAATTTAGAGGAAAACTTTTTCATTTTTAATTAATTTTTTTTTATTGTAAACCTGGTGTGGTGGTGCATGCTTGTAATCCCCATGCTTGGGAGGCAGAGAAAGGAGGATCATGCAGCTTTGAAGCCAGCCATGCTGGCTTAAGAGACCCTATTTCAAAATATAAAATAGGTCTGGGATTGTAGCCTGGAGGTAGAAGGGCTTCCAGGAATCCCAGTACTACCAAAAAAAAGTATTGTGATATTAATCTTTATATAATTAAATATATGTGCATTATACCTGGGCATAGTGGTGCCCAGAATCTCTGGTATTTTCTTTTTTTTTTTTTTTAACTGTCCGAGATTTCTATAACCTTGCTCTGGATAGAACAGGGCAAGGCCTCAAACTATCAAACGACTATTCTAGCAAGCACTATAGGAATGCACAGGGTCACTGCAGACTCAAGCATGCTGGAGGCTTGCTAAAACTTTTTCATTTTTAATAAACTCTTTATGTCTTTTAAAATTTTTGTGTAATACTTGTTTAGGATAAAGATATTGGTGCAGCAGTCATTTCATTGCTAACATCTTTCTATTTGCACAAGCATGTATTCATTTCTTTCCTTTTTTATTTTTCTGCTTGCTGTACAGTACTTACTCTTCACTGGTTCTGCATCTTCATGGCTTAATTGTCAGTGTTATGAGAAATTCTAAAACTTCTCTATATCAACAGACTTTATCAAATAAACTGCATGTTTTCTTCATTCACTATAATTGTTAGTTTTGACACTCAGTAAATACATGCTAAAAAATACAATAAGCTCTTCCATTTTAATACTACTCCCACACTGCATTGTACCTAAGAGTCCTATTTGCTACAGAAAGCCTACCTGTCCCTATTAGCATTCTGTATCCTACAAACACAGGCATAGTTGCCAAGTTCTTGAATCTACAGAGTTGCTAACCATGGTTATATTCATAAAAAGTAGCTGAGTAAATATTTATGCTGAGAAAGTTTTAACTGTGTTGTCCTCCACCATGAGCCACAAAAAATGAAGTCATGTTGAGTTATGTTTTTCATTGTGTGGCTTCAGGTTTTACTAGGATGATGCCGAAGAACTGAAAAGATCTTAGGATATTTATAAGATCATTAATTTCAAACTGTGTTTTATATAAGAAACTCAACAATAGGTTCTTTATTTATTCCAAATATTATATGTTGACTTTTTAAACTAGTTAATCAAGCTAGATAACAAGTTAATAATAGAGCACACCTTCTACTGTAAAAACGTGATACAATCTTTACCTAGGTATCTTCTTCACTGATTTCCTGGGAAGAACTGTGCATCTTGTTACTGCTGATGGATAAGTGGAAGGGGTGGGGTAAGCAGAGACTGCCACATTTCTCAGGCAAATGCATTAAGTTTTTATAAAGTAATATTCAATGAGTATTTTATGAGAATTTCCCACTGGGTTAAATATTATAAGGATCTAAAAAAAAAGGCACTCAGATTGCAGTCATTACAACTAAACTAGGGATAAAAAGATAAAATGTTGAGTAGACAGGGAAAGAGGAGATCAAATGACTAGTTAGAGAATCTTCAGAGGAAAGAATATTTTGAGTGAGTTGCTATTGAGAAGAATGAAAAGGACTGTCAGAGACTTGAAAGAAGACACTTTTTCTGGAGCAATAATATAAAAGTTATTCCAGGGCATAATAAGTTTTAAAATTTTTCTCTTTCTCCCTTCCATCACCCTCAGTATCCTAATACACATGATGTACATTGACAAACATAGCAAAGTCAATCATTATGTCAAACATGAGCAGGAGGGAGTAGTAAGGAAATGGGGTGGAAAGTGGGTAAGGGATAAGTGATAAGTGAGTGATGTATTATGTATGCCTCTACCATCTTGTACCCCACTAAGATACATGACCCAAATTCACCAATAAAAAATAAAAAAGTGCACCTGGCTTGGTGGCGCACACTTGTAATCCCCATGCTTGGGAGGTGGAGACAGGAGGATTGGGCAGATTTGAAGCCAGATTTGCTGGCTTAAGAGACCCTGTTTCCCAATAAAAATATAAAATAGGTCTGGGAGTGTAGCCTGGAGGAAGAAGAAGGTTTTCCAGGAACCCCAGTACCACCAAAAATAAATAAATAAATAAATAAATAAACAAACAAATAAATAAATAACTATTAGAAGAAAAAATTCATAGAGAAACATAACATATTTTCCAGTAGATATGTTTAAATAAGCTATTCATTAAATTATATTTTTCTAAATTTATATTTTTAGCAAATTATATGATAATATATTTTATTCTATTATTCCCAGGATGCATTAATAATTTTGAACAATTTTTTACCCCATTATGATGTATAAACACAATGCACCAATAAAAACATTAAATAAAAATAAATATGAAGCATTAAAAAAAGAAGCTAACACTTTGTCTTCATTATAGTGTATAAATTATTTGAACTTTAGTTCTAAATTTGTAATCACTGTCATGCTACATTATATATACACAATCTGGTAATGGTTACTCCATATTAAATTGTGTTTTCTCCCTTTTCCATGTGGAAATTGAGTATTTTTATTGGCAGGATTTATTTATTTTCCCAATAGTGTTTTCATGAATATGGTAGTCTGGCAGCTTTTGAATAGAATGGACCAGCTGAAGGTTTTTGTGGTCATTTCAACATTCAATAAAAGACCCTAAATTTAAAATATTACCCTTCTAGCTCTTTTTTCTTTGGGAAATACTAAGCAGATGGATAACCCTATCCAAATTTTAAAGTTTTCTTATTGAGTAGTCAGTCATGTTAGGCTTAGTTTATCAGGATAATAATTAATTTTAATAATAAAAATAATAAAAATATTGCCTGTAGTTCTTTCTGTTAAAAGTCTGCTATCTTTCTGTGTCACATTAGAAACAGATATGTGAGTAGTTTACTTCAAATAAAGTTCACTTGATTTATGTGAAACAGTTTATTTATGAGGGCAAATTGATTAAAGAATTATTGGTTTCTATGAAATAAATATCATTATAGGAATAAAATTAAGAAGAAACTGTATAGCCAGAAAGAAATATTTTTAAAAATGTAGAGAAGGAAATATAAGAATTAAAAGTAGCTTTCCTCTGTAAAGGCTGGAAGCTTCAGCTTGTGCCTTTTTTGACATTTCCACCCCTCTGGTCTGTATGTCTCTTTCTTTATATCTGCCTGAGGCTGATACTTGGGGAGTGATTGGAAAGCAAGTATCTTTTAGATGGGGAATTCCTTTTCTTGACAAATTTCCCTGAAGGAAAGAATGAGGGGTTGGCTTCTTTAAATGGTGATGAATTTCTCATTCAGTTTGAAGAGATTGGATTATATGTTCCATGTCCTTAGATTCCACCTACAAAATTCTTTTCACATACCACATAGAGAAGCAGAAATAATAAAATTGCTGGAGCAAGAGATAATTGAGAACCTGTTAAGACTGTTCAAGTATAAATGTGTCAGGAGGGTGAGTTGCTACACCACCTACTTATAAAAAGATAAGTAGAAGAAGTATTAGACTGATACACACACATGCGCAGATGTGGAATAGAAAAACTCAATGTTATATAACTATGACTTACAAGTAAAGGAGCTCATTAAATTTGTATTACAGTGACTCTGATGCCACTGGTACATTATCAAGAATAATCTAGAGGATTTGAAACCTTAAAAAGAAGTGTACCTGCTGGGTGTGGTGGCACATGCTTGTTTGTAATCCCCGTGTTTGGGAGGCTGAGACAGGAGGATCACACAGGTTAGAAGCCAGCCTCAGCTACTTAGGCTCTCAACAACTTAGTGAGACTCTGTTTCCAAATAAGGCATAAAATATATCTGGGAGTATATCCTGGAGGTAGAAAAGCCACTGGGTTCCACTCCCAGTACCACACACACACACAAATTAGAAATGTACCTACCTGAGTGTGGTGCCATGGTGCAACCTGCAATCCCAGGATCTGGGAGATTGAGAAAGAAGGATCACCGGCTTAAGGCAATTTATGGAGACCCTGTTTCAAATACAAAAAAAAGTAAAACAGAGATAGAGGTATAACTAATAGGTAGAAATCTCCTGGATTCATTCCTTGATACCATGAAAAAGAAATGTACATTATTCCTCAGGTAAAGCGTATTATCACCAATTGAAAGCTTCTTTTACATGCTTCAGGAAACACTGCATGAGTTTGTGAAGGTACACCACAAAGTGCTTTCATCCTACAAGACTACACCTGGGTACACATTCTACCTGCTGTGTATAGATCTGATACAAGGAGATTTTGTTTGTTTATTTCTGCAAGCACATAGGAATCCAAATCATAATGCATCCCATTAGGAGGACCCATAAAAATTTAATTATCTATCAATTCTAAGAGTAAAAATATTTCCAGAAATAGAAAGACCAACATGAAATATTGTGAACTACACCTTAAGCTTTTTTTGCCCTCATTTTGGAATTTCTCTCTAGCTTTCACATAAAAGAGAAAACAAAGAAAAGAGACAAAGAAAACAAATTTTTTAGGGGGTGAGACCTGGATAATCTCATTCAGCATAATATTTTTGAGTTCCATCCATTTTTCTACAAAGGACATGAGTTTGCTCTTTTTAGTTCTTTTACCTACTCTATCAGTTCTAATAAACAAAAATGGTTATTCCTAAAAAAAAAACTTCTAATCTTACCAACATCTGAAAAAAGAACAAAGAAAAAGTCATCACTATTATAAAAAGCCAGGATTTTAAAAGAGGAATTGCAAAAATAAAGGGAAATGTTATACAAAAAAATGGAGTCAAATATTTGAGAGACACTGAGTTTTCATTAGGGAAAAGATTAAAAACTTATTTAACTAGATACTAGGAGAAGTCTTGAAAGCAGGACCTATTTGTTTAGATAAATTTTCTAAAAAACATACTTTCTGAATTTTTCAAAAATATTTGCAAATTCAGTGAATAACATTCACAATCATATAAAAGTCAACAATGCCAAATATGAGGAGAGAGGCAGAATGCTTTTTTTTGTTTTGTTTTGTTTTGTTTTGGGGGGGGGGTCTGGGAATAGAACCCAGAGGCATTTTACCTCTGAACTAGACACCCTGCCCTATTTTTTATTCTTTATTTTGAAACAAGGTCTCATTAAGTTGTGGAGGGCCTCACTAAGCAGCAGAGGTCATCCGCAAACCGTGATCCTCAGGTCTCAGCCTCCACAATGCTGGGATTACAAGTGTGTGCCACCACACCTGGCTCAGAAGTTTTAATTTAAGCAAAGACACAAGTTCAAGGGAAATGTAAGCCACCTCAAAGAGTGTGACAGCAGTATAGGGATAGAGAGACAAGAGCCGCAAAAGCTTCCCCAAAATGGACCTAAGTGGCCCTGAGCTCCTCAGATTCATAGTTTTTTTTTTTTTTTTTTTAATAGGGTTAATTCGAGAGAGTGGTGAGGGCACCTGGCCAGGGGGATGGCAGCCTCTTCTCTTTGAAGCTTCATGGTTCACAAAAGGTGGAAGCTCCTTTTGGAATAGGACTTCTTGAAAGCAGAGATAGGATATTGGGGCTTCCAGGATGCAGGGCTCTTTAACAAAAGGTTTGACTTTTCTGGGGATCTTCTTGGAGGCCAAGGGAACATTTTGACAAAAAGTGAAGCTGTCTCAGGTTTAATCACCTCAGAAATTTTCTGAGCCAGCCCATTATAATTTAAATGTATGGGCTTGGCTTTTTATAAGAATAACCAAGCTCCATTATTAAACTGAATTTGAAGATTTCAAATTTTAAAACCAAATTTTTCTCAATGCATCTCCTTTCTACCTAAAATTTTATTTTTTTTATTATTCCTCAAAATGAGTGTCCTTTCTTAGTTTCTACAGGTGACCCTAAAGCAGCAATATACCTTTGCTGATTTTGCTTCTCAGACTTTAAATTTCTACCACACCAGTTTTGTTTTTGATTAAACTAAATCTATTGTTTATTATAAAAAAGTAATTTTTGCCACTTAATATTCTCTGTCAATAAATCAATGGATGGGAGCTCTGTAGAGATTTGTCTTTCCTGAGTGACATAATAGGGGATCTGTTTTATTGTTGCTACTCTTGTTATTGTTGGTTTTCTCATTCATATCTACTGATTTAAATCAATGTAAAATTTTGTACCTATAGAAAAGTGATATCTGAACTCAATATAACTAACTTACTAAGCAGTTTAGTTTTTCTGCATTAATAATTGTTCAAAAGTTGAAATTTTAAAATTAAATTAGCCATTTGTTGCCTTTCTTTGTCGTCATGTCTGCAATTAAGAAAGATCTTTATTAGTAACTGTATGAATGCATAGTACTTTCCAACATTCTAATAGCACATAAATTGAATTATAAAAAGTTTTGAATTAAATATATATTCTAATTGTTTCATTGACAAAAATGGAATCTTATGTAAAACAAATATTACAAAATAACAAAGTTGAATGTATAATAATCCTTAATGTGTTAAGGTATTGATTTTAGAACCCATGGGCATTCTACCTCCAAGATACACCCCAGCCCTATTTTTTTTATTTTTTATTTTAAAATAGGGTCTCACTGAGTTGCAGAAGGCCTTACTAAGCATTTGCCACCAGGCCTGAATATTTGAGATTTCTTTTTTAAATAGAGTTGTTTTGACTGAATGAATTAGTTTACTTGGCTGCTAAAATAAAATATTATATACTGGGTAGTTTATAAATAGTAAAAGTATTTTTTTACAGTTTTTAAAAAACAAAAGTTCAAGATCAACATTCCAGTTGATTCAGTGCCTAGTGAGAGTCTGCTTTTTTTGCTCACAAAAAGGACCTTCTTGTTATAAATTCACATAATAAAAGGTCTAAACTTACTGTGGGATTCATCTTTTAAAATTTTTATTGGTGCAAAGCCATTACATATTCAGTGAGATTCAAAGTGATACATTCATACAAGCTCACAGTACTTGTTGTATTTCCCTTTCATGTCTTTTGTAAGTTTACTAATCTTCCTCAGTAGGTTTCTGCTTTCATGACCTAGTCATCTCTCATATATTCTATTATATTTTGCCCCAAAGCTCATGTATTGAAAGCATATCACCAATGTGGCAAGGTTTTGAGGTGGGGCATGGTTGAAGGAGCCAGGTCATTGGGGGTGCCGTAATATAGACTATGTCTTTGAGCCCCTCATCTCACTCTTTCTGCTCTTGGCCATATGGTGACAGCAAAATTCCTCTACCACATGTCCAACTGATACCACCACAGCTGCAACTTCCTTTGTGGCTTTTGCCTCAGAGCTGGCCCTATGGACTCAAGCTCCTGAAATTGTGAGCCTCCCAAAATATTTTCTTCTCTAAATTGTTCATGTCAAGTCTTTTATTCACAGAGATAGAAAATATGACTAAAATGGTCTACCTTCTAATATCACTTGAGGAGTTAGGGTTGAAACAGACAAATTTTGGAGAACACAAACTTTCAAAACCTGAATGGAAGAGACAGTTAAGATGGTGGCAGCTGGGGTCACACTGGCGATCTCGGCCACTGATAAGGATAAGCTTTCTTCGGGGAAACCCTGGACACCATATTTTGGTTTAATATTGGATTGGGACAACTTAAAGAGACACTTTCAGCCATGACTTCCTATCTAGAATACAGAAGAGAGAGTAGATAATGGCAGAATTGAAAGCAAGATGATGAGAAGGTGCCAGCCACGCAAGAAAAGCAATTTTTGGAGGATCATCCCAGAAGGGATTGGAGGAAAAAAACACTTCAGTAGCGCATGCTGGGAACTCTTATTTTATTTATTTATTTATTTATTTATTTATTTATTTATTTATTTAATTATTTATTTATTTTTGGTGGTACTGGGGTTCCTGGAAACACTTCTACCTCCGGGCTACACTCCCAGACCTATTTTATATTTTATTTATTTGGAAACAGGGTCTCTTAAGCCAGCAAGGCTGCCTCAGAACCAGCGCAATTCTCCTGTCTCTGCCTCCCAAGCGCGAGGATTACAAGCGTGCACCACCATGCCGGGCATGCTGGGGACTCTTAACATCATATCTTGTAAGAAAATTGACCCGGGCGTGGTGGAGGGAGCCAAACTGTGCCGGGCTGGGAGTCCAGGTGTGCATTCCGGGAACTCAGTGCCCCTGGCTGCTGCGCTCCTATGCTGCTCCTGTGGCCCCAGTGCACCTGAAACAGCAGATCCTGCTCTTTGCAGTGGGGCTATGGGCCTCTGCTCTTGGAAGGCAGATAAAATTTATTGCTGCTGAGTGCTCGACCTCACAACCCCTTCAAAATAAATAAATAAACAAACAAATAAATAAATAAATAAATAAAATATTGGAGAAGGGCCAAGATGATGGTGGCGGCAGCCAGGACTCAGGAGATGCAGACAGACTCTATCCAATTCACCTGAAACTTTTGGGAGGAGAAATTCTCACGAAGGGTGATTGTCCCTGCTGCACAGGCTTAGGAATTCTGGACATCATGTCATGTGGGGAGGGAGCTCAGCAGAGAACCAGGTGAGAGGTGGCTGCGTGGTGGCGCTGATAGCATGGAGTTGTCAGTGGAGTGGTGGGGCAGTGGTGCCTGCAGAAAGGCAGAGCGCTGGAGCAGTGGCCCCAGCACTGGTGCCGGCAGTAGAGGTGGTGGCTATTATTTTGGAGAGACAGACATCTGATTCAACCCAACTTGATCTCCTGAGGAAATTGCCCCGAAGGTAGAATTTGGAGGGGGCAGACAGATCCAGCCCAGTTCACCTTGAGCTTTCGAGGAAATCTCCCCAAAAGTAGACTAGCTGCTTCTGCCACACATGCTCGAGAAGACTGGACAACATGCTAAGTGGCAAAAGGGTTTGGGGGTATCAGGGGGAGCCCTGCATAGCCAGGATGGGCCTACACTCTGCATGTTCTGGGAGTCATCAGCCCTCATGGCCATTGTGCTCTTCAGCGCAGAGTGAGAGGTCAGGGTACATGTGGAAAAGCAGAGCCTGCTTTCCAAGGTGAAATTGTGGACTTCTGCCTTTGGAGGGAAGAAAAATTTATTGCCACTAGGTATTTGGGGTCTCAGCTTTTGCAAAAGACATGCTCTGCTTTCTCACATTAAAAAAAAAAAAAAAATGGAAGACCGCTGAACATGATGGCACATGCTTGTAATCCCAGCACTTGGGAGGCAGAGACAGAAGGATCACACTGGTTTGAGGCCAGACTCGCTGGCTTAAGGGACCCTTTTTCCAAATAAAAATAGATATTAAAAAAAAGTCAGGTCTCCAGGAGTGTAGCCCAGAGGAAGAAGGGTTTCCAGGAACCCGAGTACCACCAAAAAAAAAGAAAGAAAGAAAGAAAGAAAGAAAGAAAGAAAGAAAGAAAGAAAGAAAGAAAGAAAGAAAGAAAGAAAGAAAGAAGAAAGAAAAAAAGAAGAAAGAAAGAAAGAAAGAAAGAAAGAAAGAAAGAAAGAAAGGAACATCTGTAGATAACCTCCTCATAGAGACAGAGACTAGAGCCCAATGCACAGCAAGACCAGTGCCAGGTATTCTGAGGCCAGGATAGGAGCCTGCTGGATGTATAGGTTGGTGCCGGGGCCAGGGAGGCTGGGATTGGAGCCTTCCATGAGGCAAGGCCAGTGCTGGGGCCTCCATCTGAGACCAGAATCGGAGCCCTCTGAGGTTTGAGGATGAAGCCAGGGCCAGTGGGGCTGAGATTGGAGCCTACTGTGAGGTAAGGCCAGTGCTTGGTCCTCCAAGGCCAAGATCAGAGCCTGCTGAGGGGTTAGGCCAGTGCTGGGACCACTGAGGCCAGGATCATCGTCTGCAGTGAGGCATGGCTGGGGCTGGGGCCTCAGAGGCAAGGATCAGAGCCTGCCGAGGGGTGAGTCTGATGCTGGGGCCAGCAAGGCTGGGATCGGAGCCTGCAGTGAGGCAAGGCCAGTGTTGGGGACTTCTAGGCTAGGATCAGAGCCTGCTGAGGGGTGAGACTGGTGCTGGGGCCAGAAAGGCTGGGATCTGAGCCTTCTATGAGGCAAGGCCAGTGCTGTGGCCTCCAAGACTGGGATCGGAGCCTGCTGAGGGGTTAGGCTAGTGCCGGTGCCAGGAAGGCCGGGATTGGAGCCTGCAGTGAGGCAAGGCGGTGCTGGGGTCTCCGGGGCCAGGATCAGAGCCTGCTGAGGGGTGAGGCCGGTGTTGGGGCTAGCGAGGCCTGGATCAGAGCCTGCCATGAGACAAGGCCAGTGATCTGGCCTCTGAGGCTGGGATTGGAGCCTGCTGAGGGGTGACGCCGGTGCTGGGGCCAGTGAGGCCAGGATTGGGTCTGCCATGAGGCAAAGCTGGTGCTGGAGCCAGCAAGGCTGGATCAGAGTCTGCCGGGTGGCCAGACCAGTGCTGGGGCTGTCAAGAGTGGGATCAGAACTTGTAATGCGGCATACACAGAGAAGTATCACAGAAAATGAAAAATCAGATGCTTTCCCTAATATGCAAAAACTAGGAAGAAGTATATCACAGGAGGAGATCTAGTTGAAGAAAGGGCCCTATAGAGGAGCAATTAAGGTGAACAATCAGAGGGAATGGGATGGGGGAGGATGGAATCTATTTAAAACTCATGATATACATAAACAAATATATCAGAGTTAATCACCAACCAAGCATGGGATCGAGGGAAGGGGAGGGAATTAAATGGGGATTGGATAAAGGCTAATTGGATGATGTGTGCTTGTATATGCTCACAAATCTTCTATTCCATTGTGATGTATGACTACAATGCACCAAATATGTATGTATGTATGTATATATATATATATATATATATATATATATATATATATATATATGTATATATATATATATATATATATATATATATATATATATATCTTGAATGGATATTGAAAATGGAGAAAACTCTTAAAAATTATTTCCAAATCTAGCAAAAATTTAATGGCTTTGTGCATAAAAATTTTCAAGAAATACTATGATTTTAGTTCATTTTTATGCTGATGCAGAGCTGAAATTTTATTTTCTTCTGGTTAAAATAATATTTGAAATATTGTCTGCCATTATTAAAAAGTTTTAAATTTTTTTTACTAGTTTCTGTGCAAACTACCTATAAGTCAAGGATACTACAGGTTTTTTTTTTTGCTGTTTTGTTTTGTTTTTGTTTGTTGTTTGTTTGTTTGCAGTACTGGGGATGAAACCCAGGGACATTGTACCTCCAAGCTACACCTCCAGCCCTATATTTTAGCATTTATTTTGAAACAAGGTCTCAATAAGTTGTGGAGGCCCTCACTAAGTAGCTGAGGCTGGGTGCAAACCTGTTATCCTCCTGTCTTAGCCTCACAAGTGTTGGGATTACAAACATGAACCACCATACTCAGCTAAAATACTGTATTTTATCAAACAAATGTATTATGTATTATACTGTTTTATATAATATATCTTATTTAAAAGCAATTCTTATTTTTAGAAGAGCTAAGATTCTTTATAATCATGTTAATTTCTGGGTTTTTTTGTAAATCTTTTATCACTTTGAATAAGGTGGTGCATGCTTGTAATCCCCGCATGGTGGTGCATGCTTGTAATCCCCGCGGTTGGGAGGCAGAGACAGGAGGATTGTGCAGGTTTGAAGACAGCCTCTCTGGCTTACAAGAGCCTGTTTCCAAATAAAAATATAAAAAATAGGTGTCTGGGAGTGTATCCTGGAGGTAGAAGTGTTTCCAGGAACCCCAGTATTACTAAATAAATAAATAAATAAACAAATAAATAAATATAGATGTGTAACATCTCTTCAGAACTAAAGAAAATTATTAACCAAATGGACCTAATAGATATATACAGAATATTTCAACCAGGAATAACAGAATACATTTTCTCCTAAGCAATCCATGGAACCTTCTCCAAAATAGATCACATCCTGGGACACAAAGCAAGCACCAGTACATTAAAAAGTTATAATATTATTCCCTGCATTTTTTTAGAACACAATGGAAAAAACGTAAAAATCAACAACAAAAATATCTAAAGAAACTATTTAAATACACAGATATTGAATGATACACTATTGAATGATGAATGGATAAGAGCATAAATAAGGGGAAAATAAAAAAAAATTCTAGAATTAAATGATAATAGAGACACAACTTACAAAATCTATGGTACACTTTGCAGGAAGTGTTAAGAGGAAAGTTTACAACATTGAGTGCCCACAGAAGAACAGAGAGTTGCTAAGTAAACAACCTAATAACACATCTCAAGGACCTAGAAAGACTGCAACAGTCTAATCACAAAGCCAGAAGAAGGCAGAAAATTATTAAAAGTCAGAAATTACTTCTACTTAGTATATCCTCCCAATATAAACTACTTAGAAATAAACCTAACCAAAGAGGTAAAAGAGCTCTCCAAAGAAAATTATGAAACATTGAAAAAAGAAATCAAAGAAGAACTTAGGAAATGATAAAAACTTCCATTTTTTGGATAGGCAGAATAAATATCATCAAAATGGCCATTCTTCCAAAAGTGGTGTGCAAATTTAACCTAATACCCATTAAATTAATAAGGTCATTTCTCACAGAGATAGAGAAATCAGTCCTTAAATTCTTTTTGAACAACAAAAAAACTAGAATAGCTAAAGTAGTTCTCAGCAACAAGAACCATGCAGGAGATACCACAATACTTGATTTCAAACTATACTATAAAGCCATAATAATAAAAACAGCATGGTATAGACACAAAAACAAACATATAGAACAATAGAACAGAAGTCTCAGAAAAAAATCCACACACTTACAGCCAATTGGCTTTTTGAACAAAGGGACCAAAAACAAACACTGAAAAAAGCCTCTTCAACAAATATTGTTGGCAAAACTGATTGAACATATGCAGAGAAATGGAAATAAACACCACTTTTTTTTTTTACCTCACACAATTGTCAATTCAAGATGGAACAAAGACTTGAAAATCAGACCACAGACCTTGCAGCTCCTTGAACATGGCATAGACCCAACATTTCAGCACATAGGCACAGGTACAGACTTTCTCAACAAGACCCCAAAGGCACAAGAAGTTAAAAGAAGCACCAATATGTGGGATTGTATCAAATTAAAGAGCTTATGTATATCAAAGTAAACTATAAAGAACTCTAAAAAGAGTTTACAGATTGGGAGAAAATTTTTGCCAACTGTTCTACCCAGATAGAGGACTAATATCTAGAATATACAGAATACTCAAGAAACTCAGTGCTAAAAAAATAAATAACCCAATCAGAAAATGGGCAAGTGAACTAAGTAGACACTTCACAAAAATGAGATTCAAATGGCCATTAAATGTATAAAAAATGTTCAATATTGTTAGCAATCAGAGAGATATAAATCCAAACTATTCTCAGACTTTATCTAACTCTAATTAGAATAGAAATTATTCAAAATGTAATCAACAAATTCTGATAAAAATGTGGAGAAGTGAAAACTGTAGTTCATTGTTGGTGGGAATGCAAATTTGTTCAACCACTTTGGAAAACAGTATGGAACTTTCTTAGAAGAATGGGAACAAACCTTCCCTATGATCCAGCAATACCACTTCTGGGTATCTACTCAAGACAATGAAAACCAAATTACTAAACTAATATATGTGTATATATGTCAATAGCTACACAATTCACAATTGCCAAACTATGAAACCAGAAAAGATATATATCAACAGATGAATAAATTACAAAATTATGAGATATGTACTCAATGAAATTTCACTTGGCCATAAATAAGAACAAAATTATGTCATTTGTGGAGAAATAGATGGAACTGGAGAACATTTTCCAAGTGAGATAGTCAGTCACTAAAAGTAGAAAATTGAATATTCTCCTTAATATGCAGAAGCTAAGGAGAAAAGAGGGGATAGAAGGCACTCCAGATGAAGGGAAAACATTGATGAGCAAATAAAGCAACTTAACTGAGGGAGGATGGAAGAAAAGAAAGAGAAATTCCCTAATGTTTATGATGAACATTCATGATCATATTAAAGTCAATCAGTAAATAAGAAGAAGGAAGGGGGAGGGAATGGGGTGGAGATTGAAAAAGGGCTAAATAAGTGATGTGTGCAGTATCCCTCTACCATCTTGTATCCATTAAGATGCATGAATACAATGTGCCAATTAAAAATAAACAAAAATAAAATGTATTTTTATTGGTGCATTATAGTCTATAATAACTGAGTTCATAATGGTAATTACATGCATGCACACAGAACTTTGTGAGCTTTGCAATTAGAATTTTAATTCATGAAATCTAATTCTAGCATTTATTCTTTTAATCAATGTGTGATACTGTCATTTTAGCATCATTTAAAAATTAATTACATGCCGGGCATGGTGGCATGGTGGCACACGCTTGTAATCCCCATGCTTGGGAGGCGGAGACAGGAGGATCGCGCAGGGTTAGAAGCCAGCTGCACTGGCTTAAGAGACCCTATTTCCGTATAAAATAGTATAAAAATAGGTCTGGGAGTGTAGCCTGGTGATAGAAGGGTTTCCAGGAACCCCAGTACCACCAAAAAATAAAATAAAACAAAAAATAAAAAATAAAAATTAATTATATGTTATCATTAATGATTAATATCATTTTCAAAGTAAAATTAAATATGTAAATTCATACAATTCAATATATTTAGGAATTTACATTACTATATTCTACCTTTAAGATGCCTGTTAAATTTATGATATTTTAAAATAAAGCTATACATTAAAACTAAAATAATTATTTCTCTTGGTAACTTTAATAAGCAGATCATTAATTTTGATAATATAAGCCACCAAATTATTTTTTTACTTTTATAGTCAAATGCATCATAATAATCTGAAAATTTAGAATGCTTTTAATTTTTTTTTGTAGTGAGTACTTTAATAGGTTCATAAATTCATTTTTATTCTGACAGTAGAGTAGGGTTGACTTACATTAATTCTGTTTCTGTTGAGATATTTGGATTATTTTTGTGCTTTCTATTTAAATTATGAATAATATTATTCTAGAATTCCTTGGTGAATCAAACATTTGAACATAATCCCCATACTACTCCTCATTAGCAGGCATTCATCTAGATTAGTTCTACTCTGCTATGGGATATGGTACTGAGTACTAATAAACTCATTTAAATTCTATAATTCTTTGATGCACTATACTTGCCACAATTTCTGATGTCATGGTTCATTCTTTTGGGAATTTAGTTGTATCATCTATTTTTCCAGTTCTGGTATGGCACCACCAATTTCTAGGCTGACTTGTAAGCCGCACAACATTTATTCCTAGAAATTTGGAGACATGTTCTATAGTGTACCCTAGGTATTTATTTATTTATTTATTTATTTATTTATTTATTTATTTATTTATATTTTTTGTGGTACTGCGGATGGAACCCAGGGGTATTCTACCTCTGAGCTACACTCTAAGCCCTATTTTTCTGTCTATATTTGAAACAGGGTCTCACTGAGTTGTGAAGGGCCTCACTAAATAGTTGAGGCTGTCTGGGAACCGTGGTCCTCCAGTCCCTAGAATGTTGGGATTACAAGCATGTGCCACCATGCCTGACTCTAGATCTAAATTAAATGATGTCTTTTCCTTTTGAAACCTAAAAAATAAAACAAGAGGCCAAAAATTACAAAATGGTCAACTGAGGATGTATGTGGAGGGTGTTTTCAGTGTTAAGGCTGCAAGAAAACATCACAGAAAACAGAATAGGTGCTACCCATAAAATTAACTAATCTGAAGAATTTTACTCTTCCCCAATATTTTGTTCTATTTTACCCTTCTTTGTGCTGATAATTGAACCTAGGTTGTTTCATATGCTGAGCTCATGTTCTATCACTGAGCTGCAACCCTTTATTGTTAAGTTCTTTTAAAGAATCTGTTTTCCTTCATCATTTTACACAAAAATATTTGGTAAAAGTTTAAGACAACTTGCAGAATGTTTTAAGAAACAGAGGACCTAATTTCTTCTTTCTTAATTTTTTCTTTCTTTCTTTCTTTCTTTCTTCTTTCTTTCTTTCTTTCTTCTTTCTTTCTTTCTTTCTTTCTTTCTTTCTTTCTTTCTTTCTTTCTTCCTTCCTTCCTTCCTTCCTTCCTTCCTTTCTTTCTTTCTTAGTTTTGTACTGAATTGAATCTAGGAGATTTCTACCTCAGAATTACATTCTCAGATCTTTTTTTTTTGAAACTGAATCTCACTAAATTGTTGAGGTTCTCAGTCTCCCAAGTACTGGAATTAGAGATGTGTGTCTTCATACAGACATAATTAAATTTTAGCATCCATATTCATATATATGGAATAGATATATCCATATGAAGAAAAAAACATTGGCTTAAATTCCTATCTATTCAAAATAATCAATTGAATCAACTAAAGTAATATTTCCTAATTTAAATATTTGATATATAAAACAGTTATACTTCACTTTATATATTAATAATTAAATTATAATATATAAATATATAATATTAAATAAAATAATTTATAAATTATACATAGTATAAATAAGTATATATAGATATTTGTGTGTATATAAGTGTATGTGTATAAGTTTATATAAACTAATATCTAATATATAATCTGAACTACAAGAATAGTAAAGATTATATTATGTCCCATGAGTCTAAATTTTCAGTTTTTTGCAAATTTCTAATGTCATTTATTTTTTAGTACCTACTCTTACATCTTATTTGCATTTTCCAATAGGTTTTCACCTATTTTGGGGCAGTACTTGATTTTATTTTCTTGCAGCTGCATTATACATTGTATAATAATAAAGATATTGCATATTTACTACTTTCTAAAAAATTATAAAAATGTATTAGGGAATAAAAAAACAAACTGATAATTATGGTTCTTGATAGGTGTGAAATATATATTTGATTATTTTAGTGGCACTTTCCCAAAATCTATGTATCACTTAATTGTGAAGATTTTACTCCAAATTTAAAACTTAGAATATGAGCCAGGAGTGATGGTGCATGCTTGTAATCCCAGCATTTGGGAGGCTGAGACTGGAGGATCGTGGTTCAAGGACAGCCTCTTTGCAACTTAGTGAGACCCTGTCTTAAAATAAAATATAGGACAAGGGATGGAGCTCGGAAGTCAAATGCCTCTGGGTTCCATCCCCAGACCCGCAAAAAAAAAAAAAAAAAAAAAAAAAAAAAGAAAAAGAAAAAAAGAATATATATTATATTTCAAAACTACTAGTGAGCAATCGAAGGAGATTATATTTACTTCAACCAGTTTATGCCTACATTCTCTTTATTTTTATTTTCAAGAATCCATACTCCTAAGCCAGACAGGGTGGACCACGCTTATAATCCCAGCTTTCCGGAGATGGACAGAGACCAGAAAATCGCAGTTCGCAGACAGCCTTAGCTACTTAATGAGGCCTTAGAAACTCAGTGAGACCCCTTTTCAAAATGAAAAATAAATAAAATATGACTGTATGACTGGGGTTGTGGCTCAGAGGTATATTGCCCCCTGGGTTCCATCCCCAATATCAAAAATAAAAAATAAAAAATACCCCTGTCAATTTTTCTCTGAGATTGCCATAATAAAACACCAATATCTTTATATTAAAAATTAAAACTTTAATTATATATTTTTAAATGGCAAGCTTATGTATTGAATTGCAAAATCCGGGAGCCTTTTTTCCCAGAGATGATATTTTAACAGTGACTAGTAGATGGGTCTTAGAAATTTGAATTTACAACAATAGCAACAAATACTTCTCATTAGTGCATACTCTGCTGACTTAGATAAATATCTTTTTTCTCATTTTATGTAAGTATATAATTATATAAATTATTCACACAAATCATTTTATCATTATTCACAGTTTCTTTAAAATGTCAAATGAGGAAGTGTTTGACTTTCATCTCCCTAACCAAGAGGTTTGTTTATACATCTACAATATATAAGTATTATAAATAAGTATACACTAAGTGTACTACTGAGTCTATCATTAAGTTAACTTTTATTTTATATTGTTTAGTCAAATAAACAATTTTTTAAATAATTTTTACTTTTTTTTTGTGGTATTGGGGATTGAACCCAGAGGCTTTCTACCTCCTGGCTATACTCCCAGACCTTTTAAATATTTTATTTGGAAACAGGGTCTCACTAAGTTACTGAGAGCCTCACTAAGTAGCTGAGGCTGGCTTTGAACCCATGCAATCCTCCTGTCTCAGCCTCCCAAACACAGGGATTACAAGCATGTGCCACCATGCCCAGCTAATTTTTACAATTTTTTATAAAAATATTTGTGCTTTATTTCCAGATATGAACTCTAATTCTCCTCAATTTTTTGCTGAATTTTATTCAATCTAAATAACTATTTATTCAAAAACTGACAACTTGTGGTAATTTAGGTGGTAGAATTTTGTATTTCTTAAATTTTTTTAAAAGTGGGTACTCAATGCATGATTATTTAGTTCAATGCTAGACAACAAGCAATCTGTTATTGAATAAATAATTTGGTAGTCAGTTAAAGAATTAATTTGAAATTAAAAATGGATTTAAAAAATCCATAGAAATTATTTTAGTTTAAAACACTACTGAATTGAAAATTGATTCTAGCTAAGTAAGTAAAATACCTTGAAAAATTTTATTTATTTAACTGTACTACTCAGTGGGCTCATAAATAAATATGCTTTCATATTTGTATATGATACACACATTCTGTAAAATTATTTCATGTTCACATGAAAGCAGCATTTCTTCATTAAATGAAATAAATGTGGAGGAAAATGAATATGACTTAATTAATTATAAAACTTTCTTAAAAAAATCAGAAAATTTAAATGCGATTATAAAAGTAACTATATTCAACTTTATATCCTTTGCTTTTTCTTCATGTCATAAATTAAAACATTTAAAAACAGCACTGAGATACAATTTTATAAGTTGCACACCAAGTTCTAAATGACCTGGTTGTTTTTTCTCCATGGCTTGATTTCATATTATACTTTCCTACCTCATTAATATCTCTCTGTGTCTTTCTATCTTCCTCTCTCTTCCTTCAGTCTTTCCTCTCCTCCACTTTCTTTTAGCAATTCTTTTACATATGCCTATATTATGTCATTTGCAATTGATTTTTCACAATTGTATACATTTATAAGGTACAGCATGGCATTTACATTAATCTTTATTTCATTTGATTATTACCTAGTGCTAATTGTTTCTCAGCTTCATGGGTATTGAAGTCATGATGCATACATCATCCAGACCTGACCTAAAACAGTTACCAAAGCGAGAAATTCAAACAGCTTGTGGATTCTCCATAAAGATTACAATCCCTAGCACACCTGGATGTGGTGGGGAAAGATCAGGGAGCCCCTTTCCTCTCACTTGGAGTCCAATAAGTTCAACATGAGTTTATACCCAGGCTCAGGTTTTTAATAGGACTCTACATCCTTCCCTGAGTTACTGCTGATTAAAATTCTGGTTTTTATGAATCTTTTAATACAGTTTATGTTATTGAAGGATTATCACTAATATGTGTATGTCTGTGGATTCTCCTTGAACAGAATTGGACTGGGCATACAGCAGTTTGAGCAGTAGGTAGTAATGTAGTGCTGAGAATTAATCCATAAACCCAAATTTAAAAAAATGACTTTAGAGGCCTATTGAGATTTATCAATAGCAATAAATGAATTTTTAACTTTTTATTGGTGTATTATAGTCATATATCTTAATGGAGTTTAAAATGATAAAGGCATACATGCACATATCACTCAATTAAACCCTTACCCAATTTCTACTCCACTATCTCCCCCTCCCTATTTATTATGTTTGGCTTAGTGATTGACTTTGATATGTTTCTTAATGTACACCATGAACATTAGAGAATTTTCCTATTCTCCCTCCCATTTCCTCAGGTTGCCTTATTTACATATCTATAGTATCTCTTTCTTTGTCTAGAGTTCCTCCTATGACTCATTTTCTCCATAACTTTTGCATATTAGGGAAAGCTTCCAATTTCTTATGTTTTTGTGACTTACAAATCTCATACAGCATAATGTTCTTCAGTTCCATCCATTTTCCTGTAAATGAATTGTGTTTTTCTTTATGGCTGAGTAAAATTTCACTGTGTACATATCTCACAGTTTTGTAATAAATTCACCCATTGATGGACATCTTGGTTTTATAGTTTGGCAATTTTAAATTGTGCAGCTATGAACATAGATGTGCATATGTTTGGTAGTTTGCTTTTCATTCTTTTGGGTAGATACCCAGAAGTGGTATTGCTGGATCTTATGGTAAGTTAATTCACATTCTTCTGAGGATCCTCCATACAGTTTTCCAAACTGGTTGCACTAATTTGCAGTCCCACCAACAATGTAGTAGAGTTCCCACTTCACATCCTTGCCAGCATTTGTTGTTTGTATTTGAGTGGTTGCCATTCTAGTTGTAGTTAGGTAAAATCTTAGGGTAGTTTGATTTGCTTCTCTCTGATTGCTAATGATGTTGAGTATTTTTTTGTGTGTGCATTTATTGCCCATTTGAATTTCTTCTTTTGTGAAGTGTCTATTTAGTTCCCTTACACATTTTTAAATTGGCTTATTTGTTTTCTTAGTGCTGAGTTTCTTGAGTTCTCTGTATAGTCTAGATATTAGTTCTCTATTGGAGGAGTAGATGGCAAAAATCTTCTCACATTCTATTGAGTCTTGGTTGAGCTTGCTTTATAGTTTGCTTTCCTTTACATAAACTCTTCAATTTAATGCAATCCCATGTATTGATCTGCCTTTTTTATTTCTTGTTCCTTTGGGGTCTTGTTCAGAAAGGTTTTGTCTGTGCCTATGTGTTACAGTGTTGGACCTATGCCCTTTTTAAAAAGCCACAGCGTGTCTGGTCTAATATACGGGTATTTGATCCATCTTAAATTGACTCTTGTGCAGGATGAAGAAGTGGGATTTATTTCCATTTTTATGCTTATGGTTAACCAGTTTTACCAATGCCATTTGTTGAACAGGCTATCTTTTTTCCAGTGTATGTTTTTGTCCGCTTTGTCAAAATTCAATTGGCTATACGTGTGTGGATTTGTTTCTGAGACTTCTATACTGTTCCACTGGTCTATGTATCTGTTTTTGTGCCAGTACCATGTTGTTTTTATTACTATGTCTTTGCAGTATAGTTTAAAGTCAGGTATTGTGATTCTTCCTGCATGGTTTTTGTTGCTGAGAAAGACTTTGGCTATTCTGCTTTATTTTTGTTGTTCCTAATGAATTTATAAACTGATTTATCTATGTCTGTAAGGAATGACATTGGTAATTTAATGGGTATTGTGTTGAACCTGTAGATTACTTTTGGAAATATGGCCATTTTGATATTTATTCTGCCTATCCATGAATATGAAAGATCTTTCCATTTTCTAAGGTCTTCTTCAATTTCTTTTTTCAATGTTTTATAAATTTTTTGGTAGAGATCTTTTACTTTCTTTGTTAAGTTTATTGCTAATTATTTTAGTTTTTTGTGGAATATCATGAGTGGAAGTGTTTTCTGGATATCTTTCTCAGTGGATTTATGGTTGGTATACAGAAAATCTTCCTATTTTTTAAGATTAATTTTGTATACAGATACCATTCTGAATTTGTTGATCAGTTTTATAAGCCTTTTGGTTGAGTTTGATGGGTTTTCTAGGTATAATATTTTGACATCTGCAAATAGTGAGTTTTAGTTCTTCTTTTCCTACTTGTATTTCTTTGGTTTTCTTTTCTTGTCTTATTGCTCTGTCTAGATTCTCAAGTACTATACTGAAAAAAAAAAGTGTAATAATGGACATCCTTGTTCTAGTTTTTATGAGGAATTCTTGCAATTTTTCCCCATTTAATATGATGTTGGCTGTGGGCCTTTGTAGATTGTCTTTATGATATTAAGATATGTTCCTTCTATTACTTTGCAGTGCTTTTAGCATAAATGTATGTTGGATTTTGTCAAATGCTTTATCAGAGTCAATTGAAATGATTGTGTGATTTTTGTCTTTGGTTTTGTTTATGTAATCAATTACATGGATTGATTGTTTTATGTTGAATCAGCCTTGCATTCCTGGGATGAACCTTACTTAGTCATGTTGTATCATTTTTTGATGTAGTTTTGAACGCATGTTGCTAGTATATTGTTTAGCAGTTTTGCACAAAAGTTCATCTATTCTATAGGCCTATATTTTTCCTTCCTTGAGCTTTCTTTATTTTGTTTTGGTATTAATGTGCTGTTGGCTTCATAGAATGTATTTGGAAGAGTGTTGTTTCTTTCTATTTCATAAAATAGATTGAATCATATTGGGATTAGTTATTCTATAAAATCTTATAAAATTCACTTGGAAAATCATCAGGACCTGTTCTTTTCTTTGATGGTAGGCTCTTCATTTCTATTTCAATCTATTTGATTGCTATTGTTTGGTTTAAATTTTATATATCTTCTTTATTCAGTACAGGAAGGTTGTGTTTATCTAGAAAGTTATCAATTTCTTCCAAAATTTTCATTTTGTTTGAGTAGAGCTTTTAAAATTAGTTTCTGATACTTTTCTGGATTTCTATACTGTTGGTGTTAATATCTAATTTTTCATCTCTTATCTTCATAATTTGGGTTTATTCTCTCTTCTTTTTGGTTAAGTTGGCTAGTGGTTTACCTATCTTGTTAATTTTTTTTTTGAGAAACCAGCTTTTGGTTTCGTTGATTATATGTATTTCTTCATTTTCTAATTATTGATTTCTGTTCTGATTATTTGGGGGGGGGCTGGTCAGGGGCATTATACCTCTGAACTACACTCCCTGCCATATTTTTTATTCATTACTTTGAAACAGGGTCTCACTAAGTTGTAGAGGGTCTCACTAAGTAGCTGAGGCTGTCCGCAAACTGTGATCCTCCGGTCTCAGCCTCCCAAAGGCTGGGATTACAAGTGCGTGCCACCATGCCTGGCTTATTTTAATAATTCCCTGCCTTCTATTGATTTGGGGGTTAGACTGTTTCTGTTTTTCAAGGGTTTTGAGCTGTGCCATTAGATTATTCATTTGCTGATTTTGTGTTCTTATTATATGGGCACTCAGGGCTATGATATTTCCTCTTAATTCTGCCTTCAAAGTGTCCCAGATATTCTGATAAGTTGTATCTTTATTTTTGTTTTTAGAAATTTATTGATTTCACTCTTTATTTACTCTCTGACCCATTATTCATTCAGAACTTTGCTGTTTAATCACCACATGCTTATGTGGTTTCTCATGGTATTTTTATAATTGATTTCTAGTTTCATTCCATTATGCTCTGAAAAGACACAGAAAAGTATATTACATTTTTAGAATTTACTAGTGCTCACTTTTTGGCCCAGGATATGATCTATTTTGTAGAAGGTTCCATGAGCAGCTGAGAAAAATGTGAACTCTACTGTAGTTGGGTGGAATATACTATATGTGTCTAATAGGTTCATTTGGTTCATGACATTCTTTAGATCTGAGGCATCTTTATTACCTTTTGTCTAGAATATCAGTCTAATGGTGTGAGAGGGGTGTTGAAGTTTCTCAGTATTATTTTATTGGGTCTTGTGTGTGACTTAATGTCACAAAGAGTTTGTTTTATGAAAGTAGCTTCACCTGTGTTTGGATCATAAATGTTGACTCACATTATTTCCTCTTGCTGGATTTTTTTTTTACCAGTAAGAAATGATCTGCTTTGTCTTTTCTAATAAACTTTGGCTCAATGTCTAACTTGTCTAATATCATAGTTGCTACTCCTTCTTGTCTTCAAGTTCCATTAGCTTGGATTAACTTGTTCCAGCCTTTTATCTTTAGTTTGTGACTATCTTTAATTGTAAGGTGTGTTTTCTGTATGCAGCAAATAGATGGATTCTTTTTTTTAATCTATTTTACCACCTTATATCTTTTTATTAGAGAGTTGGGGCCAATTATGTTGTGTAATTATTTAGAAATGGTTTTTATTTTCTAACATATTGAGATTTAACTTCTTTTGAGGTAATATTTGCATTTCTTTGCTTAGCTGTTTGTTGGGTAGAAATTTTTATTTCTCTAGTTCTGGCATATATTACTTATTTCTTCTTTGCATTTATCTCTTTGAGTATTTTCTCTAGTGCTTGTTTGGAAGACATAAATTCCTTCAGCTTCTCTTTGTTGTGGAAGATTTTTATTTCCCTGTCTAATTTGAGATATTGTTTTGCTGGGTATAAAATTTTTGGCTACAAGTTGTTTTCTTTCAGAATTTGAATATGTTACCTCAAGTCCTTCTGGCTTTCATGACTTGGCTTGGGAAGTCTGGAGTGATTCTAATTGGTTTGTCCCTAAATGTCACTTGTTTTTGTTTGTTTGTTTGTTTGTTTGTTTGTTTTTGTTGCCTTTAAGATCCTTTCCTTGGGTTCCTTGTTGGTCAGTTTGACTATTATGTGGCATGGTGAACTTTTTCTCTGATTTTGTCTACAGGGGTTCTATAAGCTTTTGTACCTGTGTATCAACCTCTTATTTTATGTTTGGAAATTTTTGTTATTATCTCTTTGAAAAGATTGTTGATCCCTTAGGTTTAACCTTCTTTTCCCTCCTCTATGCCAATTATTCTTAGGTTAGCTCTCTTAAGATAGACCCATTTTTCTTTAATGTCCATTTCATGCTGTCAAATAGTTTTTTCTAAGTTATAAACTATGCTTTTGTTTTGGAGTGATCATCTTCTAGGAGCAAAATTTAATTCTTATGTTGTGTAATTCATTCATAGTTTAAATTGATGGCTTCACTTCAATGATAGCATCCTTTATTTATTTCAGATTCTCTCTAAATTCTTTTCAGAAGTCCTATATAATTTCTACAGTTATATTTCTGATTTGACATCTGGAGATCTCTGCAATTCTGTATTGTTAGATTCTGTTATTGTGGGTTTGTCCGAGCTAATTGCTTCTTTATTTTTCCTCCTCATGATTTCAGAAGTTTTTATCTATTGCTTTTGGTAGATTTTTCTCAGTTTCTAGGTGTCAGTTTGGTATATCCAAAGACAAGTTGTGTTGTATTCAACAGTGAAAGTTGAGTCAGGAGGAAAGTGATGTATAAATGCAGAAATATGGTAAAGCCACATATAGGATGAAATTGAATGAGAACATGAGTTTGGTAAAGTTATATTTGGTAGAGATTATAGATAGCAAATATTGAGTAGTATTCTAGTAACCAATTAGAGATTTTAGTAAAGTAGATTTAGTACAAGACAAGGAAAAGAAGAGAGAAAATAAGAAAAGAAAAAATGAATAAAGAAAGAAAAGGGATGGGAAGAAGAGAGTATATATTTACAAGGCAAGAAGCTTGAAAGAGGAGTTGGGAACTGACCAATCAAACAAGTATACACACCCCAAAAGCCAAAAAAACAAAAACAAAATAATGCAACCCTGAAAATATTTGAATATTTAGCAGACTGGGCCTCTGCAGTCTCTCTCTGTGTAGACACCAAGATGCAAGCCTGGTTCTTTGCTTTTTTCTCAGTCTATGCAGATGATCCATATCAATGGGGCTGAATCTATTGTTAAGTAGATCACCTTCCACACTTTCCACAGATGTGGAATCTCCCTACCTCCATAAGTGTCTCTCCATGCCTCCATAGGTGGAGGATGCCTCTGAGACCAAACCCAATGTAACAGTCTCTGCTCTCCACATCTAGGACTGGTTTGGTTTTAGTTCTTCCCTTTCACAATTATTGGGTGGTCTGTGGTGATCCCGGAGATCGTACTTGTTTGATCTAATTTTAAGCACATTTTCCAGTGATGAAGAGCCTGAGTCTCTTCATGCCTTTGCTATATCTAACACCAGACTTTACTCCCACTTTCACTGGATGAACTACATTTTCTCAAGCAGCAGAACCAAAAAGATATGCATATTCTCTAGACTTTGTTCAGATATATACAGTCCTTGACTTATTATGGTTTGACTTAGGAATTGTTGGCTTTACATTTTTTTTTAACCCAGGAGCTTAATCTTTGAAATATATCTCCAGCTTGATTTTATTTTAAAACTTGAAACAGGATCTTGCTAATTTGATGATAGTCTTGCAAAACTTCTGAGGCTGGTCTTGAACTTGCCAACTCTTTTTCTCAGATTCCCAAGTACTGAGATTACAAGCATTTGCAACCATGACCAGATTACACTTTTACTTTTTAACAGAAAAAAAAATTGTTCTAGGGTATCTCTGCACTTTTTAGAAAGGAGCTTCTCCTGTATGTCATCTGAAGTTTTATTATCTCTCCCTGTAGTTGCATGCATTAGTCTTCCATTAGTCTTCCCTCTCTCATTCTCTCTCTCTCTCTCTCTCTCTCTCTCTCTCTCTCTCTCTCTCTCTCTCCTATCTTCTTTTCTTATTTTCCTCTTCTTCAACTATATTATTATTTTTATTATTAATTATTATTATATGATCTATTATACTCTCACATCATAATGTAGTTCAGAGC
Source organism: Muscardinus avellanarius (assembly GCF_963383645.1). Taxonomy (NCBI): domain Eukaryota; kingdom Metazoa; phylum Chordata; class Mammalia; order Rodentia; family Gliridae; genus Muscardinus; species Muscardinus avellanarius. Next base: position 153,334,328 of record NC_137787.1, read on the forward strand.
ATTAGGGAAACACATGCACATAGCATTTGGTGAGCTTCCAGCTGGCTCCCTTACCATTCCTTCTCTTGCACCATATATAACATTGAGTTTGGCATTAGTAATTTATATATGTACATAACATCAATAGAAATGTTTTACTCATTAATTTTCTCACCCTTGTCATCATACTCAAGGACCCCGTTCTCACTCCACTGGGGTTTTTATTATCTAAAGTACCCACTTATATTCCAATTATTTCCTTGCTTCCACATCTGAGGAAAAACTTTTCACTTTATGTTACTGGCTAATATCACTTAACATAATGTTCTTCAAGTCTGCCCTTGTTTTTGCACCTGGCATAATTTTGTTCTTCTTTATTGTTTAGTAGAATTCCATTTGCTATATATCCCATAATTTTGTAATCTACCCATCTATTGATGGACACCTGATTTGGTTCCATGATTTTGCTATTGTGAATCATGCTGCTATAAATAAACAAGGATATGCATGTATTACTATAGTATTCTGATTTAAATTCCTTTGGAAAGGTACCTAGGCAAAATATATCTGGATTGTATGACAGATTTATATCCATTTTTTGAGGAATATACACACTGATATCCATAACATCTTCACTAATTTGCAATTCAACAAAAAGTATAGAAGAGTTCCTATTTTCCACAATCTTTTCACCATTTATTATTGTTTGATTTCTTGATGATTGCCATTCAAATTGGGGCTAGATAGATTTTCATCTTTCTGACTACATATGATGTTGAACTTTTTTTCACATACTTATTGGTTATTTGTATTTCTTCTTTTGTGAAGTGTCTATTTAGTTTTATTGTTGTTTTTAAATACTTTGTATATTCTATATATTAGTAATCAATCAAAGAAATAGCTGGAAAAGATGATTTTCTATTCTTTAGGCTCTATATTTAGACTCTTAAAATGTTTTAGTTTAAATATTTTACTATTTTACACAATTTACTTCAATATTCCTTATCTAGAGTTAGTTGTTATCATAAAAATGTAATATTATTTTTTGTTGGTAATTGCCCTTCTCTGGATAACTGACACGCCTTTTTATATTTCCTGTCTTCCATTATCACATAGTTATTATAGAAATCCTCACTCCATTTCTTCACCTGGCACCTTTAGATTTAGATCTCACCAATTATATTATGCTATTACCAGTACCTGAAAGTAGACAGGTCTCCCTAGAAGCACTCTATATTCATTCCTCACTTGAATTTGATTATGTCCTGGGGTGTTGCCTGCACCTAGGTTTGATCCATGCCTTAAACAGGACCAGCAAAAATTCAATTGCCTAATTTAATCTGATAATCTCTCTTTGTTGAAAGTGCTTATTTTCCTGCCACATCATCAAGACACTCCATTTCTTCCTGAAATGTGTCATTTCTTTCTCTTACCATTTTGGTGGAATGTATGATTAGTTTTGAAAACTGAATTCAAATGAGCAGCTTATTATTTATTTTATAATACAGTTGTTTTTGAACAATACATTACCATCTTCACTCTATCTGTGTAATTTGGGGAAGAAAGATTAACCTTTTTATAACTCTACTTTTCTTCTTACTTTGATACTAAGATATCTACCTCATAGAAATTTTAGGTGGATTAAGAAATCAATGTAAAATTATTAGTTGAGTACAAAGCACAAAGTAGACACTATATATTATTGTTGTTAATAATATCATGATAATCATTATCATTACTATTATGACTAGGGGTGGAATTAACATAATTAGTAAAGATTAACCAAATCCAAAAATTTACTTATTAAACATATAACTACATATTAATATAGCTAATAGTTACACAGAAAAATAGAGTTCAACAACTGTGCAAATATGTAAATCTGGTTACAAAAATTTACATAAATAAAGCTTTGCAACTGAATTATATTTATAATTATCTCATTTATTTAACATATTTACTCAATTTAGTATCAGTTAAATAATTGTATTTATTTAAGAATTTGATTAAAGTAAAAAATTAAAAATTTTCAGATTTTAGCAGAGTTGTCTTTACCATGCCTCAGAAAATCATTTTCTCCAATGAACACTAACCATGATTTAATATTATCTTTAAATCTATTTTTCAAAAATTTACATGTAAACCACTTTTGTTTATTAGAATTTTGAATTAGTTAGAATGCATCTTTTATATCTTCCATGCATGTAGTCATTGCCATCTATTGATTTAATATGCATTGTAGTATAGCATCAAGGGAACTAGTAGACCAGTATTAAAAAATAAAATTGTACAAAGGAAGATGAATGATAAGGAATTAAGTATTATTGTATCTGTTTTTCTACACAAGAGCTTGACTTGAACAGAAAACTCTTTAAACAGGGTTCAAATATAATTAAAGGATTATATGACTTTTTCAATTTAATATTTATTTGTGAGAAATAGGACTTAAGAATACTGAAGTATATTTAAGTACTTTTCAAATATAAAGTTTATATACATTAAATTGCATTATTGTGCTTAAACACATTTGTACAATATAATGGATTTTGTAAAATTTTTATAGAGATTTAAATTTCAATTTGTACTTCCATTGCAACACACACATGCACACACACACACCATATATATATATATATATATATATATATATATATATATATATATATATATTAGAATCACTGAAGAAATTCAATTAAGAGAAAGCTTTTATTTTATTCCACATTAAATTTGGCAATGAAACCTCTACTGGATGCTTTATAGTTTTAGTAATGTTTTGGTCTCTTTTATTATTTCTGTATATGAGGGTTCTGAGATGTTCAGAAGAAATCACTTGCAATAAAAAAGGAAAGGACAGACATGCTTGTAGTGGACCCAGATATTATAAAAATTATCTGTAAAAAAATCTAGAAAGAAGAAAGGGAGATGAATAATTTTGTGAAACAAGAAAAAATGGATGAGCTTATTCAGAGAGTTGGAATGATGGCTTGATTGAGAGAGAGAGGAATAATAAGTTTCATCCAAGAATTTCTAAGAAGAATGCAATTCACACTCCTGAGATTTTATTTTATTTTATTTTATTTTATTTTATTTTATTTTATTTTATTTTATTTTATTTTATTTATTATTTTTTTTCTAGTACTCTGGGTGGAACCCAGAGGCTTTTCTACCTCCAGGCTATACTCCCAGACCTAGTTTTATACTTTATTTGGAAACAAGGTCTCACTAAGTTGCTGAGAGCCTCACTAAGTAGCTGAGGCTGGCTTCAAACCTGTGTGATCCTCCTGTCTCAGCCTCCCAAGTACTGGGATTACAAGCATGCACCACCACACTCGGCTACTCCCAATATTTTATAATACAGAACTTAGAGATGGGAAAGTGTATAACATATTTACTTATGAAACAACTGAGATCAGAGAGGTTGAGATTTGCTTAAAATTATATAGCTAGTAAGATTCAAAGAAATAATAATGAGCTCGGACCTTCTTACTATAGAGTTAGTGTTTCATGTTACCCTTAAAATCCACGGAAGATATAATTGAGGACTAACAATAATTATAAATTTATATATTATATCTCTTACTGTGTAAAACTCACTTTGATAGGTAAGCATAAACCCCAGATAAAATAAAAAATATAGAGGCTATGACTGAGACAAGATAATAAAACAAAGAGTTTATCCACCATAAATTTCTGAAATTTAGCAGAAAGTGTCACTGATATGGCAATCATCAAAATTCAAATAGTAATAATTGCTGGCAAGGGAATAGAAAAAAAAACAGAATGCTTATACACTGTTGGTGGATTTGAAAATAAATACAAACACTATGGGAATTACTCAAAAGACAAGAAATGAAATCATTATATAACCTAGGTATAAAAGTCCTTGGTATCTTTCCAAAAGTATTAAAGCCAGAATATTGTAGTGATACATGCATACCAATGTTTAAAACAGCACAACTCACAATAGCCTAGTTATGGAACCTGCCTAGGTGTCCATCAACAGATGAATGGCTAAAAAAATTGGTATGTACACACAATGAAGTTTTACTCAATTATAAATAAAAGCAGAAGTATGTAATTTGCAGGAAAATAGATGAAACTGAAAAATATCATGATAAATGAGATCAATCAAGCTTAGAAAATCAAGGTAACATGTCTCTATCATATGTGGAAGCTAAAGAGAAAGAAAGAAGAGAAGGGACTTCATTAAAACTAGGGAAAAGACCAAGGAAATAGTGGAAGAAGACCCACTGAGGGAAGAGAGAGAGAGAAAAAGAGAGAGAAAGAGAGGAAAGAGAAATATGGGAAAGAATATAGACCAAATGATGTGTGTGCATATATGAATGCATCACTGTGTACCTCACTATCATGAATGTCTATAATGCCCCGATAATACAAAAATCCATTCATAGTACTGCTACTTTTTTCAGGACACAATAGAATCATCAAATTGGAGATAGAAAGATTACCTAATATTCATGCATGTACTGTACTATATAATTGCCAATAATACATGAAAAATGTTCAATATCATTAGCCATCAGGGAGATGCAAATTAAAACAGAGATTCCATCTGACCCCAATCAGAGTGTCAAGCATAAAAAAGTCAAATAACAAATGCTGACAAGAATGTGGAGAAATAGGAACTCTTTTATACTCTTGGTGGAAGTGGAAACTAGTGTAGCCACTATGGAGATCAGTGTAAATATGGATCCACCATATGCTCAGGCTATACTCCTCCTAGGTATATTTCCAAAGGGTTTGAAATAAGAGAACTACAGTAACATATGCATATCCATGTATATAGCAGCACAGTTCACAATAGCCAAAATATGAAAACAACATAGGTGTCCATAAATAGATGAATGGATTGCAATTTTATGATACACACAATGGAATTCTACTCAACAATAAAGAAAAAAAGCATCATTTGCAAGAAGATGGAAAGGCCTGGAGAACATTATATTGAGATTAGACAAGCACAGAGAGAGGGGACATATGTTTTCTCTAATATACTCAAGGTAGGGAATATTAGAGATACCAGAGGAACTTAAAATAATGAAGGGGAAACTTCAGCAAAGCCAAAAATGAGGAGTAGGGGAATAAGAAGGCTGAGGGTAATTAATGGAAAAGCTATATTCAACTATGTGTATACATGTGAATATAACCTTGTTAACCTATACACTCAGTATTAGAAGGAAGGGAAAAGGGGAAACAGTGGGGGGAAGGGCACCAAGTACTGTGTGAATATATGCCACTGTCAACATGATCCACATTATCATGTGAGTCTATAGTGCACCAATAAAATTTATATATTTCTGAATATATAAATATTAATATATATAAGATATAGTATATGTTATATATTATATATAATATATAAATATAAATATATATATAATATAAATATATTTCTGAAAAAAGAATAATGTACATGTCCTTAATGTGTTGTTCTTATCATTTTTTCATACCATTTGGCCCCTTAATATATACATATATTTATGTGTGGTGGGCAGTATTTTGACTTTTTTTTAGACAGATTCTTGTTAAGTTGCAGAGGCCTTCACTAAGTTGTTGAGGCTTGCCATGATGCACAATCATCCTTTCTGTCTTTCAAGTACTAGGATTATATGTGAGTACCACCATACCCAGCTACTTCTTAAAATACATCTCAATAACTGATTCCTTTGGGAAGCCTTTTCTAAATGCTTCATTTTGCATCTCTCCTTTATGCCATCATTTTACCTGTCTTAATCATATATTCAATCTCTATTTTATAACTAATAAATAGTATCTATAGTTTATTAAAATTACTTTTCTTAATAAAATATTATCTAGTCTGCACAAACACCATGTCTTGCTCATCACTTGGCCAAAATATAAAATTATCTAGAAATAAGGGCTACTATTTTTGCAAGTAACATTAGATGCTGTTAATATAAATTCCAATATCTGAGCAGATTTTTACAAAGCCAAATTGATTTTTTGTGTTAAGTATTATAGATGATAGAGTTCTCTGTCATACATTATAATTTAGGATCTGAAAAGTTATAAAACTGATATATTTAATATGTGTATTGGAGTTAATATCTAACTCCAGACAGAGGAAGACTATGGCACAATGATGTGAAACTGTTTGTATTGACAAACTTGATATTATATATATTATATCTGCCAAGATTTTATTGCCAATAACTTAGTCACATACTCCCAAATTACTGTCAGCTTGAAAGTATACTATACTTGTGTACTCAAGAGAAAAGAAAGAAATTTTGATGAATATTTAGGAGAGCTTCATTACAGAGGTGTTTTATAAGCCAGACAAGGAGATTTATGAATGTAATTCCAGTACTTGGGAGGCTTAAACAGGAGGATCATAGGTTCAATAACAGTCTCAGAAATTTTGTGAGACTCTGAGCAGTGTAGCAAGATCCTGCTTAAAAACAAAATCAAACAAACAAAAAGAATGATAGTATAACTTAGAAATAGAATGGCTCTAGGTTCAGTCTCAGCACTGGAAACATAAAAAACGTATTTAAATAGTTTTTGAAGTAATTAATAAATAAAAAATAAGTAATTGAATTAATATACAGGTAAATATCAAATCTATATAATAAAGTTTCTATAGACTTGGTATAGATTTCTATTGATTTTTCAAAACTTAAGGCTATATGATGTTTTATTTGTTCTGTTCTCTGAAGTAAAATAAGACATTGATAAACTTGGAACAGATAGAGGCAAAAGCATAAATTCCACTTTTTAATTTTTTTCAACATTAAAAATATCATAGTTAAATACCATATTAGTAACCTCACAAAATTGATAATTCTGTAGAAGTGTCAAATAAATACTCTCATTTTTTTCAAATAAGAATATAGGGTATCAGAGTTTTTTCCTCTACTACTTAGCTAAAGCCAGAGGTCTTTTGACTGTAAAGCCTATCTCCTTTCATAACCAATGTGTTCCTTTTGGGATAGAGCATGACTACATTGTCTATTATCTTACATTTCCCAAAGCAACTTAACCACCTGATCATGATCTCTTCTATAAAATAATCAAGAGAAATTAAATTATTTTATAATATTTTATAACACTCAGGAAATAACAGATTATAAAATAAGTTATTTTCATGTGTTACACAAGATCAGAAAATAAGCAGAAAAACTGTCTTCACAATATAATGTATTTAGAAATTATAACAATATTTGACATATTGATATTTTACATCTCAGTACCATTTTTAACAAGAACTGGGAAAGCAGATGTACTGTGATGTCTCTGCTTCTTTTTTAGTTTTATATATTTTGAAGTTTGCCTTGCAAAATAAAATATTAAAGGTTCAATGTAATACACTTTTTTTTTGTAGTACTGGGGGTAGAATTGAGAGGCTTTTCTACCTCCAGGCTATATTTCCAGACCAATTTTATACATTTTTTGGAAACCAGGTCTTACTAAGTTGAAGAGGGTCTCACTAAATAGCTGAGGCTGGCTTCGAACATGTGTGATTCTCCTGTCTCAGCTTCTCAAGTGCTGCGATTACAAGCATGCACCACCATTCCTGGCTATAATACACTTTTAATCTACTTGTAATTCAATTTTTCTTTGTCCCCTAAAAGCCTCATGTATTAGAGACTCATTTCCCAAGTGGTGCTATTGGGATGTGGTAGAGCCTCAGTACATAGGGCCTTATAAGATGTCTGAAGGTCACTAGCAGCAAGCCATTGAAGAGATGTGTAGCTACCTGGTTTCTTTCTCTTTTCCTCTTTCAAATTTCATCTATGAGGTAAATCTGACACATTCTCCCACCATATTGTGCTGCCTCACCAATTTACCATTTTTTTTATCAACAGCTCTAGGAGAGATTAGAAAATATCTTCTCCAGATACCTTGTGTCAGTTTTCAGATAAACTCTACTTCTTCCTGAATAGTACCAGGACAGATTAAAATAGAGATTTGACAAAAAAGACATCTTTATTTGATGTCACAAATAAATATCATTACTTAAAAGAAAGAGCAATATGTAATTAAAGAAATGGTTGTGTATCTATAGCATACTGATATGTGCATAGACAGCGTATAGGATTATTTTATTTAAAGTCTGACTACAGCAAATGAAAACTTCAATTTATCACTGTGTCGGGAATCCAGTCCGACAGCTGACGGGGCTTGGCGAGATGATGAGTACCGACGACTCGAACACAAACCCACGAGCTGAGAGTCAAGTCAAGCGAGATCTCATTTATTTCTCTCCAAGCACTCATATTATATAGCACCAAACCACGAGGGGAATTCCCATGAGAAATAGCCTAGCCTATCCGGGATAAAGATCACTAGCACATAGTTTACAGCCAATCCCAGGCCAGTACATGAGCCATTCGTGTGTGTGGAAAGCTCCTTTAAAGGTAGAAAGGGAAAAACCGCTCAGTCTCCCCACCCATAATGAATGGGGAAACCACGCCTTCCTAGCTTCCTCCAGGCTCCATCTTTGCCCCTTTTTTGCTGAATCACTTTACTTAAAATTTTGCTTTAGGCCGTAGGCCGTAGGCCGCTCAGGCTGAATCTCCTTAGGCACTATATAGACACACCCCATCATCACTGCATTATCAGACCAGCAACTAAAAATAATTTTGAGATTATTAAAACATTTGGAAAAATAAGCCACTGCCTGTTTGGCATCTAATCAATTCTAAGACAAAAGAAGATACAAAAGTATATATTTTGAATACTATATATTAGAAAACCAAAACTAGGAAAGAAATTGACCCTTACAAATAAATATTAGAAAAATAAAATTTATTATAAAATTGACACTTATGAGTAAATATTAGAAAAATGATAGTCACTATAAATACTACCTTAGTTAAAAGCATTTAGGAATAAATGCTACATAAAAGATAAATTCTTAAAATAATAAAAAATAATTGAGATAGTTTTTCTCCTCCAGAGATGAAAATGGTTTAGGTCTACTAAACTGCAGAAGACTTAACTATTAACTATTAAACTACTAAAGACTTTGTCAATTATTAGAATAGTAACTCTTTTATTCTAGTAAGTCCATATGATACACTGATGCACAAAAATTATATAATTCTATAGCTGCATGGAACATATCTGAGAACAAAAATAAATAAATAAATATATATATATATATATATATATATATATATATATATATATATAGTTTTTTTGGTGGTACTGGGGTTCCTGGAAACCCCTCTACCTCCAGACAGGCGACACTCCCTGACCTATTTTATATTTTTATTTGGAAACAGGGTCTCTTAAGCCAGAAAGGCTGGCTTCGAACCTGCGTGATCCTCCTGTCTCTGCCTCCCAAGCATGGGGATTACAAGCATGCGCCACCATGCCAGGCAAAACAATTTTTTTTAAATCAGTGTAAATATCAATGTTATTCTGTTATTGGTGGAAAAAATAATTACATTGTTGGTGAGACTGAAAATTAGTGCAACTTCTTTGGAAAGTAGTATTAAGAATTCTCAGAAAAATAGAAAAAAAATTACCATATGATCCAACAACACCATTTTTGGGTATCTACCCAAAAGAATGGAAACCAAACTACCAAAATAATACATGCATATTTACGTTTATAGCTGCACAATTCACCATTGCCAAACTATGGCACCAGCAAAAGTGTCATTCAACGATAAATGGATTACAAAACTATGGGATATGTATACAATGAAATTTTACTCAGCCATAAGGAAAAACACAATTATTCCAATAACAGGGAAAAAGATGAAACTAGAGAACATTATCCTAAGTGAGATTAGTCAGTGACAAAAATAAGAAATCAGATGTTCTCTCTAATATGAAGAGATTAGGGAAAAAATGGGTCATAAGTGAAATTCTAGACAAAGAATGAGATATTATAGATGAGAAAATAAGATGACCTAACTGAGGGGGATGAGAGGGGAGAAGAGAAAAATTCCCTAATGTACATGATGTAGATTAACAGACATATCAGAATCAATCACTAAGCCAAACATAAGGAGAAAGGGGGAAATGAGGCAGAAATTGGGTCAGAAATAATTGGGTGGTGTGTGCATGTATGTCTCTACCATTTTGTCCCCTATTTAGATGTACAACTACAATGCACCAATAAAAATTAAAAAAATTAAAAAGAAGCTATTGAGAAGATTACAGTTTTTTAAACATTTCTTCAACAGTTGGCTTAATAAAGTAGTGATCTCTTATCTGTTTCTGCAATAATTTTATTAAGATATGTTGCTTTCTCAATTGTATATAAATGAAATCAATGTGCATGTAGATTTTTAGGATAAAAAGTCAGCCATTTTATTATTTGTAGATTTTTCTTGATATTATACCAAAATTCAATATGCAGCACTGCAGAATGTAAAATTCTTGCATCTTGTTGAACCTTGTTATATTCAAATTTATTGGCTTATATTATACTTTAAATTGATATTTCTTCAGATATGAATATTTAATATTATGCATTGATCATTGGGAAATCATTTGCTCACTTCTATTATGTTCTCATATTAAGCATAAAAATAATTCATATCATGTATTAACTTATTGGAGACATATTTGAATATAGAATTGTTAGGCTATTGATTACAGAGACAACATTTCCAAAATTCTAATTTTACATAAAATGTAAAATTTTATCATCAGAAAAAAAATTTTTTTTGAAATAAAAAATTTACTTAATTTTTTAAAATTCTGCTATATTATTAGATTTCAATAATCAAAGTGTTTACAAAAGCATTTTTATTTCAAGTAAAATATTTTTCTCAAAAATGTTTTAAAATATATTCAAAATAAAAGGCAAACAATTATTCTATTAACTATATTTTTCCTGAAGACAACCATATTATTTTTTAGGTAAAGTATCTGATATATGTTGCCCACTTTGTTATCATTATATTACATTCTTATGTACACAAAGGGTACGATTTAAATTATATTTATAGCTACTTCACAAATATTATTCAAAAAACCATCTTGTTGATGGTGGTGATGGGGTGTGCTTTCTCTAGCCTGTTCTCCCTCAGATAATTGAGTTGAAAAGGCAAGATAGTGCATTTTAGTGCCACTGCTTTTATAATAAATTCTCAGAAGTTGTATCTGCCTTTGTTTTGCATAACTCTCAACAGCAAACATAGCAAAATTATGGTTTAATTTTAGTTTAAAAGTCATCTTTTATATCATAGAACTTCTGAAATGTTTCCCAAGCTTCTTTAGAAGTTTATAGACCATTCTTTTTTTTTTTTTTTTTTTTTTTGGTGGTGGTGGTACTAGGGTTGCTGGAAGCCCTTCTACCTCCGGGCTACACTCCCAGACCTATTTTATATTTTTATTTAGAAACAGGGTCTCCTAAGCCAGCAGGCACGGCTGGCTTCGAACCTGCGTGATCCTACTGTCTCCGCCTCCCAAGCGCGGGGATTACAAGTGTGCGCCATCACACCCGGCTATAGACCATCTTTAGAAAAGTGCTCAGCTGGGTGTGGTGGCAACATGTCTGTAATCTCAGCATTTGGGAGACTGAAACAGAAGGACTGCGGTTCACTGACAGCCTCAGCTACTTAGTGAGGCATTTTGAAACTCAGTGAGACCCTGTTTCAAAATAAAGAATAAAAAATAGGGCTGGGGTTGTACTTCAGAGGTAGAATGCGCCTGGTTCCATTCTCAGTACCGCCAAATAAAAAAGGTGTTCATATAAAAGTACAATACATATTATTTTATTATATATTACATATATTGTTTAATAATAGTTTTATTTATAATGTCCTATGTAAAATATAAAATGGTATTTACATGAACTATAAACTTAATAATAAAAGGATTTTATAAAAGGTAAGGATACATCTCTAGAAATAAAAGAAAATAAAAATTTGTTTCAAATTATTATCTTTTTTAGATTCCAGATAAGCAATTTCTAGCACAAAAGTTGTTTCATGGTTAAACTTCCAATTTACTTGAGATTCAGCAAAGCAAACAACAAATTCTAAGTTTCAATTTCACTCCAATTATATATGTGCAACTGTGTATCTTGAAATACAACACATATTTTATTTATTTCTAAGCTTTTTTCTTACAAGAAAATAGAACAAAATAAAATATACTTCTCATAAAAAGGTCTGTAAAAATGAAACATACTCCTGAATATAACCAAAACTAGTTTACATAATTTTAGTATTACTGAAAAACAAAAGTCTTAACATTCATAACAAATATTGATATGCTAACTATAGATATATTTAAAAGCTTCTCTATTGCTTCCCTGGGGCTGAAAATTTGAACATGCACAGTGACATTCTTTACTAAAATTGAAAATGATGGTTTACAATATGAATTTGATAATCAATTAGAAAATCCAATTCCATAAGCTATTTCATATAATCAGTCATCAAAGGATAAATACTTTGAAGAATATACTTTCAATTTCAGATTCTAATTAATGTAGCATATTGATTCTAAACTATGCAAATTTATAAGAGCTTTCACATATTTGCTTTTAAAAAGATGATTCTCTAAAATGATTTAGAAGAATATTTGCAAGTGAAATACTTTTATTTATTTTTATCTACAATAGTACCAGCTAACACAATATTTCCTTTTAAATATTCATAAGTGGTGCATCTCTGAGTAATATTGAAAAGTAGAACAGATGACAGACTGATTTTATGCAGCTATGCAATTAAAATAATTTGCTCTGACTGTTTTCATAGAACAGAAAACCCATAACCTTACTTCTTTACAATTTCAATTAGACCTCTAATTAATTGATTCTAAATCTCTTTGTTATCTTATATGGAAATAATATAAAGATAATAAAAACTATATGGAATTATAAAATACAGCAATAGTCAGTTCAATATATATATAATTCTAAAAAATATTAAGAAGTGAAAAATTTTTCTCTACCATATTCTTTTCAACACTTTTTTTTCCACCTAGGTCTTGCTTTATCCTGTTAAGTAATTTACATTTGTTGTTTCCCTTTGGGAAAAAACTCCAGAATTTTATAAAATAGACTGGGAGAAGATCTTGAAAATAATCATGCTGTATTAATATTTTTACTTTTTACATAGCTTCTTAAACTTTGATATTATCCATCTCGTCAAATTTTGCTACTATTGCCACCCACTATTATTTCCATTTAGTTTTTTTGTGTTATTTACTGATTGATAATTATTAGAAAAATATTCTTTGTTTAAATTTTTACATTTTAAAGCCAAATAACATAGAAATTTTATATCAAACATATGACTCTGAATCTTATAACATTTATGAATAGTTAAATGTATAAAAATACAATGTGTTAGGATTAAATGTTTATTAAACATCTACTCCAGTGGAGAAGTTTGGGCTTCGTAGTCATCTTTTTGTCATCTCTATAGAAATGAATGCAAAAACTATAGGCTTCAAAGATAAAAGACAAAGTATGAAGAAGTCCTAAGAGAGTGAGCTAGAGTGCAATTCAGGAAGTTAAAGGTGTAGGAGTAACTTCAAAAGAGTGGTGTTACAGAAGCCAAACAAAGTCAATGTTTCAGAGAGAAAAAAAGTCAATAATATAAATTCTATAGAAAAGAGAATATCTATCTATAAAGAGATATATTCAGTATTCTCAAAGAAAACAATGGTCACCTAAAATTTTATGGTTTTTTACATCAGCAGCAAAATCTGTTCTTTTGGGTGTAATTTATTGCTTGATTGATTTATATAAAATCATAGAAATTGTTCATATTTATAATGTATTATGTAAAATTTAATGTTTAAAAACATTGATATATTTGTAAAATTGTGTAATTCCTAAATCATCTATATCTCCATCTCCTTAAATATTTATTTTTCTTTAGACAAGATAATTCAAAATATTTTTTTTATTTTTTCATTATAATATTATTTCCTACTTCTATCTAACTATATTTTAAATACCCACCAATCAATCTTTCTACATTTCTTCTTGTTCTTTTCCATAGCTTCTGGCTTTTTAAAACATGATAAAAAGAAAATTATTTCAGAGTAGGTGGATGAGTAATGAAATAAGATTAAACAGAAAGAGCTATTAGAGTAATCTTGAATAAAATTACAATTTAAAAAAATTTAAAGTTAAGTGACTACCATAGTCTACATAATTTTCAGCAATGTGATAGTTAATTTTATACATCAACTTGGTTATGTTAAAGGAGGTCCAGAAAGCTGGTAATATTTTTCTGCATATATCTAAGAGAAAATTTCTGGCAGATACTAGTATTTGGTTCAATATATTTAGTAAAGATACACTCTTACCACTGTGGGCAGGCATCAATTAGTCCTTTGAAAAATTGGATGTGTACCAATAGAGTAAAGGAAGTGTGAATTCTCTGTCTCTCTTTGAGCTGAGATATTAATCACTTCTGACTCTTGGACATCAGAGATTCTAGATCTTGGGATATTAAACTCCCCAAACTTACATTAGTAGCACACTTAGTTCTTAGTAATTTTGATTACCCTGAATCACCTGAATCACACTACCAGCTTTTCTAACTTTTCCTATTGAAGATGACATACTGTGAAAATTCTAAGCCTTCTTTAATGTAGACTGCTAAATCTAATACTTAAATGTACATCTTACTGGAAAAAATTAGAAAAATATGTATCTTTTGATAAAACCTCTGGATTTAGTTTTTCTAATTTAATTTTCCAACCTCCAAAATTTCCTTCTTCAACATTTCCCATGTTATTTATAACATGTATCAAATTTCAAAATTTTTGTAATTATTTAGATTTTCCTTAATCCTAGAACATAAACCTTGTGTATTGATCAGGGTTATATGTATAAGAAGAGAAAAAAACAATTAAAAACATATGCAAGAGGATATTTATTATAGAAATTAGTTCAAGTGATTGTAAGAGGCTTAATTCTTTGATTTTTTTGTTTTCCATTTCATTTATTTCTGCTCTGATTTTAATAATTTCTTGCCTTCTGTTGGCTTTGAGATTACACTGTTTCAGTCTTTCTAGGTTCTTGAGATGTTCTTATGTGGGCAATAAATGCCATAAACTTTCCTCTTAACACTGCCTTCAGAGTGTCCCATAAATTTTTGTAAGTTGTTTTTCTATTTTCATTTAATTCCAGAAATTTCTTTATTTCCCCCCAATTTCTGACCTTACCCACTTGTCATTCAACAGATTCAATCTCCATGCATTTAAATTGTTTCTTTTGGGTTTCTTGTTGTTGACTTCAACTTTTATTTCATTATGGTCTGAAAAAATGCAGGGAATTATGTCTTTTGAGTGTGCTGGTGCTTGCTTTGTGGCCCAAGATGTGATCTATTTTGGAGAAGGTTCTATGGGCAGCTGAGAAGAATGTGTATTCTATTGTTCCTGGTTAAATATTCTATATATGTTTATTAGGTCTATTTGTTTTATAGTTTTCTTTAGTTCTGAAGAGTCTTTACTCATCTTTTGCCCTGAAGATTGATTCAGTGGTGTGAGAGGTGTGTTGAAGTCTCCCAATATTATTGTATTTGGGTTTATTTGAGATCTGATGTCCAAAAGGTTTTGTTTTACAAATGTGGCTGCCCCCAGATTTGAGGGCCCCAAATTTCTATCATTATATCTTCATGTTGGACTGTTTTTTTGAACAAAATGAAGTGTCCTGCTTTGTCTCTTCTGATATGTTTCAGCTTAAAGTCTCTTTTGTTGGATATCAGCATTGCTACCTCTGCCCATTTTTGGTCTCCATTAGCATGGTATATCTTTTTTATATTCTTTCACTTTCAGTCTGTGAATGTCTTTTGCTCTAAAGTGAGTTTCTTGCAAACAGCATATATTTGGATTATGTTTTTTTAATCCACATTGCCAGTCTATTTCTTTTGATTGGTGAGTTAAGTCCTTTGACATTCAGGGTTATTATTGAAATATGATTTTTGTTTCCTGTCCTTTTGTGTTCTGTCTTCTGTTTGGTATCCTGTTATTTCTTCTTTACTTAGATGCCCTGATGATCAAATTCATCTCTTCTCTGGTTATGAAGTTTGCTTCTTTTTTCTTCTTTATGGTTTATTTCTTTAAGTATTTTCTCTAGTGTTGGGTTTGAAGTCATGAATTTATTGAGGTTCTGCTTGTCTTGAAACACTTGTTTATCCATCAATTTTGAGTAATAGTTTTGCTTGATACAGCAGTTTTGGTTGGAAGTTGTTTTCTTCCAGGGTTTAGGTCACATCAGACCAGTATTTCCTGGCATTCATGACTTGGGTTGTATAGCCTGGGGTGCTTTTTATTGTTTTGCCTCTATATGTCACCCGTTCTTTTTTTCTCACTGCTTTTAAGATTCTTTCCTTGGTCTCTGTGTTTGTCATTTTGATTATTATATGGTGTGGGAGGTCCTTCTTTGATCTTGTCTTAATGGTGTTGTGTATGTCTCCTGGACATGAAGATCCAATTCTCTTTCCATGTTTGGAAAATTCTCTGACATTTTTTCTCTTAAGAGATTATGAATGCCCTTTTTCTGTACTTTTATCCCTTCTTCAATGCCTTTTCTCCATAAGTTAGGACTTTTTATATTGTCCCATAGTTGTTGGATGTTTAGGTTTTGTTGCTGTAATGACTTCTGTATGCTGTTGACTGTGTTTTTGGTTTTTATTAACTATCTTCTAACAGTGATATTATACTCTATATTTCATCTAATCTTTTAGAATTTCTTTCTGCTGTTTTCTTCATTTAATTTATTGACTCTTTCATTTCATTCCAGACCTCTTTGTGATTCTTTTTTAGTGTTTCTATTTCCTCTTTCATTTTATGTAGACTTGTTTTAAAGCCTTTCATCATATTGTAGATCAGGATTTAGATTTTTCTTCTTGTATTCATTGTAGGCCAGTATTTGTGATTTCTGTTTTCTATTCCCTATTCCTAGATCTCTATTTTTAAGGTTCTCAGGCCTGTTTTTCTGATGTCTTTCAATCATTTGTGGGTATTATCTTTAATCCAATCTTAATAGTAGGAAGTTAGAGATATCAGCAGGTAAGCAGTACTTTTTCCAATGGTGAGGGCTGGGTAATAGGGAAGGAGCTGGGGTGATGGGTACAGAATTTGGGTAATGTAGAGAATATGATTAGGTTGAGTATGAATTTAAGTATAATAAGGTAGTACATGGATGAGAATAAGAGAAGGTTAGATAGTAGGAATCTTGTAGTTAGTATTTAAGTATGAAGATATGAAATACCTTGAATATTAAACACTGAGATACAGTAAAGAAAAAAAAGTTTTGAGAGAAAAGAATAAATAGTTTAGTGCGAGGGAAGTTTGTAAAAGGAATGGGGGGCAGGAGCAAACAAACATGAATAAAGTAACAAAACAAGATACAAAAAGGAATAAGAAAGAGAAGAAAAAAGGAAAAAATAAAATAAAGAACAAAAATAAAATAAAATAAGAAAAATTAGTGACCATGTGAGACAACAAAGTAAGACAAACAACAAAACCAGCAAAAAAAAAAAAAAAAAAAGAAAAAAGAAAAAAGAAAAAAAATACAGAACAAAAACAGAAACAAGCACACAAAAAAATTACTGTTAATTTACAAATATGGGGCTGGGCCCATAAAATATTTGTATGTTTGAACACTGGTAGATTGTGGAGTATATTCTAATATCTCTTATTTGCTCTTTACTGTTATTTTTTGACCCAGTCACTGCATGGTCCCTTCTTTGGCCTCTGACAGCTTTGGGCAGAGGGTGTCTGATATAGATTTGGCATGCTCCCCTGTGACTTTGTGCAGGTACCACACCTTGAGCACCTTTCCTGTGTCTCTCGAGGTTCTAACTGGACTAGCCCACCAGGTCCCTTCTCTGGGTGCACATGATTACCTGGTTGCCCTGGTCCGGGTCACTGGAAGGCTTGCAGTGCTGCTGGATCCCAAGGCTTTTCTAGCACATAGGGGTTTCTGAAGGGCTGTGCCATTTGTGGGTGCAATCTTTGGTAAGCACGTGGGATTTTGGCTTGTGTGCCACTTGCCGCTTAATATGTTGGATGTCTGTGGCCACTCTTAAGTGCTTGGATTATTTATCTGGATTTCTTGAGGGTGCCACACTGGGACTCGTGGTTTGGGCCTGTGGCCCACCACCCATGATGGCCCTGGTGGCTGGTTTGCAGCAGGTCAGTTCATGCTAGGGCTTTTTGCAGTGGATCCTGCAGTTCAGAGTTATTGGATTCCTTCTGCTGTGGTTCCTGCTTCTGTTTTGGTTTGTAAACTGTATTTATTTTGCTGTCTAGATGCTGCTTTCTCAATATTTGGACTATTTGTTTCAGCTACTGAGATGTGCTGCATCTCACAGTTGCCATTTTGAATCTTTCCCTGAAGTTTACATTTTAAACTGTAAGAAAATCTAAGGAGGTAGCACAATATACTACCTGGAGATTATTTTTTTAATAAAAATTGAACTTAACTAGGAATATGTTTGTGTTAGAAAAACCCAATTGAATAATAGAAATAGGATGGTGACATGCCAAGATGGTGACAAAGACTGGGAGAGCAGCTGCTGCTATTCCACATATGTAGAGTCCTTGCCAGTGAACTGGGTTTCAAAATAACACTAAAGTTTCTGAGAACTTGGAAATTTTCAAGACCTTTGAGAACCTCCAACCATGGAATGGCATGAATTATAATCATTGCCTCAGGTATATGTGACAATAATTTGGTACCAAATCTAGAAAAATATTCTCAGAGTTGGGAAAGTCAGAGATAGAGACATATCTCAATTGTTAAGCTTAAAATAAAAGTTATTTATTAATTGTAGATAAGTAAAATAAAAAATTCTCAGAAGTTGAACATGTTCTGTCTGGTCAATGGGAACTTTACTTGGGAATTTCCTTGGAAAAAGTAGAAGCTATAAAGAATTCTGATAGCATAAACTTAGAGAATGAATGTCCTTCCTCATGTTTCTGAGGTTAAAAACAGCCTGACATTTTATATTTCAGCTTGTGAAAACCTTAGTATAATGGATGAATCCTATTTATACTGGATGGTGAAGATTAATGAAATGGCGACTTGGAAACAGAAGGTCAGTGAATATTTTATTACAAATTTGCACACACGTCATCTCCTCAACCCATAGAAATACTTAATAAAAACTTTCTGCACCACAAAAAAATAAAGTTGGAGTAAGCTAAAATAGTACAAATTATCTAAAGAGATAAAAACAGTGTTCTAGTTTATTTAATAATATAATGTATACAAAAGGTAATGTTTAATAATTTTAGCATATTAAATGAGACTAGACATACAGTTCTGTATCCAGTTATGGATGATCTTAGATGTCCTTTTTAAAAAGATAAAAAAGTAACTTCTGTGAAGTATATAATTTATTAATATGTTTGCATTTAGAAGAAAAAAGTCTTTACATTTAGAAAATTTTCAATAAAATAAAAATATAGTTATTTGAAATTTTAGATACCCTTATATCATTTCAAAGATACATTTAGTAGTATGCACAGCTATGTCAGTTATTGTTGCTTCTGAAAATCTGAACTCAAAATGTATCCTAAAATATGCGATTATTAATGGTCTCATTCAGACTTCAGCTAACAATAATTTAATATATATTTTTAAACAGCTAGAAGAGAGGATTTTGAATGTACCAAGCACAAAGAAATGATAAATATTTGAAATGATCATATGCCATCTATTCTGATTTCATCACTGTGCATTGTATACATGTGCTAAAATATCATAGCATGCATCATGAATATGTACAATTAAAAAAAGGTTAAGAAGATGAATGTTTCTATCTCTGTTTAATTCATCAAAGCCACAACCTCTTTCCATCTTAATATTCAGCAAATTTTATGATGGACATTTATCTTCACCCTAGTTCAATCCTGAGTGTTTCAGGGCTACAACAGATTGAAACATTATTGTATCATTACCCAAAGTATAAGAATGGTTTAATATAGGCCTTCTAAAAATTGACAATATTTTTCTCTGAATTTCTAAAGCAAAGATTCAAAATTCTCATTAATTAAAATTGTGACATACAGCTATTGCCTACCTGAAGATTTTCAAAATACAGATAGCAGTCTAGAGGAGAAAAAGGACAATATCCTTAGTAGTTTGCAGTCTACTAAATCATTGGAAAAATTCAGAGAGCAATGTTCAAGGAACAAAGTGAAGATATGTTTAGTTCCATGCTAACTTGAAGATAAAGATAAGACTCGGTCTATAATTTGGCAATTTTATTTTTCTTTCTTATAAAAATCTCAAGTCTTTGAATAAGGCTTATTTTAAGGTAATAAGATCAACAATTTCCCTGTGAAACAATTCCATAAAAAATATAACAACTGATTTTATTCAGTCACCATTACATTACTAGAAATCTAAGTTTACAAGTCACAGGTTACAGAAACAAAAGTTAAAAATTAATTTAGAAGACACCTCATGATCAGTTATTATATTTTAAATCAGTGTTTTCTGTTAGACCAATATTGTTTTAAAAGAACAAAAGGCAGGCATGGTGGCACAAGTAATTCTAGTAATTTTGGAGGCCAAGATAGGAGGATTGTAGGTTCAAGACCAGATTTTTCAATTTAGAGATAGTTTCATCAACTTGATGAGACTCTGTTTCAAAAATAAATTAAAAAATATAAAAAGTATTAGGGTAGCTCAGGAGTAAAATGCAATTGGGTTCAACCTCAGAACCAATAAATTCTTTAAAAAGCACAGAAAAGTAAACTTTATTAAAAACAGCGCAAAAATATAAACTATAAAGATTCTACAAATCTAATTGCACTATTAATTTAATCTGTGATTATAAATAATACTGTACTGTGACAGATTACTTTTCCCATAAAGAAAAAATTACTTGATTTCATTAAAATAGAATAACCTACAAAATTATTCTCTTTGCTTATTTTCATCAAATTTTCCTCAAATATTAGGCTTAAAGTTAAAAATCATAGTTTTATGACAACTTTAACACACTGCCTTAGTGGTATGACAATTGACTCTCAGCTATTATATTAAAAGATTAAAAAAGAAAAGTTTCATGTATTTCTACACAATATACAGTTCACAGATTAAAGTTAAAATTTTGCACATTAAAAAAATAAAATAATATTGCATAATATTGCATAAAATAATATTTTTAACAAACTGTCAAGACCTTAGTGAAAAAAAATAAAACACATTTATTATTGTATGATTCTGGAGGTAACATGTCCAATTTGGTCTTCAATGGGCTAAGTTCACAGTGATAGAATAACTATATTCCTTTTGATTAGCTTGGGAGAAAATGCATACTCTTGTCCTCTCTGGTCACCATAGGCTGCAAGTATATTTTACATCTCCTTTTTCCCACCTTTAAAAGTTTTTGGATAGTATCTTTAAATTTCTTTTTGATTCTGCTTATATCATTGCATCATCATCTTTTAAGTGACACTGTTATTGCATTGGGTTGATGTATATAATCCAGTATAATCTTTTTGTCCCAATGTTCTTAATTTAACAACATTCGTAAAGTCCCTTTTGCTACTTAAGTAGCATTCATAAAATTTCAGAGAATAAAATATTGACATATTAAGGAAGAAATTATTCTCTCTCACACAAGTATTATATTTCTCTTTCATTCAGATATTACACATTTTTATAACCTTAAGCAAAATTAAAGAAGAAAAAGTCTATGGATTTCAACACCTATTTAATGAAACTTCATTAACGAGATCCTCATTATCACTTTTTTTTTAATAACTGAATCCTCCTGTTGGCACCTCATTAGCAACTCCTTAGCATATTTTTATTAGCATTTTACAGCTGCATATGTATTTATGTGTGTGTATGTGTATTGATCAATGTTTTAATCAATTTCAGAGTGCATTAACTACTTTTATTTTAAAAGAAAAGTATTTCAAAAATAAATATTTGTGTGCAATAGTCAAATAAATTTCTCATCTCCTTTTAAACTTGTGTAGGTTTACCTTTATTTTCCTTCAAACCAGGACTTGTGTTGAATGTTAACAAATATTCTAAGCCATATATGTTGGTTCATGCTTATAATCTCAGTATTTGGAAGGAAGAGACAGGAGAATTTGAAGCCAGTCTCAGAAACTTAAAGAGGCCATCAGTAACATGGTAAGATCATGTTTCTGAATAAAAAATAAAGTAGGGCTGGTGGGATAGCTTGAGTTTAATCAACATCCCGGAGTTTAATCTTCAGGACCATAAAACAAATAGATAAGAAAATATTCTAATAGAAAACATTTTGATCATTAATTTTGGAATCAAGCACAAGAATCAAATGATAAATTTACTTCAGAATATTTGGATGTTTCAATGAATATAAAATGTCCAAATGGCATCATCTGTTGCATTTTAATACCACCTTCCTACAAGCAGAAATTGTGTCAATACAAATCTTTGGAGTAAAAATTAATTTTTAAAAATATTAAAATAAAACAGTTTTTGATAAAGAAAAAGTAAATAACTTTTAAACTTATTGGACCTTGTTTCATTAATTGTTTTAATATAGATTTTTTCTAAATACATCATATTTTTGCATCTTAAAATTATTCTAATAACATTAGAATATCAGAAGTTTGACAATGTACAGTAATTAAAATAGAGAACCAATGGGAACACATTTTCTGCTGTATTGCTATTTTATACACATAGAAATGAATGCTTCTTTCCTGAATTCACATGAAGGCAGAGTCTGAATTTTATTCAATAAGCATAACTTTATAGATAAATGTACCCATATTAAAGACATATGGTAGGTAACCAAAATTAGTAAAAATGGATGATAACAAGAATTGCAAGAGGCAAAAAAAATTGAAATTTTACTTTAGTGGAAAATAAGCAACACAGGAGTCTGCTGGTCAGTGGGGACACAAGCCTGAATGCTAGACAGTCTGGGATTCTGAGAAAATGTTTGCTTTACTTGTGTTTACTTCACAGTCTCACTTCATTGTCTTTTGCTGATCCACACCTTCACTATTTCATTTATTTTTTTCTGATCTTGAGCTTCTTATGGCTTCTGTCACACAGCTCAGCTTCTTATGTAGTTGCTTGCCATACTAAATCACATACATTCTCAGATGACTTTTTCACTCCACACTTTAGTGACTATCACTTCTCCATTTGATTTAGTGTCTCAAGAAAGTGATGGATTTTTTCATCTTCTGTCAAAATCCTTCCATGAATTTCATTGATGTTGTATTATTTATTTTAATTCATTTACTAATTTTAGTAGAAAGATAAAAGAAGAAAAAAATATGTGCCTTTAACTCTAACATCTTGGATTATGAAAATCTCTAAATTTCTCCACCTTTACCTCTTTCTTTAAGTTAGGAAAATCTTCTATGCTTATATAATTTAATATTGCTTTTGAGAATCAGGTATG
Source organism: Muscardinus avellanarius (assembly GCF_963383645.1). Lineage (NCBI taxonomy): Eukaryota > Metazoa > Chordata > Mammalia > Rodentia > Gliridae > Muscardinus > Muscardinus avellanarius. The sequence goes on from NC_137787.1 coordinate 153,357,661, forward strand.
GTGGCACATGCCTGTAATTCCAGTACTTGGGAGAGTGAGACAGAAGGATCACAGGTTTGAAGACATTCTCAGCAACTTAGCAAAGATCTCAGCAACTTAGTGAGAGACCTGTTTTTTCAGATTAAAAAAATAAAATAAAATCAGGCTGAGGATATAGCTCAAAGGAAAAATGTCTCTGGATTCAATCTTCAGTACCATAAAATATAAAAAAAATTCATAGCTTCTATTCCAAATATTCTAGTCTGTGTAACAAAAAATAAAAATATTGTGGTATTTGTAAGTTTATCTTCATTCTTTATTTTACATATTTTCTATTGTTATTATATCAAGTATTTCTTTTCTACATAATCATTTGAAATATCAGAGTCATTTTTTTCTATTTCATTTACCTACAATAGTAGTTTTGTTTAAATATAAAGTACAGAAGTTCAGATAATTAATTTCTGTATTCCTTAATAATTTTCATAAAGTATCAATAAAAAGCACCTCAGTGTGATTTAGTAAATGAATAAATGGCTTACAAATTGGAATTGTCTCTATTCTTTCATTTGTTTTTATTTAAAAAGTATCATTGTTTTTCTATAAAATTTTAGATGCTATTTTTGTCTTTTATAGAATATTTTAAGAAATGATATTTTGGTTATATTACTTTTTAGTATATTTATTTTTCAATTTTGCTCCTTTTATTTATTTTTATTTTTTGTGTATGGTACTGGGAATGGGCATTCTATCTCCAAGCTACACCCTCAGTCCTATTTTTTTTTTTTTTTTTAGACAGGGTCTCACTGAGTTGCAAAGAGCCTCACTAAGTAGCTGAGGCTACCCGCAAACCAAGTGTCTCATCCACCCAAATGCTGGGATTATAAGTATGCACCACCACACCCAACTTGTTCTTCTTTTATTTTTTTATTTTTTATTTTATTTATTATTATTATTATTATTATTATTATTATTATTATTATTATTATTATTATTTTGGTGGTACTGGGGTTCCTGGAAGCCCTTTTTCCTCTGGGCTACACTCCCAGACCTATTTTATATTTTTGAAACAGGGTCTCTTACGCCAGCGCGGCTGGCTTCGAACCTGCGCGATCCTCCTGTCTCCGCCTCCTAAACGCGGGGATTACAAGCGTGCGCCACCACGCCCGGCTTATTTTTATTTTTATTTTTATTTTTTTGTTGGTACTGGGGGTGGAACCCAGAGGCTTTCTACCTCCAGGCTATACTCCCAGACCCATTTTATACTTTATTTGGAAACAGGGTCTCACTAAGTTGCAGAAAGCCTCACTCAGTACCTGAGGCTGGCTTTGAACCTGTGTGATCCTCCTGTCTCAGCCTCCCAAGCGCAGGGATTACAAGTGTGAGCCACCATGCCTGGCTTTGTTCTTCTTTTAACACAGTGATCATATGCTATGGCTTACAAAATAAACATTTTGTATTGAATATTTTAAAGTATAAACAATAACAAATCCAATGACAATTTTAAAAATATTTTATTTTATGTAGATTATGCCTTGAATTTGATTAATATGCTTTAAAGTTCCAAATTCTATAATACTTTTAAATATTCAAGATCTATACAAGATCTAAAAGACATTAATTATAATTATATAAAACAAGTGAGAAAAGCTCTAAATACAAATTTACTAAAATAAAATTATGTGTCATAAATGACATTTTGACATTTGCTTGCTTAAAAATTATTTGGGAAATAATGATGATATTTTTAAAGAGCACTAGTTTTAAATTTTAATATAATACTGAAATAATGAAAAATACTGAGTGCCATCCTGTTAAGAAGCTGAAAGATCACACTATATTATTGAAATCTACAAATAGCGACAATTCAAATCTCTCTAAATAAAAAAAAAAATTATCCTGTTTTTCACAGAGCAAAATTTATTATCATATATCATAAGGTCATTAACAAAAGTCTCAGAGCAATGAAAAAACTAGCACAATCTTCTATTTTCTACTACAAAGCGTTTCACTCAGTACAATATAAACCAAATGATTTTTTAAAATAATATTTATACCTACAATTTTTATATTTGTTTTCTTTATGTCCCATATGTTCATTGTTTCTTTTAATGTCTTCTTTTAAAAATATTTTTTTGTTATTTTATGGTCAGCATTCACACTACAATATCTGAAATGATGGACCACACAACTTAGAGAAAGGAAGATTCATTTGTTCACAGTTTTTGGAGATTTAGAAGTTCTTTCCATTTCACTGGGTCTATAGAGCTCAGGGCATGGTAGATGGCAATTATGGAAACTACACTAAATCACAACCAAAATGTGACAAGAGAAGATTCATAGCATTGGGGCTGGTGGATCATGCCTTTAATTCAAGTACTTAGAAGGATGAGGTAGGAGTCTCATAGGTTTCAATAACTTAAGAAGACTCTGATTCAAAATATACAATTAAAAATACTGAGGGTATAGTGCAGAGGTAAAACATCCCCAGAAAAGAATTATAAGGAATGAAGAAAAGAAGAAAGAAAATAATTTAAAGAAAAAAATTCATATCAACATCACTGGATATATAAACTCAGATAAGTCTAGTAGTATTGGCCATCTGATATACAATTGTAGAGAAATTGATACATACATTTTAACACATACACACTGAGTATTCTGACCAGAAGATTATTATACACCTGGAAAGGGCTTCTACATATGTGTTTGGGTCTCACACAAACAGAAAGCAAGGCATGAGCATGGTAACACACCAAATATCTTCCCAAGATAATTCGAGACCAATAAATATTATGTGACTTTTCAGTAATGCTTTATAACACATATACTTTATCAGAAACAGCATTGCTATAACATTTCAAACATTTCAGTTTGATCTAAATTCACTGTTGTCTTGACTGTTGCTGCTGGTTATGGCGAATTTGAAGCTTACATTTCTAGGGGAGAAATGGGAATAACTATGATCATGACTTTCTGATTTGAAACTGCATATTTGTTGGTAACAAAATAAAATCCACAGAGCCACCTGGTAGCCAGAAAAACATAAATAACTAAAGAAATCAGCACATATCCTGAAAAATTGGCTCCAACCTTGAATCAGTAGCATTTGTGCTGATTTCTGGTTAAAATGATGACAACATGTAAGAGCCAGTTACTAACATAACTTTGATAAAGGAATAAAAAGTCAGTGCCATAAGAGTGAGAACACCGGTGAAGTCACAATGCTGCATGAGGCTCTGGATTGCTCCTTACCACCAATATGCCCAACTAGCCAGCCTTTGCATCTGCCTCTCCAGGATGTTTACACCATTATTTGTTTTGGCATGCTTTCTGTGGGCCACATAGAAAATGGTGTACTCAGACCCAAAAATGCTCCAGCTAACATTTCAACCAAATTAAAGTCTGTCAAAATTTACTTTTATGCTTTGAGTAAAACTCTTTCTAGAAACAATCTCTACTCCAATAGCAAAAGCATTTGGACATAGATATTTATTTTGTGAAAAGTGGTACTGGGGGTGGAACCCAGAGCCTTTCTACCTCTAGGCTATACTCCCAGACCTTTGTCATATTTTATTTGGAAACAGGGTCTCACTAAGTTGCTGAAAGCCTAAGTAGCTGAGGCTGGTTTCGAACCCATGCAATCATCCTGTCTCAGCCTCCCAAGCGTGGGGATTACAAGCATTTGCCACCATGCCCGTCTACAAAATGATATATTCTTGATCTACCTCAGCTGATTTTATCACTCAGATGATTTTCTTGGACTCACTAGGACAAGTCAGTGTCAGCTATGCCCCAAACTTAGATTATCACACAGCTCACATTGTTTGCAAGTTTATTGAGATGATGAAAAAGATTGAGTGTCATTCTTTTAAGAAGCTGAAAGATCACACTATATTATTGAAATCTACAAATACTGTCCTTGTTGATAAGGTTCCAGGCAAGCTCATATTTACTGAAAACTACTTTTACTCTCAACATCTAAGTTATTTTGCTTTTCATGCTATGAGACAGACACCTGTTATGAATTTCAACAAAGCACTAAATAAGAAAGATACTGGAACTGCCAAGGTCGCCAAACAAGCCCAGAAATTCAGAAGGCTAAATAAATTTTGAATAACTGCCACACCTTACCATTTTAATCAGTAGTGGAATAATGCTTCTAGAACAGTTTGCTTTCATTGGCCATTCAAGTTTCATAGTAAAAAAAAACTGGTTAAAAATAACAAAATGTCATAAGATCTTCACAAGAAAAAGTGAATATTTTGTATACAATTATTTATTTTATGTGTGTGAACGATTTAAGTTATTTGGTTTTTATTTGTTATTTAGAATTTTATTGGTGCAATATTATTATAAGTTATATTGAATATTATTCATTGATATTTTCATCTTTCCCTGTACAACATTTCTGGCTCCAAAACAGTTTTTTCTCCATTATTTGAATTCTGGTATCTCAATTACTATATAGTTTCTAATATTGTTTAAAGGGGGTTTTCTGACTTCCAGGAAGATGGCGACCGAGAAAAGCGGGACTTAAGAGCCCCGCTAACAAACAATCTCTATTACCACAAAATCAGCGCCTTTCATAGCCAGAAAACACTATCACCAGAGAAACAAAAAAATCACCAGGCTCCAGAGACAAAGTGGACTGAGAACAGAGCTCAGAGCCACAGAGGAGATACACCGGCCTCACGCCCGAGGACGTGGCAGCAGCGCCATACTGCCGGCGGAAGCGGCGACTTCACCGGATAGCTACAGCAAGCCTAGGTGAGCCACTGCAGAACAGCCAGGCGGGATTTCTCGCCGCAGGTAAAATCTAAAGCTCCCAGTGGCTAAGCTCAGCACACGCTGCAGGGATTCAGAGTGGAAATCAAAACCAAGAAGAAATACGCCAGCCTCATGGCCGAGGGCATAGCAGCGGCGCCATATTGCCACCGGCGGCAGCAGCAGAGAATTCACCGAATCCAGTAGAGCTACATCTGCGTACTCAAAAACAGTGAGTCAAATTGCGGGCCACAGAGGAGAAATCCCAGTACTGTACTCCCTGGGACTTGACCCAGTGAGGGAGGGGCGGTGGCAGAGATATCACACCATAGGAGAACGTGCAACCTGGCACCCCCCTCCACAGTCTAAAGCAGCCTCTATCGTCTCTCTGGGTCGGAGACTCTGTGATACAACCCAGTAAAGGAGTAGTGGGGTCTGAGATTCTACTGACTCGAGATTCAGAGGACCTTAAGTGAAGTCTTAGTGACCCAAGGGAAGAACCCAGAGAAGGCACAAACTTCCAAAATCATGGGAAAGAGGAATAATACTGGAGCAATGAATGCCCACAACCCTACAACATCAGAATTCGATAAAACAGAAAATCAGAGATTTCTAGAAGATCAAATCAGGAAAATAACTGTAGAAATAATAGAGGTGCTTCGAAAAGAACTCAGAGAGAGCCAAAAAGAGATAAAGGATGCAATTAATGAAGTAAAGGCCTCAATTCAAAGCACAAACAACCAATTAGACCACATGGAGAACAGAATCTCACTCTTAGAAGATAAGCAATCCAAAAATGAACGCATAGTTTCTAATCTAGGAAAAAAATATCTGACAGCAGGAATCTGATATTGAAGAAATATGGGCCCATTTTAAGAGAGCTAACCTAAGAATAATTGGAATAGAGGAGGGAAAAGAAAGTAAAACCAAAGGGATCAACAATCTCTTCAAGGAAGTAATAGCAGAAAATTTTCCAAACATAGAGCAAGAGGTTGATACACAGGTCCAGGAAACTTATAGAACTCCCTTTAGACAGGATTAGAGAAGAGGATCCCCATGCCACATAATTGTCAAAATGACCAATGTGGAAGCCAAGCAGAGAATTTTAAAGGCAACCAAAACAAAGGGCCAAGTGACATTCAGAGGCAAACCAATTAGAATCACTCCAGACTTCCCAAACCAAGTTATGAGAGCCAGAAGGGCTTGAAGTAACATATTCCAAACTCTGAAAGAAAACAACTTCCAGCCAAAAATTTCCTATCCAGCAAAACTTTCTATCAAATTAGATCGAGAAATAAGAAGCTTCCACGACAAACAGAAACTGAAGGAATTTATGTCTTCAAAACCAGCACTAGAAAAAATACTCAAAGAGATTAACTACAAAGAAGAAATAGGTAGCACATACCAGAACCAGAGAAACAAGATTTTCCATCCAACAGACAACTAAGATTGGTTATCTGTGGAGATTCATTATTTATGTTAGTCTTATACCTATCTCTAAATTGTATTGTTTGCCTTTATTGTTGTTAATTTTTAGGATTTCTAATTGGAATATTAATATACCTTCAGATATAGCATTTGGAAATATTTTATCCCATTCTATTAGTAATTGTTAACTCTGTTTACATTTTCTTTGGATATACAATATCTTTTTTATTTTTTAGGGAGTTTGTATACTCTTCTGTTGCCTGTGCCATTGAAATAATATCCAAGAAATCACTGCCAATTTCAATGTTGTGAGGTTTTATGACCCAGATTTTCTCCTAAAAGTTTATAGTCTTAAGATTTATATTTAGGTCTTTTATCTATTTTGAGTTAATATTTGTATATGGGATTAGGTAAAGGTCCAACTTTATTCTTTTCCATGTAATTATTATGTTTCAACAATATTTAGTTAAAAGATTATTATTTCCACCACCAAATGTTCGTGGAAACCTTGTCAAAAATAATTTGACAATATAGGGAAAAATTTAGCTCTAGGCTTTTATTTAACTCCAATGGTTTATATATCTGCCTTTAGAATAGTACTACACTGTTTCAATTATTGTAGCTTTATATGGTTTAAAATCAGAAAATATATATCTTCTAGCTTTGTTCTTTTTCAAGATTGTTTTGGGTATCTAGAGTCCATATTCCATATTAGGATTGATTTTTTTTCTGTAAAATAAATATATAAATATATGATAGTTTCACCTAAAAAATAGAAAAAAAAATTCTCTGGTAAGAAAGAAAGTAAAAAGAAATATTGAAATGTTATCTTTAAGTCATCAAAAGCTTGGTATCAGACAAATGAAACTATTATGTGAGATTATCATTTTTAATTTTGGATAAATTGCTATGATACTAGATGTCAACCACTAATCCAAGCATGGGAAGGAGGGATGGGGAGAGGATGGGGTGGGGATCGGGTGGGGGCTGACTGGGCGATGTGTGCATGTATGTCTACAAAAGTTTGTATCCCACTATGATGTATGAATACAGTGCACCAATAAAAAATTTAAAAAAATAAATAAAAGATAAATAAAAAATAAAAAAGAAAAAAAAATAAAATAAAGGGGGTTTTCCTTAGAAAATTTTCTGATATTACTTTTTTGAAAAGATTGTTGATATCTTTGGTTTTATTTTATATTCTCTCTTTTATGCTTATTATTTTTAGGTTAGCTCCTTTAAAATGGGCCCATATTTCTTCAAAGCTTGATTCATGCTGTTGAATATTTTTTAAAATATTCAATATTTTTGTTTTTGAAGTGGTTTTCTAAGAGTTATTAGAGTATATTTTCCATGTGGTCTAGTCTACTGTTTATAGTTTGTATTGATGTTTCACTTCAATGACTTCCCCTTCACTTCATTCAGAGCTTCTTTATGATTCCTGTTAAAAGTATAAGATTCAGCCACCTTCACCAGGGTGAACTGACATGTCTCAGGGCCTGCAAGTCTACCCTTGCTTCTTGATTTCCTGAAGCTACACCGGTCAGTCTCTTATGGGGACTGCTAGTTTACTTATAGTACTACTCTGAATATCTGGAGGACACAGTGAGCTTAGCCAGCACTGCCACAGGTTCTAGTCAGAGTCAGTCTGTGCAGTAGAACTGCTGCTGAGGGTTTTAGCTGGAGTCTGGGCAGTAGTATCTCTGTGGATCCTTGGATGAAGAGCCAACTGCTTACCACTCTGATGAGCTGCACCTGTCACTTGAAAGTGTTGGCTTTTTTTCTGGTGGTCTCTAGAGGCTACAGTGTCTGTATTCTGATGTGGTTAGGCAAGGAGATGCTGCCATGGCCCCAAGGCCATAGCTGTTCCTCAGAGAAGGCAAGGAGGTACTTTTCTTTTCTCTGTTCTGCCTTCTTTGTTTCCACCATCTTTTAATCTTTGTCGCAGTGTTCAATTTTATGCTTTTTATTCTTGTTAAGATGCTGTTTTTCACAGAGATAGAAATCAAGCGTTTGCAAAACTGAGATGCTTTCCTTTCCAGAAGTCTGAGTGATAAGAATTTAATTTAAAGTTTCAAAAAATAGATAACCAGTTTTGCTAGAAAAAAAATTATTAAAAAAGCTGTTTTCCTTTTTTTTTTTTTCTTTCTATCCAACATAGGTGTGTGGTGCCTCTACCAAAAACCAATCAGAAGCCAGGCGTGGTGTCACATGCTTGTAATCCCAGCATTTGGGAGGCTGAGAACCAGAGGATCACAGTTAGCAGACAGCCTCAGCTACTTAATGGGGTCCTTTGCAACTGAGTGAGACTTGTTTTCAAAATAAAGAATAAAGAAAAAATAGGGCAGTAGGGCAGGGATGTCGCTCAGAGGTCTAATACCCTTGGGTTCCAACCCCAGGCCCGCAATAAAATAAAATAAAATAAATAAAAAATCAGCTATAAGTGTGTGGATGTTTTTTCTATATTTTCTTTGTGTGTATGTGTGGGTCTGGGGATGGAACACAGGAGCATTTGACCTCCGAGCTATACCCCTTGTCCTAATTTTATTCATTGCTTTGAAACGGTCTCACTAAGTTTCAGAGGGCCTCACTAAGTAGCTGAGGCTGTTTGCAACTGCCATCCTCCAGTTTCAGCCTCTGGAATGCTGAGATTACAAGCATGTGCCACCACGCCTGGCTTTTTCTGTATTTTCTATTAGGTTCGATTGGTCTATATATTGATGTTCTTTCCAGTATCATGCTATTTATTACTGTAGAGCTGTAGTACAATTTGAAGTCTAAAATTGTGATATATTCTTTATGCTTCTTATTATTGAGAACTTCTTTGGCTATCTGTGTCTTTTGTTTTCTTCTCAATTTTTTTCTTTAGTGTCTTTAGTTTTGATTTAAGATGTGTTTTACCTCTGTGGTAAGATTTATTTTTAGGTAATAGTTTTTGAGGTTATTGTTAAAGAAATTGTTTTTAGGATTTTTTCAGTGGATTCATCTTTGGCATATAAAATGCACTCACTTTTAGAATGATTTTATATATTGCTACTTTGAGAAGTTTGTTAATGAGCTGGTGTTTGCTTTTTGGCCCAAATATGGTATATTTTGGAGAAAGATTCATGAGCAGAAAAGAAAAATATGTATTCAGATGTCATTTGTTTAAATATTGTGTATATGACTTTATAACTTTTAGGTCTATTTGGTATATATATATATAAATTTTTTTTTTTTTTTTTTTTTTTTTGCCTGGTATATTGGGTCTGGTAGTGTGAGTGGTTTGTTGAAGTCTCAAACATTATTATGTATGGGCATATTTTAGAGCTAATGTCCCAAAGAGTATATTTTATAAAAGTGAATGTAAGTGTTTGCTATCACTACATCTTTTTAGTGAATTGTTTTATTAGTAAGAAGTGATGCTCTTTGTCTCCTCTGATATGTTTTAGCTTAAAGTTGGCTTTGTAAGATATGAGTGTTGCTACTACTCTGTTTATTTGTTTTTTCTCCATTTTCTTGGTATAGCTTTTTATCAGTTTTTCACCTTTATCCCATGGATGTATTTGCCTGTAAGGTGACTTTCTTGTAAGCAAATATAGTTGGATTATCTTATTTGATCCACATTTCCAGTCTATGCCTTTTAATATGAGAGTTCAGAATTTTTTGTTTTCTATTTCTATTTACCCTATGTTTAGTTGCCTAGTAGTATTTGTTTCTTCTTTAGTTTTAGTTTTTTTTCTTCTTTCTGTTTTACTTATCTAATTATTTTCTCTAGTGCCAGTTTGATTGTCAAAAATTATTTTAATTTTGCTTATGTTTCAAAGTTCTTATTTCTTCATCAATGTTAAATTATATCTTTGATTAATATAGTAATTTTTATTGAAAATTGTTTTTCAGGATTTGGAGTCCCTCATGAAAACTTAGCCCATATATGACTGGCATAAACCCTCCATACTAATCCCTTTTGGCAAAATTTTTACCCTGAAGTGACTTTTGTTTTCCCTCTGAATGTCACCCAATGTTTTGTTCTTAAGTTTCTTTCCTTGGATTATATATTAGTCATTCTCACTATTATTGGGCATGTAGAGGTTTTTTTTTTTTTTTTATCTTGTCTTGTTGGAGAGCTCAATATCTCCTGTACAGGGATGTCCAACTATTTTTTCTATTTTTTAAGAAGTTTTGATATTATTTTTCTGAAGATATTTCTTACCCTCCACCAGTAAGGAGATTTCTTATGCTTTTGGACCTTCTTCAATGCCTATTATAATTAAGTTAGATAATTTTATATTCTCACATAATTCTTGGATGTTCTGGTCATTTCTTGTATTATCTTCTCCCTATTGTTGACTATGTGGTCAGCTTTGAATGAGCTATCTTCCAAGACTGAGACTTATATTTTCATGTAATCAAGTCTACCTGAGGTGTTTTCTACTAAAGTTTTTAATTAGCATATTAACTCTTCCATTTTACTCAAAGCTCTTTTTTATTTTTTATTATGGCCTCATTTTTCTTCATGCATATATTCATTCAATTCCTGTAAACTCTTATTTAATTTCTTAGACATTTGATCATATTAAAAAAATCAAAGTTCTGAAGCCTACTTCTGGCATATTCTACAGCTCAGTATTGGCAATCTTCTTTGTTGTTGAGTTGTGGAAGTTTATTGTTTCTTTTTTGATATTCATTGTTATGTTTTCAAATTCTTAGGTTTGTATTTCTGTTTTCTTAGCATGTTTTTCCTCTATATGAGAGTCTTAAGTCTGTTTGCTATCAATTTTTTAATTAATTACTCAGGATTCTGCATTGAAACATATTTATGCCTCAATGAATTTGTCTCTGTCTATGTAATCAGACTTTTGAGTTTGTTTTCCAGGACCTCTTTAACAGGATATAGTTCTTGATGCAAGAAAACAGAGGTCTCTGATTGGCTACATGCCACTATGCTCTCCAGGTGCAATCTCAGCAGGGTCAGGGATTATGCTGTTCTACTATGAGTTTGCAGCCTGCTGGTTGGCATTTAATGCCCTACAGACACCACTGCTCTGCTGATTGTGAGCACATAAAACCCTGAAGAATGTGACCTCAGGTCTTTGTGGCTACTGTGTCTAAGTTCATCAGGGCCAGAAATTATAGTATTCCCAGATTTTGACATGGCTCAATGAGCTTTGATGGCTCAGGGTTCTCACCTTCCATCTGCTGGTTATGTTCACATAGAGTTCTGTTAATAATTGGCATGGCTGATTGTCAGGAACATACTCTGCTGGCAAAAAAAAACAAACAAAAAAACAAACAAAGAAACAAAAAAAACAACAACAAAAAAAAAAAAACGTTGCATTTCTAGACTATAGCTACAATCATATGAATCTCTGCTGGTCCCTGGCCTCTCTGCTTTTAGGACCCAAGTTCTACAGGAAAAGAGTATAGAACTCTAAATTGGGGATTGATGGAGTCAGTAATTTAGTCTCAAGAACATTGCTGCAACTCTGGGCAACTGAGGTCATATGAGACCTAGTTACCCTCCAGTATTGGTGCTGCTAGGCACTAGTTTATAACCTTCTAAGCCTACAGCACAATTGGCTGAATTATTTCACCACAGAGACACCACTGCTGATGGCCCCATGGTGATAGCTTGAGACCCTACAGGGAATTAGTAAAATGCTGACTCTAGATGCTGCCCAAATCATTGTCTCTAAGGTCTGTTTGCTAATTTACATTTTTTTTCTGTATTCAACTTTAGCACACATCCCACCTCTGGAGAGATGATTTGCCAACACACAGACACCTTGGGCTTTCACTGGGAATATTTGTAAACTCATGAGTTTAATGAATACCACTAGGATGTTGAAGAAAGGGTAATTTCAGTTACAGCACCTGAATTTCCTGGGCAGTTTCATTGATTAGCCTGTATATTTACAGTAGTATTGATGAAGTGCATTATATTCATTAGGTTAACTGCAAAAGGGCTTGTTGTTTCTCAAAGTATTGCAGTAGGCACAGAAGTTCACTGTGTGATTTGGCTGAGCAGTCAGTGGAGTCACAGTCTTGAGGTCTTTGAATGTAAACAGAAGAATACAATTGCTTTTGATGTTGGTTTTCTGCAATCACTGGCTTGACAAGAGTATTTTTCTTTTCTGTAATTGGTCTCTGATAGTCACTGAATTCTTGTAGGCTAGACATATCTAAAGTATATTATCAGAGCATCAATTTAACCCTCTTCTTTGGAAGGGGACTGAGAGACAACAAGGTATGGTGGCAAAAAAGAGTAAAATTCCCAAAAGCAAAGACATTAGGGGAAAAGTTTTGATGTGGAATAATACTCAACTTATAAAAATCCTTATGCCAGTTTTTTCGTATCTGAGGAGGAGATAACTCTAAACCCTGTTTCTGAAGAATAAAATATTGCCTCAGACCACATTTTTATTCCTGAAAAGAGCCCCTTTCAAATGTTTTTCTCTGACTCAGTGCCTCTTTTTTTCCATGAACTTTTAAATTTTTCTAGATAAAGCTCCTTTATCCACCATTTGTGTTTTATGTTTGAATGCTTTCTAAGCAATTAAGTAAAAATTGAGATTGTACTGAATGACTTTTAAATCTCCTACCTGGTAACAAAATTAATATTTTCTGAAGTGGAATTAAAGTGTGATGGGGGTGAAAATGAAGTCAAAGAATTAGTGCCCATCTTTATCTTGTAGTCTGGCAGCATTTCTTTTTGTTGTTGTTGTACTGGGGGTGGAACCAAGGGACTTTCTACCTCTGGGCTACAGCCATAGACATATTTTATATTTTATTTGGAAGCAGGGTCTCACTAAGTTGAGAGCCTAAATAGCTGAGGCTGGCTTTGAACTTGCATGATCCTCCTGACTCAGCCTCCCACATACTAGGATTACAATCATGTACCACCATACCCCCAGCATTCCTCTCTTAAAGGAAGATCTTGGCAGATTATGTCTGGACACTTGTAAATAAAATTTCAATGAAGAGAATTTTTAATTAAAGTTTTTTATTTAAAAAATTGGCTTCTCAGCTGGGCATGGTGGCGCATGCTTATAATCCCAGCATTCGGGAGGCTGAGACGAGAGGATCGTGGTTCACGGACAGCCTCTGCTACTTAGTGAGGCCCTCCGCAACTTATTGAAACCCTGTTTCAAAATAAAGAATAAAAATAGGGCAGGGGGTGTGGCTCAGAGATCAAATGCCCCTGGGTTCCATCCCCAGACCTTCAAAAAAAAATTGGGGTTGTCATATATTTATGTAATAAATATATACTGCTATATATATTCCATATATTGATATATAGTTTTATATACATACACATATATTTATAATGTTTATAATCATTAATTAAATACAATTTTCTAAAATTTATGAAGAAAAGCAGTGTTTAATCTGGACGTGATGGCACATTCTTGTAATCCCAGCATTTGGGAGGCTGAGACAGGAGGATTGTGGTTCGCTTCACGGTGAGGCTCTCTGCAATTTAGTGAGACCCTGTTTCAAAGTAAAAAATAAAAAATAAAAAATAAGGCAGGGGGTATAGCTCGGAGGTCAAATGCCCCTGGGTTCCATTCCCAGACCCACAAAAAAAAGAAAAGAGAGAAAAATGAAAAGCAGTGTTTATTATAACCAACTATGATCATGTTCAACATTTGAAAGAAATCTGGATATTATAGCAACTGGAGGGGAAGAAAACCACAAAAGTTGTGACAATAAGAAGAAAGAGACATCAAATAGTTTCTAAAGTGAGTGATTTGTTTACAATTTTAAGTTTCTGTGGTATTATTATTTTCATAGTAATAGAGAAAAATAAATAGAAAAGACATAAATTTCATATTCCTGGGAAACTTATTTTGAAACCGGGTCTCACTGAGTTGCGAAGGGCCTTACTAAGTAGCCGAGGCTGTCTGCGAACCACGATCCTCCAGTCTCAGCCTCCCAAATGCTGGGTCACAAGCGTGCACCACCATGCCTGGCTTCTACACTTCTTTAAAATAATATAACTTCCCTATTTTTTCTCTCCCCCAACAATTCCTTTTTACTGTACACCATTATAAGAAGGATAAATATCCTATACATCTCAGGCTGAATAATCTTTTTGCTTCATACCTGAATGATTACTTATATTGTTGATTGGTGATTGTTCTGTTTTATGAAAATATTATTAACCCCTATGATGTGTTTTCTCCTTTTAGTTTTATTCTAAATGACCAAATGGTATAAAGAGCTTTTTAAATTGCTCAAAGTAGTTAATTCCTTATCATTATGACAAATCAATTGAAGATTTATTCTATGGCTTTATTATTTAAAAAGAGCTAAATCAGCTTATTAAGCATAAAGACAGAATAGAAAATTATCTCTCAATTATTAGTAATTTTATCTTATGATTTTCTTGAAATTTTATGTTCTTAAAAATAAAGGTTTTTAGCCAGGTGTGGTGGCGCATGCATGTAATCCCCGCTCTTGGGAGGCTGAGACAGGAGGATCGTGCAGGTTCGAAGCCAACCTCTGCTGGCTTAAGAGACCCTGATTCCAAATAAAATATAAAATAGGTCTGGGAGTGTAGCCTGGAGGTAGAAGGCCCCTGGGTTCCATCCCTAGTACCACCAAAAAATAAAAATAGAAAAAATAAAGGTTTTATTATATGTTGCATATGGGGTTAAATATTTTTATTGTTGGAAATGATGTCAGTGAAATAAAGATTTAAATTTTCCTTCACAAATAATTCATTTTAACATGATCAAATTAGCGTCTTGAAATATACATATGAATATACATTTATGTATGAGTATTCACATCTCTCTGTTTAAACGATTGACAGAAAGGTACTTTTCTGAAAATTAGAACACTTTTTTCTCACACATATGCTACATAATGATGGTGTTATAAAAAGTAAGAATACATTTGTCTTTTCATTTCTGGTAATTTTTATAAGATATTACTGCAAATACACAGATGAATTTTATTTCTTTGTAAGAAGAAAACATGAACAATAGATATTCTTGTTTTTTCTTTTTTTTTTTTTGCTGCCTGTGCAGACTTCAATCTTCTAAACTGACATTCCATATGACACAAGGGAAACCCAATTATGAAATTCTAAAAATTTTTTTTTCTAAATAGGTATAAGTATATACTAAGGCCTAAAGAATGAGTAAGATTATCTGAGAAAAAAAAATGTTTTAAGTACACTTATTAGTTGCCAGAGGGCAAAGGTTACCAGAATTTTCTGGAAACTTTGTTCATGTAAGATTCACCACTTGATCATTTTCTTACAGATATTCTCATAGTTCTTTATCCATTTTTATACATAGTTAAAATGATTATCTTACATATTGTATATGTACATAATTCTTAAATAGCTGGTGAGAGTTTATATGGTCTTATCATTAAATAAGTTTAATTTTATGCCTACTATTATTCTATTTAGGATTTAATGTGAATCGAAATGAGTGTTAATTATAGAGGTTAGTAGTATGAGAAACCTTTTTATAGTAAAAAAATTCTTTGAAACTATAGATTCCTAAGTTTCACATTATTCAATGTCTTCCTCAATATCAACAATAACTAACTATAAGACTAAACTATGAACAGCATTATCTATGTTGAGCAATATCTTGCATTATAAAAAGAAAAATGAGCTTAGCTAATTTCATGAATTCAGATTTCTTAAGAATTACAGAATAATCTCTCAAAGTACATTTGATAATTCAATGTCAGAAACAAAGTGCATTGACTGCATGAAGAAATTTTCTGAATATATAGTGTGGTTCAGAGTTGGCATGGAACTGTACTTATGAGGTCTCTTGGATACTTTGAACTTACAGAAGACATAAATAAAAATAAATTTATAATATTGGCAAAAGGTACAAAAAGTATAAATAATAGAGAAAGAGGATTCAGCAGAAACCCAAAGTAACTAATGTATATATTGAGAGCCAGAGTACATATTGTAACATAGAAATTGAGTTGGGGGGTTGCAAAGGAGGTAAAATCCAACCAAAGAGTATAAGGTCTCTTTCATTAAAAGTTTGTAGCTCCCAGTTGAGGTCTGGAGCCTGATATTGGAGGCATTTTGGTCCTCAGAGTCATGCCACAGAGTGGAAGTGAGGATACTTATTTAGCCAGGATTTTGGGGGGTGGGGGGATAGTGATGTGGAAATGCCTGTCCTCTTTCAACATCTGGAGTCTCAAAACATCTCTGTTTCTGACTTCTGGGGTTCTGCCTTCTATCCCAGCTGCCCGTGAGGGGAAGGAGAGGGACCAACCTATCATCCCACCTTTTGGTGATATTGGTTGATGACTGAGTCAATAACTACTTTCTGATATCAGAGGGAGCATTGTTATAGAAGGCCCTTGGCCAGGCGAGGTCAGGTCATTTGGAAGTAGGCAGATGGAAGTATGGCTGCAGTAGGAGTTGATTGAAGGCTACCCTGGACAGCTCGGTAATGCATGTTTGAATGAACTTTAGCAGACAAGTGGCTATTAAAAAGAAAAGGCAATCATGATAATGGGTCCCAGAAAAGGAAGGAATCCAGCAGCTACTGGCCCTTGGAACCCTTCCAGATATAAGGTAGACTGTCAATATTGGCTTTTTAGATTATCACCTAACCTGGTCAGAGATTGGACATTTTCCTCCATTAGACCAGATTTATTAATGTAATAGCAGCATTTTTTTCCCCTGAGAAACAGACAAACACCACCCTTTTCAGCAGTGAGTAAATGGAAAGCCTGTCTAATTTGGAGGGCTACATTATCAGGGGAAGTAATTTGTCACTGAAGGAAGGCCAAAGATGAGATTTTAGATTCAAAAGCCACTTGAAGTCCCCTCTGCTTGTGTTAGGCAATATGGGTCAGTATGGTTAAATGGAAAACATGCTATTGGGTCAGGAACATCAGTAACAGATTAGAGAAAGATTTCAATACTTATGGCTGTCTCACATCCAGAGAGAGAAAGACAAAGAGACAAAGAGAGAGATAGAGATAGAGAGATAGATAGATAGATAGATAGAGAGAGAGAGAGAGAGAGAAAGAGTGAGTTAGTTCCCACCTTGTGGTTGGTTCAATGTTTTGTGGAAGGGGGCAATAGGTCTTCTGCACAGTGAATTTCTAGACATAAACAGATGGGTCTGCTGAAATAAAAGCAGTGAAGAGAATTATGTCAAGAAAAATGGAGCTTAGTAGACCCCTACATTGTACAGAAGAATTTGTTATGAGGCTGTTTTAACAGAGCCATTTTTAGCTGAGTAAGGTAATGCCAGTTAGCATCACCCAGCACTTTGGCAGCAGTAGGTGTGGTGAAAATCACTGTAAAGGTCTCAGTCCACTGTGGTTGGAGATGGTTTGGTTAAAGCGACTTGAGGAGGACTTGGTCTCTCAGCTTAAGGACCTTGGTCGTAATATGTGAAACTGCATCTTTGGTCCCAGTTTGGAGAAGATATTGGTCAATGTGTTACCAAAGGAGGTGCCTGAGAAAAAACAAGTAAGGGAGATAGAAAGCCAAGGGAGGGAAATCTGAAGAAAGAGAGAGATGAAGCCAAAAAGGTGACTATACAGCAATTCTAGGGGGCTCCTGAAAGTGAAGCTTTGAGGAGTGGTTCATACTTGGGCCAGAGCCAATGGTAGGAGTTCAGGCCATGACACTCATGGCTCCAGGAAGAATTTTGTTAATGTTTTTTTAAATTTTTCGTTTATATTTTCTACCTTTCCTGATGACCATGGTTGATATGGGATGTGGAGCTTCCAAGAAGTGCCAAGGGCTTGTGCCACCTATTGAATAACCTTAGATATAAACACTGGTCTATTATCAGACTGTAAGGAATTAGGGAGTCTGAACCAAGGGATGATGTCTGAGCATAGAGCACTGGCCACTGTGCTGGCTGTCTCATCCTGAGGGGAAAGCCTCTACCCAACCTGTTAGGGTATTAACCATGGTAAGAAGATATTTTAGTATTTGTGAGAGGGCATATGGGTAAAATATATTTGCCAGTCCTGTCCTGAAAAATGTACTCTCATTTGATGGGTAGAAAAAGGAGAAATAGCAATGCAAGTAGAACAAGAGGCACTGACTTTACTAATTAGCTATTGCAGGAGAAGATAATAAAACAAGGGGTTTAGGAAATTTTTAAGCACCATAGGCCCAATGTGTAGGGAATTATGTATTAGGTTAATGAACACTTTGGCCTGAGCCTCAGACAGGACAATTTTGTCCTGTATCATGAGTCATCCATCCCCTGTGCAGGATGCCCCAAGTTTGGTCAGATGTTTTTGTTCAGCCAGGCTCTAGTTATACATCATTGTGGGAAGAGTTAAAAATAATCCAGGGGCCAGTGGGCTTGGTTGGGGTTGTTGTAACACCTGTCTCACCATATAAAGAGCTTTAATATTTCCTTTGACCATTAAGAAGGTGCTTGCCTAGTGGCCCCGTCAGTACATGATGGCCAGCTTAGATGGCAGGAAAAGGGAGTTTAAAGGCTTTTTAATTAAGGTGGCATTAACAATGGGTGAACCCTTCATGGAGAGAAATCTATGCTTTCTCCAAATTGAGGCATGGCAGTGTGCTATTAAGAAGGAAATATTTCGAGTCAGTATACATGTTTTCCTGCTTGTTTTTTGCTAAGTGCAGAGTTCAGGTTAGAGCAATCAGTTCAGCCTTTTGAGAGGTGGTGCCATCCAGTAACCTGGCAGTCTCAGTGATTTGAGTTAAGGTGAACACTGCATAGGCTGTTCTTCTCTTACCTCTGGCATCAGGGACAGAGCTGTCATCAACAAAATAAGTAACATCTGGATTAAGAAAAGGAGTGTCCTGAAGGGCACCTGGAGTTTACTTAGGCCTCAATTATATTTACACAGGGGTGAAAATCATCAGGGGAATAAGAATCAGGGCCTAGACCCTGGCCTAGGGGTAGAAGAGTGGCCAAGTTAAGGGCTGGTGAGTGGGACAGTCTAATGTCAGGATTTTCTGTGAACAATAAATAGAATTCCTGGATGCAGGAAGGGGATAGAAGAGGAAGTACTCAAGGAAAGAGTTAATCCTGGAGCCTATGTAGGAAAAAAAAAAACATACGGGGGCAGCCATAGACAAATTTTGAGAGCCTCTTTTGTGAGCATGGCAACCGCCGCCAGAGCCCTAAGGAAGAATGGCCACCCAGTGTTAGTGGGGTCAAGCTGTTTGGATAAATAGGCCACTGTTCCCTGGGTTGATCCAAGGGGTTGAGTAAGAACTCCTGGGGCTATCCCTTGCCTTTCATCAGTGTAAAGCAGGAAGGCCTTAGTGGGATTGGGGAGTGCCAGGGGGGGTGACTTAAGGTGGTTTTCCTGGAAAGCCAGAAAGGCTTGGTGAACAGCCAATGGTGAGGTGAGGGTCCAATCGGTTTTTATTTTAATTTAATTTAATTTTATTTCATTTGGTTGCTTTTTATAGTGGCTTAGCTAAAATGGCAAATTTGGGAATCCAATGCCAGAAAAATCTCACAAAGCCCAAGAAAGATTGGATTTGATTAGCTGAGGTGAGTAGCTGAAAGTCTAGTAAGGCCTTGACCCATTCAACACTTAGTCCCCGGATATTCGTGGTGAGATATAGGCCTAGGTACTGCACCTCTGGCACTAATAACTGGGATTTATGTGGGACCACCCTGTAACCCCTGCTTCTGAGAAAACTAAGAAGGGTGGTGTGCTGTTTGAACACTTCAAGGGAGGGCTACAGAGTGGATTATCTACATGTTGTAAAAGGGAACTAGGACTAAAGGGGCAATGGAGGAAGTCTTGTGCTAGAGCCTGGGCAAAGAGGTGTGAGCTATCTTGGAAACCTTGAGGAAGAACAGTCCAAGATAATTGTTGAGCGATCTGTGTGTGGGATCCACTCACATAAAGGCAAAACGGGGACATGACTCAGGATGTAGGGGAATGGTATAAAAAGTGTCTTTGAGATCAATAATGAAAAAATAAGGGGTATTGAGATGAATATGATATAAGAGGGTATAGGGATTAGGGACAACTGGATGGATTGGGACCAATGCAGCATTAATTAAGCAGAGGTCTTGGACTAGATGATAAGTTCCATTAGAATTTTTAGCTGGAAGAATAGGCATATTTTAAGGGGAATAAATAGGGATGAGTAATCCCTGGGCCAGAAGATAAGAAATGATGGGTTTAAGCCCATGTCGGTGATGGAGAGATATGGAAAATTGGGAGTGGACAGGAAGAATAGTGGGATCACAAAGGACAATCAGAACCAGGGTAGGTGGATTGCCACAACTGGAGTAGTGGTGTCCCATACAATAGGGTCAACCAAATCTATATGGAGGGGAGGTTTGACCACCTAGTTATTGTCTGTAAAAACAGCCATTAAGTGTACATGAAGGAAAATGAAAGCAGTGGGATAATTAAATAATATTTCACCCCCAATTTTGTTTAAAGAGTTTCTACCTAGAAACAGGGGTAGAGCAGGAAGAGATAATGAAGAATAAATAGGCAACTGTAAGGTTTTCAAATGGCAAAAGGGTTTACTGTGCATGGTCAGAAGCGTTTACTGTCAATCCCCATACTGAGATTGGAGAAGGAAAACTGGGACCTGAAAAGGAAGAAAGGACTGAATAGGTACTTTCCATATACATTAAAAAGGAGATTGGCTTACCCTCTACCTTGAAAATTACCCTGGGCTCTGCATGAGTGATGGGGAGTGATGAGTCCAGGGGCTGTCAGTCTTTGGCCAGGCTGAATAGGGCCAATGGTAGGACCTGGTCTAAAAGGGTGGTTCACCTGTGTTGATGAACCTGAAGCTCACAACTTTTCCAAGGGCAATCACTTTTTCAGTTGGAGTTTCCTCATCTTAGAAGGATGGCAGTCAGAGCGGTGAGGAGAGATCCTGGGGATCAAGAGTAGAATCAAAATGTGGCACCTATAACTTGGCAAGGTCACAAGATGGCAACTATGCGAAGTCACAAGGTGACGACCATGCAAAGTCATGAGATGGCAACAACTGTGACTCAACAGAGTTAGAAAATGGTGTCTGACAGAGGTCCCTACCCAGTAGGACTTGGGCGGTGGAACAGTGGAAACAAACGGAGGGGAGGAGCGCAATTAAAAAAAAAAAAAAAAAGGCCTGGACATAAAGGAATTTCGGCCATTTCCCAGACTGCTTACAAAAGTTGCTGAGATTGGTCAGAATATTAAAATCCAGAGTTCCATTTTTGAGCCACTGTGACCCATTATCCAATTTGTACAGAGGCCATACTGTATTACAGTAGAAATCGAGGCACTCAGAGCATAAATATTCAGTTAGCCCCAGCATCTGGAGATTAGAAAGGAGACAATCTAGTGGCGACTGGAGAATTATTTTGGAATTTTGGCTTTCCATGTCTGGTCCGCAGGTGAGAACAATGAACAGGAAACAGGCATCCCTGTTGTCCTGGTCAACATTTGGTAATGGGGCCAAGAGGATGGGAAAGACATCTCCACTTCCTTTTCAAGGCTGGAGAAAACAAGACAACAGGAGGGATTTCTCCACTCCCTTTTCAAGGTCTACGGGCAACCTGATTGGATGCAACTCTGATGCAACCACACATTTGGACAGAGAAGCTGGAGGCAAGAAGCCAGAGGAGATAACCTGCTGACCAGAGGAAAGCAAGAAAACTCACCTTGGCCAAAAGCAGTCAGTCCAATTAAGGATCAGAGCATCCAGGTTCCTGGGAGTAAAGAGGAGGGCTCCCCTCAGGGGCCCAGTGGAACTACCAAGGAGTCACAGGGGCTCAGAGAGGGCTAAAAAAAGAAAAATAAATAAATAAACAAATCCTTCCAGGTTTGGGGCACCAAATGTAACACTGAAAATGAGTCGGGGGGTCACAAAATAGGTAAAATCCAGTCCAGGAGTGTGAGGTCTCTTTTATTAAAGTTTTGTGACTTTCGGTCAAGGTGTGGAGACCAATATTGGAGGCTATTGGTCCACAGAGTTGTGCAGCAAAGAGGAAGTGAGGGTATTTATGTATTCAGGGTCTTGGAGTTGGGGCCTAGTAGTGTGGGATTGCTGGTCCTTTCGAAACATCTGGAGTATTGCGACATTTGGAGTCTTGTGACATCTCTGCTTTTGGCTTCTGGGGTTCTGCCTTCTGTCTCTGCTGCAGAGTCCCATGAGGGAAGGAGAAAGGACTCAACCTATCACACATATGTAATGAGCGTGAGACTGAGAAATGAGGACAGAGAAACACACACACACACACACACACACACACACACACACACACACGCATATATGCACAGATGTACACACAAACACAAGGGAGAAACAGAGACAGTGAAACAGAATAAAAAAAAAACTGTATGTCACAGAAATGGCAAAGTAAAAAATTCTTATAGCTTCTTAAGATTATATGAGTATTTTATGTCCTCAAATGAGTTAAATACTATATTTTTAAAATTATAATTAACCTAATATCTTTATTCAAATAGAAAAATGTGAGAATTTTTGTGTTCTGATGCTAAGGAAGATTTGAGCTTGTATCTTAAATTCACACCCTACATCATGAAAGATGTTTCCATAGTAATATAATATAGTTTCTAATGACTAAATTTTTATTACTTCTAGAGCCCATGACCGCAGGTTTTGAAATAAAAATTGTGGTTGCTTAAAACATTTTATATAGGAAGGTATTCTGGGGCAATGCTACTTTATAATGAGTGGATTTATTTACTTATTTATTATTTATTTATTCTGCAGGACTGATGATTAACTCAAAAGGTACTTTACCCTATTTTATTTTGAAACAGGTATTCAGTAAGTTGCTGGGGCCTCACTAAGTTGCTGAGGCTGGCCTTGAATCTATGATCCTCC
Source organism: Muscardinus avellanarius (assembly GCF_963383645.1). Lineage (NCBI taxonomy): Eukaryota > Metazoa > Chordata > Mammalia > Rodentia > Gliridae > Muscardinus > Muscardinus avellanarius. Next base: position 153,380,636 of record NC_137787.1, read on the forward strand.
TATCTTAGACTCCTAACTACTGGAATTACAGGCACAATCCACAGTGCCAAACTAATAAAAGTAACAGAGTACTAACCTTTAAATTAAAAAAAAAACCTTTTAAGGAGTAAGAAATTGAACAAAGAAAGGGCAAGGGACATCCTTATGCTTTACAATAAAATTCAATAGTATTTATTGATCATTTATTCAAAATAGTACTTACTGTGTCAGGAGTACTGACACTTAGTCTGAACCAAACCAAGATATGAAGTATTTTATTAAAAAGACACTTCACAGACGGGCATGTTGGCGCACGCTTGTAATCTCCGCGCTTGGGAGGCAAGACAGGAGAATCGCGCAGGTTCAAAGCCAGCCATGCTGGCTTAAGATAACTTGTTTCCAAATAAAAATATAAAATAATTCTGAGAGTGTAGCCTGGAGATAGAAGGGCTTACAGGAACCCCAGTACCAAAAAAAAAAAAAAAAAAAAGACACTTCACAAAAATTCAAATGGCCAAAAAAAAAATGTATTAAAAAATGCTCAACATTGCTGAGCATGGAGGTGCAGGGTTGTAATCCCAGCATTTGAGAGGCTAAGACAGTATGATTGTAGTTCCTGGACAGCCTCATCTATTTAGAGAGGCCCTTTGCAAATCAGAGAGACCCTGTTTAAAAATAAAGAATACAAAACAGGCCTTGGGGTACAGTTTCAAGTTAGAATGCCCATGGGTTCCATCCCCAGTATTAAAAAAAATAATGCTTAACATCATTAGCCATCAGAGAGATACAAAATAAAAATATCCTGAGATTTCACTTCACTCCAACTAAAATAGAAATAATTAAAAACACAAATGACAGCCGGGAGTGGTGGTACATGCTTGTAACCCCAGAATTCTGGATGCTGAGACAGGAGGATTGTGGTTCCCGGACAGCCTAGAAAGAATGTCAAGTGGGAACTCTAATGCATTGTTGGTGGGATTGAAAATTAGTGCAACCACTTTGGAAAACTGTATGGAGGATCCTCAAAAGAATGGGAAGAAGCCTATCATATGATTCAGAAATACCACTTCTGAGTATCTATCCAAAAGAACGAAAACCAAACTGCCAAACTTATGCATGCTATTCTCTGTTCATAACCGTACAATTCACAATTGCTAAACTACAGAACCAGCCAAGATGTCCATCGACAGGTGAATAGAATTACAAAACTATGGGATATTTACATAATGGAATTTTACTCAGCCATAAAAAAACACAATTATGTCATTTACAGGGAAATAGATGGAACTAGACAACATTATGCTAAGTGAGATTAGTGAGTCACAAAAAATAAGAAATTAGATAATTTGCAGAAGGTAGGGAGAAAATAGGTCATAGAAGGAACTCTAGGTGAAAAAGGAGAAACTATAGATGAGCAAATAAGGTGACCTAACTGAAGGGGATGGGATAAGAAAGAGGGAAATTTCAATGTACATGCTGTACATTCACAAATATATCAAAGTCAATCTCTAACCAAACATGAGAATGATGGAGGGGAGAAGTTATGGGGTGGGAACTGGGTAAGGGCTAATTGGATGATGTATGTATGTATGTATGTGTGCCTCCACCATTCTGTACTCCATTAAGATGTATGACTACAATGCACCAATAAAAAATTTTTAACATTTTATTATGTTAGAAATTCTCTAAAAATAACACTCTAGCAAGCACAGTGAGGCAAATTCCTATAATCTCAATAATTAAGAGACTGAGACAAGAGGGTCACAGGTTCCAAGATCAAGTTCCACAATGTTTTAAGAACCTCAGCAACTTAGTGAGATACTGCTGCAAAATAAAAACAGCAAAGGGTATAGCTCAGATGTAGAATGTGTTTGAGTTCAATCCCAAGCACACACACACACACACACACACACACACACACACACACACAAAGGTGATAGGGAGCACACCATTTTAAAAAAGCTCCCAAGGACATATATATGCAAACAAACATACCATAAATCGAGAAAAAAATAATCTATCTTGACCTACCTGCTATGATTTTATCAGCTCATTATTAATTTATAAGTAGAGTTTCTGGAAGTATTTTTGTATATTATCTTCAAAATTTTAATTTGTAAACTTATTGTTTGAAAATTCTTTTGTTTATATATTTTAAGTAAGAAGTTACCATTTATTTTTTATATTAAAATAATTAATGGAAGTGCAATGAAGATCTTAGGTATTTACACTTATGCTGTCTTTATATGTGTAACATAAATTAGTCATCCTCTTAATTTATTTTTTATTTTATTAATATTTAATGGATTTTTGCTGTGTTCCATCAAATTCATGGACAATCAAATTACATACATACAAATTTTCTTCACAATCATTTTGCACATTGACTATTTAACTAATTATCCTGAAATATTAAGCACATATCTTAAATAAAATTTTTGTATTCTCTACTTTGGCTGAAATACTTCTCCATACTATGGTTTTAATCAATCATTTGAAAATTATATTTTTCTGCTTTATTTAAATTAAGTTTGAAATACCTAATATTTACTCCTTACATTTTTTATTTATTCATATCAAGCTAATTTGTGCTTAGAAATTCTTCTACACCTATTATTCTGCTCTCAAATTTTTGATTTTCAGTATTTTATAATGTTCATTTTTATTTATTTATTTTTTATTTATTTTAAATTTTTTGCAGTACTGGGGATGAAACCCAGGGGCATTCTACTTCCATGCCACACCTTTATTTTTTATTCTTTACTTTGAAACAGGGTCTCATTGAGATGCAAAGGGCCTCACTAAGTAGTTGAGGCTGTCTGCAAACTGAGATCCTCCTGTCTCAGTCTTTCAAATTCTGGGATTACAAGCATGCACCACCATGCCTGGCTATCCTAATGTTAAATTTTAAATTATAATTTGTAAATTTATATTATCATGTCAGTCTAAAATAGCTTGAATACAATAAAATTGAATAAGTATTTAGCAGATCAGTATTATTTTAATTAAAAAATTACCATATGTTTTACTACATACAGCTTACTCAGCTTTTATTTATTTATTATTTTCACTAAAATAGGAAAAGAAACTTTGTATTTCAAAATATTTCACTGTGCTTATAAAATTATAAGTTAAGTTATAAGCTTGAAAATTAGAAATTAAATTTATTCTTGTGAACTTCAAGAATAACTGATAATTTATAATTATGTTTAGATCTTATATTTATAGAAATGTATTATCAATATTAGGTAGTGGTTAGTGTTTTTTATGAATAATCAATCATTATTAGTGCAAGCCATAAAATGAAAATGAAGTAGTAAAATTCAATATAAATGGATTGCTACAAAACATTTTTTTTTGTAATTTTGGAAACATTTTCTAAAATTTTAAATACTTAAGAATGACAGTAATGAAAATAGCTGGCATCTTTTCTCTTTTGAATACATCTCAGCACCACCTGAACCATTTTATTCTTAGAAAGACGTGTTGCTTGCCTAAAATATACAGACATGTTTAAATTCTAATGCAGTGACTGAAATGCTATTACATTATTTTCAATAAACATTGCTTATAGATTTCACATTTGGCTACAAAAATCAACCACTGACTTGTGTAGACATTTTTCTAACATCATTTTTTGACAATTATAAAGATGAATAAAAATTACTCTTTGCAATATTCAATATCCTTTTTTTACTTCTACTTTCTATTTTAGTTAAGTGTCAGTGGAGGAAATAAATATGCCAACTACCTCTTAAAATATCAAACATTTCGATAATGCAAAATCTACACATGTTTCCTAAAATAATGGATGTGGTACTGGGGATCCTGGAAGCCCTTCTACCTCCAGGCTACACTCCCAGACCTATTTTTATTTGGAAACAGGGTCTCTTAAGCCAGCATGGCTGGCTTCGAACCTACGCGTCTTCCTGTCTCCGCTTCCCAAACGCGGGGATTACAAGCGTGCGCCAACGCGCTCGACTGGTCTCATATATTTTATAATTGAAGTAATGTATCATGAAAATAATCAACAAAGAGAATTTGTCTAAAAACATTGCCCAAAGTGGAATTAAGTTTTGAATATTTTGAAAGGGAAACTTGAAACATTTAATTGCCTATTTGAATGTCTGTGAAAATTTCGTTATTTATGAATATTTAAAGTTTTTTTCTGCATTCTTTGTTAATTGCTTGTGACAGCCAAGAGTTAATATATGGATCTCTTATTATATAATGTAGGAGAACAGCTGCAGCACAGTCTGCTTTGCTGATGCTCTTGACAATGTGTCTCCTAATGCCCTAAAAACAGCTTCTCCCTGCATGGTTGTTACTTCACACTTTCAAGCTCAAACAATTGGCCTAGTGAAATATTCAAGTACCACACTGAAGAAAGTCCATTTCCATCCATGGCTAAGAGATAGCAAGGCAAATTTGCAGTAAGGACAGTAAAACAAAATAAATTTTTGATGGCTATGATTTCTTTAAGTTTTTGAGAACACAAATAAAAATATTAACTCTTAAAATAAATTTTTATCAACTCTATTTATATGTAAAATTGTCCCAGAAAAATTATTCAAAGTAGTAAAATGCAGAAAGAAATTATAGAAAAAATGTTAGATAGTTATTGCAAAAAGTAGGGGAAAATGTAAATTGAACACCTGTATAATTCAAAATATTTCTGCTAAAATAATTATAAAAATTAATAACAGAAAAACTATCTGAGGATATTTTTCATTTTTGGAAATTTTTATCTGTAATATAAATTTTAAAAATGGTTTTTTAGACAGGTTTTCTATGAGCTAGAAATCTTTTCTCACTTTCCCAGGAGAAATTATCCCATATAAATATTAGAATCAGTATTTACAATGTGCCTCCTATAAAGAAAGAGCTAATAGTTCATGAAATAATTGATATGGAGAAATGCTTATAACCACTATTTTTGTGATTTAAATATGATCTAGGCAAAATAATAAATCATAACTGCAAGTGTGTGTGCATGTGTAAGAAAAGTGGTTCTATGAATCAAAGGCATGACCTCCCATATGTTAGGCAAATGCTCTATGACTGAGCTACACTACCAGCCTCTGAAATTATGAATTTAATACAGAAAAATACACTGGTAAGGTATCAGTTTTAGAATCCAAAGTGTCTTCTGTCCTTAAAAGGCACTAGAGTTTTAGGTAAGTAAATCTTGATAAAAAGGATAATTGAACTCTTAAGAAATCTTAACATATATCTAACCTCTCATATATTTGTCTATATTTACCTTCAGATTAGAGTAGTAGTAAATATATATATTTATATGTTAGAACTTCAGTACTAGAGCTCCTATAACTGGTTCCAGACTTGTTTTCTTGGTTCCCTTGGCTTACTACCATAATTACAGCTTTAGCAGAACCTCTAGTCTTGCTGCTATTAAGTTTAATCACTGGAACATGCATTATCAATATTTTTGTTAAGTTTATTAAAAATAAAGTAAGTGCAGTTAAGCTCATGGTTATGCACATTCATTATGTACTTCTTGCTGACAATAGATCCAGAGTCAGTGATTTTACTCAGTTACAAAGAAGAAGGGTGGAATGATATATGGCACAGAAATTGCTTAACTTTTTTATATAAAAAGAAATGTTCTGACAGTCTACCCCCTCCTTGCAGCCCAGATTAGAAATGTGAGATTAGATTAGAACTGTAAAACAGCTGCACCTGATTCCTGGGCCAGAAAAACAAGGGTATGAGTTAATGATTTCTTTTTGTGTGTGTATGTGGTACTGGGGATGGAACCCAGGCGCCTTCTATCTCTGGTCTACACTCCCAGACCTATTTTATATTTTATTTGGAAACGGGCTTGCTAAATTGCTGAGAGCCTCACTAAATTGCTGAAGCTAGCTACAAATCTGTGCGATCGTCCTGTCTCAGTCTCCCAAGTACTGGGATTATAATCATGTGCCACCACACCGTGGCTGAGTTAATTAATGATTTTATGATTTGGGGGAAGAAAACCTTATCTGACATGTTAAGGTAAAGTATGTTTTGTAAGTTTTGTGCAAAGCCCCACTGAAGCCAACAAGCCTTTGTAAACATTTCAGATGGTCTGTAGTTTCAGATAAAACCTGTACTTCATATATATGGTGTGTAGGGTGTGGTAGTTCTTGGGATTAAACCAGGGGCATTCTACCCCAAGTCACTTTTACTTTCTGTTTGGAAACAGAGTCTCAATAATTTGCTAAGAGTATTTCCATGTAGCTTAGGCCGTCCTCCAACCTGCAATCCTCTTATCTAAGCCTCCCAAATACTGAGATTAAAAGTTCGCATCACCCTGATTGACTTAATAATAAAAATACTTAATCAAGTGCATATATCTATACATAAGAAATGTGTTAAAACCTGCCATCAGCATATCTAGTTGATATACTAATTAGACATTTTGTTCTCCAAAAGGGAAAGTAGAAAGGATGCTATCCCTAACAAAACTTTAGAAATGTAAAAACAAAAAAATTAGCTGAGGCCAGAAAACTGTAAGGAAAAAAAGCTCATTTTTAACCTAGATCAACAAAAGTACCATTTTCAAGCAATGCTATAATAATTTTAATATATTTACTAAAACTTAAATTTTGTTTGAAAATTACATTGGGATATGTCTTAGCATTCTCACTGTTATATCCCAGTAAATCTGACCACACAATTTATAGGAAGAAAGATTTATTTACTCAGAGTTTTTGGAGATCCTAGAGTTCAGTCCATGTGAGACTGGGGTGCAGAGCTGGAGCTCTGGACCTGGCTGTGAGAAGCAGAGGGAGAGCACACAGGATCTGCTCCTCACATCCGGGAGGCTGGAAACAAGGACAGCAAACAAGCAAGGAGATTTGAAGACAGAAGCACAGTCCCCAAGGCCACACCCACAGGGTGTGGCAGCCACAAAACTGAACAGTTCTTGATTCAATAGAGTAACTCTATTACTCAAATGAAATGGCACATAGATACTAAAAGATTATCAGGCAGAATACAGAAAGAGAGAACAATTTGCTCATGAATAATTTGATAAGAGAAAGTAGATGCATATAAAATAAATGGCCTGGCTTTGTCTCAGTCTGCCCTTCCCTCAAATTGTGCCTGTTTTGATGAGAATCTTACTCATTTCCAGAATATAATATCTGGAAATCAAAAGATACTCATTCTTACAATGAGAAGTGTCTTTATATATTTTTAAGTGATGAATATGACAATAGAAAGACATTATTACTTTTATGCTTGTAAAACTCTGTGAAGAGTGGCCGATAATGAAGCATCCCACCTTTATTCTTTAAATAAAATGCTTATTTTTATGTTAAGTGCTATCTTATGGTTTAAAAAGATGAAAAACAGAAGAATAGTTTGTGCAAACAACAAACTATAAAATAGCAATTTCAATATTTTAATTGATATTGCTAATATATTAAATACCTTCTATTGATATAAATATGGCACTATGGGTAGATTGTATTCTATTTATATTGCTTATGATATTCAATATAAAACCTTTACCAATTCTTTTTGCATTTAACAATGCATCATACAAATGTCCCATATCTTTATTCTTAGACAAATATTCTCATGATAACTATATGAATATTAAAAATATTTTTCACAATTTATATTCTTCCAACATATTGAAATTATTCAGCCACTTCCTCCCTCTCGGTATAAACAAATGTACCAACATCATTTAGTTAGACAAGCATAAGTAGAATCTACTAGTGTAGTTTACTTTTTTTTTTTTACAATTTTTTTATTGAACATAAATAGTATACATTTAAACTATATTTGGTGCCCTCTCCCCCCCCCGCCCCCATTTTCCCTTCCCCCCTCCCACCAATGATTGTCCAGGTTAACCATGTCTTATTCATAATTTTACACAAGTTCAGATGTAAACCCTCTAATATGCCCAAACTAGTAAACACAAAGGATACCAGTGGGACTCCAGATAATGGAAGGGAAATACCAGCAAAGTTTGTTTTTTGTTTTTTGTTGTTTTTTTTTTTGCAAGTCTGGGGATGGATGGAACCCAGGGGCATTTAACCTCTGAGCTATACCCCCTGTTTTTTATTCTTTATTTTAAAACAGGGTTTCAGTAAGTTGTGGAGAGGCTCACTAGCTGAGATGTCCACGATCCGCGATCCTCCATTCTCAGCCTCCCAAACGCTGCGATTACAAGCGTGCGCCACCATGCCTGGCTCTGTAGTTTACTATTGTGTCAATATATTTATTAGCCATCTATTCTTTTTTCTTTCCTTTCTTCCTTCCTCCCTCCTTTCTTTCTCTCCCACTTTATCTATTCACTTTTTCCCTCTCCCTCTTTCCCTCCCTTTGTGCTTTCCTTTCTTCCCTTCATTCTTCTCTTGCTTTTTCTTGTCAGTCTTAGATGTTGCCCTCTTTTAATAATGTTACATTATTACATTGCATATGGCTTAAAATGTTCAATAAATATATTTTATTTAATGTTTGCTTGCTTTAAAAACATTGTCTGCTAAAAACAGCTGACACCAAAAGTTTACTTTCACTTATTCTTCCATTTTCCAGTCCTTTAAATACATAATATAATTTTTTGTGAATTAGTATAGCATTTAAAACACACACCTTCATATGTACATTGATAAAATTAGATATTTGCTATGTATTTCTCATATCATGGTATATATATTAATTTTAATTACATATAAAATGAATGTTTAAGTTTTCATTCAAAGAGATTATTAATATATAGGGACCTGTTAATTATTTTATTTTAAATTAATATGTCAGTCACATCTTTTCATTTCTGTATATGTTGACTTATATCTTATTATATAGTAAATACATTACAAATGGCAAAGATAAGAAAATAGCAAGGTATACAAGATGGCTCAACAAGCCATCGTGTACATCTTGCTATTTGCAGCAAATTAACAAATTTGCAACACATTAACAAATTTGTTAAGCTATACATGTATATAACAGCTTATTTATAAAAATGATTAAAATAGTATGGGTTTAGCACACAAAAATTACATTTTAGAAAAAATTGTGTTTTGAAATTTAAAAAGGGCTAATTATTGTATTTAAGCAATTAATTATTGTAATCTTAAAATGAGAAGTATTGGTCAGATAAAGAATTTTAATGGAAGAGATGAAATGGCCTCAAGAAATCAGTAATAAATTGCTTTCAAAATACTATGCAATGCAACCAGAATTTATGGAAAAGTATAAACAAAATAAAAATAAAAATAGCTGATACTCTATAATAATGGGCGTATTTAAAACACAAAAATGAAGAGATAAATTAATCCAGTTTTGGTTTATTTCTCCTGCAAACATGATAATTCTGGCATCTCTGTTGAATATTCCAAGGACTCAGTTTCTCTCCACTAATTGAATAAAGCTCAAATATCTTCAAGTACTGTGTAAAGTGTGGGAATGAGTCTATTCCAATAGTCTTTTTCTGAACATTAGGAAGTTTCATTCTATATCTTATTTTTTATTCAGAATGAGACACAAAAAATTAATAGTGTTTTTTGTTTAGCCCTCCTATCCAATATTCTGACCTAAAAATTCCAGCTCTTGCTACTGCTCAAACTCCTAACCTTTATATAAATAATCTTTACAATGATTTTTCAAAGTTTTATTCATATTATGTTAAAAATAAATAAGTAATTTTATGAATGAGATATTATCTATTATCTATTTATTTATTTATATTTGCAGTACTAGGAGTGGAGCCCAGGGGCATTCTACCTCATAGCTACACCTCCAGCCCTATTTATTCTTTATTTGAAGCAAGGCTTACTAAGTTGCAGAGGACCCACTAAGTAGCTGAGGCTGGCTATGAACCTGTGATCTTCCTGTCTCAGCCTCCCAAGTACTGGAATTACAAGCATGCGCCACCACAACTGGCTTTTTTTATTAAGCCAATCATAAAGCTAGAGAAAACAATTTTAAATGTTATACCTAAAATGAAAGCACAAAAATATATTAATTAAAACTTTGTAAAAGTTTACATTTAAAATTCTATAATTGCTCTTTGGAAGCTCTCAAATTCTAGTAAAAGCAAATTTGGAGACTTCCTACTTTAAATTTGAAATGTTTCCATTATATTCTGAATGTAATGCAATTGAGAGGATGTGATTCTGTAGAGTCCAAATTGGACAATATACTCAGGTTAATTTTAAGTAGATACATTATATTTGATGTTTGTCTTAATACATGTAAAAAGTTACAATGATTTCAAGCAAAGTAAAATGCTTATGAAAATAATTTAAATTTTTACACATTTGAATGTCAACCAAATAATACGTAAGCTTATTTTACTGAGAGCTTACCAAATACCTCAGCATCTGTGTACACAGATCATTCAGTAAAAGTATTTTAGTTTTAAAAAAGTATGAACAGGTGTCATAAACTTTGCTTTTTAAAAAGAAAAAATTGTTGCGCGTGGTGGCGCACGTTTATAATCCCTGAATTTGGGAGGCAAAGACAGGAGGATTATGCAGGTTCAAAGCCAGCGCACTGGATTAAAAGACGCTGTTTCCAATTTTTAAAAAAGTATAAAATAGGTCTGGGAGTGTAGCCCTGAGGTAGAAGGGTTTCCAGCAGGAACCCCAGTACCACCACCAAAAAAAAAAAAAAAAAAAAAGAAGAAGAAAAAGAAAAAACTTAGAAGAAAGTATTAGAAATATGTGTATACCACCTTGTACTCCATTAGAATTTATGACTACAATGCACCAATGAAAAAATTTTAAAAAAGGAGAGATAGGAAGGAGCTGTTCTCTTTCTGGGCCTTCTGGGCCATCTGAGTGCACAGTAAGAAAGCAGCTATTTGAAAGGCTACAAGTAGCCCTCACCAGACACTGGGTGCGCCACCACACCCGGCTCTCATTTACTTTAATCATACTTTAATATTATTTTTGTTCCCTTCTTGCTTGAATAAAGTAAGTTATGTATACATTTAATTTCACATTGGTCTAAAGAAAAACAAATGTATTTCAGGAAAAAATGGCTTTATGCAGTTCTTTCTACTGTGTATTAGTGAGATTAGTGAGATTAACAGGAACTTTATTTTATTTTCATAATTTCATTCAGAGTCACATTAATAAAAATAGAGTTTCGTTCTATGAAATGTTAAACTTAATAAATGTGACCTCAAACAACAAGAAAACCCCTGACTTTGAAAAATCAAACATTAAAACATAGAAAATATATTATTCTATTCATAATCTCTGGAGAAAATAGAATTTATATATCTATTCTGCAGCTGATCCATGGTGTGGCCTGTTTTTGAGTGAATTACAACAACATAGCTTCTGAAAAATGAACATAATAATTTGATTAAAATAATTAAAAATACATTATTGCACTATCATTTCACAATCAAATGGCAGCCAAGAGATTTAGTGAGGCTCTTCCTATAGAAAAATTACTGTCACTTTTGTTTGTGATTATTGCACATATATGTTAGGTTTGTGATTTTTTGTTTAGCGGTAAGAATAATTTTAAGATGTACACAGAGTTATTTGCATTTGATTTTACCTGCATTAATTAATTATGGGATATGCTTACAAATTATTTTTACCTCTCACAGTATGGGCAATTGTACATAAAATGAAAGACTTTTTAAAAATCCTACACAGCGTTTGTATCAGTTTTATAATAAAATGACAAAATATTAATATTAATATTTAAACAAATTTTAAACATTAAATAGGTAATTTTTCTCTGATTCATTAAATAAGGAAACAAGAAGAAAATGGTGAATTTCTAATGCACTCAGTATACAAAAAGGCTGTATAACAAATAGCACTTTTTAGCAATCTGATAGCAAGATTTTTTTAAGTAGTGTAGCTTTATTTTTATTTCTCTTAAATATATTCAAGTTGCATTATAAAAAAGTTTGTCATTCAGAAAATTTCCTGTACTGTGACAATCAAAGTAAAAGGGAGTGTCTTTGCCTTTAACAGTTCAGTTGCTAACTTGCTCTGATCCTTATTTGTCCTTGGTTAGGACTAGAATACTAAATATGTGACAGAAATATTCTTTTGTACTTTTATGCTTCTAAAGAGTTCTTTAAAGAACTCATTCACTGTAACTAGTATTTCAGCACTTTGAGATTTACTTTTTTCTTGTGTCTGAAACAGTTTATTAGCATTTTCATTCTTGAAGAATAATGAAATCAATAATGTGTTATTGATTACAAAATTAGAGAGCATTATCCTTAGTTTAGGCACAGAACCTTAAGTATAGGGGCAAACATTTGTCATGTAAATTATATGTCCCTGATTTCATAACAGATTCTTGAAACCTCTTTAAAATATTGTATGTCTTATATCATAAGTCCTTGAGATTTGAGATGCACATGTAACTTACTATGACTACAGTTTTTGAGCACATACATTGTCAATAATGATCATGAAAACCTACTACTTAACTGGACTGAGACATGTGAGGTGAGGATATAACATATGTAATTTACTAATAATGAGTTAACCAACTTCTTGGTACAAGGCACAGTGCTGTCAGTATTATGCATCTGTGATTCCATTTAAGAATACCTGTTAAGAGAACATTTTTCACTGGCCTGAGGGGATTGATGTCCCTTTGTATTTGGTAAGAGAACAGTCAGAAGCAGCAACCCAGTGGAATTCTATGTTATAATTGAGTAGTCTGAGCAGGTTCTTTTCATTTAATATTGTTAAAAGGGAGACCATTCAATTTTGAAAGGAGATATATATATATATATATATATATATATATATAACTGGTGTGGAAAGTTCAATTCTTTGAGGTTTAAAAAAATTGTTAAAATTTATTCTAAGAATTTTTCAAATAGAACTCTAATTTATTCCACAGTTTCTTTTTCTTACTTGCCAACTTTCACAAAATTGTCTATTAAAATTAAAAGTTTAAGTAAATTATTGATATATTTCCTGGTATTGATACATTAGTATATCAATACTCTGGTTATAAAAGAACGATGTACCCAACCACCAAGAGAATCAATGCCAGTGTTTTCAGGCTTTATGTCAGAGCATAAGGCAATGTAACACACAATGTATAGCCAATTATTTTTTATTTTTTAATAGAAATACTTCACTTTACCAATTATACCAAAAAATAAAATATTAACTTTTGTCATGCCAGTTTTTATTTAACTGAAATATCACCACCAAATTTTTTCCTGAACCAAGTAATAAAACAAGCTATTCTTTAAAAAAAAGTATTTTATTAATGATTAGTAAATCGATATTTAATTTAATTATTATATTGTATGTCAATATATAATTACTATTTGGTATTTAATATTTTAAAACTTTGATGATATGGTATTAAATATTTATATAGTTATTTTAATAATTTATATTATGTTGATACGTGGTTTTACATGGACAACAACTCAAATATTCTAGTTAAAGAAACATATATCATACTTATCCTAAAAGCCTTAATACTATCTCCAGTCTAGTTTCATTTTTTGCATGCTCAAAGATAACAACTCTCCTATTTACTATTGTATTCTTTCTGCGTATGATTTTACAAGTCATATTTATATCCCAAATTATGTATCGCTTAATTTTGCATAGTTTTTAAATTTAAGTTAATAAAATCATGGTTAGTATACATGTTGTCTAAAACTTGCTTTATTTAATATTATATTACTGAGATTTAACAATATCATTTTATGAAGCAATAATTCATTCTTTATTGCATCCCGTATATAACTCTATTACTATGTTTCATTATTCTTATTGATGAATATTTTGGTTATTATATTTAAATTTTTATTTGCAATACTGACAACATTTTGCATATTCATGACATAGAATATAATACTTTATCATATATACAATCACCAAATGATTGATTCAAGACATAAATATAGCCATATTTATCTAATTTATCTAATTTATCATTATTCTTTGGCAAGAACATTTAAAATTTATCTTAACAATTTCTAAGTATACCATACTTAGAAATTGTTAACTATAATTGTTAACTATAGTCACCATGTTCTGCCATTGATTTTCAGCACTTATTCCTGCATCTAACTGAAAGTGGTTCTTTAAACAATACTTCCCCATTCCTTCTACTCCCTATCATTCTACTCTTTTGCTTCTACAAATTTGACATTTTTATATCTCACATACAAGTAAGCTCATGTAGGATTTATTTATCTGTGCTTGGCTTATTTCACTTATATTAATGTCCTCCAGTTTTATCCATGTTGTTGCATATAATATGACATACTTCTTTCATGACTGAATAGTATTCCATTCTGTGTCTATGTGACATTTTCTTTACCCATTTATCTGATGATGATCACTTACTTTGTATGAATTTTGAGCAGTTCTACCATAAACTTAAGAATGATGATCTTTTTATTATACTTAATTTTTCTTAGTATATACCTAGTAGTGAAACTGTTGGATAATATAATAGTTCACACTTTCACTTTCTGAAGCATTTTCATAATATTTTCCATAATAACTGTACTAATTTACATCCCTATCAACAATCAACAGATTTTCTTTATTCTGAATCTTCACCTACATTTTCACTTGTCTTTTGGATAAGTAGCACTTAGGGTGATTTTTCACTGTGCTTTTTTTGTTTTTATTGGTGTATTGTAATCATCCATCATAATGAAATTCATAGTGATAGTTGTATGCATGCACAAAGCACTTGGTGAGCTTCCTTTGCTCCTATCCACTTCTCTCCTCTTCTGTATACATACTATTGGGACTGGAATTGATACTTTTGTATATGTACATTATGTTAACTGAAATTTGCATTTCACTAAAATGGATTCTCATCTCATTCGAGTGTCAGTTCTACTGATTATTTTAATTATTTTTTTATCTTTAAGAAAACTTTGTTCCATGAACATTTTTTTTACATTTGTCTTGTAAGTATATAGAAGTCATTGTCTGGAATGAAGGTAGCTTTAGTTATATTGTATTTAATTTTCAACATTAGCAGACAACTCTAGACTGGTTTCTTATAGTATGATGTTTGTAGTTCCTTCTGTTAAAATCCATGCTTAAATAATCCCGAATAAAATCAGAAGGTAGGGCCTTTGTACACTCAACCAAATATTTTAACAACTATATTAGATATAAATATTAAATATTGTTAAATTTCATTATCTAAAGTTGTAACAATATCGACTTACCTCTTTATTGTCTATTATTTTTTATTGTTGTCTCATTTCTGTAAGTTTCTGAGCTCCTATTCTTGCAAAGTTCTGCATGTGCTTATGGAAACCTATGTGGCAATTGGGTTCCTATAGAGGAGATGTCAATGCTTTTGGCAGGTCCTTGTAAATAATATACTTCTCAGTATTATACTGCAATATCTTCATAATTTGAAAAAATTAATAAGTATGGGATTTGTGTTTTGGCCAACAACTTGACTGGAACTCATGTTTGGCAAATTTCTTGGGAAACATTTGTTTCATTTAGCAATCATTACCAAGGAGAGTGCTTTCCTGGAAATCTCAGCAGCAGGCAAGATTATCCATAATTTATACCAAAAGTATTGCCCTGAGCCATAGGATATGAGTGTTTTTGCAGGAGGAAGAGGAAAGCTGGTGTCTTTTAGCATAGGTAGGAGACCATTCACCAATTTTCCCTCAGGCCACAAGGAGGAACCTGAATTTATTCACTTCCTCATATGTGTTCCAGGCAAGTACAAGTTTCTACCTCTACCTACTTTCTGAGGTTCTGCATTCCCTTGGTGTTTGACCTGAATATTGATTATAAAGATTTAATTGAATATTTAATAAAATATTTTAGCAATAAATTTATAGACTTTAAAGGATGGGTTAACCAGAGTAACTAATCACACTACATAAAAGTTTCCTCCTAATCCTTCATATCTATATCCAAATTTTATTATCATTCATAACTCATCTCAATTTCTTCCAACCTAATTTAAATTTGTTATTTAATTTCTTTGCTATTTAGCACAGCTCTAGTATGCTTAATTGCACTGCTCCAAATTTATAGCATTGAATGTCACTGTATTTGAGAATAGGGTCTATAATGAGGTAAATATAGTTGAATGGGGACATAACAGCTGAGCCTTATATTGCCCATATCAGGATTAGTGTCTTTTATGCACTGAATGTTTATCTCACAGATCCTAAAATCTTGTGTTGAAATTTTAACTCTTATGAATTAAGTATTTGTAGGTCTGGCCTTTGGGAGGCAATTAGGTCATGACTGTAGGGGCCCATGAATGGGATTAGTATCATTATAAAATAAGAACCCAGCGAGTATTCTTGCCTCATTTTTATCATGTGGTGCTGTAGTCAGAGGTTAGAAGTTTGCAATAAGAAAAAGATCCTTTACCAGCACTTGACCATACTATAACTCTGATCTAGAATGCCGGAACTCTGAAACTAGAAGAAATAAATATGTTTGTAAGGTACCTAGTGTTTAGAACTTTTTCTAGATAACAGAACTAAGACAGTGACCTCTCCTCTCCTCTCCTCTCCTCTCCTCTCCTCTCCTCTCCTCTCCTCTCCTCTCCTCTCCTCACCTCTCCTCTCCCCTCCTCTCCTCTCCCCTCCTCTCCTGTCCCCTTCTCCTCTCTCTCTCTCTCTCTCTCTCTCTCTCTCTCTCTCTCTCTCTCTCTCTCTCTCTCTCCTCTCTCCATCTCTCTCTCTCTCTCCCTCTCTCTCTCTCTCTCTCTCTCTCTCTCTCTCTCTCTCTCTCTCTCTCATTTCTCCACCATTTGAAGACACAGAAACAAGGCAAAGCAACTTTCCATAGGTCAGTTAGAAAGCTTTCACCAGAAATGTCATCAGCTGAAGCTTCAAACTGGGACTTTCCAGATTCAAGAACTTTAAGAAAGAAATTTTTTGGTATTTAAGCCACCCAGTCGATGACATTTTATTATGACAGTCTGAGTAAACTAATGCAGACTTTACTACCAAGAAAGTAGTAACTAGCTGAGTGTGCATGACTATATTCCCAGTACTTGGGAGGCTGATATGGGAGATCACAGTATGAGGACAGCCTCAGCAACTTAGAGTCATTTTCAGTAAATTAGTGAGACCCTGTTTCCAAATAAAAAATAAAATAGGAATGGATTCAATCTCCAGTACCACAACAAAAAATAAATATAAAAAGGTATAATATTACTCTAACAAGTAATTAAACACATAGAAGCCACTTTAAAACTAGATATTCAGCAATAAAAAAAACAAATTTATGTCATTTACATTAAAATGAATGGATCTAGAAATATTACGTTAAGTGAGACTAGCTAGTCAGAGAAGGTGAAGGGTCATATGCTTATCATATATGTACAAGTTAGGGAGGAATCCTGATACCAGAGTGACTTTAGTTAATGAAGGAGAAACTCCAGTGGAGCCAGGGAGGTGGTCTAGGAGCAGGTGAGGAAGGAGAGGTCGAATTAATAAAAAAAACAAAAAATATTTCCATCAATATCATGTACTGTGTGTACTATGTAAGAATACCTGTGTCAATCTTAATATCCAGTAGAGAGAAGGGGGACAGAGAATGAGAAAGGAGCCAGGGTAAAGCCTACCAAATGCTGAGAGCATAGATGTTACCATCACTATGAACTTCATTATGTAGTAAGACTATAATGCACCAATAAACATACTAAAAATTATTTTAAAAACTGGTTAATAGGTAGTACTGGGAATATTTTTATGTACATTTGAGAAATGTGTATATTAAGAAAAAATGTAGAACATGCTTTTGGAAACTGAAAGAAAGAAAATTTTTATGATGAAGTTGAAAATAATTTGACTAGACAGGATTTCAGTGTATTTTAGAATACTTTAGCTACAAAATTACTCCCAAAATAGAGATGAAGTGAAACCAGCAAAAACACTGCAAGATTGAACTCTAGGTAACAGAAAGCAGGAGATAAAGATTAGATTTGGATTCTATAGGACTGAACTAAAGAGCTATTCAGTGGTGAATGTGCACTATTCTTCAAGGAAAGGGAAGAATGGTTTTGAAAGTGATTCAGAAATCAAAGCATCAGAATGGTTCTTTTAGACTGAAGAATTGATGAAAGACCCTGATCTATTAGTTAACATTATTTCCAATTTTTTAAAGGCTCTACATCTCTGTGTCACAAAGAAAAAGCAATGTTTTTCTTCAAATTTAATAGTGACCATTAATTTATACTTGAAATATATTAAATCCAATAGGAACAATACTTTCGGTCTGTGTCTGACTTTTGGAAATTGTTTTTTTTTTTTTTTAATTTGTGTTAAATAGCTAGATTTTAAAGGCAGAGGTGGTGGGCAGTATCGTAGAGTTACTTATAAGTAAATTTCTCTCAGGAATTAAGACTCAAGGAGATGATACAATAAAGCTTTTCTTCTTTAAATGCTAGAAGAAAGCAGGAGATCCTGAATATATATTTAGATGCAAAGCAAGTGCTAATACTATCAGGATGAGGTTTTGTCTGAGGAAATAAATGGTTAAGTCTCTTTGGATCAGCTCCTCTGGAGAGAAGTGAGTCAAGAAAGATTCTGTGTTATTTACCCTGTTAAATTATTACTAAAAGATGCCTATATATTGCTTAAAAGGGGTTTACAGCATAATCAAGGCTGATAGACACATAAAATACCTACCCTCACCTCACTATGGCTGGGAGAGTGACTTACTGGACAAATAAATTTAATCTGATTATTTTGAAATTATTAAGACATGCTTATTATTAAATTAATGGATTTCATGAAACTAGTTTTAACTGAATTCAGTCTCTTGTTATCTGTAAGGATAAGGGTTGAGTCATTGTTTTAGGAAGAAATGCATTTTTTGATCAGTTAGATTAATTGTTATAGTTATAATAGGTAAACTGTGACATCTACAACTTGATTGCATAGTGGACTGTCATATCAGTTAATTTACTTGCATTTATGGAACCAAAAGAAATAAAAAGTTAACTTGAATTTTCAGTTCAAAGTTTCACTAAATTAAAAAATTCCACGTTTACATAGCATTAAATGAAAAGTATGTATTTTGAAGAGCACAGAAACAGACCTTTCAATGTCAATATGTTTCATGCAAACAAAATGTTATTTTCTAGAAGAAAATACATCCACAATATTTTTGCCTGTTGTTTAGTGACCAAATTTTATACTTTTTACAAGGGAAATATATAAAGAAAACAAAAATCTTTTTTAATCATCTATACTTCATTTTACTAAAAAAAATGCAAATTACTTATTCATTGTGCAGCATGATGTATAATTAATGGTACCCAAAACTGCCAAATGTCTCAAAGTATTTTCAAAGATCATAGACTTATATGAATTTTTCTCCTATATTGTCTTCTAAAAGTTTTATAGTTTTGTGTTTTACACATAGATCCCTGATTCTGAGTTAATCTTTGTGAAGGGTCTAAACTCTATGCAATTGTTAAATATACATGAGAATTGAGCCAGGCCAGGTGGTATATGCTTGTAATCCCAGCATTCTAGAGGCTGAGACCAGAGGATAATGGTTCACAGACAGCCTCAGCTACTTAAGGAGACCCTTTACAACTCAGTGAGACCCTGTTTTAAAAATAAAAAGACTGAAAAATAGGACTGGAGATGTAGCTTAGAAGTACATTGCCCCTGGGTTCCATTCCCAGTACCGCAAAAAAAAAAGAAAAAAAATATATATACATATATACATATGCATA
Organism: Muscardinus avellanarius; assembly: GCF_963383645.1. Taxonomy (NCBI): domain Eukaryota; kingdom Metazoa; phylum Chordata; class Mammalia; order Rodentia; family Gliridae; genus Muscardinus; species Muscardinus avellanarius. The sequence goes on from NC_137787.1 coordinate 153,400,295, forward strand.
TGTGTGCACATGATAATTGATTATGCTACAAGATTCTTACAAAGGTGGTAAAACATTATTTCTTGATATGTCTCTGAGGATATTTCTGAAACAAATTAAGATTTGAATTCATAGACTGAATAAATCGTGTCACCTTTACTAATGTAAGTGAGCAACATCTAATCTGTTGAGGAACTGGAGGTAAAGAGGTTATGAAAGGCAATTCAGTTCTGTGCTTGAGATGGGACATTGTTTTCTCTTGCCCTAGAAAAATCTCTGCTCCATTTTCCTGCCTCTGAACTGGATCAAGGACAATTGAACTAACTAGCCAGGTTCACAGGCCTTTGAGTATAGACAGTTGGTGTCCATCGTGACAGTGGTAGATGATAGGACTTTTCAACTTCCTTAATAACATGAGTAATTTCTGATGGTAAATATATTTATATGTAAAAATATAGATAAAGCTGGGCGTGGTGGCACAAGTCTCTCTGGTAATCATTTACTTCCTAGCTTCTTTATATGAGAAAAAAAAATATGACCCTTCACTTTCTGGGACTTGTAAATATCACATAATCTTCTACAGGACCTTCCATTTTCTACAAATACAATAATTTTGTTTTTTTTCTGCTGCATAGAATTCCACTGTTTTTATATACCATATTATTGTAATTCGTTCATCTGTTGATGGACACCTAGGTTAGTTCCATAATTTGCCTGTTAAAAATTATGCTGCTATAAACGTGATTATTCATATATTACTAAAATATTCTGACTGCAGTCTCTTTAAAAAAATTACCTAGGATTTCGGAAGCTGGAATATATGTTGTATTTATTCCCAATTTTCTGAAGACTCTCCACACTGATCTCCATAGTGGCTGTACTAATTTACAATCCCACTAAAAATGTAGAAGAGTTCCTATTTCCCCATATCCTCATCAGCATTTCTTCTTTTTATTATTTCTTTTTGCAGTACTGGGGATTGAGCCCAGGGGCATTCTATCTTTGAGGCAGATCCCCAGCCCTACTTTATTTTATACTTTGAAACAGGGTCTCACTAAGTTGCAAAGGGCCTCACTAAGTAGCTGAGGCAGACCTCAAACCTGTGATCACCCTGTCTCAGCCTCCCAAACACTGGAATTACAAATGTGCTCCACCAGGCATGGTTCGCACCTGCATTTTTGTTTGTTTGTTTGTTTGATTTTTTGATGATTGCCATTGTGATTGGTTTAGATGGAATCTCAGCGTTATTTTAATTTGCTTTTTCCTGATTGCTAATGATGTTGAACATTTTTCCTATTTTTTGTTGTCTATTTAGCTCAATTTTTAATCTCTTTGTTTCTTACTGTTAAGTCTTTTAAATACTTTATACATTCCAAATATTAATGTTCTTTCAGATGATAGCTGGCAAAGATCTTTTCCCATTCTGTAGGCTTCCACTTTAGATTCTTAATGGTTTCCTTTGCTGAGCAGAATTATTTTAGTTTAATGCCATTCCATTTATTAATTCTTCCTTTAATTTCCTTGGACTTTTGATTGAGGAAGTTTCTTTTTTAATTTTTTTATTTTGCATTGCATTCATACATCATAATGGGGTACAACATGGTAGAGGCATACATGCACATATCACTCATTTAGACCTTTGCCAATCCTCCCTTTTCTGCCCCCTCCATTCTTCTCATGTTTGGCTTAGTGATCAACTTTGATATGCTTGTAAATATATATCATGTACATTTGGAAAGTTTTCTCTTCCCCCCTTCCATCACCTCTGGTTAGGTCTCCTTATTTGCTCATCTATGGTTCTCTGATTGAGGAAGTTTCTACCTATCCTTATATGTTGGAGTTTGGGACATATGCCTACCTTTAGTAATTTCAAAGTCTCTGGTCTAATTGTCCAGATATTTGTTCCATCTTGAGTTAACCCTTGTGTCAGGTGAGGGATTGAATTTTATATGTCTACTAATGAATAACCAGTTTTCCCCAAACCATTTGTCAAAAAGACTGTCTTTTCTCAAATATATGTATTTGACACCTTTGTTGCAAATCAATTGGTTATTAACATGTGAATTTGTTTTTGTATGCATCTTCTATTTTGTTTCATTGGTGTGTGTCTATTTTTTTGCCAATACCATGTGGGGTTTTTATTATTATAGTTCTATAGCATAGTTTTAAGTTTGGAATTATGATGCCACCTGCATGGTTCTTAATTTTGAGAATTGCTTTGGTTATTCTGGGTCATTTGTTTCTCCATATTAAATTTAGGACTGAGTTTCCTGTGTCTGTAAAAAATGAAGTTGTTATTTTAAAAGGAATTTCATTGACTTCATAGTTGCTTTTGGTACAATGGCTATTTTGATAATATATATTCTGCCTTTCCAAGAGCATGGGAGATCTTTTCATCTTCTAAGAACTTCAATTTCTTTCTTTAGTGTTTTTAAATGTTTATTGTCGAGGTCTTTTACCTCCTTGATTAGAGTTATTCCTGGATATTTTATTGTTTTTTTTTTTTGTTGTTGTTGTTGTTTGTCCTTGTTTTTATTTTTTGCAGGTCTGGAGATGGAACTCAGGGGCCTTTGACCTCCAAGCTGCACTCCCTACCCTATGTTTTATTCTTTATTTTGAAACAGGGTCTCACTGAATTGCATAGGGCATCATTAATTAGCTGAGGCTTTCCTCAAACTACGATCCTTTGGTCTCACCCTCCCAAATGCTGGGATTACAAGTGTGCACCACCATGCCTGGCTGTTATTTTAATATTTTTGAGGTGGAATTATTTTCTAACTTTCTTTTTCAGTAAATTTATGTTAGGCATACGGAAACAATACTCAGTTTTAGATTGATATTTGTATCCCACTACTTTGCTGAATTTGTTGCACACATCAATAAGTCTTTTATTTTTTATCTTCTGAATATAAAATTATGTCTTCTATAAATATAAATAATTTTAGTTCTCCTTTTCTTAATTCAATTCCTTTGATAGTCTTCTCTTGCTTTATCGCTCTAGAAAGAGTCTCAAAGACAGGATGTAAAATAATTGTCTTCCTGATTTTAAAGAAAATGTCCAGTTTTTCCCCAATTCAATATGTTTGCTTTGAATTCATTGTATATCGTATTAATGATGTCAAATTCCTTCTATTCTTGTTTTTGATAGTGTTTTTTTTTAACATGAATTGTTGAATTTTGTCAAATGATTCTTCAGCATCTATTGAAGTGATTGTGTCATTTTGTCCTCAGTTCTATTTATGTGGCAGATGACATATATTGATTTGCATATATTGAGCCAGCTTTTCATTCATAGAATGAAACCAACTTGTCATGACATATGATTATCTTGATATTATTTTGAATGTGTATTGCTAATATTTTGCTTAGAATTTTTTCATCCACATATATCAAGAATATTGGTTTATAATTTTCTTTTATTAAGGACTCTATTCAGTTTTAGTTTTAGATTGACCTCATAGAAGGAAGGATTTCATTCCTTTCAATTTCATAGAATAATGTATGAATATTGTGTTTAATTCTTCTGTAAAGGCTTTGTATAATTCAGCAGAAAATCAGTATAAACCTGGCATTTTTTAATGGAAGGTTTTTATTGATATTTCTATCTCTTTGCTTGCTATTGGTTGGTTTAGGCTCTATATCCTCTTGGTTCAGTTTAGGTAAGTCCTAAGTATATAGAAATATCAATCTTTACTATGTTCTCCAGTATATTAAAGTATTAATTTTGAAATTGTTTCTTATTATCCTTTGGATTTTCTTACTATCAGTCATATTGTCTTTTTCATTTCTGATTTTAATAATATGGATTGGTCCTTTCTTTTGTTTAGATTGGATAGGGTTTATCAGTCTTTTAAAAATCTTTTAAAAATAAGATTTTTGTTTTATTGATCTTTTTCAAATGTTTTGTTCTCTATTTCATTGATTTCTGCTTTGATTTTAATTATTTTCTACTTTCTAATGGCATTGTTATTAGACTACTCCTGTTTTTCTAGATCCTTGAAGTGTGTCATTAGGTTGCGTAGTTGTTAATTTTCTGGTTTTCTTATGTTGGCACTCAATACTATCTTAAAACCACTTTCAAAATGTCCCATAGATTTTGGTATGTTGTTTCTCTATTTTCATTTAATTCTAGGAATTTTTTTACTTCTCCCTTATTTTTTCTATGATAATCCTTTATATGTGTACCGTTCTGTTTCCATATGTTTATGTAATTTCTTTTGGTTTTCTTATCATTGATTCCTATTTTATTTTATTATGATCCATAAAGATACAAGAAGTTATATTACATTTTAATTAATTTGCTAGTACTTACTGTGTGGCCCAGAATGTGTTCTAGTTTGGAGAAGATTTCATAAGCAGCTGAGAAGAATGTGTATTTATCTGGTTGTTGTTGTTTGAAATATTCATTATATGTCTTTTAGGTCCATTTGTTAAGCTCATGGTCTTGATTTGTGCCACTCGGGGTCTTGAAAGAACACTATAGTTCAGATGCAGCCAAAGGAGTTCAGTAGATGTTTTGGCTGGCTCATCTGTTGGCTCCCAAAGTTCTTGATGAGGCAAGATGTAGCCACTGAGATCCTTTCAGGTAGGTCCTTTCATATCTTGGTTCAAGCTCAACTGTAGAAGCAAGAGTTTGATGTATGGTTTGATTTGGCAGTCTGAGCATTTACATTCTTGAGTAAAGTATTTGAATGTGGAGAGATGAAGATGATTGCTTTTGATAATGATTTTCTATAATCACTGGTTGAACAAGATTCTGCTTCTTTGCTGGAGTTGGTGACTGAGAGCTGCTGAGTATAAGCAGCTGCCACCCTGGTATGAACTCACCAAGATGGCACATACCACCTCTCTCTGCTCACCAGGTGAGACATATGGAGCTTTTTTAAGTCCTCTACTCTCTGTGCTGAATCTAATTTCACCAGATTTTAACTGTCTTTCTTCTGTTGAGTTATGACTGCTTTTCTTTCTTGTCAAGTAGCAGTGTTTTCTCTGGTTGAGTGCAGTCTTTCTCTAATGTGCCATCTTTAATCTCTAGCTTTATCTTTTTAAAAAAAAAACAATATTTGTTAGTGATATCTAATTGTTCCAAAGCTTTTTTTTTTGTTTGTTTCTGAAAAGGCCATCTTGTCTCCTATTCTTTTATCAAAGATCAGTTGATTCTATTTATGCAAGTTAATTTCTGGGATCTTTATTTTGTTCTGTTTGTGTATTCTTCACATTGTTTTTGTTATTGTAGCTTTATGGTACGTAAGGTAGTAGAAGTCTTCCAACTTTGATCTCCTTTAATAGTGAGTTTGCAATTTTCTATCTTTTGGCTTTCAATATACACTTCAAACTCTGTTAATATCTACCAAATAATTTATTAGAAATGTGACTGAAACAACATGAAATTTATAGATTAAATTGAGAAAATATCTTGACAATAGTTTTCCTATCCATACATAAAATACCTCTCCATTTAATTAGTTCTACTTTAATATTTTTATTGGATTTTTGAAGTTTTCTTATTATAAATCTTATATATATTTTGTTAGATTTATATCTAAGAAATTCATTTTGGTAAGTGCTAGTTCAAATGATGTGTTTTTATTTCACATATTGCTTGGACTTTACTGAAAAATATTAGTGTTATTTACTTTTGGTTATTAATCTCATATACTGCAACTTTTTATATTCACTTATTAGTTGCAGAAATTCAGAGACATTTGTGTCAAAATTTGATTGCTATACTGAAAATTAGTAAAATAAAATATAAAGATAGATATATTAAATATAAAAGAATATAAATAAGAACAAGTATTCACAGGCTACCTATTTTCTTAATACTCTTTATAATGGAATAATTGTTTTAGTCAGCAAAATCTTTATAAACTAGTATTATCATTTTGTTTGATCAATTTAAAACATGAAGTTTCCAGATATTTTTTTCTGGTTGTAGATACAAGGTATATCAGGATAATCAGATGAATATGAGCTGGACTGTACACTATAGAATTATCTTCTGCCAAGTTTATATTGCTGGATATTTCTATGTTTCCCAGTGAGGGTATAGATTGCAATAATCTAAAAGCTTTATTTTTTATAAACTAATGTGCTTAGCTCCAAAAAAATAAAAATTTTCATTAGAGCCAATCACCTGTGCTTTTACAGCACTGTACCTATTATAATACTTTTCATCATGCCTATAAATAGAGCAATATTGGGTCTCAATAATAGTAGGCAAGATGTAAAATCACAGCCAGCTAATTATGTTAGTCTATTGACTATGAAAGATTCCCAATTAATTCAGAATAATACATACATCCAAACAAAGTTATCAACTCAGACTGAATTCGATCAGTTAAATGTGTTTTGCAAAAGCCATTGTTTATCTACAAGTGAGAAAAGCAGAGTTTGTAAATTCTCTATACCATTTCCCATCTAGTCACATCTACTATTTTAAAATGTTTGAAAGAAAACTAAGAATTAAAATTGGATTTCTTTCTCAAATTTTTAGGAAACTTAATTCACTAAATTTTAAGATTCAAGAAAATTTTATTATGTTTAAAATCTGAAGAAAGATATGATGGCGACCGAGAAAAGCGGGGCTTAAGAGTCCCGCTAACAACCAATCTCCATTACCACAAAAAGAGCGCCTTTCATAGCCAGAAAACACCATCACCAGAAAAACAAAAAAAACCACCAGGCTCCAGAGAGAAAGCGGACTGATAACAGAGCTCAGGGCCACAGAGGAGACACACGCGCCCGAGGACGCGGCAGCAGCGCCATACTGCCGGCGGCAGCGGCGAATTCAACGGACGGCTACAGCAAGCCAGGTGAGCCGCTGCGGAACAGCCAGGCGGGATCTTTCGGCGCAGAGAGGATTTAAAGCTCCCAGTGGCTGAACTCAGCACACGCTGCAGGGATTCAGAGTGGAAAACAAAACCAGAGAAGAAAAAATACGCCAGCCTCATGGCCGAGGGCGTGGCAGAGGCGCCATATTGCCACCGGCGGCGGCAGCAGCAGTGAATTCACTGAGTCCAGTACAGCTACATCTGCGTACTCAAGAACAGTGAGTCAAATTGTGGGCCACAGAGGAGAAATCGCAGTATTGTGCCTCCTGGGACTTGACCCAGTGAGGGAGTGGTGGTGGCAGAGATATCACACCATAGGAGAACGTGCAACCTGGCACCCCCCATAGTTTAAAGCAGCCTCTATCGACTCCCTGGGTCGGAGACTCTGTGATACAACACAGTAAAGAAGTAGTGGGGTCTGAGATAATACAGACTCGAGATCCAGAGCACCTTAAGTGAAGCCATAGTGACCCAAGGGAAGAACCCAGAGAAGGCACAAACCTCCGAAATCATGGGAAAGAGGAATAACACTGGAGTAATGAATGTGCACAACCCCACAACATCAGAACCTGATAAAACAGAAAATCAGAGATTTCTAGAAGATCAAATCAGGAAAATAACTGTAGAAATAATAGAGGTGCTTCGAAAAGAACTCAGAGAGAGCCAAAAAGAGATAAAGGATGCAATTAATGAAGTAAAGGCCTCAATTCAAAGCACAAACAACCGATTAGACCACATGGAGAACAGAATCTCGCTCTTAGAAGATGAGCAATCCAAAAATGAATGCATAGTTTCTAATCTAGAAAAAAATTTCCAACAGCAGGAATCTGACATTGAAGAAATATGGGCCCATCTTAAGAGAGCTAACCTAAGAATAATTGGAATAGAGGAGGGAAAAGAAAGTGATACCAAAGGGATCAACAATCTCTTCAAGGAAGTAATAGCAGAAAATTTTCCAAATATAGAGCAAGAGGTTGATACACAGATCCAGGAAACTTATAGAACTCCCTTTAGACAGGATCGGAGAAGAGGATCCCCACGCCATATAATTGTCAAAATGACCAATGTGGAAGCCAAGCAGAGAATCTTAAAGGCAACAAAAACAAAGGGCCAACTGACATTCAGAGGCAAACCAATTAGAATCACTCCAGACTTCCCAAACCAAGTCATGAGAGCCAGAAGGGCTTGGAGTAACATATTCCAAACTCTGAAAGAAAACAACTTCCAGCCAAAAATTTCCTATCCAGCAAAACTTTCTATCAAATTAGATGGAGAAATAAGAAGCTTCCATGACAAAGAGAAACTGAAGGAATTTATGTCTTCAAAACCAGCGCTAGAGAAAATACTCAAAGAGATTAACTACAAAGAAGAAATAGGTAACACTCACCAGAACCAGAGAAACAAGAGTTTCCATCCAACAGACAACTAAGATTGGTTATCTGTGGAGATTCATTATTTATGTTAGTCTTTTACCTATCTCTAAGTTGTATTGTTTGCCTTTATTGTTGTTAATTTTTAGGATTTCTAGTTGGAATATTAATATACCTTCAGATATAGCATTTGGAAATATTTTATCCAATTCTATTAGTAACTTTTAACTCTGTTTACATTGTCTTTGGATATACAATATTTTTTTTATTTTTTAGGGAGTTTGTATATTCTTCTGTTGCCTGTGCCATTGAAATCATATCCAAGAAATCACTGCCAATTTCAATGTTGTGAGGTTTTATGACCCAGATTTTCTCCTAAAAGTTTATAGTCTTAAGATTTATATTTAGGTCTTTTATCTAGTTTGAGTTAATACTTGTATGTGGGATTAGGTAAGGGTCCAATTTTATTCTTTTCCATGTAATTATTATTTTTCAACAATATTTAGTTAAAAGATTATTATTTCCACCACCAAATGTTCGTGGAAACCTTGTCAAAAATAACTTGACAATATAGGGAAGAATTTAGCTCTAGGCTTGTATTTAACTCCAATGGTCTATATATCTGCCTTTAGAACAGTACTACACTGTTTCAATTATTGTAGCTTTATATGGTTTGAAATTAGAAAATATATATCTGCTAGCTTTGTTCTTTTTCAAGATCGTTTTGGGTATCTAGAATTCATACTCCATATTAGGATAGATTTTTTTCTGAAAAATAAATATATAAATATATGATAGTTTCACCTAAAAAAACAGAAAAAAATATGCTCTAGTAAGAAAGAAAGCAAAAAGAAATATTGAAATGCTATCTTTAAATCATCAAACGCTTGGTATCAGACAAATGAAACTGTTATGTGAGATTATCATTTTTAATTTTGGATAAATTGCTATAATACTAGATGTCAACCACTAAGCCAAGCATGGGAAGGAGGGATGGGGAGAGAATGGGGTGGTAATCGGGTGGGGGCTGACTGGGCGATGTGTGCATGTATGTCTACAAAAGTTTGTATCCCACTATGATGTATGAATACAGTGCACCAATAAAATAAAATTAAAAAAAAAAAAAAAAAAAAAAAAAAAAAAAAAAAAAGATATAAAAGGTTTTGTATATCTTTTCAATCTTTTCACTTTTCTTATCAACTATACAACCATTCAAATACAATCAAGCTGGGTGTGGTGGCACATGCTTGTAATCCCCAGGCTTGGGAGGCAGAGACAGGAGGATAGAGCACATTTGAAGCCAGCCTCACTAGCTTAAGAGACCCTGTTTCCAAATAAAATACAAACAAACAACAAAAAAATACAAATACAATCAAAATCATTTTCAAAATGCAAATTCAAAATTTATAGTAAGAATTTTATTATAATGGAAAAACCAACAGAATCCATATGTGATAGTCTGATAACACAAGTATCATTAAAAGGCATTGGAGACCCCACAGATAGACAAAGGACCTTTTGCATAATACGTTTGGTAAAATATTTTAACTGTGTCACATGATGACACAATTTGATTGTATGAGAAGATACAGTCAAAGGGAATGGTTCATATCCATTGTATTGAAGTGAATTTGTAGATGCATTCCTCTATTAAAGTTGAGTGCCTCCTATCTTTCCTTCTTTATCTGAGGATGTATCAGACAATAATGACAACAAAACAAAAATTCTCTCTTCTCAAATGACAAACTAAACTAAATAAATAAAGAGGCATCATGTTATAAAGTGATTAAGAGCTGCGATAGGAAATATAGAAAGAAGGAAAACAGGTATCTAGGCTGAATACCTGTTTGTATTTTGTTTGTATATTGACCTAATATGTAAAATGAATCTCAATAAATAGGTAATTTCTGAGTAAATAGTTATTTGAGAAAGTGAGCCAGGCTGATAGTATAAGAATGGTTGAGGAAAAGGACAGTGGAAATGCTTCAAAGTGAGACTATATCTGGAGTATTCAAGGGGCAGCAAGAATGCTGAGTAGAACAAGTAAAGACAGAATAGTAGAATTTAAACTTAGAAAAATGAGAAGACATCAGATTTTATAGGGCTTTGTATGACATTCACTTAAAAATAAAATGCGTTGCTATAAGGGAAGATTATGCAGGTATGACATTATATGGCTAAATTACTAACCCAGTATATGGAAGGCCTTTAATATTTTTTGATGAAAGAAAATGTGACTACAATTAGCTAATTTAATTATTTAGTTCATTTGTTTATTTATTGTGGCACAAGGGATAGAACTAGGGGCATTCTACCTCTGAGTGATACCCTCAGACTATTTTATTTTTTACTTTGAAACAGGATCTAAGTTGCTGAGGGCCTTGCTAAATTGCTGAGACTAGCCTCAAATCTGCAATCCTCCTGTCTCCGCCTACCAAGTACTGGGAATACAGGCATACATGAGACAGCAGGCTCAGAAAATCAGCTTTTATATAAGCATGGTGGTCAAAAGGGGTCTCAGTCAAGTATGATATTTGAATAAACATTTGATGAGCTGGTGGAAGTAAGCTAGGCTGAGAATGTAAGAATGTTCAAGCGGGGAAGAAGATAGTAGCAAATTTGAGATTTTTTTAGAAGGATTTCCTCAATGATTATAGTGTTTTGGGGGGTGGAGAAAGATAATAATTGAGTTTGGCAGACTATGATAAAAACAAGTTTGAATGAGTTGTATCGGGGTTTGTCTATGTTACTTTGAGATGCTATTTAAGCATTTGATTTTGTGAGGGAAGAAGGGGCATGGAAACTTTTATTTGAGAAGGTATGAAGAACTGAGCTTCACAAATACATTGAAATTTTTGTTTTAAACTTTTTCTCTAAATACAACCCAAATATTTTCAATGTGATTTATCAGTAAAAATTTTATTTTCCCCTAATATTTAACCCCAAATTTTGAGTAATAATTATATTCTGTTCTCAAGCAGAAAAAAAAGTATAGATAAAAAAGTTAATTTTAAATAACCTAGCCAAGAAGAAAAAAGTAAACTGTTATTTTGATAACAAACATAATTAGAGGAACAAGTAAACAGAAATGGTGAAAGAAATAGAATATAGTCCTACTAAGCAAAAGAGAAGAAAAGGCGCAGATAAAAAAGGGGCAGGATATGGGTGTGAAATGGGACTGCCTCAAATAAAATACTACAAATCCAGTATCATAATTATTAAATACATTTGAGTGTGTATGGTGGGTATCAAACCCATGTGTCCTCTAACTCTAAGATATGTTCTTAATCCAATTTATTTTTTTTTAAGTTTTGAAAAAGGGTGTCATTAATTTGCTGAAGATCTTGCTAACTTGCTGAGGCTGGCCTTGAACGTGAAATTCTCCTGTCTCAGCCATTTAAATACAGGTGTGTACCAACTTGCCCAGTTTATTAAATACATTTTAAATGACTTTTTTTCTCCTACTTTATTGTGGAAAGGTCCTTAGAAGCTCTGCCACTCATCCACAAAGAAGAATAAATTGAGTAAATAAATTAGACTTAATCATATTTTAACAAATAGGAACATAATAAAGGAACTTGGCCAAGTTTTAAAGACAAACACATTTACTTAATACTTGCTACTAATATTCTCAATTTTCATTCACTTATGAAAGTACTTCAGTATGACCTAAAATTGTCAATGTAGTGTTGTGTAGGCATCACACTTTTAAAAGCAAAGTACCTCATCAATAAAACAAAAATATTAGGCAATTTTTTTTTCTTTAATTATAATTAAAATCCCTTATTTTAATCTTTTATACTCCATAATTTTTTCAAATTCTCTGCATTTTCATAAATATATTTTATTTTAAAAATCTAAAAGAATAAAAACATATTTTCCCATTAGTTAACATTTAACTTCAATACAGAGTAACACATAATCTCAAAGATTTTCTGGCATATGGTCTTGATATAATTGAACACATGTCAGTCATAATTATGTCATGATAAAATCAGTTTGATTGAATATTGTTTAGCTTTCCAAATCATATTTTAAGCAGTTACTGATGTGTCTTTCGTAAACCTCCTACACTACTAGTTTTGGAGCAAGAATTCTAGTACATATGGTTCTTTCATTCATTCATTTATTTGGTAAAAACCATCCAACTAAAAATGAATTTATGTTCCAATGTTGGATATTCAGAGATGAGAAACTATCAAACATATAATTCAAATCACTCAGCCTAAGAAAGTAAAGAAAAACATAAATAATTGATTTCGGATTAGGTATAATAATGATGTATTCTCAGTGGGTGGGAGCACAAACAAAAAAAGAGAAATGCTTCTTGGGTGGTGTGTGAGATATCTGAGATAATGCACACTCACTCTGATCAAGAAAGAAAATCATGCATTTAGAAAAAAACAATAATATTAAAATTTCATCATCTAATTCTGTTTCTCTCTTTTTGTATATGCAAAACCAATGTCATCAATAGAACTGAGTTTAAAACTCATTCACAGATAAAAGTTTTATTAGAAATTTTTTCTTATTCCAACAGAGCTCTGATTGATAAAGTATATATTTTGTAATTGTAATGGGCTTGCTACTTTGAAAATTTATAAGAATATTTTGTATATACAAGTTTCTTTTCATCATGTTTGTCATATTATTACTAATTATTGTAGTTATTTAACACATGCATACACAACCAGTTGCTTAATAAATAATTAAATCATGTTCCATACTTTTATGTTAAAATGCAATTCTTAAAGAAAAAAGTTTCCATTAAAAATTGAATTACAAGACAGTTTTATATAATTCTACCTACTTGGATTAAAGGGATTAACATATTATCTTTATTAAACCATCTCAGCCTCTGATGACAAAGAATTTTCAGTTACTATTTAATATTCTTTTGTTTGTTTGCAGTACTGGGAGTTGAACCCAGGAATACTCTACCTCTGACTTACAACTCCAGCCCTACATTTTATTCTTCATTTTGAAATAGGATCTCACTAAGTTGCAAAGGGTCTCATTAAGTAGCTGAGGCTGGCTGCAAACTTACAATCCTCCTTTCTCAGCCTCCCAAGTATTGGGATTACAAGCATGTGTCATCATGCTTGACTACAATTTAATTTGATGTGTTTTTAAAGTTTATGACTCTTTAAATATTTTTTCATTTACTTAAATTACAAAACATATAGTCAAGTTGTCTCACCAGTATTTCTTATTAAAATCAGACTTTTTAGCTGTAGTTTGCTAGTTAGAAAGCTTAACAGTAATTAATGTGTCTTAACATAATTATACAATGTTAGTGAATGGAGAATAAAATCATAAAGAAATATATGATTAATTCTATAACTGAGGAATGTATAAAGACATTTCTAACAAAAATTCCTAATAAAATTTCTTATAACTCCTAATTTTTTCTCAAGCCAGCTATTACATCGCAAGTTCATTTTTAAATATTTAATGTTTTTAAACAAGGTGAGTAGAAATCATTCACTGTGGCTTGAATTTTTAATATAAGTAGAAGAAGAAGTAAAACACGTTTTAAGCAACTAAGTCTTGCTTGGGGTACAGTAGTTTATAATTAAATATTTGCTAAATGAATGCATTGATGCCCCCATTTTCTGTTTAATTCCCAAAGTATTTCTTCAGGTAACCACAACCTTTCATCAAGAGTACAGGTAAGAAAATTGCATCAAGAAAGTTAACTCCTCAGAAAATTAAAATTGTCAAATTATGCTCTGTAGTAGAATTTAAGTAGATTTTTGTTAAATTCTGCCTCATCCCTTCTATAGCATCAGGTTCCTTGTGACATAGTACAGCAGATCTTTGCAGCCAAACTCAATTTGACCTTTAATATTTATGAATGAAAGAATGAGATGCATTACACATTGGAATCCTATACAAAACTGCCACATTGGACTAGTTGTAATCTTCATCACCTAAGCCCCAAGTACACACATCTTTGCAGGCCAAAATTATTATTCTTATAATTATTATTATATTCTTGGCAGTTTACTTTCTGAGAGATGTACAATGACTGAAAAAAATTGTCAAGATATTCTTTAATTTTGTTTTCTTTTTTTCTTTTTTTTTTTTTTTGTGGTACTGAGGACAGAAGCCAGGGGAATTGTACCTCAGAGCTACATGTCTTGCCCTATTTTTGAGTCTTTTTTAAGCTTTTGAAACAGGGTCTCATTGAGTTGCGAAGGGCCTCACTAAGTAGTGGAAGCTGATCACAAACCTCATTCCTCTACCTCCTGTATGCCGGGATTACAAGAGTGCACCTCCATGCCCGGCCTAATTCTGTTTTTTCATCAACTTATGGGAGAACTTTAATGCTTCAAGAATTGGTATTTATTTATAAAGATTTAGATGTTTTAATAACTCTATGTCAGGATTTAGCAGAAATTCTAAAGAGATTTCTTTATTTTTGCAATCAATATTGACTAACCATGTATTATGGACCAGACATAGTTCTCAAAGTTGCCACTGTCTTTTAAAACTAGAAGCTTGAATTTACTTTTTTTCTCATATAAAACACTAGAGTTATTTGTGCAGATATATTTTCTTGTTCTGAAATCCTTCATAAATTTGTATTTTTTGTCCAGCCTCATTATATAATATGGTCCCGGTTTCTTGTAAGTAGGAGCCATTCTCAATTAACTATTTACAATTTATTCCAGGTGAATTATAACAGAATCACTGTTAACTTATTACTCAGATAGTCATCAACATTTTTATTTTTTCAATGGTTCATTGTAGTCCTACATATTAATGGGGTACAAGATGGTAGAGACATATATGCATACATCACTCATTTAGCCCTTTCCCAAATCCCATCCCATTCCCTCCCCCTTCCTCATTCTCATGTTTGGCTTAGTGCTTAACTTTGATATGTTTGTGAATGTACAACTTGAACATTAGGAAATTTCGCATTTCCTTTAGTTAGGTCGCCTTATTTGCTCATCTATGGTTTCTCTTTCCTCATCGAGAGTTCCTCTTATAACCCTATTTCTCCCTAGCTTCTGCATATTAAGGAGAACATCCATTTTTTTTTACTTTTTATGACTGACTAATCTCACTTACCATAATGTTCTCCCATTTCATCTATTTGCCTGTAAATGAAGTAATTTTGTTCTTCTTAATGACTGAATAAGATTCCATTGTGTACATATCCCATAGTTTTTTAATCCATTCATCTGTTGATGGACATCTTGGCTGGTTTCATAGTTTGGCAATTGTTAATTGTGCAGCTATGAACATAGATAAGCATGCATTAGTTTAGTATTTTGGTTTTCATTCTTTTGGGTAGAAACCCAGAAGTGGTATTGGTGGATCATATGGTAGGTTTGTTCTCATTCTTTTGAGAATCCTCTATAATATTTTCCAAAGTGGTTGCACTAATTTGCAGTCCCACCAACAATTACTAATTTCAGTTCACATCACTGCAATCCAGTTTAATGAGATCAGACTTCTTCTACTCTTATACCAAATAGTCAATTGATGGATTGTTTAATTTATTTTAATCAATAGTTGGGAAATAACTACCAAGTGATTTACTACACTTGGGGCATCCATAGACATATAATAATGGACTGTGACATCATGGAGTGTAAAACCTTGAGGGAAGGAGGGGCGTGGAGGCGCACGCTTGTAATCCCCGCGCTTGGGAGGCAGAGACAGGAGGTTCGCGCAGGTTGGAAGCCAGCCACTCTGGCTTAAGAGACCCTGTTTCCAAAAATAAAATAGGTCTGGGAGTGTAGCCCAAACATAGAAGGGCTTCCAGGAACCCCAGTACCACACACACACACACACACACACACAAAAAAAAAAAAAAACCCAAAACCAAAACACAAAACAAACAACAACAACAAAAAACCCTTGAGGGAAGAAAAACAGCGAACAATGAATCTCACTACAATGGCTTAATTGTTTAAAAGCTACAAGAGATTGATATGTGAGAATCTACAATGGTCTTTTAAAGCACAGTAGTGTGTATTGCCTACTGCAGTTGAAGCAGTCTGTGTAGTAGGAGAAAAGCTACATATATGGTTTCTATTTTCTGAGTAAAATAAAAGGAATTGTGGGGCACAATGACACCCACTTGTAATCTCAGCTACTTGGAAGGCTAATGAAGCATAATTATAAATTGAAGGCTAAATTAGGCAATTTAGGGATACCCTGTCTCAAAATTTAAAAAAAGTTTGGGGATATACCTCAACACCCCTGGATTCAATCCTAGTATTGAAAAATGAAATAAAGCAAAATTACAAGCATTAATATTAGGAAGTTATTTTTACTATTAAGGAATTATTTGTTAGAAAAGGTTTGTGAAGCAGTATGGGATAGTAGAAGGGATATGAATTTTGCTGCTAAATGTGGTAGTTTTATAGCTGTGTCTAGTTAGGAAAAATTATAAAGGTCCTTTCTTAAAGCCTTCATACTTTCATTTTAATGTTTGAATATTTGTGTAAAAAATGTATACATGAGATAAATATACACATACACTTTAAATATATTATGAAAATGTTTAAAATTAAATTATTTGTGTAGGCTATCACATAAGGTGCCCTTAAATATATATGAATTGCCTTTTATTTATAAACTGAAAGAAATTAATTTCTTTTCACTTTTATCACATCTATAACTTTTCTAACTTTCATTCTATTGTAATTTAATCAATTTAATTACTCTCTTAATTCACTGTCACTTCTGTTTTCTTAAATATGTCAAATATATATATATATATATAATATATATATAAAATACTATCTAATGTGCATAGTTCAGAAAAGAATTCTAAGGGCAAATATGAACTAGATAACTAGTTCTAAATTAGAACTAAATTTCTATGAATAATTTTAAATTCATATAAATATCATAGACCTAGTAATTAATTTGTGAAACATAATGTGATATACATATATATGTGTGTATATATATATATATATATATATGTGTGTGTGTGTGTGTGTGTGTGTGTGTGTTTGTATAATCAAAATATAATATAAAAGTACTATTATATATTTATTGCTACTAAATATATATGCAACATTCATATTTCTAAAAGATTATATATTTGTTATTAATATACATTGTGTTATACATTATATATTACATGCTATTATTTATTTACAGTGTTAGGGATTGAGCCTAGGGCCTCATGTGTGCTAGACAAGATTTCTACCTCTGAGCTACATACACAGCCCACATGCTTTCTTTATATCATAAGAATGTGAGAATTTTTTAGGCATTCTAATACTATTACTCAAGTTACCTGTATGACTTTGATGAGGAAAAGTGAGAACATTATCACATGGTATAAAGACATTGCTTTTAAAAGTGGTAATTCTTTTTTTTTTTTTTTTTTCCGGGTCTGGGGATGGAACTCAGGGACATTTGACCAAGCTACGTCCCCTGCCCTATTTTTTTTATTTTTATTTTTGAAACAGGGTCTCAAGTTGCAGAGGGCCTCACTAAGTAGCTGAGGCTGTCTGTGAACCACGATCCTCTGGTCTCAGCCTTCCAAATGCTGGGTTTTTAAGCATGTGCCACCAAGCCTGGTTTAAAAAGAGGTTTTTTTTTTTTTTCTTTTTGTGGGTCTGGGGATGGAACACAGGGTCATTTGACCTCTGAGCTACACCCAATGCCCTTTTTTTTTTATTCTTTATTTTGAAACCAGGGTCTCTCTAAGTTGTGGAGAGCCTCACTAAGTAGCTGAGGCTGTCCACGAACCGCGATCCTCTGGTCTCAGCCTCCCAAATGCTGGGATTACAAGTGTGCACCACGCCCAGCTAAAAAAGAGGTAATTCTTAATTCAATTTTCCACACAACCCTGTTTTCAGTTTCATCCAAAATCATATCAGAAAGAACTTACACTTTTAAACTGTAGGAAGAATTCACTGAATAAAATTTATGAGTAATTTATTGAGTAAAAACCTATAAACACAATTTAAATACTGATACAACATTTTTAAAACATCTTAGAGAACATATATTTCTTTATATTCAAAAGTCACTTTTTAAAACAATGAAATAGAAAACAATAATGCAGTTTTATAAGTGAATTTCCTCAGTTAAAATGTTTACACAATAGTTTTTGGTTTTTTTAGAACCCAGGGACATTCTTCTACTGAGCTCCATTCCTAGCCCTATTTTTGTTCTTTATTTTTTGAAACATGGACTCACTAAGTTGCAGAAGGCCTCACTAATTAGCTGAGGCAAACCTGTGATCCTCCTCTCTCAGCCAACCGAATACTCGTATTACAAGCTTGTACCACTACGCCTGGCTCTGCACAATAGTTTCAAATTAGCATATAAAGTTTTGTGTTACCTGCTCTGTACTGTTAGTCTTCATGACCTCACAGTATAGAAATGAATTCAGATATGTCTATTTCTTTATCATTGTCTATCCATATCTGTCTTCTATCTATATATCTACAAACATAAATTTAAGTATATATGTATTAAAAGAGAAACATATTAAGTATACACACACACTGAAATGGGGATAGAAGAGAGAGAGAGATTTAGGTTGTTATGCTGACAAGAAATATAAAAACGGACTAAAATATACCCAGATAGAAAAATACCATAATATAATCCAAACCATGGGATATGAAGACACAAGAACCAATACATGTTATAGAAATTAACTCTTATGAAGATATGTGTACTTAGGAGTACTTTCACATGTTTTCCAGTAATATCTTTCAAAAGAGATAGTTTATCTGGTTTTAACTAAGACTTTGCATGTCTGTAAAAGCTAATTTGTCACAATTCTTTACTCACCTGTGTCTTTTTATCAGTATCAACAGTTTATTTATATCATCCACCTGCTTTCTTTATTCTCAAGAACTGTATTTTGGCTTAGCTGTGAATATTTTCCCTGTTTTTCAAATTTTTCTTTGTTATGTGGTTTCATAATTTAGAGATGCACTTAAAGTTATAAAAAAGACAATGTTACTAGTATACTAAAATATGTATTTCTAAATAATAATATGCCACTGGACAAAATTAGTGGATATGAACTTCATATATCATGTTTTACCCCTATAAAAATAAGAAATTACCACTGAAAGGTTTTGATTTGTCTTGTTTTTAGTACCGAATCCAGAGATATTCTACCTTCCAGCTACACCCCCAGCTCTATTTTTTTATTTTTTATTTTGTAACAAGGTATCACTAAGTTGTGGAGGGCCTCACTAAATAGCTGAAACTGCCCATAAACCCACAATCCTGTGTTTCAGCCTTGCAAGTACTGGGATTGCAAGTGTGGGCAACCAGGCCTGGCACCACTGAAGTTTTCAATATCATTATTATTGTGATTATCTTTAGTTTCTTATCAACTGGCTTGCTATGTGCTACACTCATTGATAGCTTGATTTCAGTGCCCTGAAGTTACCTTTGCAGAGTATTTGCACACTATATATTAACATTAATGATTAAACTTGTGGAATAAACTTATGCTCTTAGGTATAATAAACTAAGATTTACTTAAAAGAATACTTGCAAAAAGATGTATAAATCCTCCTTCACTAGAAATACTAACAAAGTATCCTTAGTATAATTATTTAATTTACTTTCATTTAATTAAATTTCATCAAGAGTTGTGCTTATTAATAACATAATTCAATGATGGGATTAATAAATGTTTTCTATTGCATTTATAAGATATTATCAAAAGAATATTAATATCATAAAATATTATAAAACTGATTTACATATTTTCTGAAACTGTATGACATTATAATGAGCAATGCTTCTCTACATAAACAAGCAACAAATATTGCTAAGAATACATAAGCATAAACATGAACAGTCTGAAAGGCCCTTAGTTAAAACCAAATAAACAACAATCAACTTTCTCATTATATTTGAATAAATACAGCAGAAGATAAAATTACTTCCTATACCAAATACTTATTGAGATGACTTATCTTTTACTATTCACTGTGAAACAAAGTCACACATTTCTGTCATGTGTTTTTTTTAGAATTTAACATGCATTCTTATTAAAATATATATTATTATGGACTTAAATTTTTTGTGACAAATTGTCATCCAATGTGTTTTGATATTCTGTCTCATATTGAATAAGTATTCTATTAATGTTGAATTTCAAGTCAGAATTAAATTTCAATCAATATTTGGTAAGCTGGGACAAGAAGATCACAGGTTCAAGGAGAACATCAGCAACTTAGTGAGACCCTCACCAATTTAGCAAAATCCCATATAAAACAAAATATATATAGGTAGTGGGTGTAGTTCAGAAGTAGAATTTCTCTGGGTTAATACAAAAAATGTTGAATTAGTCAAGATTAAAATATCATGCTATACATGTTTCTTAATTTATTAATCTAAATCATTAATCTAAAATATCTTCTGTGTATGATCATGCATAAAAGTTATCAATTTTTATAGTTATCAAATGCACATATCTTCATTTTGGCAACTGCAATCTTATTACCTAATTTAAAAACATGTTGTCAGTAGGTAGAGCAAGATGAAGGCCCAATAGAATATCTTCCCCCAGAGTCACTAATTTAGACAGCTGTTTATGCAGAAACTACCCTCAACTAAAAAGAGTTCAAATCCCCATGCCATTCCTTCCCCCTCCCTCGATCCCATGCTTGATTTAGTGATTGACTTTGATATATTTGTTTAAGTACATCATGTGCTTTAAAGAGATTCCATCCTCCCCCATCCCATCCCCTCTGATAGGTCACTTTAACTGCTCCTCCATAGGGCCCTTTCTTCAACTAGATTTCATCCTATTACCCATTTCTTCCTAATTTTTGCATATTAGGGAAAGCATCTGATTTTTTATTTTCTGTGATATTTCCCTGTGAATACTGCATTGCAGGCTCCAATCCCACTCTCGAAGGCCTGGACACCAGCCTTGCTGAATGGCAGATTCTGATCCCAGCCTCACTGGCCCCAGAACTGGCCTCACCTCATGGCAGGCTTTAATCCTGGCCTTGCAGGCCTTGGCACTAGTCTCACCACCCAGCATTCTCCTATCCTTGCCTCTGAGGCCCTGGCAACAGCCTCACCACAAAGCAGGCTCTGATCCCGGCCTGGCTGGCCCAGGCATCAACCTTGCCACCCGGCAGGCTTCAATCCCAGCCTGGCAGGCCCTGGCACCGGCCTCACCGCTTGGCAGGCTCCAATCCCGGCCTCATAAGCCCCGACACCAGCTTCGTCTCATGGCGGGCTCTGATCCTGGCCTGTCTGCCCCTAGTACCGGCATCGCTGTACAGTGGGCTCTGGTCTCTGTCACTGTGAGCAGGTTGTCTACAGATGTTCCCTTTTTCTTCCATTTTTCTTTTAATATGACAGAGCAGTACATGTCTTTTGCAAATGCTGGGAGCCTAAATACCTAGTGACAATGAATTTTGTCTCCCCTCTGAAGGCTACAGAGAGCAGGCTCTGCTGCTCCATGTGCACCCTGGCCTCCCACACTGTGCAGAGGAGCAGGGTGGCCATGAGGGCTCATGTCTTCCAGAACATGCAGCGTGGCGGCCCAACCCAGATATGCAGGGCTCCGTCTGATATGCCCCAAACACTTTTACCACTTAGCATGTTGTTCAGAATTCCCAAGCATGTGGGACAGGAGCAGTCTACCTTTGGGGAGATTTCCTCAAAAGTTCAAGGTGGATTGGACTGGATCTGTCTGTCTGCCCCTCCAAACACTGGTCACCACCGTTGCTGCTATGGCCATCTCGGTTCTCTTCCCAGCACCTTTTTCACACAGCATGTTGTCCCAAATTCCCGAACATGTGTGGCAGTAGCAGCCTACCTTTGGGGAGATTTCTTCAAAAGATCAAGGTAGATTGGATCAGATCTCTGCCTCTCCCAAATACTGGTCATCGCCACCACCACTGCCATCACCATCTCAGTTCTCTTCCAAACTCTTTTCCCACACAGCATGTCATCCACAATTCCTAAGCATTCAGCATGCACGGCAGTAGCAGCCTACCTTTGGGGAGATTTCTTCAAAAGTTCAAGGTGGATTGGATCGGATCTCTGCCTCTCCCAACTACTGGCTGCTGCTGCCATCTCAGTTCTCTCCCAAACAACTTTCCCACACAGCATTTTGTCCAGAATTCTCTAGCATGTGAGGCAGTAGCAGTCTACCTTTGGGGTGATTTCTTCAAAAGTTCAAAATGGATTGGATTGGATCTCTGCCTCTCCCAAATACTGGCTGCTGCCGCCCCTGCTGTCACTGCCATCCTCCTGGTTCTTCCCTGAGCACCTTTGTTACATGGTATGATATCCAGAATTCCTAAGCATGTGTAGCAGGGGGAGTCCCCCTTCATGGAGATTTTTTCCAAATGTTCAAGGTGGATTGATTAGGATTTGTCTGCATCTCCTGAATACTGGCTGCCGACGCCACCATCTTAACCCGTCTCCAATATTTTTAATAAAAGAAGACAGTATGTGTGTTTTGAAGAGGTTGTAAAATCAAGCACTCAGCAGCAATGAATTTATCTTCCCTCCAAAAGCAGAGACCACAGCCTCACCACGTAGAGCAGGATCTTCTGTTCTGAGTGCACCAAGGCCCCCAGCACAGCATAGAGAAGCGCAGCGGCCAGGTGCACTGAGCTTCCCGCCCAGCACTGCTGGGCTCCGTACACCATGCCCAGATCATTTTTCTTACAAGGTATGCTATTAAGAGTTCCCCAGCATGCACGGCTGAAGTGATCTTTTCTCTAATCTCTTCTGGGATGTTCTTCAAAACATCACTTTTCTTGTGTGGCGGGCACCTCATTGTTATCCTGCTTCTAATTCCACCATTATCTACTCTATCTCCTGTATTCTAGATAGGAAGTCACGGCTGGAAATGCCTCCTTAAGTTGTCCTAATCAGATATTAAACAAAAATCTGGTCCAGGGCTTCTCTGAGGACTGCATGGCCTATTCGGCAGCTTCCGCCATCTTGCCCCCTCCTTCTTGCCCCATACTTTAAGGATAATACACCATTGTAGATATTTGAGGGTATACTATGAGTATTAGACTTACTCTAGCTTTTTTAAAATAATTGTTTCCTTCAAAGCAATTAGTTTACAAAATACACATATTTTTTAAACCATCCTGCCCTGACCATTTTCAACCTAAAGTATATTTTTTCAAGTAATTAGGCCCACTAATCTTTCTATTAACATACCATAAATCTACTAATTTGACCACTGAATTTTTATACTAATTTTAATCTTAAAAAATGTACCTCCAGTTGCAAACTTCAACAATTAGGCAGAAGTTGGATTGCATATGAAAACTGTAGAGAAAAAAGCAATCTTTACTGAACATAGGCACTTTGAAGCTTTAGAATGTCTCTTTTTTTTCTTGATATTTTTTATTCTCATCATGGCAGAAAAATCACAAAGAGAGAAAGGTGGCAAATTATTGGAACCAATAATGCAATTTAACATAGTTATTGGTCCAAATAGTTCATTAACTTTCTCTCATTGGCCCATTCCTGCAGATACCCTGCAGGAATTATCAATACAAAATTCCTGTTAATATTGAACTTAGCTATAACTTGGATTGGCCAATAGGTATATCATGTTTAAGTAGAAAAATCACTTGCCAGCACTTGCTTCTTCAATTTTTTTTTTACCTCTTTCTTGAGAATTAAAATGTCTCCCAAAGAAGGTTTTTCCTTTAAAATAAGGCATACAAGCCAGGTGTGGTGGAACATGCTTGTAATACTAGCATTTGAGAGGCTGAGACTGGAGGATCATGGTTTGCGGACAGCCTCAGCTACCTATTGAGGCCCTCTGCAACTCAGTGAGACCCGGTTTCAAAACAGGGCAAGGGGTGTAGCTCGGAGGTCAAATCCCCCTGGGTTCCACCCTCAGGCCTGAAATAATAATAATAATAATAAGGCATACAAATTTAGGTTAATTAAAGCAAAACAAAACAAATATATCTAATGTCACAGGTCATTGATATTTGGAAAGGAGAAAGCCTCCTTATTCTTTAGATCTTCCTGGTGGTGGGACAATAAGACTAAATGGAGAAGATAGAAAAATAATATAATGTTAAAAATGTATAAATGTGAAGCTGGGCCTCGTGGCACATATCCGCAATCCCAGTATTTGGGAGGCTGAGCCAGGAGGATCTTAGGTTGAGGTCAGCCTCAACAATCTGTCAAGAACCTCAGAAACTTAGTGAGAACCTGTTTCAAAATAAACAATAAAATATGGTTGGGAGTATAGCTCAGAAGTAGGAAATCCCTGGGTTCAATTCCCAGTACCACAAATAAAAAATGTTTCATAAATGCTATAGATTTTTTACTTTATCTTTTTCATTTTACAAAAAAATTTGCAATACTATTTTTAGTTTTAATATACTTTTATTGGTGCATACAGACATCATAATGTAGTTCAGAATGACAGGGAAATACATATATACAAAATACTTGGTGAACTTAGCTCTGGCTTCCTTCCTACTCCCTCCCATTCCTTCATACATAATTTTAAGATTGGCATTGATATTTTCATATATGTACATCATGTCTGTGGAAGTGTTTACTTCACTAATTCTTCTTTCTCCCGCCATCACTTTCTCTTAGACCACCGCCATTCCTCCATAGGGGTTTATCTTTCTTCATCTAAAGTCCCTCTTGTATCCTGAATACTCCCTAGCTTCCACATATGGAAAAAAGAAATGACCCTTCTCTTTTTGTGTTATCCTTCCTGTTGGTTGAAAAATACATTAAAATCAATGTAGGACTTCCGGGAAGATGGCGACCGAGAAAAGCGGGGCTTAAGAGCCCCTTAACAACCAATCTCTATTACCACAAAATCAGCGCCTTTGATAGCCAGAAAACACCATCACCAGAGAAACAAAAAAAAATCACCAGCCCCAGAGAGGAGGGGGTCTCATAATAGAGTTCAGAGCCACAGAGGAGATACGCCAGCCTCACGGCCAAGGATGCGGCAGCAGTGCCTTACTGCCGGCGGCAGCGACAAACTCACCAGATGGCTACAACTACAGACCAACGCACTCAACAGCCCACCAGGCTCCAGAGAGGAGTGGCGGACAGCGAGCCGAGGTGAGCCGCTGTGGAAGAGCCTGGCGGGATTCAACAGATTTTTCGGCGCAGGGAGCATCTAAAGCTCCCAGTGGCTGGGCTCAGCACACGCTGCAGGGACTGAGAGCAGAGTTCAAAAACAGAGAAGAAATATGCAAGCCTCATGGCCGAGGGCATGGCAGCAGCGCCATATAGCTACCAGCGGCAGCGGCAGCAGCAGCGAATTCACCGAGTCTACTACAGCTCCATCTGCATATTCAACAACAGTGAGTCAAATTGCGGGCCCCAGAGGAGAAATGCCAGCACTGACTCCCAGGGACTTGACCCAGTGGGGGAGTGGCAGTGGCAGAGATATTGCACCATAGGAGAACACGCAACCTGGCACCCCCAATAGTCTAAAGCAGCCTCTATTAGTATAGTATAAAGCAGTCTGAGTCAAAGTCTCAGACTCCCTGGGTCTGAGACTTTGCAATACAACCCAGTAAAGGAGTAGTGGTGACTGAGATACCACACACTCGAGATCCAGAGCACCTTAAGTGAAGTCGTAGTGACCCAAGGGAAGAACCCAGAAAAGGCACACACTCCCGAAATCATGGGAAAGAGGAATAACAATGGAGCAATGAATGCCCACAATCCCACAACATCAGAACCCGATAAAACAGAAAATCAGAGATTTCTAGGAGATCAAATCAGGAAAATAACTTTAGAAATAATAGAGGTGTTTCGAAAAGAATTCAGAGAGCGCCAAAAAGAAATCAAGGATGCAATTAATGAAGTAAAGGCCTCAATTCAAAGTACAAACAACCGATTAGACCACATGGAGAATAGAATCTCACTCTTAGAAGATAAGCAATCCAAAAATGAACACATAGTTTCTAATCTAGAAAAAAATATCTGAAAGCAGGAATCTGACATTGAAGAAATATGGGCCCATTTTAAGAGAGCTAACCTAAGAATAATTGGAATAGAGGAGGGAAAAGAAAGTGAAACCAAAGGAATCAACAATCTCTTCAAGGAAGTAATAGCAGAAAATTTTCCAAACATAGAGCAAGAGGTTGATACACAGGTCCAGGACACTTATAGAACTCCCTTTAGACAGGATCAGAGAAGAGGATTCCCATACCACATAATTGTCAAAATGACCAATGTGGAAGCCAAGCAGAGAATCTTAAAGGCAACAGAAACAAAGGGCCAAGTGACATTCAGAGGCAAACCAATTAGAATCACTCCAGACTTCCCAAACCAAGTCATGAGAGCCAGAAGGGCTTGGAGTAACATATTCCAAACTCTGAAAGAAAACAACTTCCAGCCAAAATTTTCCTACCCAGCAAAACTTTCTATCAAATTAGATGGAGAAATAAGAAGCTTCCATGACAAACAGAAACTGAAGGAATTTATGTCTTCAAAACCAGCACTAGAGAAAATACTCAAAGAGATTAACTACAAAGAAGAAATAGGTAGCACACACCAGAACCAGAGAAACAAGAGTTTCCATCCAACAGACAACTAAGATTGGTTATCTGTGGAGATTCATTACTTCTGTTAGTCTTTTACCTATCTCTAAATGGTATTGTCTGCCTTTATTGTTGTTAATTTTTAGGATTTCTAGTTGGAATACTAATATACCTTCAGATATAACATTTGGAAATATTTCATCCCATTCTATCAGTAACTTTTAACTCTGTTTACATTGTCTTTGGATATACAATATTTTATTTTTTAGGGAGTTTGTATACTCTTCTGTTGCCTGTGCCATTGAAATCATATCCAAGAAATCACTGCCAATTTCAATGTTATGAGGTTTTATGACCCAGATTTTCTTCTAAAAGTTTATAGTATTAAGATTTATATTTAGGTCTTTTATCTATTTTGAGTTAATATTTGTATATGGGATTAGGTAAGGGTCCAATTTTATTCTTTTTTCATGTAATTATTATTTCTTCAACAATATTTAGTTAAAAGATTATTATTTCCTCCACCAAATGTTTGTGGAAACCTTGTCAAAAATAACTTGACAATATATGGAAGAATGTATCTCTAGGCTTTTATTTAACTCCAATGGTTTATATATCTGCCTTTAGAACAGTACTACACTGTTTCAATTATTGTAGCTTTATATGATTTGAAATTAGAAAATATACATCTAGCTTTGTTCTTTTTCAAGATCGTTTTGGGTATCTAGAGTCCATATTCCATATTGGGATAGATTTTTTTCTGAAAAATAAATAAATAAATAAATATATGATAGTTTCACCTAAAAAAAAAGAAAAAAAATTATTCTCTGGTAAGAAAGAAAGCAAAAAGAAATTTTGAAATGTTATCTTTAAGTTATCAAAAGCTTGGTATCAGACAAATGAAACTGTTATGTGAGATTATCATTTTTAATTTTGGATAAATTGCTATAATACTAGATGTCAACCACTAAGCCAAGCATGGGAAGGAGGGATGGGGAGGGAATGGGGTGGGGATCGAGTGGGGGCTGACTGGGCGATGTGTATATGTATGTCTACAAAAGTTTTTTGTATCCCACTATGATGTATGAATACGGTGCACCAATAAAAAATTAAAAAATAATATAAAAAAATCAATGTAGAAGGTTTCAAAAATTGATGTACATATTCGAATGCTCCCAAAGTCATATCAACACATGTTTGAAGACTGGTTGTCCAATATGTTTCATCACACTTTGAACTATTACATGCAGATTTGTATTGAAATGTATTAGAATATTCTCATTTTTGTCTCACTAAAATACTTATGAAGAGGTTTTAGCCCAGTATATTTTTACATTGGTCTGTGTGCCAATGGTTTTGCATCAGGTAGAACATATTTTGATTTTATAGTATTTGGAGTGGTTTATTCTCACTAAATAACTGTGCCTTTTTATGGTTCTTTTAATACTAATAGGCATAAAATACTTAGTATGTTTTAGAATATTTATTGATTCTGTGGAACACTCCTAAAATTGTTTTAATTTTCTTTTTCTATTAGTTTAAATAACAATCAAATTATATCTCAAACTGTTTAATGTCCAAATTCCCTAATAGAAAGCACATTAGTTCATGCAACAACTAGAATATTTCAAAATGTGTTTTTCTTTTAGTTTCCAAAATATCCCTCTTGCAATTCTAGAGAGATTACAGGAAGTATTAGAACAACTTCAATATACCTCTTTTTCCTGTGTTTTCTCAAATGGCTCTATACAGAATTAAATCTGATGTAGAAACACATTCTAAAACAACAAATAACCCTATACACTCAGCAGAAAATATAAAACAACAAAGATCATTATATTTCAAATAGAAAATAGAAAAATGTAGATTGCAAGCATAATCAAAAAGAAGAAAAATTAAACTATGTGTTTTATGATGAAATAAAGCAACAAAGCTTATAAAAGAAGAGTGAGGGCTTTATTTTTTGTCTTCCATTATAATCAGTGAGCCTAAAAATATACTCTGATATAGGCCAGTGTGTATTTTTGGACAATATAGAGCAGGAATTGAAAATTATATCTCAAGTATAGTAATCCACCAGGCAACCTAATTTTTGCCAAAGAGTCCATTTAGGGTTATTGACTTATTTAATACATTATGTTAAAAATGTTCTATTCTTCTGAATTGTGCAGAAGGAAAGGATGTTGCTTGCCTGAACAAAGGATGCTGTTGTTTTTCTGATCCATAAAAACAGGGATAATAAATGTGTGCTTTTTATGGCTTTATAATTTATTGTATAGAAATAGCAAAATGCCAAAAAATTATAAAAATGAAACTGTAACATTTGCATATGCAAATGAAAAGTTTCAAACTTGAATGTTGCATATTGCAATAGAATAAAGAGTTAAAATAGAAATTTTGGAAGCTTTCATTTTTATCTTAATTTTTCTATTTCAAAACATGGAAAATCACCTAATTTCTAAATCTCAGTTTTCTCTATTTTAACATGTGTTTAAGCATATATTCTATTGGATTGAGATGATTGTTGTAAAAATCAAAACAAATATAGCAAATACTGTTGAACAATATATATGATTTTAGAGAAGAGTTTCCAAAATATTCATTTCTAAATCTTTAAAATTTCATACCATTATAATATTATAGTTATACAGAGTAAGATTTTGTGTTTTTTTCTTCTTCGTGCTGGGTATTGAACCCAGGGGCATTCTACCTCTGAGCTACACCCCTGTTTTCTTTTTTATTTGAGAATAAAGTCTCACTAGGTTGCTGATAAGAGCCTGGAAGTTTTTCTGGGGCTGCCTTCGAACCTGCATTACTTTTATCTCAGCATCCCAAATATTGATATCACAGGTGTATACCACCATGCTCGCTCATCTACTAATTTTTCGCAGCTGTAGGGGATCTCTAGTGAACAATTTTTCATTTTATAATATTATTTTATTTTGCTGAGTACTGAATTCTCTTTGGTGTCACTGATGTGAATTCTGAGATTAGTAATAAAAATATTTTGAACTGCTGCAATTTCTATGTTCATATTAATTTACTTTTGGAGCTAATGTCTCAGAAATGTGCTGTAGACTATATCCAGAGGTGCAATATATTTCTGGTATTATGAGTAAAGAAGCCTCTTTTGCTACGAAGAAAGTTTGAAAATAAAACTTCAGGCAAGTAGTAGGAAGCCAGGTTTTAACAAGCTATAAAAAATGAAACTGCAGAAGGCACTTTGATTAATGGAATCAACTCAACCACTTCTTTTAGCATTTTATAATTAAAATGATTATACTGAGACTCATCTCAGCCATCAGGAGAAAGAATATTTCAGTTCTCTAATGTATTTCTTAAAAACATGAAAATAAGATGTCCATCAATAGATGAATGGATTAAAAACCATGGGATATGTACACAATGGAATTTTACTCAGCCATAAAGAAGAACAAAATTACTTCATTACAGGGAAATGGATGGAACTGGAGAATATTGTGTTAAGTGAGATTAGTCAGTCACACACAAAAAAATTTAAAAATCAGATCCTCTCCCTAATATGCAGAACCCAGGGAGAAAATGGGTCATAGGAGAAAGCAAATAAGATGACCTAACTGAGGGAGATGGGAGGGGAAGATGGACATTTTCTAACATACATGATGCACATTCACAAACATATCAATCATTAAACCAAACATGAGAACAAGGGATGGGGGAGGGTATGGGGCAGAATTGGATGAGGGGTAAACGAGTGATATGTGCATGTATGCCTCTACCATCTTTCCATCTTTTTTTTTTTTTTTTGGTGGTACTGGAGGTCCTGGAAACCCTTCTATCTCCAGGTTATACTCCCAGACTTATTTTATATTTTATTTGGAAACAGGGTCTCTTAAGCCAGTAAGGCTGGCTTCGAACCAGAGCGATCCTCCTGTCTCTGCCTCCCAAGCAAAGGGATTACAAGAGTGCACTACCATGCCTGGCTAACCATCCTTTATTCCATTAAGATGTACGACTACAATGCACCAATAAAAAATTTTTAAAAATTGAACAATTGTAGAAGATAACCAGTAAGCCACCCTTTCTCTACCATTATCCTCTGTGTATTGGAGTTGTTACTGAGGAGAGCAATGGAAATTAGGTGCTGCTTATAATAAACTGCTCTTTCAGACTCTGCTATGTTCATCACGAAACAGAGATATAAAACAGTTGCAGAAAAATCTAGTCTTACCACGTACACACTGCAAACATTTTCTCTAATATTCTTCTGTGTCTTGTATTCCTTTTCATCAATGAAGAAACAATAATTTATTTATATTTAAAAGCTTAAGTTTTTCATAAACTTTTATTGATCTGCTCCTAATTTCAACTTTTTAAAATGGCAATGTCATTTAAAAAAGAAGCACTTTTTTTAAAGTGCTTCTACTGTGCATATTCACATAGCCATTTGGTTACTGCATCTTTTATTACCTATGAGGAGATTGAGGTCCAAATCTAACTTGATCCCCTCCTTAGGAACAAAATTTGTCTAGAAGAATGTATGCAAAGAGAGATGGCTTTATTTTGTGAATCAATGCATGTTTTGTCTCTTTGATCATGATGGTAAAACAGCCTTTCTTTGTAAACACAAAATGGCTCATCTTTTCATTGAGAAAAGACCAATTTGTAGAACCTGACATCTTAGCTCTCCATCAGAATGGTTTCATTGGAGGATAGGATATGCTAGAGGACAGCTTACTGGAACCACCTCAAAGAAATTTCCAGAAATACTGCTCATCTCTGATGCTCCAAACTCAATGGGCATGAATAGATTATAGTAAATTGCAGAGTTGTTTCCTTTTAGAAAGGACTCTTTCCATCTCAGATGTATTTCCTCTGTAATGTAGAGAGGTGTATCTTGTCACAAATGGTATGTCTCAGAGCTGAGGGTCTGAGTGAAGCTGACAGGAGTTCTGAAGCCACTGAAACAGGTCTTTATGAGGATACAGGTGATTTAATTTACTGAAAGGGTATCATGGAGGAGAGGGAAATGGGAGTGCGTTTATTCAAGCATAAGAAAGAAAAATCTTGGAGAAACTCATCATTAGTTTGGGGTTATATGAAAAAGGTCTCATACAGCAGCAGTGAATAGTTTCTCTGTATTAACTGAATACAGGACAAGAGGGAATATGTTCCAATTTCAGAAAAGTAAGTACTTCCTGACTGTGAGCGCCCTAAACCAGTAGATTGAGCTGTCAGGGGAGGTTATATTGTCTCCTTCTCTGAAGATGTTTGAAAGAAAAAACTTTATAAAAAATTCATTCTCTAATAATGTACATACCATTATAATTTTAAAAGAAGGAAAAGATTTTTTTTTCCTTGATACTGGAGATTCAGCCCAGGGGTGTTCTACCTCCACAATAACCCCCAGACCTATTTTTTATTCTTTATATTGAAACAGGGTCTTACTAAGTTGCAGAGGCCTCACTAAGTAGCTGAGGCTGGCCAAGAGCTTGTGAACTTCCTGCCTCAGCCTCCCAAGTACTGGGATTACAAGCCTACACCACCATGCCCAGATAGGTGAAGAATCTTATAATTTATGACCCTTTTCAATCCAGTTTCAAGAATGAATTTTGTGAACGTAAACAATTCAAAAATGTACATTTTCTTCTTTCTCTCTCTCTCTCTCTCTCTCTCTCTCTCTCTCTCTCTCTCTCTCTCTCTCTCTCTCTCTTTCTCTCTCTCTCTCTCTCCTCTCTCTCCTCTCTCTCCTCTCTCCTCTCTCCTCTCTCTCTCTTTTGCAGTACTGCGGGGGATGGAACTCAGGGTCATTCCGAGAGACATCTCCAGTCCTACTTTTATTCTTAATTTGAAATAGGGTCTAACTAAGTTGCAAAGGTCCTCATAAGTAGCTGAAGCTGTCCATGAACCACAATCCTCCTGTCTCAGCCTCTCAAATACTGGGATTGCAAGTGTGTGCCACCATGCTTGGCTGAAAAATGTAGTTTTTCAAAGTAAAAAGATAAACATTTTTAATGCAAGAAAGTTCATATACTTGAAAATTCTAAAGAAAATAATTGTATTTTAGTCGGGCATGGTGGCATACGCTTGTAATCCCTGTGCTTGGGAGGTGGAGACAGGAGGATCGCACAGGTTTGAAGCCAGCCGTGCTGGCTTAAGCGACCCTGTTTCCAAATAAAAGTATAAAATAGGTCTGGGAGGATAGCCCGGAGGTAGAAGGGTTTCCAGGAACCCCAGTACCACAAAAAAATGTATTTTATTTTATTTATGAAATTGAAGTAAAGGATTTCATAAAGGACAGAAAGTCAGAGAAATTTGCTATGAAAACTACTACTGTGAGCCAGTGTGGTGGCTCATGCTTGTAATTTAAGTACTTGAAAGGCTGAAACAAGAAAATCCCAGGTTTGAGGACAGCCTCAGCTACTTAGTGAGGCCTTCTGCAATTTAGTGAGACTCTATTTCAAAATAAAGAATAAAAAAATAATAATCTGGGCGTGGTGGTGCACATTTGTAATCCCAATACTTGGGAGACTGAGACAGGAGGACTGCACAGGTTCAAAGCCAGCCTCAGCTGTTTAGTGAGGCTCTCAGCAACTTAGTGAGACCCTGTTTCCAAATAAAATATAAAATAGGTCTGGGAGTGGAGCCCAGAGATAGAAAGCCCCTGGGTACCTCAAACACACACACACACACACACACACACACACACACACACACACAGAGAGAGAATAAAAAATTAGGCTACTGCTATATCTTAGAGGTAGGTCCTGTATTCAGTCTTTAATACAAAAAAAAAAAAAAAAACACTACTATGGAAGGTTATATGGTAAAATGCCAGTTCTAAATACATGTTTGAAGATATTCATAGCCATTGATAGCATTATGAATTTTAATACAGAGCTAGTCATATCTTATTTAATAGGACATAAAAATTACAATACAGGTAAGAGTGGTTACTTTTTAATTTACATTCTAGCATTTGTTATTTTACATTTGTGAGTTTTAATACTTATTTGTGTTTGCTTCTTTTCCACAGCAGCACACTTTGACCTTTGTTATTGGATGTGCAGATCAAAGAGGTAGTATTTATATATTTATATCAAAATCCATTTGGAGGTCATAAAAGTAATCATTTTACCTCCAAAAATATGAAATCAGATTTTGGAAATGTTATGCTTATATAAAACATATTTTAAAACATAACATAGTAATAATTCATAAAAAATAAGTGACCATTAATTCAACTTGCTTTAGAAAATAACCAGAAGTTATCCTGGCATAGTGTTAAAATCATGAAATTAGCCTGTCAGTGTTGCTGATCAGAAGAATTCAGTTTGTTTCTTAGTTTGAGGGAGTATTTCTAGTACACATAGCAAAAAAAGAAATCTCTGAGAAACACATAAGATGGAGGAAATCAAGGCAACAGTTCATAGTCTTATTTTGCATGAATAGAGAAATATGAAGCACCAAATAAAACAAGATAGGATTAAAACAAATATAAGAACATGTAGGAAATATTAATAAGTGGATGTTTTACTTTTATTGTAAAAATTCAGAGCTACAGTTGAGAATAAAAAGAGCAAAATTCAATTATTTTATGTCCTTCTGAATCAGAGGCACAGATACAATTTTTGCTTAATTCCCCCTCTCAACTTTGTCATATTTGGGGGAAGGGGCAATGGAGATTAAACCAAGGGGCATTCTACCTCCAAGCTAGTTCCCCAAAGCCTGTTTTTAAATTTTGAAACGGGTTCTCCCTAGGTTGCTGAGTCTCCCTAAGTTGCTGAGACTGATCTTGAACCTCTGATTCTACTGCCTCTATCTCCCAAACACTGGAGTTATGGGTGTATGCTACCATAGCCATCTCTGTCATATTTTAAATCACTCTCCAGAGCTTAGGTTCAAATATTATCATTTAAATTTCTGACTGTTCCATCAGCAAATTTTGTATCTGTCCTAGTCCCATTCCTTAACTTGGGCTTCTTGCTATATGAGAGGCTCCAACAAGGTATGTAAGGACCTATTAGCAAGATATGGGAGAGAAGGTCAAGACACACTGTTTTAATGTACTTGAACCGCTAGCATACCTATAAACCTTCCATATAGAGCACACTATAGTTTAATTATAACCTTTACAAACTTTATTTCATTTATTTATTTTATATATGTATCATCCCTTTTAGACTCTAAGTTGCCTAAGGAAATGATCGCGTCTCAAAGACTTTAGTATTCCCAGGCCTGGGCATTCTGAGAGTGGAGAACACATCAAATGATGAATGAAATGTCTGTAGGATAAATAAATAAATGAATTAAAATATTTGGATAAATTCAACACTCATGTTTCCATCCTAAAAATAATATTCTTCCCTGTGAAACAAATCTCTTTCTAAAGTCAGTAAAACTTAGCAGTAGTTTATATTACCTAATAATTTCTACCTGATAATGACCTTGATTTTTGTTTCTTTTTTAATTTGCTATGAAACATCAAACAATAGAATCTGTTTTCATCATCCATACAGAAAGAAAATCATATCTTAAAGCAGTAAAGTTGGTCTGGGATATTTTGAACCAGTAAGAATGTAGGGGGCCTTTGAACTTTTGTATCAAAGCCAGAATAAGAAAAATAGATTTTTTTTATGGGGGAATATCACAACTTTAGGAAAATGGCCTCAATTACTATAGTGTAAAGTTTGCTATATTCAAAGAGGAATGATCCTGTAGGGTTATTCAAAGAGAGTAGCAAAAGCAAACAACATGAGTGTCCTAGCACTTAGAAATTTATTAACTCAAAGAAGTTTCAAATCAGTTTTTTAACTGATAATCTCTTATGCCACATAATACAAAATAATGCTCATAAACTGTGTTATATTGTATTATGAAAAATTTATGTCAAGAATATGTCCATTGACTAATATTTGAACTTTTACTCATTAGAATTTTTTAAACTATAATAAAACTTTATATTAGTAGATAATATGGTGGTATTCATAAAAGCTCCAATATGATTAATATTTATTTAATCAGTCTTAGATCTTATTATTAGTGGCTTTAAATTTCAAAGAAAGGAAAATATTGTGTTGTTTTTCTAAATATTCAATGGGTAACATGGTTACATTTTTTATGCTAACAAAATAGAGGTGCTTTGCAGAAATGTATTCTTATGGTTAATGTAACTAAAATAAGCGCTTCAAATATTTGTCAGTTTAAAAGTTATTTATTTTGGAGCAACAATACTAGGATGATATTTCTTTAGATGAAATCAAGAAGGCTTGGTGAAAATTTTGTAAGGGATAATTCCACAATGATATGGAAACAATCCTCTTCCATTTAGGGTTTCTGGATATCTTTTTTAAACTCTAGTAAATATATATTGTGAAACAATTTAATAAATTTTATGCAATCCTTTCATATTCTTAACATGTATTTTCTGAACTTATTGTAACTTCCATGATTAGAATGGTAATTGCCAAAGAAAAGTGCTTATATAATAAAATATACAAATATTTTGGAGGCATATAAAATAAAAGTGGTTTTAGACTATTTAAAAATATTTTTAATTCAAGAGCACTATTGCTGTTATTAGGTGGTTTTATACCTGCTGAGAGATCTAAATTATTGTTGTAGGACTTCAAATTTGAATTAGTATAACCTAAATTAAAACTGAATTATTTTATCATCTTATTTTCCTCCTAAAACCAGAATTTTAAGCTGCAGTCATCACAGGCCCATTGTGTGTTAGTAGAATATGTCCATACTGTCATGAAGGATGTGTGTCAGATAAGATTTCTGACATGGAGATAAGCCTTGAAGTAAAGGTAGCTACCAAAGACAAACTGAACACATCACAGTGAAGTTACAGTATTTGATGGTTTTTCCCCCAGATCTCACTCCATTCCCTTCACTTCATCATATATGATATTGATATTGTCATTGATAATTTCATACATGCAGACAGCATCAATTGAACTGAACATTTTAAAGGTATAAAGTCAATTTTTAAGGAAATGAAAGATAATAAAACTAAAAAGCAAAATTAACTTATTACAATAAAATAAAAAAGGAAGAGTATTTAACAAATATTTGAAACTTCAAACAAAAAAATAGTATTTTATATCTTTGAGCCTTTCTTCAGAGAAAGTGAGAATAGATTTAGAACACACACTGGATTGATCAAAGCATTAAAGTGGCAGAAACCTTCAGACATTTTCCATTATTTCTCTTCAAATGTAAAGGTTACATGTTACATGTTTTTGAACTACCTGTTACATATATTTAGCAATGTTGTGGATTGTTCCATTAAAATATAATTCTGTGATTTTTTTTTTTTTTTTTTTTGGTGGTACTGAGGTTCCTGGAAACCCTTTTACCTCTGGGCTACACTCCCAGACCTATTTTATGCTTTTTTTAATTTTTGGAAACAGGGTCTCTTAAGCCAGCGTGGCTGGCTTCGAACCAGTGTGATCCTCCTGTCTCTGCCTCCCAAGCGCAGGGATTACAAGCGTGCACCACCACACCCGGCCCTGTGATCATTTTTTCTGAATCTTATCTCTGAACTACTTTCCATCTAGATTATCCTTGAAATACTTCTGTTTCCTCAGAGTTCAGGTTTTGTTATACAATTCTTCACTTTTACAAAATTATCTTAGCTGATTTTGTTATTTTCGTGGTTGACTAATACTGATGACTAAGGAGAATCAAATCTGTGATCATTCTTTTTCTTTATTATGTACATTAATTGCATATATTACTATACTGATATCCTAGAAGAATTCCAGTATCAACATTTCAAAATCTATTGCCATCTGCCACTTAAGATTTTTCCTTCCTTCAGTATTCACAAACTAGGTTGGTCCCACTGTGATCATCTACTTACCAGTACTAAAATCTAGGAGCAAATGTTGATGGCAATATGGACTTCACAACAATGCTTTTCTGATTAAATATTCTGTCATTTATGAGTTTTTCACCCACCGTATATAAGAATAAGGCTATTGACTATTTAATATGAGTACAAATGTGAATTATTAGAATATTCCTATTGTATAGGCTTAACTTAAAGCAAATGTTCCTACCACATACTTTTTACTATATAATGGTATAAACTATCAATACTTTTTGTATATTTTTATAACAAAATTGAACTGATATAGAACACTAGGATATTTTAGTTTGCTCATTAATGAAATAATTTAGGCTGACACAAGATATTTTCTTCCCTCCCTTCTCTCCCCTCCCCTTCCTTCCTTCCATCCTCCTTTCCTTCCCTCCTTCCTTCCTGTACTGGAAAATGAAATCAGGGCATTCTATTTCCAAGCTACCACCCCAGCCCTTTTTTATGTTTTATTTTAAAGCAGGTTGTTGCTAAATTGCTGAGACTGGCCTCAAACTTGAGATCCACTTGCCTCAGCTTCCCAAGATCAGGGATTACAGGCATGAGTCACCACCCAGCTTGAAACAACATTTTCTGCTGAAATAGTCTAAATATATATAAGTATGAACATTAAAAAGACAAAATTCTAAAACTCATACAGAATCTTTCCAAAGTATACACAGTATATTTCAAGAGAAAACAAATGGATGATGAGAGAATTAAGCACAAAACAAGAAAAGTGGACTTGCACTAGAGTAAGATAGGAATTGTCAATAGCTGTCAGGTATAGCTTTATCCTTTCCTGTGATCTTACTCTCTAAACACTGAGCCCTGCCTTCCTGTTTAGGAGACAAGGATTTCTTTCTGTAAATTACCTATACCGTGTCTCCAAATAGCAATTCCCACTGTCCTGTTTTAAAATTTGAAATTTCTCATTCTCTTGGGTTCAGCATCCCAGATTCTGAACTTGCTTCATCCTCTAGATGCAAAATAAGACTGGTCAATCTTTAATCTCACCCTTAGACTCTTTAGTTATGTACTAATAAAAATCAGCTACCTACAAACTCTGGGTGCAGTCATAGTGCACTCCAATATTTAAAGTACACTAATGTAATAGTTAATTGATAACAACACTGAATAGTATGAACATGAAAAAATAAATTTTCAAAAAGTACATTAAATAAATCATATACAAATGTAACATAAATGCAGCTATTTCAAGGATTCATAGTGACCAGAGCAAGAAATCAATTATAGAATCTCTATGGAATAAATAGTAATATTGTGAAGCATTTTGAGGACATGGCCCTCCAAAGGAATACATTATGGGAATATTTTCCCTTTCTGAAGTATCTATTTCCCAAGAAACATTTGAAATATTTATCAACTCTGAAAATATAGTATTTGTTAAATTGTCATTATAATACATTTTAGTGGTTTTAATTACATTGATGAAAAAATATTTGTATATAATTTTGATTTTCTTATTTAAATAAAATAGAGAATATGACTCATTAGGCACATAAAAATGTCTCTCATCTGATTAATGGATCTAAAATTCCTCTTTGCTTGTGAATGTTATATAAATTGCAGATCTTAGGTACTGAGAATCACAGACCCTTCATTAATTTTATGTTTTTTTCTAAGCCAAACAAAAAAAATTGACAAATGGGCTGCAGGCAGAAATTATTTGGCCACTAAAGACACCAAAGGAAGTGCATAAATACCAAAAGTTTATTTAAAGCCAGGCATGGTGTATCAATACCTATAACCCCAGTACTTGAGAGGCAGAGACAAGCGGATTACAGATTCAAGGCCAGCCACAACAACTTAGTGAGATCCTCCACAACTTAGAGACCCAGTTTCAAAATAAAAAAATGATAAAAATAGGCCAGGGTTTAGCTCTGAGGTATAATGCCTCTGGGTTTAACCCCTACTACCAAAAAAAATTATTTAGAAAGTGAACATTGCATATTCTCAGCTACTATAAAGTCTAACTTTTGCTTCAAGTTTTCAAAATGAAACACTCAGCTAAGTTGTTCAAATAAGACATGGCACAAATTCTCATACACTACACAGTGTGCATTAATTAGTTGAATATCATTTTTGGTTTGTGGGACACGGATAAGAACATGCTTTTGCTATTATTATTCCTTATGTAAAATAGGCAAATGACGTATACGATGCTGAATATACTTAATAATACTCTAATATTTACTTGAAATTGCTTTTTTGCTTGTCAGGTGGTTAACTGCTAAAAATTACTGAGTATTTTTAGACTCTTTGTAACTTTAATTTCATTTGACAAATCTGGATATTTTGAAAATGAGTACAAAGTCAGTAATGATTAATAAAAATAGATCAAAGAAGATTGTTTAGGTTCTTGAGTAATATTCCAGGTTTTCATAAATAAGGTTTATTGGGTTTTTTTTTTTTACTAAGTGTTAGAACTTACCTGGGCTGTTAACAAAGTTATTTACCTGAAAGATGGAGAAAACTGTTGAGATTAAGCATATTTTCCAAGGAGCTCAAGTAAGCAGTCCATTCTGAGGTTATCTGATTTAATTATACTCTAAAGACTAAATGAAAGGCTTGATTAATTAAACTAAGGAGATAATGCTGGTTTAAGTAATTATTGTCTGTTGGCACATACTCTTTAGAAAACTTGAGTATAATTTTGAAGTGGCAAATTTGCCACATACTAAACTCAGTGACATAATTTGGTTAGCAAAATCTGAGAAAATCCCAATAGTGTAACAATGATGCTTTGATTTAAAAAGTTAAAATTGCTCCCCGGCTACTTTGAAGGTTATAGGAAAAATTTATTTCCTCTCTATGCTTGAACTGTTTATGATATACAGGGCCTCAGCTTTCTCAATCTCTT
Source organism: Muscardinus avellanarius (assembly GCF_963383645.1). Classification (NCBI taxonomy): domain Eukaryota; kingdom Metazoa; phylum Chordata; class Mammalia; order Rodentia; family Gliridae; genus Muscardinus; species Muscardinus avellanarius. The sequence goes on from NC_137787.1 coordinate 153,440,698, forward strand.
TAGTCACTGACTTCATAAAAGTTAATACATATGTACTAACTCTATTGTTCTCATATTTTATTTAGAATTCTTCCAATAATAAAAATTATAAAATGAATTTTATTTATTGATTTATTTTACTCAGAATCCAGGAACATTCTACCTATGAGATAGACCCCAACCCTATTTTTATTTTTAAGTTTGAAACAGGATCATGTTAAGTTTCCAAGGTCCTTGCTGAGCTACTGATGTTAGCCTTGAAGTTGTGAGCCTTCTGTCTCAACCTCCCACATACTGGTATTACAAGCATGTGTGTGAATATAATTAGAAGGCACTCACCTTACACTGAAGCTCAAGGATAGAGTTACCATGATGTTACTCATAACGTTCTAATTTATAATTCTGAGCTAATTTAAATTGATCAAATATAACCAATGGACATAAATGAATTCTAGAGAAAATAAGTTTTTTTTTTGTTTGTTTGTTTTTGTTTTTATTTTTGGTGGTAATGGGGTTGGAACCCAGAGGCTTTCTACCTCTGGGCTATACACCCAGACCCATTTTATATATTTTTTTGGAAACAGGGTCTCACTAAGTTGCTGAGAGCCTCACTAAGTAGCTGAGGCTGGCTTCGAACCTGCGTGATCCTCCTGTCTCAGCCTCCCAAGCGCGGGGATTACAAGCATGCGGTTTAATAGTTTTAAAACATAACTAAATTTCTATCTTCTGCTACTTTAAATTCAACCATTTATTTGATTCTGTATAATCAAGTGAATACAACGATTTCTCTGTATTATTACCACCATAATAAAATTCACTATTTTATTTATTTATTTATTTATTTATTTATTTATTTATTTATTTATTTTGGTGGTACTGGGGTGCCTGGAAGCCCTTCTACCTCCGGGCTACACTCCCAGACCTATTTTATTTTTGGAAACAGGGTCTCTTAAGCCAGCGTGGCTGGCTTCTAACCTGCGCGATCCTCCTGTCTCCGCCTCCCAAGTGCGGGGATTACAAGCGTGCCCCACCACACCCGGCTCACTATTATATATTTAAAATGATAAGCCGGGCGTGGTGGCACATGCTTGTAAATCCCCGCGCTTGGGAGGCAGAGACAGGAGGATCGCGCAGGTTCGAAGCCAGCCTTAGCTGGCTTAAGAGAACCTGTTTCCAAATTAAAAAAAAAAAATGTAAAAATAGGTCTGGGAGTGTATCCCAGAGGTAGAAGGGCTTCCAGGAACCCCAGTATCACCAAAAAATAAAAAATAAAAAAAATAAAAAATAAAATGATAAGCCTTGTGCCAGGTGTGGTGGTGCATGCTTGTAATCTCAGCATTCAGGAGGCAGAGACCTGAGGATGACAGTTTGTAGACAGCCTCAGCTACTTAATGAGGCCCTCAGCAATTTAGTGTGACCCTGTTTCAAAATCAAGTATAAAATACATCTGGGAGTATACCCCGGAGGTAGAAAAGCTCCTGGGTTCCACCCTCAGAACGGCAAATATATATATGTATTTTTATAAATATATAACTTTTGTTATACTTTGTACATGCAAAATAGTCTGAAGTATTACCATTTTTCAGAAAAAGATTTAGATATGTAAAGATACAGAATGGTATATCCTGAAGAATCTCTTAGATGAAAGCAGAAAGTAACTGATTTTTTGTTTTGTTTTGTTTTGCTTTGGTGGTACTGGGGTTCCTAGAAACCTGTCTACCTCCGGGATACACTCCAGGACACCTAATATATATATATATATATATATATATATATATATATATATATTTTTTTTTTTTTTTTTTTTTGAAACAGGGTCTCTTAAGCCAGGGAGGCTAGTGTGATCCTCCTATCTCCACCTTCCATGAGAGGGGATTACAAGCCTGTGCCACCACACCTGACATAACTATTGTTTTAAACCCACCATACATGCTTTACCTTGGGCATCTTTAATGACTTTTTTTGTCATACTGGAGGTTGAATCCAGGGATGTCTACCTCTGATCTACACCCTCAGACCTATTTTATTTTTGTATTTTGAAACAGGCTTCACTGTCTTTCAGAGGGCTTCACTAAATTGCTAAGGCTGGTTGCAAACCTGTGATCCTGTCTCAGCCTCCCAAATACTGGAATTATAGGCATGCACCACCACACCTGGGTTTTTAATGCCTTTTCTGGCCATTTTAGGTATAAACATACTCTGATCACTTCAAATATGTTAGTTTTGTATTGGTGTAAACACATCAAACCTCGTAGTTAAAGAGAACATAACTTTATAATCTTAACATTCTGGAAGTCAAAACTCCAAAATGGCTGGGTGTGGTGCTACACACTTGTAATCCCTGCACTTGGGAGGCTGAAACAGGAGGATTCCATAGGTTCAAAGAAGCCAGCCTCAGCTACTTAGTGAGGCTCTCAGCAACTTATTGAGATCCTGTTTCCAAGTAAAATATAAAATAGGTCTGGGAGGATAAACTAGAAGAAGAAAGCCTCTGGGTTCTATCCCCAATACCACCAAAACAAACAAACAAACAAACAAACAAACAAATGACAAAAAAAAACTCCAAAATTATGCTGGGTATCTGCGTGGTCATTCAGGCCTGTGACCCAGTACTTGGCAGGCTAAGACAGGAAAATCACAAATTTGAGGAGAGCTTCAGAAAGTCGTAAGACTCACATCAACCTAGAAAGACCCTGTTTCCAAACAAAAAGTAAAATAGGGCTGGGGTACAGTTTGAAGGAAAAATGCCTTTGGATTTGATGTCCAATACCATAAGCTTCAAAATAATCTCATCAAGGTGTTGTCAGGGCTGGTTCTCTCTGGAGACTGTGGTTGGGAATCCATTCCTTATATTCTCTATCTCTGGATAGAGCCTGAATTCCATGGGCTACCTCATTCTGACCTCTGCTTCCTGCCTTACTTCCGACTCTCTTGACTGTTCTATAGATCCAACAACATTTTTGGCAATAGACTTTATAAATATCTTCAAAACAAATATTTTTATTTTTGTTTAGTAATGGACTCTAGATAATGTGATTTAGTATTCCCACTGCAATAGAACAAAGCAAGTTGTAAAATCATACTAAAAATTCTCTGATAGTTTAAAATTTTTCATTTTCTCAGTTTTAGTATTTAAGTATGCTAAATCCATTGTGGCATCTCTAATATTTTTTTCACATTGTCCTTACTTTATACTATTCTGATCTTATATGCACTTGGAAATGAAAAGAATCTCATAAGCTGAGGATGGCGGCACATTTCTATCATTCCAGTACTTGGGAGGCTGAGACATGAGGATTGCAGGTTTGAAGACAGCCTCAGCAAGTAGTGAGATTCTCATCACCCAACTGAGACCCTGTTTCCAAACAAAAAATAAAGAGTACTGGGAGTGTAGCTTGGAGTTAAAAAGCTCTTGGATTCAATCCCCGGTACATGCCCCAAAGGGGAGAGATAAAGAAAGAACTTCATAAAACAAACATGAGAAGGATGGAGGGGGAACAAATGGGGTGGGAATTGGGGAAGGACTAATTGAGTGATGTGTGCACTTATGCCTCTACCATCTTGTACTCCATTTAGATGTATGACTACAATGCACCAATAAAAAGAAAGAAAATTTTTAAAAACTAAAAAACTATATTATTACAAAATGTAACTGCTAGAAATTAAAATTAGTATTGAAAATAAATTCAGCCGGGCGTGGTGGCGCATGCTTGTAATCCCTGCGCTTGGGAGGCAGAGACAGGAGTATCTCGCAGGTTCGAAGCCAGCCGTGCACGCTGGCTTAGGAGACCCTGTTTCCAAATTAAAAAAAAATGTAAATGTAGCCCGGTGGTAGAAGGGCTTCCAGGACCCCCCCCCAAAAAAAAATTAATTCAGAAGGGGAAATGGTATTGTTCAATAATCTTTCACTTTGGCCTGGAAGATGAATTTCAGTATTTTGAGAATACTTTTGCAAAATTTTCATAAATATATACCATAGCCTTGTATGCTAATAAATGATGTAAACTGCCATACTTTTGTGATATTTTTAAGGACATTTGCTGTAATGGAAACTGTTACTAAATGTCTTGGCAACAGATACTCGCAGATAATAAATTTAGAAGATTCATATATTCTACCTGTGCCTATTAATTGTTTATTTTAGGCATTCATATATGTTCAATCAATAGTAATGAACTGAATCATTGGTTTCTGATTTGTTTAGTACTGAGTAATGTGGGAAATATAAGAACTACTTTTCTAGATTCCACCTATAACACAGTGAACTCATTAATTAAAGTTGTATACATATAACTTGCCACCACAATGTAAATTACACTCAAACACATCTCTCTTCATAAAATTACTTCATAGTACAACTACAACTCATCACTACGGTGTCACAAATAGTTAAGCATCCAAGATATTATTTTCTCTAATGTGCAATATGTATTTGTTACATTGCCATTTTCTATATATTTGACAAAAAGAAGTATGGATTAATAATTCCATGAAAGTGACCCCAGAAAATGTATTTAAATGTAATAGTAAATTAATTTATTATTGACCAGTTAACTAATTTTGTTTCAATGTTCCAGATGTGAAATATTTATAAAAGTAAATATGACATAGAATATATAAAACAATTATATAATATACAATTTTTTATGATAACTCATATATAATTATGTTATAATACTATAACATAATTATGCATGAGCTCTAGATTATGATTCAATACAATTGTGTTTCAATAAATTGTGTCAATCTATTGAAATATTTATAAAATTTAAAACTAGGGACTTTGTTAGCATATTCTTGATTTTCAAAACATATCTTAATGACAATAGTGGGTATTTCATACAGATTTTTAAAATTTTTATAACACTCATAATTATAAATATAGATTAATATGCTCTAAAAATGTTGCTTTATTTTATTCTATTTGAGTTACAGAGACACTGTAAAAACATCAATTATTTATTTAAGTAGGGCTCAGTCCTAAGAGAAAAATCTCTCTATAAGTTTTAGACTATATTTGTATATTTTGGAAAGTGCTTATCTTTCATTATATATTTTCCAACTGCAACACAATAGAACTGTAATAAACACCAGCTTATTAGGAAATAATGTAAACCATGGGTGACAATTGATGAAAGATTTACATTAAATATTCATAATGATGAATCTAGGGAGTCTCCCTTTCCCTCTATTTCACATAAGCTAGCAGTGGAAGGGAAACTTCTGACAACAAGGAAAACAATATCTTTATATGATAGCAGCTATGCATTATGAAGTCTGTTATGAAAAAGTTTATGGTTTATAATTTTATCAGCAACATGTGCCTACAACTAGTAATAGCAAAATTTCTAATTAAAAATGATTTCTAAAGTGTCTATTTCTACACTCCTGATATGCGATATTGAAAAACAATATACACAGTTCATAATTTCCTACTTCATGAAAGAGTATGCACAGTGCACTTACGAGAAACTATGTATAAAACATTTATATAGCCATTTCCCACTACATTGCCATACAATATTCTCTCTCTTTCACACTGAGATGACTATTTCATAATTTTCACTTTCTTCTAAAACTTCAAATATCCTCTCCTCGAACTTAGTTGTTAATTTTTCATCTCATTGCACTGAGAAAACAAGAACAACCAGAAGAGGGCTTTCTCAGATTTTCACTCTTAAACTCACCTATACACACCCCTACACTGTGCCTTGTTTCCACTCACACTTTAGCAATTTAAATAAATAAAATAAACATTTGTGGCAACACTCATCTTTACTCCCTTTTTCTCCTAAAATTATATATATAATTATATATAATCTAAAATCATATATATATATATACATATACATACATATATATATATATATATATATATATATATATATATATATCTTTACTTTTTTACTTTATGTCCAACAAAGTCCCACCAACCAAAACTGTTTTCACCAGTTATCAAAGATATCCAATTACCAGTGGTTATTTCTGTGTGTATGTGTTTGTGTGTGGGGGGCGTGTGTGTGTGTGCACATGCATGCAAGTGTTTGTTACTAGGGATTGAACCTAGAGGCATTCTACCTCAGAGCTACACCCAACCCCATTTTATTGTTTATTTTGAAACAGGTCCTGACCAAGTTGCTGAGACTGTCTTTGCACATGAGATCCTCCAGTCTTATCCTCTCAATTACTGAGATTAAAGGAGTGTGCCACTATATCTGGTTACAATGGTTAACTCCCGTTCAAACTTTCATTAATATATGAGCCAGTTGATAATTTTATTTTGTAATATTTTTTTCTTAACAAAATAGCATTTCACTTTGACTCCTGGAATGTCATATTTCCCTAATTTTCATGTCATTTTGACAACTATTTCTCTTCACTTGATGTGCAATCTTTTTCTCCTCTTCTGATCTTTCAAATGATTAAAAGAGGCTCAATACTCAAAATTTCTAATTTTGTACTTAAATTTTCTATCAAGGCAAGCTCTTTTGGTCAAATTAATTTTAAACATTCTTTGTTTCTTTTTAAGTATCTGGCCTTAAATTGTATTAAATAGAACAACTAGTTATACAAAACATATGAAAGACATTGCAGACACAGCTATTCAAAACGTTTTCAGTTTTTTTGTATTTTCCTCATAATTATAATTTTTATAGATGTATCATAGTCATATATCTTAATGGAGAATAAAATGGTAGAAGTATACATGTGCACATCACTCATTTAGCTCGTCTCCATCTCTTCTGCCTTCCCTCCTTCTCATGTTTGGCTTAGTGATTGAATTTGATATCTTTGCAAATGTGCATCATAAATTTCTCTTTACCCTTTCCTATCACTCTCAGTTAGATCAACTTATTTACTCATCTATGATTTTTCCTTCTTTGTCTAGAGTTCCTCTTATGGTTATTTTTCTCCTAAGCTTCTACATATTAGGGAGAGAATACAATTTTGTACTTTTTGTAACAGACTACACTCACTTAGCATAATGTTCTCCATTCATTTCCCTGCAAATGAAAATTTTGTTCTTCTTTATGGCTCAGTAAAATTCCATTGTGTATATATGCCATAGTTTTGTAATCTATTCATCTATTAATGGACATCTTGGTTGGTCTCATAGTTTGGCAATTGTGAATTGTGCAGACATGAATATGGACACACATGTTTTAGTTTCATAGTTTGGTTTCCATTCTCTGATTAGATACTCAGAAGTGGTATTGCTGAATTATATGAAAGGTTCATTTCCATTCTTCTGAGGATCCTCCAAACTGGTTTCTGAAATCATCCCACTAATTTGTAATCCTACCAACAATGTACTAGAGTTCCCAATTCTACACACCCTTGAAAGCATTTGTTGTCATTTGTGTTTTGAATGATTGCCATTCTAATTGTAGTTAGGTGAAATCTCAGAATAGTTTTGATTTACATCTCTCTGATTGCTAATGATATTAAACATGTTTCCATACACTTATTAATCATTTGAATTTCTTATTTTGTGCAGTGTCTATTTAGTTCATTACCCACATTTTGATTGGGTTATTTGAGGGTTTTTTGCACAGATTTTCTTGAGTTCTTTCTATAGTCTAGATATTAGTCCTCTATTGGGGGAGTAGTTGTTAAACATACCTCATTCTGTCATCTCTCGGTTGAGATTCTTAATAGATTTTTCTTTTTGCTGTACAGACCCTGGAAGAAAATAACTTCCAACCAAAACTACTTTATGCAGCAAAACTACTATTCAAAATCAATGGAGAAACAAAAGTGTTTTAAGATAAACAGAACCTTTAAAAATTCATGAATTCAAAGCCAACACTAGAGAAAATTCTTAAAGAAATAAACCATAAATAAGAAAAAAGAAGCAGACTTCAGAACCAGAGAAGAGAGGAAGTTAATAAGTCAGCCATTTAATTAAAGAAGAAAGACCAAACTACCAAACAGAAGACAGAACACAAAGTGGCAGAAAACAAAAATCATATTTCAATAATATCTCTTAATATCAAAGGACTTAACTCACCAAAAAAAGACATAGACTGGCAATGTGGATTAAAAAAACAAAATCCAAATATACACTGTCTGCAAGAAACTCACCTTACAGCCAAATACATTCACAGACTGAAAGTGAAAGGATGGAAAAAGATATACCATGCTATTGGAGACCAAAAAAGACCAGGGGTAGCAACCTTGACATCCAACAAAACAGACTTTAAACTGAAACACATCAAAAGAGACAAATCAGGGCACTTCCTTTTATTAAAAGGAACAGTACACCAAGAAGAATAATGAGGTAAATATTTATGCCCCAAATGCAGGTGTAACCACATTTGTAAAACAAACCCTTCTGGACATCAGATTACAAATAGATCCAAATACAATAATTCTGGGAGACTTTAATATGCCTCTTCTACCACTGTATCGATCTTCCAGGAAAAAGATGAGTAAAGACTCTTTAGAACTAAAGAAAGCCATAAACCAAATGGACCTTATAGACATTTACAGAATATTTCAGCCAGGAACTACAGAATACACATTCTTCTCAGCAGCCCATGGAACCTTCTCCAAAATAGACCAAATCCTGGGACACAAGGAAATCACCAACAAATTCAAAAGATGTAATATAATTCCTTGCATCTTTTCAGACCATAGTGGGATAAAAGTTGAAATCAACAACAGGAAACTCAAAAGAAATTATTCAAATACATGGAGATTGAATGATACACTATTGAATGATGAATGGGTAAGAACAGAAATTAGGGAAGAAATAAAAAATTTATGGAAACAAATAAAAACAGAGATACAACCTACCAAAATCTATGGGACACAATGAAGGCAGTATTAAGAGGAAAGTTTATTGCATTAACTGCCCACATAAGAAGGAC